>NC_064649.1:38755391-39380391 GCF_023864345.2 Schistocerca serialis cubense | reverse complement strand
TTCAGTCCTGAGACTGGTTTGATGCAGCTCTCCATGCTACTCTATCCTGTGCAAGCTTTTTCATCTCCCAGTACCTACTGCAACCTACATCCTTCTGAATCTGCTTAGTGTATTCATCTCTTGGTCTCCCCCTACGATTTTTACCCTCCACGCTGCCCTCCAATACTAAATTGGTGATCCCTTGGTGCCTCAGAACATGTCCTACCAACCGATCCCTTCTTCTGGTCAAGTTGTGCCACAAACTTCTCTTCTCCCCAATCCTATTCAATACTTCCTCATTAGTTATGTGATCTACCCATCTAATCTTCAGCATTCTTCTGTAGCACCACATTTCGAAAGCTTCTATTCTCTTCTTGTCCAAACTGTTTATCGTCCATGTTTCACTTCCATACATGGCTACACTCCATACGAATACTTTCAGAAATGACTTCCTGACACTTAAATCAATACTGGATGTTAGCAAATTTCTCTTCTTCAGAAACGCTTTCCTTGCCATTGCCAGCCTACATTTTATATCCTCTCTACTTCGACCATCATCAGTTATTTTGCTCCCCAAATAGCAAAACTCCTTTACTACTTTAAGTGCCTCATTTCCTAATCTAATTCCCTCAGCATCACCCGACTTAATTAGACTACATTCCATTATCCTTGTTTTGCTTTTGTTGATGTTCATCTTATATCCTCCTTTCAAGACACTGTCCATTCCATTCAACTGCTCTTCCAAGTCCTTTGCTGTCTCTGACAGAATTACAATGTCATCGGCGAACCTCAAAGTTTTTATTTCTTCTCCATGAATTTTAATACCTACTCCGAATTTTTCTTTTGTTTCCTTTACTGCTTGCTCAATATACAGATTGAACAACATCGGGGACAGGCTACAACCCTGTCTTACTCCCTTCCCAACCACTGCTTCCCTTTCATGTCCCTCAACTCTTATAACTGCCACCTGGTTTCTGTACAAATTGTAAATAGCCTTTCGCTCCCTGTATTTTACCCCTGCCACCTTGAGAATTTGAAAGAGAGTATTCCAGTCAACATTGTCAAAAGCTTTCTCTAAGTCTACAAATGCTAGAAACGTAGGTTTGCCTTTCCTTAATCTTTCTTCTAAGATGATCATATAAAACTAATTGTTGGTAAGACGGGTACCAGGTTGAGATTCATTGGGAGAGTGCTTAGAAAATGTAGTCCATCAACAAAGGAGGTGGCTTACAAAACACTCGTTCGACCTATACTTGAGTATTGCTCATCAGTGTGGGATCCGTACCAGGTCGGGTTGACGGAGGAGATAGAGAAGATCCAAAGAAGAGCGGCGCGTTTCGTCACTGGGTTATTTGGTAACCGTGATAGCGTTACGGAGATGTTTAATAAACTCAAGTGGCAGACTCTGCAAGAGAGGCGCTCTGCATCGCGGTGTAGCTTGCTCGCCAGGTTTCGAGAGGGTGCGTTTCTGGATGAGGTATCGAATATATTGCTTCCCCCTACTTATACTTCCCGAGGAGATCACGAATGTAAAATTAGAGAGATTAGAGCGCGCACGGAGGCTTTCAGACAGTCGTTCTTCCCGCGAACCATACGCGACTGGAACAGGAAAGGGAGGTAATGACAGTGGCACGTAAAGTGCCCTCCGCCACACACCGTTGGGTGGCTTGCGGAGTATCAATGTAGATGTAGATGTAGAACTTCCTAAGAAGAAATGAAAGGCTGAGCTCCTCCAAAAGACATAAACTCGAGCAAAGAGTAGTATGAACATAATATTTTACATCTGATAGCTCCAAAAATGTGTTTTGGGGTACGAATTCTGCCCCAAGGGCTGTGTGCAACACAGCTGGAATTTGTTGCCAACAACTGAGACACCTTTCGGTCTTAGCGTAAGAAAATCGAGCAACACAACTACATCACATGTGCTACTGTATGATAACACACTTCTTGATTTGAGAAACAAAACTATCCAGGAGATTGAAATTAAAGTCGTCTCTCAAGCACTTGTCCCTCTCGTCATATATTCGTAAAGATTTACCTTTCCCGCTCTTGATCGATCAACCGTCAACGCAATTCATTTCTAGACGAAAATACTCTTAAAAGTAATCTGGTATAATGATACCGTTGGAACCAGTAGGTTTCTACTGGCGTAGAATTTGTAAACAACTTTAGCATTGTCAGATCGTTTTAGATATCGTGAAAGAAAATTCTTTTGCTGATTAATTTCTCTTTGATGATTACTGTTGCGTTTAGTAAACTAATGGAAAATCCAATTAAAATATTCACTGTACTAATACAAACTAAATTCAGCTTACTACAGAAACATCACGACGGCAGACTATATTAATAAAGCATTAAGTATCTGTAAGACGATTGAGCCTATTTTAACACGAATTAGTAGGACATTACCGCCTTTTGACTTCGAAAAGATCTGTATTTACTTCATTTCCTGTATCGTTCGCAATTATTATGAAAATGTGGCATTTCATAGATAAAATTATGTATTCACAACAACAAAAAATATGACGTCATTATGAATTTGGCAGTACCGAAAGGTTTTCGCTCTAACACTAAGGGTTACTGAAAGTAGCAAGGCGCATTTTGCTCGAGCGTTGTCTTACGATTCCTTTATTGCGTTTGTATCTGCCTGCTTATAGCTCTACTACAAAAGAATTAAAAATCTGGCTCTCAGCGAGTCTCGAAAGGCGAACGAAAGCAGCTTGCACCTGGTAGCCAAACATGTTTCTTGGGAACAGGCTACTTCCTAAAGTGGGAAGACATTATTTTGTGGTTGAATTGTTGGCAAATGTCAGTCAGACGTGTGCCGTTGGTCTAAGCGTTTCGGTGTGTTGAATTTGTACCAATTATTTTTCTACATGTTTTTTCTGTCCCAAATGGAGAGTTGAAGTCTCAGATTAGTGCTTTCACGTCATCTTGATGAATTTTGCTCATAGTATTTTCGAGTGTATATCTTTTATAGGGGCTCTGAATCAGCATAGTCATAAGTCGACTGTTGATGGATGCGATTTCTTTGATAGAGTTGATGATAGATCTGTGTTCGAGAAATTCAGTGCCGAAGATTGGTACGCCTTTCGCTACCTTTCGTTGTATTTTTTGGCGGACGATTTCTTTTGTGAGATTATTGAGGTTTCTTGTTTGGGTCAATGTATCGATGTTTAGTTTTCAAATGAATGTTTTCTGCTTGTAGGAAAATTTACCAGAGATCTTCGATATTCTCTGCCGTGCTAACCTGGATTCCTTAGAGTGCGAAAATCCAACTACCGCCTATCGGTGGCCAGGTTGTGTACCACCTGGGGTAAAGTGACCTTTGCTTGCATAGTTCATGTTTTCTTGTGTTTCATTGGTTTGTCCTGGGTGATACCGGGACCAGACAGGTCCAGAGGGTGTTGAACCCTTTGGAAGCAAATATTTTCAGCCAAGCTCATTGAGATAACAGACGGTGACCAGAGTAGCGGTGATTTTCACTCAGATGTGTCTGGATTTTGGGTTCAACGGATTGAGTAGCCGTTCAGGATTGTGTTAGTATTTGCTTCGCCCCAAGTATTTGATTTCCTCGGTACCACCCATATGGGGGACGTTTTCCCCTATCGGCCACACGGGATTTTTATTATTATTATGTCATCAGCAAATCTGATATGGAGTATCTTCCCTCCACTGAAATAGATGTGTATTGTTCGATTCAATATTTCCATCAGATAAATATGGGTTATCATTACGTTACATTGCTGCTAGTCGACATAATTCTCATTTTTTCTTAGACAGTTGCTAGCTGTTACTCCATCATAGGAATTTATGTGCGCAGCATTGTTGCAATACAGACGTTCAAATTATCCGATTTCTATCATTTCACTTCGATACAAGATCGTCCTAATCGGATTCAGCCAGTCAGACTTAATTTGGATATCCGATTACGACTCTCATCATATGATAGACTGGGTGAACCACATTCTTAATCGGACTGTTGAATCCAGATCACTTATCTATGACAGGGCCTGAATTCTTAAACACTGTGGAAAATAATAATCCAATGTGATTATTACAAATACGTTATTTAAATATAAATATATGAACTAACGAGATAACAGTTTATTTACAGGAGCAGAGACCCATCCATCATAGCAGGGCAGTGTGAGATTCGTTTCGGGGCCAGACAGACAGCTGAGGAACTGACTGGTGCACGTGTTGTTCAACACACAGTAGTTGTCATCCTCACTGGAATCAATGACTATTTGCGTGTGTGTGTGTGTGTGTGTGTGTGTGTGTGTGTGCGCGTGTGTGTGTGCGTGTGTGTGTGTCTGTGTGTGTGTTTTCGTGTTAACGCAGAGGTAACAAGGTCATTGCCATGTGTCCCTACAAATGCAAGCGACCTTTGGACGAATATAGAAAACGTATGGTAGGAAGTAAACCATCACGCTACACTGTCGACGACTTAATGAAATCAATTCCCCTACGCCCTCGAGAAATCTCACGTAATGATCGTGGGTGGGTTGGTTACTAAAAGTATACTAGCCCACAAAGCCCATGTGGACAGTTATCTGAAAATCGGTCAAGATTAGCTTTGTCACAGCTCTTTAGCATACATCAAGTCCATTTACGTTCACTCCCCTCCTTACAATTCTTGCAATGCAAAGTAATTGAAAAATCTCATCCACTCTACGCCTACTGAGGAACTGACTGGTGCATGTGTTGTTCAACCCACAGTAGTTGTCACCCTCACTGGAATCAATGACTGTTTGTGTTTGTGTTTGTGTGTGTGTGTTAGCGCACATGTGTCTATTCAGCAATGACTGCCAGCTGCCACAACCCTTCACAGAATCCTTGCGGCAGGCAACACAACTGTGCGTGCACTTCAGACTTCATTCAGTGAGACGTCAGGAGATGGATGAAAACGTCAAATTAACGTCGCTTTCCGTGTCGTATTCAATCCAGAATGAGGTGTTATTAAGGTAGTTGAGCGTTCTAGCAATTACACTTTTATGATTCCCATATGAGTATTTCGAAAGCCAAAAGAACCCGTTAGTGTGAAACTATCGGGAACTGCGTTATATCAAACTGCAAGAACTTGAGACAATACGTAGACTCTTCTCTTAGCTGGGTGACCTATTACTGTTATTTAGCATTCTCTCCGTCCTAGTCGTAATGCAAATGGAACTTCAGAGGCGCTTTCCGCTATTCTTGGCAAACATCAGCAACCTGTAATCACTGAGAGTCACAACTGCGTGATGATAATGGTTCAGGTTGTCAGTAGTTGTGGTGGTGTTATGCTGTCAAACTGCTTACAGTAACGTTAATGGTGGCGCACATAATTGAGCGCTGACTACCTACTTAAGTAAAGATAGTGATGTGGCGTCGTCGTTTGTCTTTATTTGGCCTCAGTTTGAGTAATCCGATTTAACGAGCATAGTACTCCAATCGCGGGCTCCTAATACAGTATGACTGCAGAGATTATCGTGCGGATATTACACTAATTCTGCAATGAAATGCTTAACAAATCTTACCCTCAGCTATGCAGCTGGAATGACTCATTACACAGGTACTCAATGTTGCACTTGGTTAAGTGATCCGTTCGCTGCAATCCTGCTTGTACTGTTCGTAAATACTCGTATACTTCAGAAATGGTTCAAATGGCTCTGAGCACTATGGGACTTAACTTCTGAGGTTATCAGTCCGCTAGAACTTAGAACTACTTAAACCTAACTAGCCTAAGGACCTCAGACACATCCATGTCCGAGACAGGATTCGAACCTGCGACTGTAGCGCCTGGAACCGCTCGGCCACCCCGGCCTGCATACTTGTGTACTGACCATTCGTTATTTTACTAAATATGATCTACAATCTGATTCGCATGTATATGACATGGGTTAGCGCCGGCACAAAGGTATGACTAAGGGTTGGATGCCGTTGAAGTCCTGTTACATTGATGGCAAGACAAATGTTCGCAAATCACCTCTATTGCCTAAAAAAAACAATTGCATCTTAAATATCGAAGGACCGACGTCCACACTGTCACAGCGCGTTGAAATACAGCAACGACGGCAGATGAAAATTTGTGATCGACTGGGCTTCGAACCCAGACCTCCTGCTTCCTAGACAGACGTTCTGATGACTGGACTAATATTTTTTGTTTAATGTTTGAGAAGACTTTCAGCACCAGGTAGGCGGAGGCAAAGAGGGCAGGGGTCGAAGATCCGAGGCCTGGCCACAATGCCTCTCCCATACCTGCACTGAGCAGCTGCTATTATTCCCATGTATTCCATGTTTGCACCCGTATATTCTTTTAAATTGTAGAACAAAACTGAAGTAGTAATTTAGGTAAAATAAATTACAGATTGCCACCTCCAGTGGAGTGCGTTCCTTGTAGAACATAACTTATAACAATGGAAAGGGTGACGGAAAAATCCATAACAAACATTCATTCAGAAACGTATTCACATTTTAATTTATTATGCACTGGATGCATATGAGGTCTGTAAGGAAGCCATATATTTTTCAACAAAAAAAAAGAAATTTCGGAGCCGGAGGGGTTTTGCCAAATTAGAACAGTTCTGATTTTAGATCCAACGTAAAAGAGTATTCCAGGAATAAAAAAAGTGAAAGAATAGATTCCTCTTTTAATGAATAAAAGTGCCCACCTCTTTGTAGATAAAAAATTTAAAACCATTCCTTATATTTGTTATTCTTCTTCAGCTTGAAATGTTCTACTGCAATGTAGAACATGTATTCTACTAAGTTTTGTTTGTTATGACGTAAAACACAAACTGTCCCAGATGCCACGAATAACTGTTATTCTTTGCGGACGGGTAACATTTCCAGTCGGATTGTAAAGCTTCAGTTATCGGTATTTGACTTTCTGCGGTTCTATGGACAGTGCTAACTTCTTCGTAGTCCAGTTCCAAATTCTGATTCTATTTTCACATGAGAAGATGTGCGCTACAGTTTCTACAAGCCGTCATTTGTCGCCGTATGGAGATGGTCTCAATTTGATTTTACATAATCGTTCCGCTGTGGATATGGTTTCGTTTACAAAGTCGCACCATACGGCACTTACTCTAGTTGGTATAATTTTATTGTTGATATTTTTCCAGACGTTCCTCCGGTTTTTTGTTGGTTAAGTTACCGGAATTGGTTTGTGAAGACGATGTCTGGTAATATAATCATAAACGGTTCTAATGTTGGTTTGTGCTCGTGGAAGTCTTATACAGCTCCAAATGCCATAGTACTTTCGGACGTAATCTAGGCTGGCGTGCTACATTAACAGGAGCGTTCCTATCCCCAGGATCTAACGAGAGGAACAGAAGTTTCGTGATGACTGTCTTAGTGGCGTGTATTAGTTTAAAAGCACGTCTTTAATTCCAAGTCCTCCGTTTTGCCTCTGCAAAGTCGCCGTGTCGAAGGATACTTTGATGATATTTTGTTTCCACAGATACCAAGAGGCTACAGCTTACATTTTTATGTGCAGTGATCTGCAGTATCGGTAAGACTGCTCCGACGTAATATATTTTTCTAAGTATGTATGTATTTATAATCTGAACTTTGTGCAGTCGGTCTAACGATCGCATGTCATGGTCCTTCAACAAGGTTCTGATGACATTAAGTTTCCGCTCCCAATTGTTCGTGGCCATGCGCTTGGGATTCGCCCTTAACTACAATCCGAGTTGGAGTCTCTCTTCAGTTACATTCAACCAGTGCGCACCTATTGCACTATTGTAAGAACCGAGATGCAGTATTTTGGTATAAAAAATTTTGTAAATCCGGGTTCGAATCTGGTCAGGCACAAATTTTCATCTGACGCTGTTGTTCTATTTTAATGCCTATGACAGCCTGGACATCTGTCCTTCAATCTTTAATTGATTAAGAAGTCTGTCTATTTCGATTCGCAGTGTCTGTTCTTTCGGAAATGTCCTAAGAACAGACATACACGCACACACACACACACACACATACATTTATATCATAAGTGCTATTCGGAAAACGTTTGGCAACTCAGTGATAGTGCCGGACTGGAGCTGCATCAACCTACTCATTTCACTAGATATTGTTGTAATTTTCTGAACAATTCCTGTTTAATAAGTGACAGCCACAGTGTCTCTCATCGTTTACTTTGTCGGAAACCTGCTTCCTTCTGCCCTAGGCTATACTATAGCAATGAGTGATTGCTCACATTCTTGATACCTCACTGGACATGCTACTGCAACTGTAGCCAAAGATTCAAATCCCACTGGAAAAGTATGTTTCAAGTCAGATGGTTTTGCTCCTCCCCTACTGTCATTGAAAACGATCACAACGAAATTAAGTATAGGTATTCTATGAAACCCTTGAGTTCATACTGCGGTGCTGTGAAGATGAAAAAGTAGTTTTCACAATTATCAGATGACAGATGGAACTTGTCAGATTCCACTAATTATGATTGCATAATTAACTGTTGGTTCACAGGCGCTTTTCTGCCGCTTATTGTAACTGTTATTTGTATGTTAGAGCTGGAAGAATAGAAACATCAAATTTTCGCCATATGGAATGTTCGAATTCACCTTAAGTCTTCACGTTTCGAGCAAAGGCAGAATATCCATCAGGAAAGCTGACAACAATAAGCCAAGCCATGCCTGTCTTCTAGTGGATGTGCCAATGACAGTGATTGTACAGCAAAGAGACATTGCCAACTCAACCACTGGAGAAGCTCCAAAATTGTGAATCACGTCTGGTGAATACGCTTTCAAGGTTTCGATCCGATTAAGACAGTAAAACACAAATAATTGTCGCAGTTATTAATATATGACATTTACTTTGCATTCAGTGCATCGATGTATTACAAGTAATTGCACTCTAGCCTCTAAACCTAGTTACAGAAATGCGAATAAGACTCATGGGCATATAATGAGGATCTTGCGGCCCTTGCCACCCGCAACTTTGAGATGAAGCTGTAGTCACTTCCGAGGTCACTCACAGAACACATCAGCTGGTATCCTTTGTGGCACTATAGCTGAAACTTGGCAACAGCGCAGAATATGTTTGGCAACTCTGTGACCGACGAGTTACTTCCTTGATGGCACAGAACTATCCTGCTAAATTCACTTGATATTATCGTGTCATTTCAATTGAATACTGTAAGTGATTTCCTCTTGAGACGTGACATAAGTATATCAGTTAATGCTTTTGAGTCAACGAAAGTGGTTTCACACGGGAAATACAACTACTCTCGTCTCTTATGTTGCGATTTATTTGCCATAGCGGCTACTGAGCCAGTAAGTACGTCAAATACCCGCACCTGTTCGCTAGCTCCTAGGTAACGTGCTTGCCTGTCAGATGCACACTGCCCTTGTTCGCCTTTCGACGCTCGCTGAATGCAAGATTTTTAATTCTTTTGTAGCAGAACTACAAGCAGGCAGATACAAATTCAATGAGGGAATGGTAAGACAACGTTCTAGCAAAATTCGTCTTGCTACTTTTAGTAATCCTTAGTGTCAAAGCGAAAAACCTTACGGTACTGCCAAATTCATAATGCCACTTTTATTTTCTGCCGACATATTTTTTTGTTGTTGTGAATACGTAATTTTATCTATGAACTGCCACATTTTTATAATACTTACGAAGCAAATCATGTGAGGTAACACTTCACCAACTTGTCGGGAAGATGGAAAAAGCACTACCCTTTTTGGATGCTCTCTGTATCTTCCTGGATGTCGAGGGGGTTCTAGTAATACGACCTTCGAGTAAATGGTTAGAGATGAAGAACCTAGTGGTGAATGAACTCATAGATGAGCTGAATGCGAGAGACTAATCTTAAAAAGAATAAGTAGACGATTTATTCACAGCAAGACTTAGAAAATTTGATAGTATTGTTAAACCTATGTGCACTGAACATTGTGAATAAGTATTTAAAGACAAGCCGCACGAAAATTGGTGTAGTATTATTTATGGGGAAGCATGTCCAGCACATATACTGAAAAATTATGTTTCTCGATGAAACTTTAGAGAGGGTTGAAGTGTATGTAGAGGTAGCCCTGGATGGAAAACTATTATGAACACCTCACATAATGAATATATTCCACTGCGAAAGATACTCTTATAAGCACTAGAAGCTGCTGTATGGTAAACTGGGGTCTAAACCCAGTACGTACTGGATATACAACTCTGCAAAAATACCAATGATAATTTATTGTCATATAATGTGAACAAAGTCGAACAGAAGGTGGCTGCTAGGGAGTCTCGCAAAGTGCAGAGACTGGCCTGCTTTCACAAACAGACGGAATTAGCAGGACATCCACTCTTGGGATGGATATTAGGCTAGACATGCCCGCCTTACACCTGTGGCTTAAAATGGAGGCCGCAGCAGGGACATAAAGGCTAAAAATTGTAAATAACTGGATATAGTTAGAATATACGGAATCCCAAATCAGTATGGCGATGGCTGGGGAAATGCCGACTAACTATACAGTAACTTCTAGCTGTTTCAATAAACTTTGCCATGTAACAGTTGGAAGCAGGGAGCAGTGGAAGAACGAACCACTACACCGTTCAGGAGACATAATATAGTTGTATACTGACAGGTCAAAAACAGATGAAACCACCGGGTCTGGTGTACTGCCTAGAATCTCTTTAGGGAAGATGGCCACAGAATTACATAGTATCTTCTATCAACATGTGCGCGGAGGAGAATTAGAGTAGACCCTACAAAAATCGTAGCATCTACTTTTATTCAGACAGCCAAGCAGCTCTGAAATCTCTATCAGCCCCTGCGACCGAAGGTAGTTGCAGAATGCCATGAAGCATTTTCTTTCGGACATGTCCGAAAGAACAGACACCACACATATATCCATACACAGAGTGTTTCAGGAGGAATATTAGATATTTTAGTAGGTGGTAGTACAGACGAATTGCATAAAAAAATTCCATATAAATGCGTCCACTTTTTATTTTGTACAGAGATACAGCTGTTAGTACGTAACCCTAACAAACTGAAAGCAAAGGCAACGAGGACATTCAAAGTTGATTTTCAAAAATTCCCCCACCAACTTCAATGCACATTTGACTTCTCTTGATAACACCACGCGTAGGTCGTCTTTGCGTTCTTTTATGAGGGCTGCACTATTCATAATCCGAACGATCAAATCGGCTCTTGGGTTTACTTTTTCTTTGTAGACTTCGCCTTTAACCATCCCCGCAGGCAAAAATCGAAAGAGAAAAGGTCTGGGGACCTTGAAGGCCAAGAAAAGTGCCCATATCCAATGATCCATCTTCCAGGAAATGTTAGGTTTGGATAATGTGTCACCTGACGACTAGAATGTGCAGGAGCCCCGTCATGCTGGAGGAACATACGCATTCTTGTAGCTGTAAGGACCAACATACGAAACGAAAATGCATTGAACCCAGCTATCTGTATGTTCAATAAAAATTGGACGCATGTTATATGTCATTATTTCAACAATTTGTCTATACTACCATCTCCTAGAATATTTACTATTCCTCCTGAAACATCCTGTATAATTATTTGGGTCTCCACGGGTCATCGAAAGTTTTCAGTGCTAGACGCACGACATCATCCGACCCTCGCGGGAATACAGTGTGGACGCAAGCTAGTGGAACAATGGCCGGGGGGGTACCGCGCATGTGGTATGCGGCAAAAATGGGAATTCGCGTCTGACGAGGAGCGTGTGTAGATAGGTGCTGCAGAGAGGTTGACTGCTGCGTCATCATAGTATCCACCGTCGGAGGTTCGAATCCTCCCTACGGCATGGGTGTGTGTGTTGTCGATAGCGTAAGTTAGTTTAAGTTAGATTAAGTAATGTGTAAGCTTAGGGACTGATGACCTAAGCAGCTTGGTCTCATAAGTTCTAACCACAAATTTACAAAATATTAATACCAAAATACTGCACCTCGATTCTTACAATAGTGCAATAGATGCGCTCTGGTTAGATGTAACTGAACTCCGACTGTGGTTAAGGGGGAATCCCAAGCGCATGGCCACTAACAACTGGAAGCGGAACCTTGTTGAAGGACCATGACAGAACCGGATCTTCGACCCCTTCCCTCTTTGCCTCCGCCTACCTGGTGCTGAAAGTCTTCTCAAACATTAAAAAAAAAATAATAATATTTCAGTCATCAGAACGTCTGTCTAGTAAGCAGCAGGTCTGCGTTCGAATCCCAGTCGGTCACAAATTTTCATCTGCCTTCGTTGCTGTATTTCAACGTGCTGTGACAGTGTGGACGTCGGTCCTTCGATATTTAAGATGCAATTCTTTTTGAGGCAATAGGGGTGATTTGCGAACATTTGTCTTGCCATCAATGTAACAGGACTTCGACGGCATCCAACCCTTAGTGATTACTTTGTGCCAACGCTAGCCGATGTCATATATATGCGAATCAGATTGTAGTTCATATTTAGTCAAATAACGAATGGTCACTATACAAGTATGCAGGCCGGGGTGGCCGAGCGGTTCCAGGCGCTACAGTCGCAGGTTCGAATCCTGTCTCGGACATGGATGTGTCTGAGGTCCTTAGGCTAGTTAGGCTTAAGTAGTTCTAAGTTCTAGCGGACTGATAACCTCAGAAGTTAAGTCCCATAGTGCTCAGAGCCATTTGAACCATTTCTGAAGTATACGAGTATTTACGAACAGTACAAGCAGGATTGCAGCGAACGGATCACTTAACCAAGTGCAACATTGAGTACCTGTGTAATGAGTCATTCCAGCTGCATAGCTGAGGGTAAGATTTGTTAAGCATTTCATTGCAGAATTAGTCTAATATCCGCACGATAATCTCTGCAGTCATACTGTATTAGGAGCCCGCGATTGGAGTACTATGCTCGTTAAATCGGATTACTCAAACTGAGGCCAAATAAAGACAAACGACGACGCCACATCACTATCTTTACTTAAGTAGGTAGTCAGCGCTCAATTATGTGCGCCACCATTAACGTTACTGTAAGCAGTTTGACAGCATAACACCACCACAACTACTGACAACCTGAACCATTATCATCACGCAGTTGTGACTCTCAGTGATTACAGGTTGCTGATGTTTGCCAAGAATAGCGGAAAGCGCCTCTGAAGTTCCATTTGCATTACGACTAGGACGGAGAGAATGCTAAATAACAGTAATAGGTCACCCAGCTAAGAGAAGAGTCTACGTATTGTCTCAAGTTCTTGCAGTTTGATATAATGCAGTTCCCGATAGTTTCACACTAACGGGTTCTTTTGGCTTTCGAAATACTCATATGGGAATCATAAAAGTGTAATTGCTAGAACGCTCAACTACCTTAATAACACCTCATTCTGGATTGAAAACGACACGGAAAGCGACGTTAATTTGACGTTTTCATCCATCTCCTGACGTCTCACTGAATGAAGTCTGAAGTGCACGCACAGTTGTGTTGCCTGCCGCAAGGATTCTGTGAAGTGTTGTGGCAGCTGGCAGTCATTGCTGAATACACACATGTGCAAATATCCTCACTACTCTAGCGGAATTCGTCTTTGTTGCATTTTTTCCATACCGTAATTTGCACTATAACATAGGCTTGTTCTGCTGAAGAACTTGATGCCCACAAGTCCTTAAATAAGAATCTCCTAGCGGGAGTAATACATGAAAGGAAACAGACTGTTGGACAAAAGAATGGACAGCTCCCTGCTTTTGGCGTTTCCGATAGCGCCTACGATAAGAATCTGGTGTCATATTATGCTTCAGAACTCTAAACTGTTTACTTTTTTACTTCATACTAAAACAAAAGTTGTGATATGAGAAGAGGAAATGACTTATATGCTTCTCATGAACTTTAGTTTTTCGTGTTTATTTTCTCACTTCATATTAAAACAAGGGCGTTAATATGAGAAGAGGAAATGAAATATACGCTTCCAAGATATAATATTTCCTTGTGTGCTATTACTGCATACATGAAAGCCCTCCAATTAATTTTTGTATGTTGGATATATTTTGATATCATCTCACATTCCTTTGTGAGAAGGTTTCTATTTTCTTTGGATTCAAATAGAGTGGACATTTCATCACTGGTTAATATTCTGATGACTAATGACATGATACCCGTTGCAATTGCTCCATGGCACCTGTAAGTAGAGTCTCACGTTGGTTACTACAAGAACACGCAGGCAGTGATATCCGCTCACTGCAGTCAGAGCAAAGGTGATTTCTTTCTGTTTAGGGCGAAGCGTCTGCTGCAGTGTCCACGCTCAGCCAACAAAAACAAATCGCGGCGGCATTGGGCACTGCTAATCGCTGCACTTGTCGCGAGCCTCGACAACAAGAGCGCACTGTCTCTGCTAACGATACTATGGAGTTAATACATCTTACTTAAAGTAATACGCAGGACGTGGGATGGGTAAAAATTCAGTTTGTAACTTCCCATCGCATTAAAATACTTTACAGTCATTTTTGATGCAATATTTATTGTTGGTTGTCTCTCTAATGATAATAGTATTGATTCAGATCGTGCGTTAACACGAAAACACACGCACGCACGCACGCACACACACACACACACACACACACACACACACACACACGCGCGCGCGCGCGCGCGCGCGCTCACGCTCGCGCGGAAAGCGACGTTAATTTGACGTTTTCATCCATCTCCTGACGTCTCACTGAATGAAGTCTGAAGTGCACGCACAGTTGTGTTGCCTGCCGCAAGGATTCTGTGAAGTGTTGTGGCAGCTGGCAGTCATTGCTGAATACACACATGTGCGCTAACACACAAACACAAACACAAACAGTCATTGATTCCAGTGAGGGTGACAACTACTGTGGGTTGAACAACACATGCACCAGTCAGTTCCTCAGTTGGCGTGGAGTGGATGAGATTTTTCAATTACCTTGCATTGCAAGAGTTGTAAGGAGGGGAGTGAACGTAAATGGACTTGTTGTATGCTAAAGAGCTGCGACAAAGCAAATCTTGACCGATTTTCAGTTAATTGTCCACATGGGCTTTGTGGGCTAGTATACTTTTAGTAACCAACCCACCCACGATCATTACGTAAGATTTCTCGAGGGCGTA
Source organism: Schistocerca serialis cubense (assembly GCF_023864345.2). Classification (NCBI taxonomy): domain Eukaryota; kingdom Metazoa; phylum Arthropoda; class Insecta; order Orthoptera; family Acrididae; genus Schistocerca; species Schistocerca serialis. The sequence continues at coordinate 39,365,390 of NC_064649.1, read as the reverse complement.
GGGGAATTGATTTCATTAAGTCGTCGACAGTGTAGCGTGATGGTTTACTTCCTACCATACGTTTTCTATATTCGTCCAAAGGTCGCTTGCATTTGTTAGGGACACATGGCAATGACCTTGTTACCTCTGCGTTAACACAAAAACACACCCACCCACACACACACACACACACACACACACACACACACACACACACACACACACAAGCGCGCACGCGCGCGCTCGCGCGCACACACACACGCGCACACACACACACACGCAAATAGTCATTGATTCCAGTGAGGATGACAACTACTGTGTGTTGAACAACACATGCACCAGTCAGTTCCTCAGCTGTCTGTCTGGCCCTGAAACGAACCTCACACTGCCCTGCTATGATGGATGGGTCTCTGCTCCTGTAAATAAACTGTTATCTCGTTAGTTCATATATTTATATTTAAATAACGTATTTGTAATAATCACATTGGATTATTATTTTCCACAGTGTTTAAGAATTCAGGCCCTGTCATAGATAAGTGATCTGGATTCAACAGTCCGATTAAGAATGTGGTTCACCCAGTCTATCATATGATGAGAGTCGTAATCGGATATCCAAATTAAGTCTGACTGGCTGAATCCGATTAGGACGATCTTGTATCGAAATGAAATTATAGAAATCGGATAATTTGAACGTCTGTATTGCAACAATGCTGCGCACATAAATTCCTATGATGGAGTAACAGCTAGCAACTGTCTAAGAAAAAATGAGAATTATGTCGACTAGCAGCAATGTAACGTAATGATAACCCATATTTATCTGATGGAAATATTGAATCGAACAATACACATCTATTTCAGTGGAGGGAAGATACTCCATATCAGTTTTGCTGATGACATAATAATAATAATAATAATAAAAATCCCGTGTGGCCGATAGGGGAAACCGTCCCCCATATGGTTGGTACCGAGGAAATCAAATACTTGGGGTGAACCAAATACTAACACAATTCTGAACGGCTACTCAATCCGTTAAACCCAAAATCCAGACACATCTGAGTGAAAATCACCGCTACTCTGGTCACCGTCTGTTATCTCAATGAGCTTGGCTGAAAATTTTTGCTTCCAAAGGGTTCAACACCCTCTGGTCCTGTCTGGTCCCGGTATCACCCAGGACAAACCAATGAAACACAAGAAAACATGAACTATGCAAGCAAAGGTCACTTTACCCCAGGTGGTACACAACCTGGCCACCGATAGGCGGTAGTTGGATTTTCGCACTCTGGGGATTCCAGGTTAGCACGGCAGAGAATATCGAAGATCTCTGGTAAATTTCCCTACAAACAGAAAACATTCATTTGAAAACTAAACATCGATACATTGACCCAAACAAGAAACCTCAATAATCTCACAAAAGAAATCGTCCGCCAAAAAATACAACGAAAGGTAGCGAAAGGCGTACCAATCTTCGGCACTGAATTTCTCGAACACAGATCTATCATCAACTCTATCAAAGAAATCGCATCCATCAACAGTCGACTTATGACTATGCTGATTCAGAGCCCCTATAAAAGATATACACTCGAAAATACTATGAGCAAAATTCATCAAGATGACGTGAAAGCACTAATCTGAGACTTCAACTCTCCATTTGGGACAGAAAAAACATGTAGAAAAATAATTGGTACAAATTCAACACACCGAAACGCTTAGACCAACGGCACACGTCTGACTGACATTTGCCAACAATTCAACCACAAAATAATGTCTTCCCACTTTAGGAAGTAGCCTGTTCCCAAGAAACATGTTTGGCTACCAGGTGCAAGCTGCTTTCGTTCGCCTTTCGAGACTCGCTGAGAGCCAGATTTTTAATTCTTTTGTAGTAGAGCTATAAGCAGGCAGATACAAACGCAATAAAGGAATCGTAAGACAACGCTCGAGCAAAATGCGCCTTGCTACTTTCAGTAACCCTTAGTGTTAGAGCGAAAACCTTTCGGTACTGCCAAATTCATAATGACGTCATATTTTTTGTTGTTGTGAATACATAATTTTATCTATGAAATGCCACATTTTCATAATAATTGCGAACGATACAGGAAATGAAGTAAATACAGATCTTTTCGAAGTCAAAAGGCGGTAATGTCCTACTAATTCGTGTTAAAATAGGCTCAATCGTCTTACAGATACTTAATGCTTTATTAATATAGTCTGCCGTCGTGATGTTTCTGTAGTAAGCTGAATTTAGTTTGTATTAGTACAGTGAATATTTTAATTGGATTTTCCATTAGTTTACTAAACGCAACAGTAATCATCAAAGAGAAATTAATCAGCAAAAGAATTTTCTTTCACGATATCTAAAACGATCTGACAATGCTAAAGTTGTTTACAAATTCTACGCCAGTAGAAACCTACTGGTTCCAACGGTATCATTATACCAGATTACTTTTAAGAGTATTTTCGTCTAGAAATGAATTGCGTTGACGGTTGATCGATCAAGAGCGGGAAAGGTAAATCTTTACGAATATATGACGAGAGGGACAAGTGCTTGAGAGACGACTTTAATTTCAATCTCCTGGATAGTTTTGTTTCTCAAATCAAGAAGTGTGTTATCATACAGTAGCACATGTGATGTAGTTGTGTTGCTCGATTTTCTTACGCGAAGACCGAAAGGTGTCTCAGTTGTTGGCAACAAATTCCAGCTGTGATGCACACAGCCCTTGGGGCAGAATTCGTAGCCCAAAACACACTTTTGGAGCTATCAGATGTAAAATATTATGTTCATACTACTCTTTGCTCGAGTTTATGTCTTTTGGAGGGGCTCAGCCTTTCATTTCTTCTTAGGAAGTTAACGATAAAGGCATCATAACACGTGACCAGTAACAGAACTGCATACGAATTCTCAATGAGCGACCTGATGACGTTCAGTAATAGTCACTCCGTTGATTTTTGTTGTTTGGGATTAGAGCATGCAGTACTTCTACACCAGACTCCTGTTGAATGCAAATGTCGCATGATGGTAAAATGGTAATGTATCACATATATCAGTATTCGAGACTTCCATAATGTGGAAAATCATTCATGCCAGAACGATCTTCGTTGAAACAAGAATATCTTTTTCTGGCGTATTTTTCCCAAAAGCAGTCGCTCCACACACAGTTCAAATCCTTCTAGCTGCCTCCTCTGCATTCACCCCTCTGTTATACCAAAAGTAAACGTTGTGTTGCTGATGTTACACGTATTTGCACTTGCGACCCAACTTTACAATGCTTAACTGTAGTTCATGATTTTCAAGTTTGCGAAATCCATTGCTTAGCTGCCAGATGATAACTAGAACTTTAAATTCGAAAATGACAGTTGAGACACACACTGGCAGCGTCGCGACGCGTTCACCTGAGTGGCGCCGGATTTCAGGCGGCGGGTGGCGTCTGGCCGGTGGCCGGTAGCCGCTGCAGCGCGAGGAAACGCTCGAGCGAAAGCTGTTATGATCGCGCGCAGCCACGAGCTGTCCCGCGGAATTGTTTCTGGAATACTTGTTATTGCTGGTGGGTAGAATGTTAAGAGAATTATCTTCGATGTTCAGTCAGACTCATAACTTTAGACCGACTGTGGTGAAAAAAAAAAAACAGTTGGACACGAACAGGCGACTATAAGTTTAGAACGCACGACGCTTGCCACTAGACCACGGGCTCACGTAGTCCGACAACCTCTCGGAAGTAGATAACACTTTCTCCTGACACTTCCGCATCTTACAGTGTTGCCAGATTATGCAGATTGCCGGACTTAAGAGTTGTCAGGGGCGGTCAGTTTTATTGGCCACCTTAAGTGAATGACTCGGACTTAGTCTCTGTGGCGGCCGGCCGGCGGTCAGTTTTATTGTCTAAGACTGTCCGTTAGAAAATTTAAAAAGGGAAATGGATAGGTTAAAGTTGGATGTAGTCGGAATTAGTGAAGTTCAGTGGCAGGAGGAACAAGACTTTTGGTCAGGTGAATACAGGGTTCTAAATACAAAATCAAATAGGGGTAATGCAGGAGTAGGTTTAATAATGAATAAAAAAATAGGAGTGCAGGTAAGCTACTACAAACAGCATAGTGAACTTATTATAGTGGACAAGTTAGGCACGAAGCCCATGCCTACTACAGTAGTACAAGTTAGTATGCCAACTAGCTCTGCAGATGACGAAGAAATTGAAGAAACGTATGATGACATAAAAGAAATTATTCAGGTAGTGAATGGAGACCAAAATTTAATAGTCATGGGTGACTGGAATTCGACAGTAGGAAAAGGGAGAGAAGGAAACATAGTAGGTGAATATGGATTGGGGCTAAGAGATGAAAGAGGAAGCCGTCTGGTAGAATTTTGTACAGAGCATAACTTAATCATAGCTAACACTTGGTTCAAGAATCATAAAAGAAGGTTGTATACATGGGAGAATCCTGGAGATACTAAAAGGTATCAGATAGATTATATAATGTTAAGACAGAATTTAGGAACCAGGTTTTAAATTGAAGGACATTTCCAGGGGCAGATGTGGACTCTGACAACAATCTATTGGTTATGAACTGTAGATTAAAACTGAAGAAATTGCAAAAAGGTGGGAATTTAAGGAGATGGGACCTGGATAAACTGACTAAATCAGAGGTTGTACAGAGTTTCAGGGACACCATAAGGGAACAATTGACAGGAATGGGGGAAAGAAATATAGTAGAAGACGAATGGGTAGCCCTGAGGGATGAAGTGGTGAAGGCAGCAGAGGATCAAGTAGGTACAAAGACGAGGGCTAGTAGAAATCCTTGGGTAACAGATGAAATATTGAATTTAATTGATGGAAGGAGAAAATATAAAAATGCAGCAAATGAAGCAGGCAAAAAGGAATACAAACGTCTCAAAAATGAGATCGACAGAAAGTGCAAAATGGATAAGCAGGCATGGCTAGAGGACAAATGTAAGGATGCAGAGGCTTATCTCACTAGGGGTAAGATAGATACAGCTTACAGGAAAATTAAAGAGACCTTTGGAGAAAAGAGAGCCACTTGTATGAATATCAAGAGCTCAGATGGAAACCCAGTGCTAAGCAAAGAGGGGAAAGCAGAAAGGTGGAAGGAGTATATAGAGGGTCTATACAAGGGCGATGTACTTGAGGACAATATTATGGAAATGGAAGAAGATGTAGATGAAGATGAAATGGGAGATACGATACTGCGTGAATAGTTTGACAGAGCACTGAAAGACCTGAGTCGAAACACGGCCCCGGGAGTAGACAACATTCCATTAGAACTACTGACGGCCTTGGAAAAGCCAGTCCTGACAAAACTCTACCATCTGGTGAGCAAGATGTACGAGACAGGCGAAATACCCTCAGACTTCAAGAAGAAATTAATAATTCCAATCCCAAAGAAAGCAGAGATGAAAACTACCGAACTATCAGTTTAATAAGTCACAGCTGCAAAATACTAACGTGAATTCTTTACACAGGAATGGAAAAACTGGTAGAAGCCGACCTCGGGGAAGATCAGTTTGGATTCCGTAGAAATGTTGGAACACGCGAGGCAATACTGACCTTACGACTTATCTTGGGAGAAAGATTAAGGAAAGGCAAACCTAAGTTTCTAGCATTTGTAGACTTAGAGAAAGCTTTTGACAATGTTGACTAGAATATTCTCTTTCAAATTCTAAAGGTGGCAGGGGTAAAATACAGGGAGCGAAAGGCTATTTACAATTTGTACAGAAACCAGACTGCAGTTATAAGAGTTGAGGGCCATGAAAGGAAAGCAGCGGTTGAGGAGGGAGTGAGACAGGGTTGTAGCCTCTCCCCGATGTTATTAAATCTGTATATTGAGTAAGCAATAAAGGAAACAAAAGAAAAATTTGGAGTAGGTATTAAAATCCAGGGAGAAGAAATAAAAACTTTGAGGATCGCCGATCATATTGTAATTCTGTCAGACACACAAAAATGATTCAAATGGCTCTGAGCACTATGGGACTTAACATCTGTGGTCATCAGTCCCCTAGAACTTAGAACTACTTAAACCTAACTAACCTAAGGACATCACACACATCCATGCTCGAGGCAGGATTCGAACTTGCGACCGTAGCAGTCGCGCGGTTACGGACTGAGCGCCTGAATGTCAGAGACAGCAAAGGACTTGGAAGAGCAGTTGAATGGAATGGACAGTGTCTTGAAAGGAGGATATAAGATGAACATCAACAAAAGCAAAACGACGATAATGGAATGTAGTCGAATTAAGTCGGGAGATGCTGAGGGAATTAGATTAGGAAATGAGACACTTAAAGTAGTAAAGGAATTTTGCTATTTGGGGAGCAAAATAACTGATGATGGTCGAAGTAGAGAGGATATAAAATGTAGACTGGCAATGGCAAGGAATGCGTTTCTGAAGAAGAGAAATTTGTTAACATCGAGTATAGATTTAAGTGTCAGGAAGTCATTTCTGAAAGTATTTGCATGGAGTGTAGCCATGTATGGAAGTGAAACATGGACAAGAAATAGTTTGGACAAGAAGAGAATAGAAGCTTTCGAAATGTGGTGCTACAGAAGAATGTTGAAGATTATGTGGGTAGATCACGTAACTAATGAGGAGGTATTGAATAGGATTGGGGGAAGAGAAGTTTGTGGCACAACTTGACTAGAAGAAGGGATCGGTTGGCAGGACATGTCCTGAGATATCAAGGGATCACAAATTTAGCATTGGAGGGCAGCGTGGACGGTAAAAATCGTAGAGGGAGGCCAAGAGATGAATACACCAAGCAGATTCAGAAGGATGTAGGTTGCAGTAGGTACTGGGAGATGAAGGAGCTTGCACAGGATAGATTAGCATGTAGAGCTGCATCAAACCAGTCTCAGGAATGGAGACCATAACAACAACAACATAGCTTTTTACGTGAGCTAGGCCCTATCAACCCAGGAGCTTCATGTTTTACATGATGTGTTCATTGTGAAATGCCGACAGTGGAACTGACGAGTTTTCTCAACTTTAAAAATAGCAGATAGCTCTTAAGTGTTATGACTGCTTTTGTGATACAGATCCGATGACGGCAGTTAGGCCTAATTCTACCGAAAACGGTCATCTAAACAAAGGTTTTAAGCGATTGTGGCCTGTATTTGATCAATGACTGTCAATATACTATAATACTCACGTACTGTACTCTAAATGATGTTATGGAATGTTTCGCAGTGTTATGATATTTTGGGGGTGTTCACTCCCTAAAGGCAGAATCTCTGTTAAGAGGTAGTACTTTCAAAACAGCTAAACAATAACTTACGTTCGAGTATCACATTCAATTTTTACTATTACATATTGCTTCATGTCATAATAAACATTATTTACTTTCAATACAATACGTAACTGTGCGCTCCGTCCGGGTACCCATTTTTCGCGACAACAGTTAACAGTCCATTTTTTTTCTTCTCTCCGAATCTTCTGGGCAACGAACCATTCTAAATACACTTCTAGAACGGTCAGAACAGTTTATGGCAGCACAACCACCCATAGTTTCGCTTAATTTCGTGCTAAGTGCTGTGACGCAAATCCTTTAGCACCGCAGATCGTTTATTCAGAGCTCTGGGAAACAAAATGGCGGATGTGCCAGCTCGTACTTCCAGGAAGAAGCCTTAGCCTGGGCGGTAAGAAAGGTCTGTCTCGCGCTGTTGCTGTCAAATGAGCCAGTACGTGCAGACAACAGCTCGGAGCTGCTGCGAATCCCGACCTCAGCCGGAGCGCCGGGCAGGATGCCGCTGCTTCAGAGTCGCGTTCTGCGTGGCAGACACCTCTATACACCAACGAGCATTTCAACGGTGTGGCCTAGCCTTTGCTGTTAAAGGCTGCAGGCCAGGGCCGGTTGCACTCACAGTGGATATTTTCCGCCGGGTCAGTTGACCGTCGCCGTTGTCAGAAATCCAGTGTTTACACACACGGCGATGAAATCGCCGCCGCCGCCGCCGCCGCCGCTGGAGTCAGCCGATTAATGACAATGTACTTTCATCATTGAATTTTGTCTTGACTGTAGCAGAGGGCACATGGCAGCCCCTAGTGGCTTGCACCTCTGTTGCATTTTATTTTAATTCTATCTGACGCTGTCAGGTATGACCGCAGCTTTCGTATTTTTTGGTACGTTATGCTGTAACATTTAGTTTAATTTTTCCCTTGTGATACCGAAACCTAGGTTACAAATTTAATTGTATTCGCGACTAAGGGCTGAGTTTTTCAAAATTTTAACTTATTATTTATGTGGTATAATAACTCTCCCCCCCTCCCCCCCCCCCCCCCCCCCACCCCCCATGAACCATGGACCTTGCCGTTGGTGGGGAGGCTTGCGTGCCTCAGCGATACAGATAGCCGTACCGTAGGTGCAACCACAACGGAGGGGTATCTGTTGAGAGGCCAGACAAACGTGTGGTTCCTGAAGAGGGGCAGCAGCCTTTTCAGTAGTTGCACGGGCAACAGTCTGGATGATTGACTGATCTGGCCTTGTAACACCAACCAAAAGAGCCTTGCTGTGCTGGTACTGCGAACGGTTGAAAGCAAGGGGAAACTACAGCCGTAATTTTTTCCGAGGGCATGCAGCTCTACTGTGTGGTTAATGATGATAGCGTCCTCTTGGGTAAAATATTCCGGAGGTAAAATAGTCCCCCATTCGGATCGCCGGGCGAGGACTACTCACAAGGGAACCTCCCCATCGCACCCCCCTCAGATTTAGTTATAAGTTGGCACAGTGGATAGGCCTTGATAAACTGAACACAGATCAGTTGAGAAAACAGGAAGAAGTTGTGTGGAACTGTGAAAAAATAAGCAAAATATACAAACTGAGTAGTCCATGGGTGACATAAGCAACATCATGCACAACGTGAGCGCAAGAGCGCCGTGGTCCCGTGGTAGCGTGAGCAGCTGCTGAACGAGAGGTCCTTGATTCAAGTCTTCGCTGGAGTGAAAATTTTACTTTATTTATTTTTGCATAGTTATTATCTGTCCGTTCGTTCATTGACGTCTCTGTTCACTGTAATAAGTTTAGTGTCTGTGTTTTGCGACCGCATCGCAAAACCGTGCGATTAGTAGGCGAAAGGACGTGCCTCTCCAATGGGAACCGAAAACATTTGATCGCAAGGTCATAGGTCAACCTATTCCTCCACAGGAAAACACATCTGATATATTCTATACGACACTGGTGACGGCATGTGCACCACATGACAGGAATATGTTGTCGACCCACCTAACTTGTACACTTGGCGATTCTTCTACCTTGCCCGATTTTGGTTTTCTTGTGGATTTGTTAATCACTTCCAAAAAAGTGATGAAACCATAAGAGTTTGTCACATAAACTGAAAATAAAACATAAAAATTTTCACTCCATGGAAGATTTAAACCAAGGACCTTTCGTTCCGCAGCTGCCCACGTTACCACGAGACCATGGCGCTCCTGCCATCCTACTGTCCTTAATGTTCTATATGTTACCATGGACTACTCAGTTTGTAAATTTTGCTTATTTTTTCACAGTTCCACACAACTTCTTCCTGTTTTCTCAATTGATCTGTGTTCAGTTTTTCAAGGCCTATCCACTGTGCCAACTTATAACTAAATCTGAGGGGGGTGCGATGGGGAGGTTCCCTTGTGAGGAGGACGTCGTTATCAGGAGAAAGAAAAATGGCGTTCTACGGATCGCAGCGTGGAATGTCAGATCCCCTAATTGGGCAGGTAGGTTAGAAAATTTAAAAAGGAAAATGGATAGGTTAAAGTTAGATATAGTGGGAATTAGTGAAGTACGGTGGCAGGTGGAACAAGATTTTTGGTCAGGCGAATACAGGGTTATAAATACAAATAGGGGTAATGCAGGAGTAGGTTTAACAATGAATAAAAAATAGGAATACGGGTAACCTACTACAATCAGCATAGTGAACGCATTATTGTGGCCAAGATAGACACGAAGCCCACGCCTACTACAGTAGTACAAGTTTATATGCCAACTAGCTCTGCAGATGACGAAGAAATTGAAGAAATGTATGATGAAATAAAAGAAATTATTCAGGTAGTGAAGGGAGACGAAAATTTAATAGTCATGGGTGACTGGAATTCGACAGTAGGAAAAGGGAGAGAAGGAAACATAGTAGGTGAATATGGATTGGGGCTAAGAAATGAAAGAGGAAGCCGTCTGGTAGAATTTTGCACAGAGCATAACTTAATCATAGGTTACACTTGGTTCAAGAATCATAAAACAAGGTTGTATACATGGAAGAAGCCTAGAGATACTGACAGGTTTCAGATAGATTATATAATGGTAAGACAGAGATTTAGGAACCAGATTTTAAAATTGTAAGACTTTTCCAGGAGCATATGTGGACTCTGACCACAATCTATTGGTTATGAACTGTAGATTAAAACTGAAGAAACTGCAAAAAAGTGGGAATTTAAGGAGATGGGACATGGATAAACTGAAAGAACCAGAGGTGGTACAGAGTGTTTCAGGGAGAGCATAAGGGAACAATTGACAGGAATGGGGGAAAGAAATACAGTAGAAGAAGACTGGGTAGCTTTGAGGGATGAAGTAGTGAAGGCAGCATAGGATCAAGTAGGTAAAAAGACGAGGGCTAGTAGAAATCCTTGGGTAACAGAAGGTATATTGAATTTAATTGATGAAAGGAGAAAATATAAAAATGCAGTAAATGAAGCAGGCAAAAAGGAATACAAACGTCTAAAAAATGAGATCGACTGGAAGTGCAAAATGGCTAAGCAGGGATGGCTAGAGGACAAATGTAAGGATGTAAGGGCGTATATCACAAAGGGTAAGATAGATACTGCCTACAGGAAAATTAAAGAGACCTTTAGAGAAAACCACTTGTATGAATATCAAGATCTCAGATGGAAACCAAGCGCTAAGCAAAGAAGGGAAAGCAGAAAGGTGGAAGCAGTATATAGAGGGTCTATACAAGGGCGATGTTTTTGAGGACAATATTATGGAAATGAAATAGGATGTAGATGAAGATGAAATGGGAGATATGATACTGCGTAAAGAGTTTGACAGCGCACTGAAAGACCTAAGTCGAAACAAGGTCCCGGGAGTAGATAACTTTCCATTAGAACTACTGATGGCCTCGGGAGAGCCAGCCGTGACAAAACTCTACCATCTGGTGAGCAAGATGTATGAGACAGGCGAAATACCCTCAGACTTCAAGAAGAAAGTAATAATTCCAATCCCAAAGAAAGCAGGTGTTGACAGATGTGAAAATTACCGAACTATCAGTTTAATAAACGGCTACAAATTACTAACATGAATTCTTTACAGACGAATGGAAAAACTAGTAGAAGCCGACCTCGGGGAAGATCAGTTTGGATTCCGTAGAAATACTGGAACACGTGAGGCAATACTGACCCTACGACTTTCTTGGAAGCTAGATTAAGGAATGGCAAACCTACGTTTCTAGCATTTGTAGACTTAGAAAAAGCCTTTGACAATGTTGACTGGAATACTCTCTTTCAACTTTTGAAGGTGGCAGGGGTAAAATATAGTGAGCGAAAGGCTATTTACAATTTGTATAGAAACCAAATGGCAGTTATAAGAGTTGAGGGCATGAAAGGGAAGCAGTGGTTGGGAAGGAAGTGAGACATGGTTGTAGCCTCTCCCTGATGTTATTCAATCTGTATATTGAGCAAGCAGTGAAGGAAACAAAAGAAAAATTCGGAGTAGGTATTAAAATCCATGGAGAAGAAATAAAAACTTTGAGGTTCGCCGATGACATTGTAATTCTGTCAGAGACAGCAATGACTTGGAAGAGCAGTTGAACGGAATGGATAGCGTCTTGAAATGAGGATATGAGATGAACATCAACAATAGCAAAACGAGGATAATGGAATGTAGTCGAATTAAGTCGGGAGATGCTGAGGGAATTAGATTAGGAAATGAGACACTTAAAGTAGTAAAGGAATTTTGCTATTTGGGGAGCAAAATAACTGATGATGGTCGAAGTAGAGAGGATATAAAATGTAGACTGGCAATGGCAAGGAATGCGTTTCTGAAGAAGAGAAATTTGTTAACATCGAGTATAGATTTAAGTGTCAGGAAGTCATTTCTGAAAGTATTTGTATGGAGTGTAGCCATGTATGGAAGTGAAACATGGACGATAAATAGTTTGGACAAGAAGAGAATAGAAGCTTTCGAAATGTGGTGCTACAGAAGAATGTTGAAGATTAGATGGGTAGATCACATAACTAATGAGGAGGTATTGAATAGGATTGGGGAGAAGAGAAGTTTGTGGCACAACTTGACTAGAAGAAGGTGTGGTGTCACCGCCAGACACCACACTTGCTAGGTGGTAGATTAAATCGGCCGCGGTCCATTTAGTACATGTCGGACCCGCGTGTCGCCACTGTGTGATCGCAGACCTAGCGCCACCACAAGGCAGGTCTCGTGATACGAACAAGCACTCGCTCCAGTTGGACGGACGACCTAGCTAGCGACTAGATGTACGAAGCCTTTCTCTCTCATTAGCCGAGAGACAGAATAGCCTTCAGCTAAGTTAATGGCTACGAACTAGCAAGGCGCCATTAGCCTTACAGTGATTGTAATTAAAGTCTCCTGTGTATAGTCAAGAGCGATGTACCACAATGATTGATTAAAGATAAGTATTAATCCAGCTTCGTACTTTTCTTCATAGCATTAATTACGTAGCCTGTTCCAGTACTTCGCGCCCGTCGGCGTGTGTGCACGCGTGCCTTTCCTTCGGCTACCTCCAGTGGCGTAACAGTCTTGTTACGTCACAACAGAAGGGATCGATTGGTAGGACATGTTCTGAGGCATCAATGGATCACCAATTTAGCATTGGAGGGCAGCGTGGAGGGTAAAAATCGTAGAGGGAGACCAAGAGATGAATACACCAAGCAGATTCAGAAGAATGTAGGTTGCAGTAGGTACTGGGAGATGAAGAAGCTTGCACAGGATAGAGTAGCATGGAGAGCTACATCAAACCAGTCTCAGGACTGAAGACCACAACAACAACAACAACAACATATAACTCTCAATTGCCGTCGATACTATCTAATGGCTCAAATGGCTCTGAGCACTATGGGACTCAACAGCTGAGGTCATTAGTCCCCTAGAACTTAGAACTAGTTAAACCTAACTAACCTAAGGACATCATAAACATCCATGCCCGAGGCAGGATTGGAACCTGCGACCGTAGCGGTCTTGCGGTTCCAGACTGCAGCGCCTTTAACCGCACGGCCACTTCGGCCGGCGATACTATCTCTTTGAAATCATTCCACATCTTTTCCACGCTTATGTGATCCTATTGGAAGGAGTGGAGACTGTCTGTTAGAAAGGCGTTAAGATCATTTTTATCATTTTTTTTTAAATAGATGTACTTTGCGTTTCTTTTTTATGGTTGTAGGTGTTGCCGCATTCAGCCCAGCAGCAACTGTGGTCGCTAATCACTGTATTCGTCATGATACTCCCTGTTTGTCCAGGATTATTTGTTGCCAAGACGTCAAGTATGCTTTCGCAACCATTTCGAGTGGGCTCGTGAACTAATTGTTCAAAATAATTTTCTGATGAAGCATTCAGTACAATTTCGGATGACGTTTTATGCCTGTCGCCGGCTTTAAACATATAATTTTTCCAGCATATCGAGGGTAGATTGAAGTCAGCAACGACTATAATTGTATGAGTGGGGTACCTATTTGAACTGAGACTCAAATTTTCTTCGAACTGTTCAGCAACTACATCTTCTGAGTCGGGGGTCGGTAAAACGACACAATAAATAGTTTAGTCCGATTGTCAAGCATAACCTCTACTCATGTATGTAGTGAACCGGGGACCTAGAAACGACGGAGAGGCCCTCAGTGGTACACAACCCCACAACAGGCTACAGCAGTCGATTCACCCCACCGCCGCCCCAGGGTTATTGTGCGGTTTGGCCCCCATTTTTCCAAAGTGACACCTGAAGAGTAGGGGTGTACAACGTAACGTTAGTCCTACAAATGATCGCGGCACAAGTCAGTTCAGAAAAAAGGTCTCTAGTCATGACTACACAGCAAAGTCTTGACAGCGCATATGTGTACCTCAGGACTGAAGGTTAGTACTAACGCCTCCACAACGCGCATTCGCTAATACTTGTAACTTCCGTGTGTAATTTATACCAAAGCTGTTATCCGTACGAAACGTGTTCTAGCCTAAGGCAAACAAGAAAATATTCCACCTCAAACTCCTCGTCTTCCTCTGCTCCTCGCGCTCCAACGGGTAGTTAATCTGAAACGAATTGTACAACTTCTTGTTTTGCGTGAACGGGAACTCAATGTAATTTCCATATAACTCAGTATGAAAATAGATGTTGAATCTTGTGATAGTCGTTGAAAAGCGCAAAATGTGAGAAACGTTATCCATCTCAAATTTTTAAAATCAGGAAAACAACTGGTGCTGAAAGAAAAAGCTTACGTCAGGACCAAACAAACAAACGAAAATGGCGGGACAATTTACATTCTGCGAATGTAAAAAGAGGTTTTACTATAGTTACACTGTCAGTACTCTGGCGTGGTACTAAAAGCGTATTGCAGAAATAAACAGGAGAAAACGATGAGCAGATATTCATTCATCAGTGTTTCTAAATTGCATATAAGGACTTACCATGAAACCACAAATGCTCTTCAGTGAACAATAGTAATTCAGTAAGCATATAACAGTGCGTAGCCCTACTTTAAAATAAAGCTGTATCACATGAAACACTCGTTCTTAGTTACTACACTACACAGCTGCAGATCACTATTGTTAAGCGCATAAAAGAAGCTTTCACTGCAATGTAAGTGAACTAGACCAACTTTACGTAGTTGAGTGTAATGAACTAATTTTTTTTTTCGAACTGTTAATTTAAACCCCTACTGCGTTCACTGCATGAGCAGTAAACATAATGAAAAATAATCACTAAAATTTGTTTTTAAGCGCTTAAACAATTATTAATTGTAAGAGAACAACTGACAGAATACAATTCAGAAACATGTAATTTGGGAATATATACGTATATGGTGAAAATGTTTTGCCCCTACTGAGACAAAAACCTGCGGGCGCCGCTGGGCACAGGTGTGGCGCGGAAAACATGTAAAGTATAGCAGTGTGAGTAGAGCCTTTATGAAAGATTATACAAGCCGGAAAAAATTACATATTCCTATATTCCTGCAAAATGCAGTAGCGGTCAAAACTAGAAAAGCTCCTACAATGATGTGTCTGGAAGCCAGTACCAGTTGAGACACGGACCAATCTGCCCTCTCATTGCCATCTCTTTGTTACATTAAAATAGACACCAAGGTAGTCCTGAATGTGGCTATCACACATCTTCCAGGCCTCCTTTCGCAGTGAATCACAAATTCTTTGAAAATACACCTGGCGCCATTCGGACTCCTTTACACGCATTGGTCTCAAGATCCTGTAGCCCGAAATGATTCAGATACCGGGCCTCCTCGACCAATTTATTGCCAATGAAACGTTGCGATGAGGTACTGTCGCACGATGCGTAGAAAACTGGAGCTGCCCCGTCGTGCAATGCATCGCAGCCGTTGGTTTTCTGCAAGTGTAATGCCACCGCCAGTGTCCTGCAAATTATAACTATTCAGATGCGTACAATGGTTGGTTGGTTGGCTGGCTTAGTGGTCGTGACAAAACAGCGAGGTCCTCGGTCCCATCGGATTAGGGAAGGATAGGGAAGGAATTCGGCCTTGCGCTTTCAAAGGAACCAATCGAGAAATTGCCTGAAGCGATTTAGCGAAGTCACAGGAAACCTAAATCAGGATGGCCGGACGCGAGTTAGAACCGTCGTCCTCCCTAATAGAGTCCAATGAGCTAACCACTGCGCCACCTCACTGGTCGCATTGGTTTCTGGACATATAAGTATAGGAACCTTTTTCCACTTTTGACCAATTCTAGTTCCTGTACGAAAATGTGACACTTTTTTAAAAAATGTCCTGTGAAGCAGCAGGAAATCTGTGAATTATTATTGGTGATCTGGTAGTTACAAATTATTTCTAAAATTTCTGTACACTGACGAAGTAATTTCTACCTATAATCGATAGAGAACACAGACAACTCTCACATGTGGGTGGTCGTGAAAACCAGGCGTTGCTCTGTACTCTAATTTTTACTCTCAAAACTTAGATAGCATGTTGTTTAGCAACGTGATAATGAAAATTCTTGGGTGGAAATAATGTACAGAAATTAGGACAGGCAGATATCATTTAGATATAAACATCAGATAATTGAAACCTTTCCAACTTTCATTATATGTCGACAGACATGGGTAAGATGACTTATCAGTCTGTAGTACATACATAAATAAGTATCCTGCACCATTTCTTCCAATAATCTCAACAGAGCTGGTTTTACTGCTGACTCACTGCCAAGCATTACTTCCTCAGTCACCCATTGCCTCCTAGACCTTGGAAAACCCCACTACACACATCGCCGTCGGTTATAAAAACTCTCACTATGTACCGAGGTAAGAGATTTCGCACCTCTTTATTAGCTTTCCATGCAATGAAAACACACTTTTCCCGTGTTAAGTGACAGTACATTTTCCCTCGACACTGTAAACTTATCAGCCCTTTGAATGGTTATGGTTTTATACACGAGCATAGAATTTCCTGTCACTTTAGAACTCAGGGAAAAAAACACCTTTTGGAAAGATCTTTGATGTGAAACAACATTTATGCTGCATATGCAAGAACCATGGACCTTGCCGTTGGTGGGGAGGCCTGCGTGCCCCAGCGATACAGATAGCCGTACCATAGGTGCAACCACAACAGAGGGGTATTTGTTGAGAGGGGCAGCAGCCTTTTCATTAGTTGCAGGGGAAACAGTCTGGATGATTGACTGATCTGGCCTTGTAACACTAACCAAAACGGGCTTGCTGTGCTGGTACTGCGAACGGCTGAAAGCAAGGGGACACTACAGCCGTAATTTTTCCCGAGGGCATGCAGCTTTACTGTATGGTTAAATGATGATGGCGTCCTCTTGGGTAAAATATTCCGGAGGTAAAATAGTCCCCCATTCGGATATCCGGGCGGGGACTACTCAGGAGGACGTTGTTATCAGGAGAATGAAAAATGGCGTTCTACAGGTCGGAGCGTGGAATGTCAGATCTCTTAATCGGGCAGGTAGGTTAGAAAATTTAAAAATGGAAATGGATAGGTTAAAGTTAAATATAGTGGAAATTAGTGAAGTTCGGTGGCATGAGGAACAAGACTTCTGGTCATGTGAATACAGGGTTATAAATACAAAATGAAATAGGGGTAATGCAGGAGTAGGTTTAATAATGAATAAAAAAATAGGAATGCGGGTAACCTACTACAAACAGCATAGTGAACACATTATCGTGGCCAAGATAGAAACGAAGCCCACGCTTACCACAGCAGTACAAGTTTAAATGCCAACTAGCTCCGCAGATGACTAAGAGATTAATGAAATGTGTGATGAGATAAAAGAAATTATTCAGATAGTGAAGGGAGACGAAAATTTAATAGTCATGGGTGACTGGAATTGGAGAGTAGGAAAAGGGAGAGAAGGAAAAGTAGTAGGTGAATATGGAATGGGGGTAAGGAATGAAAGAGGAAGCCGCCTGGTAAAATTTTGCTCAGAGCATAACTTAATCATTGCTAACACTTGTTTCAAGAATAATGAAAGAAGACTGTATACATGGAAGAACCCTGGAGGTACTAGAAGGTATTAGATGGACTATATAATGGTAAGACAGAGATTTGGGAACCAGGGTTTAAATTGTAAGACATTTCCAGGGGCAGATGTGGACTCTGACCACAATCTATTGGTTATGACCCGTAGATTAAAACTGAATAAACTGCAAAAATATGGGAATTTAAGGAAATGGGACCTGGATAAACTGACAGAACCAGAGGTTGTAGAGAGTTTCACGGAGAGCGTTAGGGAACGACTGACAAGAATGGGGGAAAGAAACACAGTAGAAGAAGTATGGGTAGCTTTGAGATATGAAATAGTGAAGTGAATAGGAACAAGTAGGTAAAAAGACGAGGGCTAGTAGAAATCCTTGGGTAACAGAAGATATATTGAATTTAATCGATGAAAGGAGAAAATATAAAAATGCAGTAAATGAAGCCTCAAAAAGGAATAAAAAGTCTCAAAAATGAGATCGACAGGATGTGCAAAATGGCTAAGCAGGGATGACTAGAGAACAAATGTAAGGATGTAAAGGCGTATCTCACAAGGGGTAAGATAGATACTGCCTACAGGAAAATTAAAGAGACCTTTGGAGAAAACCACTTGTATGAATATCAAGAGCTCAGATGGAAACCCAGTGCTTAGCAAAGAAGGGAAAGCAGAAAGGTGGAAGCAGTATATAGAGGGTCTATACAAGGGCGATGTTCTTGAGGACAATATTATGGAAATGGAAGAGGATGTAGATGAAGATGAAATGGGAGATATGATACTGCGTAAAGAGTTTGACAGCGCACTGAAAGACCTAAGTCGAAACAAGGTCCCGGGAGTAGACAACTTTCCATTAGAACTACTGATGGCCTCGGGAGAGCCAGCCCTGACAAAACTCTACCATCTGGTGAGCAAGATGTATGAGACAGGCGAAATACCCTCAGACTTCAAGAAGAAAGTAATAATTCCAATCCCAAAGAAAGCAGGTGTTGACAGACGTGAAAATTACCGAACTATCAGTTTAATAAACGGCTACAAATTACTAACACGAATTCTTTACAGACGAATGGAAGAACTGGTAGAAGCCGACCTTGGGGATGATCAGTTTGGATTCCGTAGAAATGTTGGAACACGTGAGGCAATACTGACTCTATGACTTATCTTAGAAAATAGATTAAGCAAAGGCAAACCTACGTTTCTAGCATTTGAAGACTTAGAGAAAGCTTTTGACAACGTTGACTGGAATACTCTCTTTCAAATTCTAAAGGTGGCAGGGGTAAAATACAGGGAGCGAAAGGCTATTTACAATTTGTACGGAAACCAGATGGCAGTTATAAGAGTCAAGGGGCATGAAAGGGAAGCCTGGTTGGGAAGGGAATGAGACAGGGTTGTAGCCTATCCCCGATGTTATTCAATCTGTACATTGAGCAAGCAGTGAAGTAAACAAAAGAAAAATTCGGAGTAGGAATTAAAATCTATGGAGAAGAAATAAAAACTTTGAGGTTTTCATTATGCTTATCCATTAAGGATATTTTAGAACCGTGACTGTACATTGAATGTCGATAAGTTATAAGAACTGCTACCAGTCACGTTTTTGAATAATAATGCTTCATTCCATGAACCGGTTTTCGAACCTTTTCAGGTTCATCTTCAGATGGTTTCGGGAGGATCCGGGAAGTTACATAATTACTGGTAGTAGCATAATGCTGGGTGCTGGTTCTATGGCAGAAAGATGGGTCACACTTTCCTGTATCGCCATGACTATAGCTTATCTGTCGATATAGATGTAAATTTAGTTTTTACCTACTGGGACAGTATTTAAATTAATATCTGAAGATCTGATATTAATTTAAATATACTGGTCCTAGTCATACAGACAGCTGCATCTCACTGCAGATACAATAACTCTGTATTATTGATTCCTTGTGATTCATGTTAATGCCAAACATGATAATCGCTATTAAAAAAAAAAAAAAACTATAAACTGCCTGTAATACACAAGTAGAAATATGATATCAGATCGCCTGAAATTTGTTCTTGTAGTAATTTATTTATTTATTTTATCTTGTGCTCTCATGCTATCGCCATTCTGATTTAAATACTTGCCCTTATATCGACTTTAATACATGTAAATAACAACAAATTACATCTCTGTACAAAATTGGCCTATGCCATATCTTTCTGTCAAGATCTTTGTTACAAGCAACAGTTGCAAAGCGCATGCTGCATGCTGGAAAAGGGTCACTGTCAAAGTGAGAATTAATATAGCTTGTGTGAAAGGGTTCTGGACATCAAAATGGAGGCAGACAGATGGACAATAACCGAAAAAAGCCGCCTATACTGTCGCAGTAAGTAAAAACTAAATTTACATCCATATCGACAGATAAGCTATAGTCATGGCGATACATTAAAGTGTGACCCATCTTTCTGCCATAGAACCAGTACCCAGCATTAAGCTAATACCAGTAATGATGTAACTTCCCGGATCTTCCCGAAACCATCTGAAGATGAACCTGAACAGGTTCGAAAACCGGTTCATGGAATAAAGCATTATTATTCAAAAAAGTGACTGGTTGCAGTTCTTATAACTTATTTACTTTGAGGTTTGCTGATGACATTGTAATTCTGTCAGAGACAGCAAAGGACCTGGAAGAGCAGTTGAATGGAATGGACAGTGTCTTGTAAGGAGGATATAAGATGAACATCAACAAAAGCAAAACGAGGTTAATGGAATGTGGTCAAATTACATCAGGTGATGCTAAGGGAATTAGATTTGGAATAGAGAACCTTAAAGAAGTAAATGAGTTCTGCTGTTTGGGGAGCAAAATAACTGATGGTGGTCGAAGTAGAGAGGATATCAAATGTAGACTAGCAATGGCAGGAAACGCGTTTCTGAAGAAGAGAAATTTGTTAACATCGAGTATATGTTTAAGTGTCAGGAAGTCTTTTCTAAAAGTATTTGTATGGAGTGCAGCTATGTATGGATGTGAAACACGGACGATAAATAGTTTAGACAAGAGGAGAATAGAAGCTTTCGAAATGTGGTGCTACAAAAGTATGCTGAAGATTAGATGGGTAGCTCACGTAACTAACGAGGAGGTATTGAATAGAATCGGGGAGAAGAGGAATTTGTGGCACAACTTGACTAGAAGAAGGGATCGCTTGGTAGGACATATTCTGAGGCATCAAGGGATCACCAATTTTGTATTGGAAGGCAGCGTGGAGGATAAAAAGCGTAGAGGGGACCAAGAGATGAATACACTAAACATATTCAGAAGGATGTAGGTTGCAGTAGTTACTGGGAGATGAAGATGCCTGCACACTGCACAGTATAGAGTAGCATGGAGAGCTGCATCAAACCAGTCTCTGGACTGAAGGCCACAACAACAACAGCTCCCGACCACAAAAATCCGTTTTATTTTCATTTGAGGTGAGAGCATTAAACGAACAGGAAACAAAATAACAAAAAGGAAACACGGGTCACGTGGAGACTACCCATTTCCTCACTATAACTCAGACTGCTCTGCGCATCACCCCCTGATCTACGATATTTCCGAACTGGGGCAATACTAGATAGTGTGTCCCCCCCCCCCTCCTCCTCCTTCGAGGGTTTGAGACAGGATGTCAAAAATTTTAAAAAATTTCAAAAGTATGTTTACTTTGTAGCGCACTTCTTTCTGAAGATATTAAACATATGTGCTAGAGGAAATGTAAGACATGTTTTTTGGTCTTAAGTGTGCCAAAGTGCAGTGCCATCCTCTTCACACAGCATTCTGCACCCCCCCCCCCCCCCACCCCATTAAAAAAAAAAAAAAAGAAGGTGCTCGCGCTTAATACTGGATGGGATCATTTGTAATCGGGAGAGCAAGAACTCTTCAGAAAATTTGCACTCTTTATTGTCTATTAGCCAATAACTTGCTGTTTCGTGTGGCATAAAATTAAATATAGGATACCGTAGATCAGTAAAGACAACAGACAAGCAAGACAGTACACATTAATTCAATCCTTAGTTCCCAGCATTTTCTTCTCTCTAATCTTGCTACATCTTTACACGGTGTGCTTTCGTTTCTGCAAAATAATCTATTACCGCATGTAAGTTCGTCAAACGTTTTGCTACATGAAAAATGGAAATGTCATAGTCTAATACTGAAAAAGCTGTTATTAAGAAGAAAAAAAAAGGCCGGCACGAAAGTAATGTTCTCAAGGTCACGGCCGCTGCATGCCGCCAGGAGGGGCTGCGGGCTGTGATTCGCCCGCCCGTCGGCATTGTTGCCATGTAGGTACCATTAGCAGTGCGGTAGGTCAGATCAGATGAAAGCTCAGTGTTACCGTGCTATATCGAGTGTACACGTCTGATCTCAGTGTCTTACTGTCTTTAGAAAGGTGCTTTGACGTGTGATGGGTGGTGAACAACAATGCAGGAGCAACGGCCTACTTGTAGTACTCCTCCGGTCAGCGTGCGTAAAGGGCGGAAAGACATTCATAAACAATCGAAAATTATCATATCGAATGCACTCAACTTTTTTACTGATCTGGCCGACAATGAAGAGGCGAGGAATAAGTTAAATTTTGCGCAAGTTCATAAACTTACTGCTAAAGCGTGTGGTGTCACCAAGTCAACTGGAGGCCGTATTAGCAAATCTGTGTCATTGGCAGAATCTCCAGACATCAATCAGTGCTTCGATTCCCCAAGAAAGGGATACGAACGTGAACAGAAAAGACCGACTTCTACGATTTTAACAAAGAGCATGTGCGTAGAACTGTACTTGGATATTACGACAGAGTATCCAACGGCTAAAAAATACGGGCTGACCTCCGTGAAAAAATTAATTACTCGGGCCCTGAGACCTCCGTTCTTCGTCTTCTCCGCTCCCTTGGTTTCCGATTCAAGTGTAATGACGTACGGAAATTCTTAATGGCACGCAGAGACACTGCAGCAGCAAGAGCGAAGTTTTTGCGTAGAATGCACTTGTTGCGTGCTGAAGACACCATGCCTGTAGTGCACTTGTATGAAACTTGTGTATCACAGAACCACACCAATAGGTATATATGGCACAGCTCCAAAGGAAACGGCGGTTTGAAAGTGACTATTGGTAGAGGTAGCCGATTAATCATCGCCCACGCTGGTTCATTAACCACAGGCTTCATACCAGAGGCCAGACTTGTTTTTCGTGGTGGCAAAAGTTCTTTGCAATCCGATTACCATTCAGAAATGAATGGAAAAGTTTTTAAGAAATGGTTTATTCGAGTGTTGTCTGCGCTGGAAGCTACCTTTCCATTCAGATAGAAAAGCTGTCCCGTTCAAATTGGCGCAAGACAGATATTATGGAGTGGTTACAGAGAAAGAATGTTTCATTTTCAGTTGATGAAACGTAGGCTGAACTTCTGTCTGAGGAAGAAGTCGTAGGTGCCAAAAAGACTTACGAATTATATCAACTGGCAAGCGAAATGGGGCACCAAGTTGTATGTCGATCACAGTATCACTGCCAGTGTAATCCCATTAAATTGATATGGGCCCAAGTAAAGCGAGAAGTAGCGAAAACAAATACTACTTTCAAACTTTCTGATGTCGAGAAGCTAACACACGAAGCTCTTAATGCGTAAAACACGCAGAAGCATTGCAAGAAACTGATTTCTTGAACCATGCTTTAAGAGACACGATAGTGGAATCTGTGATGATACACTTGGCTGAAACAAGCGACAGTGAATCTGAAGACACGGAGCCAGAAGATCCTTAAGTTTGGGTAAGTGCCATCTATGTAAAAAGATGACTTGATTTAAATGTTTGTCTATTCAATTCAGTTATAGAGGACTTACTGCGAATGTTTTTCACTTACGGTAGACCCCTGATGAATGTATCACAATTGGTGGCGATTAGTTTACTCGACAATAGTTGTCAATTAAAATAACATTGTCAATTCTGCATTAATTAACAAGTTTTTCCTAAAAACCTGTATCAAATGTCTTTACATTCGGATGTAATCTTACTGCATTTGGTTTACTTGTATATTCAAAATTTAAATCTTTTTTTCATGCAAGGATTTACTGGCTGTTTCGTAGTAAGGGTAATGCAGTTCATAAAATGACAAAACGTTGTGGTGCTTCTGTATCGACTGTATATATAAACAGTGCAGTAACATCAGAACAGTCCCAGCACCTATTCTGATTCTCCGAGAAGAGCATAGAAATCTATGATATTTGACGACTTTTACAAAAAGCTAGAACGTAGAATTGTATTACTTTAGTATGACAGAGGAAAGTATCCGATGGCTAGAGAAATAAAATTGACTATTCTGGCCAGTCACTTCAGTGCACTGTCTTCACTGCCCACTTTGTTTTTAATTCAGAAACTGTAATGACTGACGAAATTTTTAACACAAGACAGGGACATTGCAGTAGTAAGAACGAGGATTTTGTGTACCAAGCACGTATTGCGTGCTGATAATAATAGTCTTACAGCAAATTTAGATAAAACTTGGGTTTTACAAAACCTTTCGAACAAATATTTTGCTCGACCTCAGTGAAAATATTGGCTTCAAAATTAACAACAATTACTTTTGTGTAGCGTATATTGGCGTTTTGAGTGATGGATGAAATGACGAAGGATATGTATTAGCAGCCAGTAAAATGTTTTCGGGAAGTAAGGAATATTCTCGGTCATATTAACGCGAACCGTCCGAACAAAACTCTTCACGACGGCCTATGACTCGCGCGCTGCTGCGCACGGAATATCAAAAATGGTTCAAATGGCTCTGAGCTCTATGGGACTTAACATCTGACTGAAGCGCCTAGAACCGCTCGGCCACAACGGCCGGCGCACGGAATATCGCGGAAGTAATTTGCCTCTGTACGTGATACGATACAATAATGATGTCTGAAATGTTACCAAAAATAATTTTGTAGTTTTCTTAAGAACTTTCTCGCGGGAAGTTTCTTCGCAGTCCTACAGAACGAAAATTCATCAGGGACTACATTCTTCCCTACGCAGTCGGTACAGTTACACACCTCTTACAATACTTTATTTTTTATCGCAGAATACTTTTATGTTTCCGAAATAAAAGACGTAGCATATGCATCTGTAAACTTTGAGGATGTTCATTTTTTTCAGTCCAATTACATTAATGATTCGGTTACTACCACAGGTTGCAGTGAAAACTTACATTCCTAAAAAATTTCTTGTAAAGGTTTTCATTTTTTTCCTAGCAGCTAGTGAGAATTTTCTTTTGGAGAGTACTCCGTATATTCTTGACTAAAAATAGAGCTGCCCAATGTTTTTCATTGAATTTTTACGAACATTTTAAATTATCAGTATAAAAAAAAATGGCAATGCTGTAAGACGGCGAGATGACCTTCAAGCCCTATTTTCGTGTTGGCCACTATAATACAAATAGTACCCAAGACTGGGGTGGTTTCTCAATCTGATTGCGTCTATTTTGTCACTGTTTGCTAGGTAAAATGGGCATTCTAATATTGCAGCACATCAAATAAACGAGACTGTTTTGACACAAATGATCATTTTTATAACACGACAGAATAATTCATGAATTACCGATATCAAATGCCTATTAGCCCTACTACGAGCAAAATGGTTCAAATGGCTCTGAGCACAATGGGACTTAACATCTGTGGTCATCAGTCCCCTAGAACTTAGAACTACTCAAACCTAACTAACCTAAGGACATCACACACATCTATGCCCGAGGCAGGATTCGAACCTGCGACCGTAGTAGTCGCGCGGTTCCGGACTGAGCGTCTGAACCGCTAGACCACCGCGGCCGGCCTACGAGCAAAAAATGTTAGGTTAGGAAATAGTATCACATTTCATTATACGCTCCAGTTTCTCATGCATGAGATCGATAAGTAGTAGTACAAAACTTTTATTACAATTTGGAACAGTCATATTCTTCCATAATTTGTGTGATGTCCCTGTTTCATCGTCTTCCTCGTTCTAACAAACAATTTTGTCATCACTAATTCTGTGACTATTTCTGCCATTGTCAAAACTTACTCGCCAATTAACTTAACTAACCCTGCCAGAAACACCGGTTTAGTTACCCCGCGATTGTTCTCCGGTTAAGCTTTGTTACATGTTCGTACAACGCGTTTTCCGCGCTGCTTCCACCTGGTAGCCGGGAACTGTACAACTGGCACGTACTAGGGTAGCGATCTGGCCAAAAATTTTGTCAAAACTTCATTTCCTTGGATACACCGAGAAGAAAATACGTAACCTTTATTACTTGTTATTCCTGTTAGTCGTTTATTTCCACTCTTGTAGTCTGAATCTGTGGATTTCGCTAGTAATCACAACAACGATGATCATCCGCAAACCCAATCAACCACGCAATCAGACAGCGACTGGCATTCATCCATTCGGCATTACTCCGCTCAGCTCGCATAGCTCCGTGCCCTTTTGTCTGCACAAAAGTTTATTTCTAGATGCGACTAGGATTCCCCTGACAGAGACATCACGTACACTATGCACGCATTCAAAAATCAACTTATGTTTAATTCAGAAATGACTTCAGAATGTATCCAAAAATGTTCAAAAACCAACAGGGATGTGTTTCAAAATCATATGAATAATCGATAGACCAACGTGCGCAGGATGATTGGCGCTTTGTGAAACAAGGTTTTTCCCTCAAGAATATGAGCTTGCGGTACCCCCCCCCCCCCTTTCACTCCGCGAAATTGCCGACCGCGTCACATACCACGGGTTGCCCCCCCCCCCCCCCCCCCCCCCCCCGCCGATCCTCACTTACTGCGCATACACTTCTGTCAGCTTGGGCGCGCCAGTTGTAAGTTTTCCATGTAGCATCCAATTGCTTGCTGCGACTACTTACATAGCCAACAGCCATGTAGCCAGAAACGGGAGAAGGTACTACCCATACGCGACTCAACTGCGCATGCGCATGAGTCCGCCTGTAACGGCTAAAACGAATGTAGTGTTCCTAAAGCCTTTGACACATTTTGCAGTTGGCAGACGCTTGTATCAGTACTGTGTTTTGTTATATATGGCGCATTTCCTTTGCGATTTAAGTTTTATTTTCGATTTTTTCTGTCGTTCATGTTTTATTGCTGCAGTATTATTCTGCAGTTAGTGGGATACAGTAATACCCTTCGTTAGAGTATTGGTTCTTACCAGTCAAAATTACGAAAATTTAACTGAAAACTAAAACAATGAAAAATTCCCGGGTTTTCCCCGGATCTCCCGGGTCGTATATTACAGTCTGGCCCGTCACTCCCCTGGCGATATTATATAGCAGTCACATACGTTTCCTATCCGTTCGGAAAGAGGACCACATCGGAGAACAACCACGTCACCTACGTAGTCGATAATTTTATAGCTATTAATCGTAGGGCCGGACAAACGATACTCGCGTTGGAACAGGCTCCAGATTTACCGATACGCCGCAGTGTACGATACAGTATCAAGCTTGTTTGAACGATCACGTGACATTTGACTCACGCCGCGTGAGTGTAAGGGATATGCAAGAACTACGAAGTAGCCACAATAAGCCATGGCTCTGCTTAAAATTTAACAATTCAGTGAAATAATGGAGGAAATAGCATTAAATCCGTCCACTGCACAAACTGTTATTGTATTTGAACAAATTTACAATAAGAGTTTCTCATAAAGTACCGGTATGTATAATGGATTTATAAACGCTTTTGCTGATTTGTAAGAAAACAAAGGCGAAAATATTGTCCGTCTGAAAAAATTACTTGACTGAACCCAGTATATAACATTATATTTGTTTATGAGAGACGGTAATGCTAGGTTGCAAATGAGCATTTCAATACCTGTTCATATTTTAGAATAACAAAAACTTTACCAGATTTTAATCAGTTTGAACACAAGACGACAACGTTCAGATGAAACAATAAAGGGATTTTATTATTAATTAAATGCCGAATAAACGAAGTGTATAGTAATAAAGTGTAATCTCTATCGCGAGAATGAATTACAGCGACAACATTAGTCTTGGAGATAGACCTCACTACATTGCGGAAGCTCGAGAATTGGACGGAATCATGATTGCAGTCTTTCATTGAGCAATTATTTGCCGTTGTTACGAATGACCTACGCCCTAGAAGATATTGCAGTACTTGTATCACAGTTATACATATTATTAAAATCCACAGCGCATTAAAAACGACAACACAGATAACTGTAACAGAACCAACAAAAGTCACTAGATTGCAGGCCGTTCAAAACTCGATCAGAACCCAACACAGCCCTAATAAATCATTGGCAGTGGCTAAACTTACCCATTTAACTGAGCGATGTTGACAGCCCAAGCCGCCAATTGTGGCTTTAACACATGGTGATATGGGCCGCAGGGTGTCCATAATGCTAGCAGCAGTTTCAAAATAACTAATGAGAGACCAGCGGGCAGACGAGTCTCGTAGGAACAAATGCAACCAGTTGTTTCATATCCTGGAATCAATATAAAGAGGAAATACGCTTTGTATTCAAATAATAATAGTAATAATAAACGTTATAATCACATGCTAACAAGGTAGTCGACGTAACAATAAAACTAAATTTGTGGCAAGTTATATACACTGTGTCTAAAATGAAAATGGCAAGTAATGTGAGACGTACATTATAAATAAATTTGTGGCACGATATATAGCCTAAATGACAATGTAAGGTAAATTGAGACGTACGTTACCTGTGATCACTGACCGTCTTCCAAATGACTACTTCAACTATCCGGAAAATAAAGCCGAGCACCTTTGCCGTACTTCATCATCCGTTGCTTTCGTTAATTTGCAAAAAATAAACTTTTAAACTAACACACACACCACATTACCCTACAGATCAGTCTGTCACCAAAACCTCCGTTTCAAGAAATTCCTTCTTTTCAAATCACGTTCGTTAGCTCCGATAACTCACAACCAGAGTGTCACCTCTCAACCTAACGTAGACGTCGAAGCACGCTACAAAGCTATCTGTCTCCACAAACTACATTTGAGTTAAGAAAATGAAAAGTGTCTAACTTTTGACGACCAAAATGTATGAAAACCACTAACCTAACAGACACCTAACAGACATGAGGAACTTGGAATAGTTTCAATTTAGCCGCTCGAACTACATCGTCTCTTTTCTCGATTCTGATTGGATACCTAAAACTATCTTCCCATTGGCTACTTGACGCATTGCCAACCTATGTACCGCAGAGGAAACAAAAAAATACTCTGTCACAGACTCGTTTGTACACTTCAGCACAGTGCATTATTTATTTGTATAATTTATTTTATTACGCTCTGCGGCAGTAGTATATAAAAGTTTAAGAGGTAAAACTTTATAAGGACTGTCGGGGAAATATAAGATGGCGGAATAGCTGAATTGTAAATGAATATTTCCATATGATCTTTTTTTTTTTTTTTTGCTTTTTTTAAAATTAAAGCATGGGGCTAAGAAAGTATCTGGGTGAAGATCAGTGATCAGGTTTTATTTGCAAAAGTAACGACACATTTGCTCTTAATCATACACGCACAGGCGTTGCCAACACCTGCGCGAGGGCGGTCCATTGCAAACTGTAGCCGTATAAGCTGTTGTCTAGATACTTCACTAAATAATGTATGTTTACGATAACGTTATAATTTTAAACGGTTCATCGTCTTAAGGCCAATTCACACTGGCAGTCACGTCACGCCCCGTCAAAACATTCCGCAATGCATTTCAAAGGACAGCATCCACACTGACCTTCACATAACGCCGCAGTACCATCAAGATTTGTCTGGAAGAAAGTTTTGATTGCTGGTATCACCATCCGTTGTTGGTCGCATAACCCTGAAGTTCATTTCCTCCCGTTATACAGCGATGCGCATATCTCCATTCTTCGTTTCGTCGCGCTTTTCGCGGTTGAAAATATTTGTTATTCATTATTTTTGTTATTTTTTGTAAATTGTTTCGTTTCGCAACTTTTTGTTTAAATTTATGATTTGATAATGAATGACGAAAGAGTAATTGAAACGGTGAGGCACCAGTCTGAAATGTTCGACATAAGCATACTAAATTAGTTGCCCTCTACTACATTTATAAAGTGAATTTTTATACGTACCGGTATCGTATTTGATATTTTACAATGAATGGATTGCAGTACAGCGGTAACTTGAAATGAAAAAAGTAGACTACTGTGGATAGAATCAGACTGATTAGTATGTATTTGTAGGTTGTCTGGCATTTATAATATTTCGTACAGAAATTGATTGAAACCTCCAGACACCGGAACAGTAGCAAAATTCCATTTTTGTGAAGTACATCACGTAACATATTAGAGTTATTTGTTGAAATATGTATTTGTGGCCGGCTTGTATATTGTTAAGTAGCGATGTAGAGTGCGCGTGAAACAATTTTGCAAGCACTAGTGGTCGTGTATGTGTGGTTTCACTTGCTAATCCCAGTACAAACAAGGCACTTGGAACTATAAAAAGCTAAGTACAGAATGTCAAGAAAACATATATAAATCTTTAAGGGAAAGGTACTGAGAGAGAGAAATGCGTATTGCACAAAAATTTGGACAGGACTGGCACCTAAGCCTAACCCTAAACAAACCAATTTTCCATGGGGTTCATGGCAGCTTGTAACACTGTGTTCCATTTAGTAATTTATGGTGCAATTTGAGCAGCAAGTGAAAAAATTGGTGCTTTGATATTCTAAAATATTTATAAAATGCAACTTCCTCTTTCTGAAGCTCCCTATAGTGTACGTGAATTACCACTTCTGTACCATATGCTACATAATTTTTAGGATTCACACTCATTTAAGCAAAAAACCTGGTTGTGGTAACTGACTGATCTGTAACATATCAAGAGGTCTAGGTTAGGCTGGAGTACAATAATTTGTTTGTGAGTTTGTGAAGCCAAAGCATGGAAAGCAAAAGGAGTTATTGTGGTAACACGTGTAGCATAGCCAGAGGTCTAGGTTATGCCAGCACATGCCCTGATCTGTAATACAGCCACAGGTCTAAGTTAGATTGACGGCAATGGCCTTGCCGCAGTGGCTACACCGGTTCCCGTGAGATCACCAAAGTTAAGCGCTGGTGGGCGTGGTCGGCACTCTGATGGGTGACCATCCAGGCCGCCATGTGCTGTTGCCATTTTTCGGGGTCCACTCAGCCTCATGATGCCAATTGAGGAGCTACTCGACCGAATAGTAGAGGCTTTGGTCAAGAAAACCGTCATAACGACCAGGAGAGCGGTGTGCTGACCCCACACCCCTCCTATCCGCATCTGCCACTGAGGATGACACGGCAGTCGGATGGTCTCGGTAGGCCATTCGTGGCCTGACAATGGAGTGCTTTTAAGTTAGATTGGAATGCAGCAGTTGGGTTGAGAGTTGGTGAAGTCAACGAATGTGAAAGTAAAAACCATGGTACTGGTGACAGGCTGATCTGTAACCTTGCCAGAGGTCCAGATTAGGTTGAAATGCAACAGTTTGGTTGTGAGTTGGTGAAGCCAACAAATGTGAAAGCAAAAAATTCTGCTTATGGTGACAAACTGCAGTGAAATCATAGGAAATTGGGTGTTCAGTGGAATTCAACAGGGGTAGAAAAATTCCCACTTTTAGCCTGTTGAATTTTGGATTAGGGAAGTGTTGTTCAGAATAATGAAAGAAAAGATCCTTCCTAGAACAATGAACTGGTTCAGTTCATACAACACTGAAAGTTTTCAGCATCTTAGAGTGAACCATAGACTGGACTTTGTAGATCCAAATGATCATTCCGTTCACACACAGAATGTGAAGAGAATGTGACGAGACATAGAGAGACGCCTTCCCGCGGTATGGCAGAAAGACCAGACATTTCGCAGGTCACCTAGGTGGTATATGTTCCTTTGAGCCCATTGCCAGAAAAAAATATTACATCACTTTTTTGTTGAAGTGGGTAAACCTTATCTACCCGACAGAACAGTGATGCAACAATTCTTTCAAAGAATGTTGCAAACAATGACTAGTGACTACAGTTACGTGCCTCTTGGGAAAACTGGTGCCTTCAATTTCCAGCATTGCTTTGTTTGGCACTGTACGTTTTGTCGTTTGTGTGCTCGAGCATAGGGAATGTGATGATATGATTGGCTAATTACATTATGTGTAATGTGCTCTCATTTTTTGTTCTGATTGACTGAGTGGGTCACATGTCCTGTGCCAATATCGTGTAACAAAAGCCCATTGTACAGCGCAATCTCAATTCCACAGTTTCCCAAGCTGTATGTTGCATTTGGTGGGTATCATATGTATACTTGCTTATTGCGCAAATATGCAGTTTCAGTGCTACAGCTCATTATAGATCTATCCTATAGATATTGTTTTTTCTTGGTGTGTTGTGTTTTAATGCCTGAAATTGTGATACTGATATATCAAAATTCTACCAGGAGAAGCAATTTTTTTTTTTGTATCTTGCAGTTCATTGGCATCTTAATCATAGGATTCTGTGTTCATATGCTGTGTGGAGTGAATAGTTTTATATTTCTGCACGTTTAAAGTAACTAGCCAGCATTTGCATTACTTTGAAATGTTATCAAGACCTGACTGGATATTTGCACAGCTTTTTTATTTCATTATAGATAGCTACACCATCTTCAAAAGGCCTGAGGTCAGTATTAATATTAATACATGAGGAGCACAAAAAAGTATGTGGGAAACTACAACTAGCCATCTGTCTCAGATCGGATTTGGGTAAAGAGGAGCCTTCCTCTCTTCCTGGCACACATTATTATACTTCTGCCCTTCTTGTAATGGAAACAAGCTGTGTACATGAAATATATTCGCAGTTGCACAACTATCAGCTATATAATGGAATGACGACAGTGAAAATTTGTGCCGAACCAGGACTCGAGCTTAGATTTCCTGCCTATCGTGAGCAGTTGCCTTAGCATTAAGCTATGTGAGCTCAACGCAGGGCCAGACCCAAACTTCCATATGTCATCAACCATGTATTTACATTCTGTACTCATACATCCATTACGTATAATCCCAGGGGAGAAATTTTACTTGAAATTTGCTTGCCCGGTGTCTGCAGATAAATACAATATTGCAGTGCCTGTATTATTTCAAATTACAATGAAATGTTCCTTCAGACATTGCATCATAATTCAAAGTGACACAGGTACTGCAATATCGTTCAAGCTGCATATGTCAGGCACAAAGCCACCTGCACGCATATCTGCCCGTCAGTGGGGAATCCATAGTCCCCCACCCACCAAGTATAAATTTCCGCCACCCTCACAATGAATGTACCACAGTTGCCTAGGAATTAATGATAATAATAACAGTGAAATATGTAAAATGCTTATGCTTTTAGTATTGCTCAATACATCACGTTAGGTAATTTACAAGAATAATGGTTAACATTATATAAAATTGAAATGTGCAGTTTCCATTACTGGCATTTCACTTAGCACCATAATGCGAACACAGGTCTGCTGACTGCAGCTATGAGAATGTGTAAATGAGAGAAATGCTGTTTCCTTCAGTCATTTCTATCCCCTTCTGTCCTGCCTTACTCAGCTTCCTGAGGTTTGCTGGGTTTATCTGTGGACTCACTAACCTTGTCGAATTTATTGTTGGCAACAGGTACGATCAGCCTGTGACTGGTTGCCTTCTGCTGGCTGGAATATTTTCTGTAGCTGGGCAGACCACAAGCCCATCCATGTGAGCAGCCCCTCGAATGGACAGCTGAAAAGTGTCCTGTGTTAAACACAGCTTGTAGTTTTGTAAAATTCCCTGTCATGTTTAGACTGTTCTCATGCTACTTTATTTTTCAGAAATTATCTAAGAAACTTGGAAATTCATATACACTGCCAGACAAAAGAAGTGGAGCACCGAGAAGATATAGTCGCATATCAGTCTGAATCTGCAAACGTATGCACCATTGGTGCATATGTATATGATTATAGAGTTGCAGTTCTCTGTGACATAGGCTCAGTTGTGGGTAAAGCAGATAGTAGACTTCAGTTTATTCATAGAAAACTGGGGAAATGCAATCGGTCTAGAAAGGAGATTGCTTACAAATCACTTGTGCAACCGGTTCTGGAATATTGCTCAAGTGTGTGGAACCTGTACCAAATAGGACTAGCAAGGGATTTTGAATATGTACAGATAAGGGCAACATAAATGGTCACAGGTTTGTTTGATTCAGTGGAGTGTGTCATAAGTTATTGAAGGAATTGAAATTCAACTGGAAGATTCTTGAAAATAGATGTACTATTCTGAGAAAGTCTATTAACAAAGTTTCAAGAACTGGCTTTAAAGGATGACTCTAGGAATGTACTACAAACCACTATGTATCGATCACATAGGGATCGTGAGGATAAGATTAGAATAATGACTGCTCACATCGAGGCAATCAATCGATTATTCATCCTGCACTCCATAAATGAATGGAATGGGAAAAAAACCTAATAAGTAGTACATTGGGACGTACCCTCTTCTGTGGACTTCACAGTGGTTTACAGAGTATAGATGTAGACAGATATGACATCCACCAGAGTGCATTAGTGTCGTTTGTGTTTAGGATTGTCACTAGGCCTGGAAGGGTATTCAAGGGGATGGACAACATCAGACTTTGAGTGATCACGTTAGAGAACACAGATGTCCATGTACTCGTGTGAGACAGTCTTATGAGCACCTGACAGAATTTGAAAGAGGTGTGTTTGTGGATGTCTGTTTGGCCAGCTGGTCAAATTGTGCAATATTCATATGTGTGGGGCATTTGTACGTGACAGTGGTCAGATGTTGGACTGTGCAGGAACACGAGGGAGGCATGTTCATTGTATCAGTCAACCTTGTCTGACCACCTCAACGGAAGATCACCTTATTATGCACTAAGAACGTGGTAACTGCTTCACATCTGCGCCTGCTACCTGAGAACAAGTAATGGCCTCCCTGCAATGTTCTGTGTCATCCTGCACCATTGGTCAGAGGCTAGCAGCAGCTGAAACAGGGAACTACCATCCAATATGTAGGCTGCCATTAACACCATAACATGAATGGGTGCATTTGGAATGGTGCCATGACCAGAAAGCGTGGACTGCTGATGAATCGCTTTGCATCATATTCAGTGATGAATCACGATTTTGCTCTACCCTGGATGACCGTAGATGGTGAGTAGGGCAGCGACCTGAAGAGGAGTCCCCTTCTTCCAATGTTTTGGAATGGCACAACAGTGTTAACCCTGATGCATGGTCTAGAGAGCCATTGGGCGTGACTTCAGCTCAGGTTGCTAGTGATAGAGGGAATTCTGATGGCGCAAAGATATGCCACAGACATCCTGTCCTCGTGTGTTACCTGTCGTGTGACAGTATCATGGTGCTGTATTTTGTCAGGATATTTCTCATTCACACGTGCCATGTCTCTATGAACTGCCTGTGTGGCATTAAGGTATTCCCGTAGTCAGCAGTATCCCCTGCCCTGTCTCCAATAGAACATGTGTGGGACAAGCTCGGACATCTAATCCGTCCCAGTGCCATTACCCAGGATATTAAGGCCCAGATACAATGGTTGTGGGCCAGCTTGCCTCAGGAGAGAATACAATGGCTTTATGACATCATTCCCATCTGAATCAGTGTATGCATCCAGGCCAGAGAGGGTGCAAAGTTGTCCTGGCAAGTGGGCTCATACTGTGAAATTCTTTGCAATCACTGAAATAAGACACACACCCTCTTGACCTGTGAAGTTGAACTTTGTTTTCTCCTGTGTTTCTAGGGGCTTCACTTTTTTTGTCAGGCAGTGTGTGTACAAATACAGACATCGAAAAATGTTTTGCAACACCCTGGTTCCCCGAACTCCTGAAGATGTTGACTGTGGATATTGTATCACTGACACAGTCCCTTAGGCTGTTCAGAGATGTCACTAAACCCGCCCAAAGATGTAAACAACCATGCATGAGCAGTGCCTATTAGATGGAAGGGGTCTGACAGCCAATCAGTTCCAGTCATTCCATGGAAGGAGGTACATAGCTTGTGTTGGCTGTAGTTCAACTGTGCCTAGATGGTCAATACTGTGGTTTGATCATATCCACATTGTTTCTTTGTGCCAGGAAGGGCTCTCAACAAGGAAAATGTCCAGGCGTCTCGAAGTGAACCAAAGTGATGTTGTTTGGACATGGAGGAGATACAGAGAGACAGGAACTGTCGATGACATGTCTTGCTCAGGCACCCAAGGGCTACTGCTGCAATGGATGACCGCTGCCTACAGATTATGGTGTGGAGGAACCCTGACAGCAGCACCATCATGTTGAATAATGCTTTTCGTGCAGCCACAGGACGTCATGTTACGACTCAAAATCTGTGCAATAGGCTGCATGATGGGCAACTTCAAAAGTCCATGGCGAGGTCCACCTTTGCAACCACAACACCATGCAGGGCGGTACAGATGAGCCCAACAACATGCCGAATGGACTGCTCAGGATTGGCGTCACGTTCTCTTCACCGATGAGTGTTGCATATGGCTTCAACCAGACAATCGTCTGAGACGTGTTTGTAGGCAACCCGGTCAGGCTGAACACCTTAGACACACTGTCCAGCAAATTCAGCAAGGTGGAGGTTCCTTGCTGTTTTGGGGTGGCATCATGTGGGAACAACGTACGCTGGTGGTCATGGAAGGCACTGTAACGACTGTACGATACGTGAATGCCATCCTCCAACCGATAGTATAACTGTATCGGCAGCGTATTGACGAGGCATTCATTTTCATGGATGACAATTTGCACCCCCATCGTGTACATTTTGTGAATGACTTCCTTCAGGATAATGACATCGCTCGACTAGAGTGGCCAGCATATTCTCCAGACATGGACCCTATCGAACATGCCTGGGATAGACTGAAAAGGGCTGTTTATGGATGATGTGAACCACCAACCGCTCTGAGCGATCTACGTCAAATCGCCACTGAGGAGTGGGACAATCTGGACCAACAGTGCCTTGTTGAACTTGTGGATAGTATGCCATGACAAATATGGGCATGCATCAATGCAAGAGGACATGCTACTGAGTATAAGAGGTACAGGTGTGCACAGCAATCTGGACCACCACCTCTGAAGGTCTCGCTGTATGGTGGTACAACATGCAATGCGTGGTTTTTGTGAGCAATAAAAAGGGTGGAAATGATGTTTGTGTTGATCTCTATTCCAGTTTTCTGTACAGGTTCTGAAACTCTTGGAACTGAGGTGATGCAAAACTTTTTTTGTTGTGTGTATAAATGCTTTTAGTAAAGTATCTTTTGCAAGGGGAGGGGGTCATGAAAAACCCCTCCCCCCTTGGATTCACTCATAATGTCTGCCATCTTCACGGCATTTCAGCCTATTTTGAGTTTTTTATGGTTTCACTATCCCATGAAACAACAGTATTGATCTTTTCGTGTTTATGAATGGAGATCCAGGAGCTAATTTGCGAACACTACGTGTGATGGTGGTCTGAAAGGAACATGTTCTACCTTAGCTAACATGGTTCTGCCTACTGGTACCACATTGTCCCTACTAGTTCTTCAGCATTCTTTTAATTCACTGACACTCTCATGGTTGCCAAATGCTTCATCTTGCTGCTTTCGCCACAAGCGAATCCGCACTTCTGCTAGTAAGTGTACTTTTTTACAACTGTTGCAGTTCCTTGCTCACTGTCTAATGTCTCTCCATTGATAACCCATTTTCTCTCAATTTCTTCTACGAATCTGGCACTGGGGCAGTATAACGGTGCACACTGACTGTTTTCATCTTGAAGTTTCTCTGGTTGCAGACGATTGGCAGTCACAGGAAAAGACAGTGAACAATCGGCTTCAAGTCCAGCTCGTAGCATCAGCCACGATTGGCAAGTAATCTTGTACATCCATTGTTGTCTTAACACATTGCTGTGCATGCTGACTCCACACTCATGTCTGCCCTTGCAGTTCTTTAACTCAGAGAGTGAATTCTGCTAACACTACTCACTAGCAGTGTAAGAATATAGAACAGATAAAGGGTGAACTGGAAATGGAGAAAGACCTAGTGTGTATAGAAGTGGAGCAGGCACTAAAGAACACAAAAGGAGCAAAGGCACCAAGTTGGACTAAGTGTGTACAGATTTGACTCTTGGTCTTTTACAGAATCATGCAGTTTCATAATGTGGTACTTCAACGAAAGAGAACAGTTGCCTGCTGGGAAGATTTTGGAGCATGGTTTGAAAACTGCTGAATTCTTCACACTTAAGTACTTATACCGTGCACATGACCTTTTAGTGCTCCCCCAATTATTTGGTATCACACACTACTTTTTATGCAGTCATACTATTACTTGTCTAAACACAAAACCTCACTAATTATTTGGTATTACACACTACTTTTAATGCAGTTATACTATTACTTGTCTAAACACAAAACCTCACTAATTATTTGGTATTAAACACTACTTTTTATGCAGTTATACTATTACTTGTCTAAACACAAAACCTCACTGACGATTATATTCATGGCCATTTGCAGAGATACTTCACAACAAACTACCTTTCATATTGTTGCATTATCTTTCTCAGCCTGGATTTTTGTCTGACTTAGTGTTGACTCTAGGTGAGGGTTTGAACCATTGTGTCAGACTGGGGCCTCAAATGTGGACCCCCTCATTTTGCAGGCCAGGCAACTTGAAGCAGATGATGAATTGTATATGCGCTGTCCACTTTCGCACACAGTTTTATTCTGTCACATATGGTTGTTGTAAATTACACTCTTGTAGAGTTAGTGCACTTTCTGTCAGGTGTTCTTCCTTTTCTGTTGTCAGGCTGGTTTAATGCAATTTGTAAAGGTGTTAGAGGTGTAAAGATATACAGTTGGTAGAGATTGAAAAGAATTAAGGCAATAAAGACTAACCACTCATGTACAGTGGTAGACTATTTGGATTCACCACTGTTGAGTAATGCAAAGACTCAGCTAACATTGATTAAGGTACTCTTTTTGGACTGGCATGTTGTGGTACTATCAGATGATGCTCATTAATGTGCAAATTGCTGCAGGAGATTACTCAAGTAGTCTCCCAAGCACACGATCATTTTCATGAATCAACAGATTTCTTCCGACAACAACCAAATTAATTTTGATTATATCTATTTCTTTGCTGCATGGGCAATTCTGAATATTCACCATGTCCATTTGGCATGGATGTTTCCTAGACACTAGTTTGATCCAGCATCCATTATGAATTAAGTCACAAAGGAATTATGGACATTGGCTGTGAGCATGCATTGATTGAAATCAATGAGGAAAGTTGAAATTTTTGCTGGACCAGGATTCAAACTGGGTCTCCTGCTAACTAGGCAGATACTCTGAGCACTATGCCATATGGACACAGTAGTCAATGACTACCCTACCTCGCATCAGACAAAAATTGTTAACTTATCCACACACAAGGAATGCAGTCCCCTTGCCCATTATCTTCCTTACTCACAGCGTTTCACCATTTCGCATAAGAGTTCAAGCCTGGTTTGCATCTGTATGGAAGAAATCATTTGCCATCACATGTCCGAAAGAACAGACATCATTTTGATCCAGCAGTCATTATGAATTAAGATGCAGAGGAATTACAGACAGTGGCTGCGAACAGGTGTTGACTGAAATCAATGGGGAAAGTTGAAAATTTGAGTTGGATGGGATTTGAACCTGAGTCTCCTACTAACCAGACAGTATCTAATTGGAAATTTGGTCTGATAGGAGGCATCTTAGGGTAGTCCGTGCAGCTACAATGACCATGCATCTGTGTGGTGTACTAGTGAGAACATCTGCCTAATAAGCAGGAGACCTGGATTTGAATCTCGGTCCGGCACACATTTTCATCTTTCCTCATTAACTTCAATGCCCTCTCACAGTCAGTGTCTGTAATTCATTTGTGTCTTTCCTAGATAATTCATAAAAACAGCCGTGAACATTTATGACTGGTGTTGTTTGCAATGCTCGCTTCAAGCTATTGCATTCTGCCACATCCCCCAATCAGTTGTGAATAAGAAGTATCTTAACAACCATTTTTTAACTGTGTCTTGCATTTTAATTGAAGCACAGCCACACAATTACAAGTGGTAATAGCTGTGTGAAAGTCCAGAGACAAGCAAACTGTTGTAATTAGGAGCGCAGGTAATCAGTCTAAAAGGAAGCAAAGGCGACAACTCATTACCGTAACACAGCAGAGTCCAAAGTAAAAATCCAAAAATAAGGTCCAATTCACAGCAGTGTTAACTACTGCCTCCAATTTTTGAATCACTTGAAGTGCACTGAGAATCAGACAGAAAGCATCTGCATTTATTCTAATCCAGACCTGTATGTGGGCATAGATGAGCAGTACTGCATACATTTTGTTGCATTAGCTCTCTTATCCTGATCTCTGACTGACTTACTGTTGACTCTATGTGGGACTCAAATGTAGCTCCCCATGTTTTGCAGACCAGGCTAGCTGAAGTAGATGGTGAATTGTGTGTGCAGTGTCTACATAGGCACATAGTTTTGATCTGTCACACATGGCTGTCATGAATTACACTGGACCTATTTGCTGCATTTACTGTCATGTGTTCTTCTGTTCTTGTTTTCTGTCATCAATACTAGGGTCAATCTAGTGCAGTTCTCCAGTCATGTCACTTGCCAGATATTATCTCCATTTAAGCACAACTGTTCTATCCCATACCATCAATGATCTGCCTAAGACAGGGTGGGAAGTATTGTATCTGTTGTTGTTGTGATGATATTCAGTCTGAAGACTGGTTTGATGCAGCTCTCCATGCTACCCTATCCTGTACAAGCCTGCTCATCTCTGAATAACTACTGCAGCCTTCACCCATTTAAACCTACTTACTGTAGTCAAACATTGTCTCCCTCTGTAATTCAACCTCCCTCCAGTACCAAATTTATGTGTCCTTCATGCCTCAGGATTTGTCCTAGCAACCAATTCCTTCGTTCCTCAGGCTCTACCATAAATATCTGTCCTTATTTCAACTCATTACCTCCTTAGTGGTTATTCAATCTACCCAGGTAAACTTCAGCATTCTTCTGAAGCATCACATTTCAAAAGCTTCCATTCTCTTCTTGTCTGAACTGTTTATCATCCATGTTTCACTTCCATACAGGGCTACACTCCAGACAAAAACTCCCAGGAAAGACTACCCAACTTTTAAATTTATCATTTTTGTTGACATTGTCAGCATTGGAGACAAGCGATCTATCATAATTTTGATTAGTGTAACTGCCATATAGACTCAAAACATCATTAAGATCTTTTTAAAGTGACAACATCCATATAGAACATATTGGTAAAATATGGTTACATCATTCATTGTCAATCAAGTAGAAGGAAGGTTATAAAACTAAGGCATTATATTATTAAAACTTATTAACTCACACAATTTAATCAGTATTTATATGATCTCATAGCATAGGTCATCATGATGAAATGAGCTGACAGAAATACTGATTAAATTGTATCAGTTACTAAGTTTTAATGACAAAATGAATCAGTTTTATGACCTTTGAACTATGTAAGGTTATTTTACATATACATTCTGTATGGATGCTGTCATTTTAATGATATGTTGAGCCAATATGGCAATTACACTAACCAACAATGTTTTTATGAGCTGAAGATGTCTCTTGCATAGCTGAAACTGGATATCAAAATAATAAAAAAATAATTTGCAA
The DNA here is from genome assembly GCF_023864345.2 of Schistocerca serialis cubense. Classification (NCBI taxonomy): domain Eukaryota; kingdom Metazoa; phylum Arthropoda; class Insecta; order Orthoptera; family Acrididae; genus Schistocerca; species Schistocerca serialis. Next base: position 39,324,105 of record NC_064649.1, on the reverse strand, counting down.
TTTTGACCTTGGGGATTTTCAATTCTTATTATGAAAATTTTGAATTTTTATTAGATGTTAAAAAATTTGTAAGTTTCAGAAATTCTTTCCTTACTACAGTGAGTTTGCATTTTACACCCTCTCTACTTTGAGCAATTATCAACTATTTTACAGCCCAAACAGCAAATCTTTTTTATTACATTTAGTGCCTCATTGCCTAATCATATCTTCTGAGCACTGTCTGATTTAATTCATCTACATTCCATTACCCTTGTTTTACTTTCTGTGATTATCATCTTATAACCTCTTGTTAGGGCACTGTTCGATTCCATTTGACTGCCCTTCCCAGTGCTATGCTGTTCTTGACAATTACATTGTCATGAGCAAATCTCAAAGTTTTATTTCTTCTCTCTGAACTTTAATTCCCTTTCCAGATTTCTCTTTACTGCTTCCTTCAGCAGTACAGACTGAATAACATTGAGATAGGCTACAACCCTGTCTTACTCCCTTCTCAACTACTGCATTGCTTCCCTTTCATGTCCTTCAGTTCTTGTAAGTGCAGTTTTATTTTTATGAAATTGTAAATAACCCTTCAGAATTTCAGGGAATGTGTTCCAGGCAACATTATATGCACCAACTTCAGATGACAGTAGGAAAATGTTGAAAGCAAGTAATAACTTTATACAATAATGAAATACAAGTATGTAAACTGGAAAGCACTAAAGTATGTAAAATGTATTGACAGACCTCACCACACTCTCAAAACAGCTTCCCATAAGTTTCTGCCATTTGCTTGGATGTACTGCTGAAGGCATCATGGAAAGGATACCATAACACAACGTGATATGTCCTATTACATCTGGGTAGCAGGATGGCCATGTTACATCACCAGAGTGCGAAATCACATGGTTTGGAAACATTTTACAGAGTATAGCTATACTTTGGCATGTTTTGTGACATTGCACCATCCAATTGAAATCAAGTGTTATTCAGCAACCCTCTTGCCTGCTATTCTGTAATACTGCACAGTAGTGGTTGGCATTCAGTTTTTACTGCAAGTCTGATGTCATCCTCAAAATAATGATGCAGGTAATGATAATACTAGGTGTCAATAATCTCATACACAGCAACTTTACACCATACCACAGCATTTGGACTCCTTTGTCTTTTTATGTAAATTTCATATATTTTCCCAAGAACTATACCAAAAGATTTGCTTGTTAACATATCCAGTCATGAAATAGTTTGCTTAAGCATATCCAGTCATGAAATAGTTTGCTTCATTGGACATCAGCTGTTGTTGTAGAAACCATGGTTCTCGGTTATCATTGCAAGAGTGTCAGTGCAACTTGCAAGTATGTTTTACCTGTCAGTGTGTTTTTAACTCTTGAACCATCTGCAGCTTGTATGGATGAAAATTAAAATCAATCAGTCAAGCCCAACAAAATTCATCACAGTTGTAATATTTGTGCATATCGCGGTGGTGAATGTTTGGGACTGCGTTCAAGCTTCACATGATATGTACCCCGATTACAGGTTCTTACATGTGCCCCTATTACAGATTCTTACATGTTCAAACACTGTGCCTCTCAGGTACAGCCAAATGGCAATCATTACTTTCCGGTTGCAATTCTTACTGAGCCTACATGCCAGAGCCCATTCAGATAAAGACTTCAAATGGTTCAAATGGCTCTGAGCACTATGGGACTTAACATCTGAGATCATCAGTCCCCTAGAACTTAGAACGACTTAAACCTAACCAACCTAAGGACATCACACACATCCATGCCCGAGGCAGGATTCGAACATGCGACCGTAGTGGTTGCGCGGTTCCAGATAAGCGCCTAGACCCGCTCGGCCACACCGGCCAGCTAATAAAGACTTCCACAACTGCAATTCACCTCTGGATAGACCACCACCCCACAGCATACTAATTGCTCGATTGTCATCTGTTCAACCATGTATGCATGTTTCAGGGTTGCCAACTGCAGTTGGTAAAACAATACACACTACCCTGGATATTATTCACTCTCAGAAGACTCTTGGTGCGGTGGCCAATGGGAGTAGCTGTTTTGACAGAAGTTAGTTGACAGGGCGTAACTTTGGATTGATATCCACTTGTAGTTGATTGTTACCAATGTTACCTGTCAATATGGTGTGCTAAAATACTGGCATTGTTGTAGCGATGTTGTGTACATATTAATGTGCACATGTTATTATGGTCATGGACAAAGGACATCCTCTCCCCTGTATTTAAAACTAATAATAAAGTTTAACTCAGACAGTGGAAACTCCAGGTTTGAATATCAACAATATAAGGAAAAGGGTAGATTGATACTCACTGTAAAGATAACACATTGAACTGAAAAGACTGGTAGACATTTAGCCTTCACCTAAAGCCTTCTTCAGAAAAGAAAACACACTCACATTTATTCACACAAGCAAGCACACCTCGTGCACACGTGTCCACCATCTGTGGGAACTCGTATAGGAAAGTAGCTATTAGATTGAACAGAAGCAGCAATCTGGTGGGGGCAGGGAAGGGACAGCAGGGTAAAGGTGGGGGAATGTGCAAAGGCTAGATAGGGACTGGACAAAACTGTCAGGCGTAGTGTCTGGAGGCCGTGGAGCAGGGAGGTGGGTGGGGGTGGGGCTAAGCAGGAAAGGAGAGAAACATGGTAAGGGGTTGACGTCCGGATGTGTTGGCAAAGGGCAGCACACAATAAGAGTGAGAGGATGTGAATAGGGAGGAGATGATACGACAGAGAGGGCGGAAACTGTTGGAAGGTAAGGGGTTGACGGCCATATGTGTTGGCAAAGGGCAGCACACAATGAGAGGATGTGAATAGGGAGGAGATGATAGAACAGAGAGGGCGGAAACTGTTGGATGGGAAGTATGGGGTCAATAGTTTACCACAGGTTGAGACTGTGATGATTTCAGGAGTGAAGAATGCATTGTAAGGATAACTCCCATATGTGCAGTTCAGAAAACCAGATGGTGGAGGGGAGGATCCAGATGGCTTGGATTGCAAAACAGCCATTGAAATCAAGCTTTTTATGTTCAGCTGCCTGTCTGTCACAGGGTGTTCCACTTTTCTGTTGGCAACAGTTTGGTGATGGCAATTCATTCTGTTGGACACCTGGTTGGTAGTCATACCAATATAAAAAGCTGTGTTGTGATTGCATCAGAGCTGGTATATGACATGGCTGCTTGACAGGTGCCTGACCTCTGATGGGGTGGATAAGCCTAAGACAGAATTGGAATTGGAAGTGCTGGGTGAATGGATTGGCCGTGTCTTGCAGGTCTTCAACAGTGACATGATATCTGTGGCAAGTGGCTGGGAATTGGTAGTGGCACAGGGATGAACTGGGATGTTGTGGAGGTTGGGTACGTGACGGAACACCACTTTAGGAAGGATTTTGTGTAGGATGTCCCTCATTGCAGGGCATGATGGTATGTAATCAAGGCCCCGACAAAGGATGTGGTTGCATTGTCACCCAGTACCACACCAGCATGGGACAACTGAACTACATCCTTTATCAGGACTTTGATTATCTATTGCCATGGCCTGAAATGAGGGTCATCCTAGACAAGATCCTTCCTAACCCTCCTAAAATGGTCATCTGTCACCCACTCATCGTCCACAACATCCTGGTCCGTTCCTATGCCACTCCCAATCCCAACTACATGCCACAGGGATTGCATCCCTACAGAAGACCAAGGTGCAAGACATGCCCAATCCAACTACCCAGCACTTCCTATTGCAGCCCTGTCACAGGCAATGATTGCAGCAGTGGTGGTATGTGACATGGGTGCTTCACATACATGTGGCCCCGTCTCTGCTGGTGCCACATATGAAAGCAGCCATTTGATATACCAGCTCTGCTGAAATCATTGCAAAACTTTTTATATTGGTATGACTACCAACCAGCTGTCCAGCGGGATGAACAGTCACTGCCAATTTGTGGCCAAGGGCAGAGTACACTATTCTGTGGCACACCCTCCAGCTGACAGTTTCCTCCTTCTGTGTCCTATCACCTCTTCCCTATTCACGTCCCCTCACTCTCATTGTGTGCTGCCCTCTGCAAATGCATCTGCCCATATTTCCCGTGTCCCTCTCCTCTCCTCTCCTCCCCTCCTATGTCCCGGCTCCCTGCCCCACAGCCTCCCCCTTCATGTGACAGGCTCATCCAGACAGTGCTCTTCTCTGTCTCCATTTGTACCCTGTTATCCTTCCCCTGTCCACTCCAGATTGCTGCTTCCATTCAATATGACAGATGCAGTCTGGTCTGAACTGCTGGAGAAGGCAGTCGTGTGGGCGTGGGGTGTGTTAGTTGTGTGAATGAATGTGTGTGTTTTCTGTTCTGAAGAAGACTTCAGCTAAAAGCTAGATGTGTAACAGTATTTTCATTATGCCTTTCTGCTTCTCAGTATGTCATCTTTATGTGAGTAGCAAAGTATCATTTTCCATACATTGTTAATAACAAAGTTTCATTTACGAATATATAGGTGGACTGAATGTTGTGTTGCATGGTGATATGGGGTTAGGATGAAAGGAAGTGCAAAGGCATGTAGGTATATGGGACCAGGAGACAGCATAATTTGGGACAAGAGTACAGACGTGTTCAAATTATTAGACTAAACAATTATTTTTGATACTCTTAAGTTTTATAGTGCAAAATAGGAGAGAAAAGTGTTATAATTGATTTGTTTTAATGGTTTGATTAATCCCCTGAAATTTCCCATCCAAGTGTCTGCCTCCGTAGCGCAGCGGTAGCATTACTGCCTATCACGCAAGGGGGCCCGAGTTTGATTCCGGACAGGAGACTGGGTGTTGTGTGTCCTTCATCATCTTTCTCATCATCATTGACACGCATGTCGCTGAAGTGGTGTCAACTAAAAAGACTTGCAATACGGTGGCCGAACCCCAAAGGGGATATCCCAGCCAATAAATGTCATACGATCATTTCATTTTCCCTTCCAAGCAACTCACAGATCACTGAATTTTTCACAGTTGGTAACATTTGTCATTTTCCCTCCAAATTGTGTTGGTGTTAGTTGTTTGTGTACATGCTTTGAAACTGTGTTTACAGTAATGTTTTATGTTTCTGTGGTGTACTTCAGCTTGTTATTTATTCTATCAACTCCTTGCTACATTAACAAGACAGTAATAGCTTGTTAACTTACATGTTTTTAGCTATAGGAGTAAATCCTGGAGTTTCCAAAGAAAGTGAGGTTACGGGGAAGGCAAAAGACATTTCACCTCGGAAAGTTTCAGCTGTGGTAGCACTTCTTGCTGAAAATCATTATACACAGCAAGAAATTGCTGACAGAATGAGAATATCACAGAAAACTGTCAACAGGATTAAACTTCCAGTGCTGAAAGGTCGTGGATACTAGCCAAACAGGAAATGAAAATGTGGACGTAAAAGAAAAATCAGTGCTAGAACAATGAGAAGACTTACAAACATGGCAACAATGGACTGTAAACTTACTTCTACAGACATGAGCCATCAGCTGAAAGGTTTGGGTGTTGAAGTTTCTCCTGTGACAGTGAGGAGAAGGCTGTTTCAATGTAGTTTAAAGGCATACTGGCTAAGGAAAAATCAGAAAATTGCACTTGTCATGAAAACCAAAAGATTACAGTGGGCTAAACAACTTCAGGAGTGGACAAGTGAGGACTGGGTTAAGGTATGTGCAATGATATGGTAAATTAAGTGGGTCTAATCTCTTAAGTTAGGAGTTTTGGCTTGAAATTGTGATGTTTTATTGATATTGAAGGAATGCACATTTGAATTTTGGGACTGTTGAGGTCTCCTATGCTACTATTCTACTTTTCTAACTTTCAATTTTGTACACATGCTTCAGGTATGCTTCAGTGATGAATCTGTATTCACTGTGATGGATGAAAGCAGCCATTATGTTCATCGCAGACCTGGAGAACAGTTCAAAGCTGAGTGTGTGCAGCAATGTGTGAAGCATCCAACTTCTGTTGTGGTCTGGAGTGTGATGTCCGTGAAAGGTCCTGGCAGATTACACACTGTTGAAGGGACGATGAGGCAAGAACAATGTAAAGAAATCCTTGAAAAGGAACTTTTTCCCCAAATAAATGAGTGGTTTCCTAATAAAGATGCCATTTTTATGCATGATGGGGCACCTTGCCACAAAGCCAAAAGTGTTTCCAAGTACTTGGAAGAAAAGAAAGTGAAAGTGTTGTCATAGCCAGGGAATAACCCTGATGTGAACCCAGTTGAAAATTTATGGGCTCTTGTGAAACAGAGGATAAGGAAATTTACAACAACCATCAGACAAGATCTCATGGAGAAACAAGGAAATCTGGTACAATGACAATGATATTAAGATGTCATGTGAAACATTAATAAAAACTATGCCAAACAGGATAAAAATGTTCATTAAGAACAAAGGTATGCATACAAAGTATTGACTGTACAAATATAATCTGTATGTGGATATAAATGTGTAAGAAATGTAAAGTTTTGGAAAAAATGTCTTTAATAATTTGAACTTGTCTGTAAGCACACAGATGAGCAAAACAGTAGTGTTGACAATAGCAAGGAAGGGAGGAAGAAAGTAGAAAGATACAACTGACTGGAAAAAATTTAGAAGTAGTCAAAAATTCCAGGAATTAGTTATGAAGTGTGATTAAAAAAGATGCATGAGAGCCAAGGAAATTGGAAAAAGAACACAAGCAAACAGTGCCTACCAAGTCGTAAAGGGTAAACTATGGGACGGAAGTCCCAAAGGAATGTAACAATTTTCTGTATTCAGTTTATTATGAACCTGTTGTAGCATATGTAGGTGATACATAGAGATATCAAAGGGAGGAAAAGAATTGAGGAGATAGGAAAAGGATGGGAATGTCTAAACTTCAGGACAACACAGAAACAACAAAGGTGATGTAGTAAGGACTAATGCCAAGGGAGGAGGTTGTGGCAAATAAGGATTTTCTGAAAGGTTAGTTGGAAAGAGAGCATAAAGAAGACAAAGAAAGTAGATGAACTTAAACAACAAGAGGAGTGCCGAGAGATTGACACCAGTGCAGATCCTTGATTCACAACCTGGCTCAGGAAGCTGGAACTGGGCAGTGAAGAAGGAGAAGAAGAAGAAGAAGCAGAAGCAGATACATTGAGTACCATGCCATGTGCTAGCCAAGCTAGACTATGTTGACTGTGCTAAAAACTTTCAGTTCTAACAGAGGCCATTCAGCTTCAATTGAAACAGCTACTCCCATCAGCCACCATGCCAAGAGCCTTAACGGGGTGAATGAATAGCACGTGTAACTGGGCCTGCCCCAGCATTGCTATCATTCCACCAACCTTTCAGCAACAATTTTTAGTAACGACTTTTGTCTTGATGTGTGCCCACCCATTCTATCTCTTTATAATTTAATAGGGATTTTTTTTTTCATTTTGAAGCTTTCTCATGTCATCATAACTTACATCTGTATTTACGTCTGTACTCTGCGAACCACTGTGAAGTGCATAGCAGAGAGTACGTCCCACTGTGCCCGTTATTAGGACTTTCACCCATTCTATTCACCTATGGAGCACAGGAAAAATAATTGTTTAAAAGCCTTTGTGTGTGCTGTCACTAATCTTATCCTCATAATCTCTATGGGAGCGATATGTAGAGGGCTATAATATATTCCTGCAGTCAACATTTAAAGCTGATTCTTGAAACATTGTCAGTAGACTTTCTGGGGATAGTTTTTGTCTGTCTACAAGAATCTGCCAGTTCAGTGCTTTCAAAATAACAGTGGTCCTCTCCCATGGGCCAAATAGACTTATGACTATTTGTACTGCTCTTCTCTGTATACGTTCAGTATTCCCTGCAAGGTCCAGCAGTGTTCTGGGATGGATTGTATGAGTAATATGTAAGCAATCTCCTTTGTAGACTGAATGCATTTTCCTAGTATTCCACCAATAAACTGAAGTCTGCTACATGCTTTACCAAGGACTGAGCCTATGTGATCATTCCACTTTGTCCCTACTATGTGATGAGTATTTGTATGTGTTTACAGATTCCAACTGTGACTCACTAATATTATATTAATAGGATACTATGTTATTTTGTGTTGTGAAGTGCACAGGTTTACATTTTTGAACATTTAAAGCAAGCTGCCAATCATTGCACCACTTTGAAGTTTTATGAAGGTCTAACTGAATATTTGTACAACTTTGTTCACATTATATGTCATTATAGATAACACATCTGTGAAAAGTCTGAGTTGTGCCCTCCCTACCAAGAAATCATCAATCCAGTCACATATTTCTTCTTACATATTTACTTGCCAATCCTCCTGATTTCCAACAGTCTACTGAAGCACCATATTTCAATGATTTCCCTCCTCTCTCTCCGTACTCCCTCTTTCACACTCATACAGAGTTGTGCTTTTCACAGTTCTCTCTTGTTTTGAGATATATATTTTATTCATAAACTGCTGATTTTTTTATGTAATATAGAAAGCCTCTGTGCTTTACAACAAACATTACTATAGTGTCTTCCTTGCATTCTCCCTCTTCATCTGTTCTACTTCCAAGCTAGCAAAATCCATCCACCTCATCAATAATCTCTTGTCCAAGTTTAACATTTAGCCATGCAGCATTTCCACGTCTTGCATACACCATATCTTAGTTTCGTTTTTGCTTATGTTCATATCACAGCCATCAGCTAGCACAAGTTCCATTTCATTAAGAACCCAGCTCATCTCCTTTTCTTTGGTGACTACAGTTATGTCATCAGCAGACTGTATTACGTCGATTATTTGCTACGGCAAATGACCCCAGCTCAGCTCCTTTTTGTTTTGGTGACTACAGTTATGTCATCAGCAGACTGTATTATGTCGATTATCTTCTACGGCAAATGACTCTCGCAACAAAATAATCTTCCCACATTCTCTCTTCAGTGTGCAAATTAAAGAAGAACAGTGACAATAATAGACCCTGCCTTACTCCTTTCCTGTTTATGGCATTTTGTAATGCTCTGTTAGTGCTAATGAAACTAGTTTACTGAGGGTAAAGGTAATGGAATACAGTGTTACCTAAGAATAAATGGTACTCCTTTCCATATGATTAAAAGTCTTCTCTAATTTAGAAAATGCAAATTACGTTTATGTTGTTCTAATCTGTATATTTTCCTTCCTTCTGCAATGACAACGACTCTGACAGAAGAAAAAGAAGAAATAAATTTCTAAAGCATCCTGAGTCTTTGAGCATGGCTATCTATCTGTTGTTATTCTAACATATATCAACTTATCATATTACTGCTCTTTATGTTCCATTTAAGATTCTGGTAAATGGATGGCAGTAATAAGAAAATAGTAGTTTTGGTGTGTGCATTACTGTATGTATGATTTGAATTGATGTAGCTCTAAAACTGAAAAACACATTAAATACTTGTAAGGAGAGTATTCTGAGTTGGAACTTATTAGTGTCTTTACTAATTATGTTAAATTTGTTGGATGTGTTGTTCCTCAGTTTTCCATTTTAAAAAAACTATCGCTATTTTACTGTGTCTACTATCATGTGTGATAATGATTTGCAGCCATTTTAAATGTAAATTAAATGCAAATGATATCACTGGTAAAATACTTAATGCACTTAAACTTAATTGTAGTTAATTATTAATGTATTCTGCAAACACAGCTCTTTAGAGCAGCATGTCTGTCTTAAAGCATACATCAAAAGTATGAGACAGAAGGGTTGGCCAGTACCTAAGCTTAGGTGCAAAATTTTTAGCACTGATGATAGATACACATACAAATATACTAAATTGTACTAGCTTTTGGACCTATTAGTTCATTCCTCAAAGAGGAGACAGGGATAAGTAGAAGGAAAATACGTCAAGTAGAATGCCACAGCAAGAGGGCAGGGGAGGGGGGCAGGGGAGGAGGGGTGAGGCAAAGGCAAATGTTGCTGAAGGTCCTCAGAGCCTGTCCAAGATAGGATAAAACCCCAAGTAACATCCACTGATATCTGGTGAAATGGCAAAACTTGAAGGCTGAAGACTCAAGTCAGATCTGCCAAAAAATTCTATTTACATGTCCAAGAAGACATGAGACACATGCCCCTTGGATAGTGAATGGCCTGCAATGGACTTGCATTATGCAACTAACAGAGTAGGGTGAGAGGTGAGTCTGTTGCATCTTAAGATATCAAAGGCAAATCAGCATACAGGAACCAGCAGCCTCAAAGGCAGAGCAGGATCAACAACATTCTACTGGTGTAGAGGGCAGAAGATTTCAGGAGGTAGGGGCAGACCTGAGCATTGTTCCCTAGAAAGACAGTCACTTTAATGGGAAAAAAAGTGAGTAAAAATGATCCAGTCCTCCAGGGGGGGTGTTGGGACATCGAGCCAGCAGTTCATCATCTACGAAAAAATGCCAAAGCAAAATTTCGTGTTGAATACGGAAAGCTAGAAGCAGTGTCAACTGTAGACTACTTGCAGTGTGAAAATAATGATGATTTCACCACTCTGATACTAATAAAGAGACGACAGATTTAGGAGATAGAAGAAAACATAAATTGCACTTGTAGTTTTGGAGAAGGCTTTAAATAATGTTAACTGGAATGAAAGTTTTATTCTCGTTAACAAAGTGATTGACAGCTAGACAGGGAAAGGGGTGATGCTAGTGTTTCACCATTACCTGCAGGCCAGTACAGCTGCAGTAGCAACAGCTGTGCTGTTCATTACTGAATTCCTTCATATGTTTTCTATTAACCTGCTGTAATGAGTTCACCTTCCAGTATTGCAACAGCCTTAAGACGCGCACACGCATGGCCCATTGAACGACGACCAATGGATTCAGCTGAACACTGGTCGACAACAAATTGACATTTGGCCTTTCATCCTCACCAAACGATGGGTTTGGGGCCAAGGGATTCGACCATGTGGAATCGCAATTGACTCTTATAAATTATTGAGGTTGCTCCTATTTTGTTATTGTTATAAAGTAGAGTTTTAACTATAGTTTCATCAGCCGATACTATGAGGGAAGGGTTTAGCAGCCGTTGCAAGTGCAGTGTTTATTTTACTCGAGAAGCTTATTATCTGAATAAGAAGAAAAAGAAGAAGAAGAAGAAATGTTGCTGTTGGATGACCTTTCTTTTAAAAAGTTGGGAGCAGTGTGGTGTGATAACATTAATGTTTAACTATAAAGCAGAATTGGAATGTAGGCTCTTTGATAATTTTTTGCTGAACGAAAGCTACAGATTTTGAATTGTTATTGAATTGTGTAGGCCCTAAAATTTTCAAAGATTTTGTCTCTTTTTTTACTGCTAGTTTATCCTGCAGGGAGCCCAACTGCTAAAAGCAAACCATGTTGGTTTGTAGACTTCATCAGCACCAATTCCAGTTTTCTTTTCTGTTTTTTGTTCACTGTGAAAAGATGTCAAAAAAGATTATATTGTCTTTTTCACATTGTGAACATTGCTTTCTAACAGCTTACTTATTTCCCTCACATCCCTCAAAGCATCTAATCTTTTCAATTTGTATTTACAATCACAGATCATAGGGTCCCACTCATGATAAAATGCTGTCTCCGTATTCCATGCCACATGCCAGTGTTTTGAAACACAATAAATACACACCAGTTCAACAGATAAGGGATATCATTACTGAACCAATAAACATCTGACCTGGAGTTCACATTAGAAGAGCGGTCCTAAGGCAAATCCACCACCAACACTTTCATGTTACTGCCGGCAGTCTGAACCGGACTCGAGGCCAACCACTTTGTCAGATAATTTTCTGCCCATTGACTCTAAGCAAAGCTTGGGCAACGAAGTGGTTGTTTGTCATTCTTTATCAGTTTTCTGCTGCCTTTCACTATTAGCTGTACACATCCTTTATAGTTAAAATCTGTGGCACAAGTCCCTGACTGGTCTATTGACCTCACTGCAAGTAGAGTGCAGCCCTTCTATCCGCAGCAGCACTAGGAGAGGGAGGGGTTGTGTGACCCCTGCCCCAGCTGCCATTTACTCCCAGTAAAGGTCCCGGGTATTTGTTTGTACAGCAGGCTGAGTGAAGCTGGGACCATCCTGGAGGAACTGGAACCAGGAAAAATCCCGGCCCCCATCTGGGATTGAACCTGGCAACTCCAGGGCCTAGACTAGAGCTCTACCTCCTAGACCACCATGGCTACACACTTCCTTTAGAATGATATATAAAAAAATCAAGACAAACAAACAAACTATGTGATGAAAATGAAGCGCATCAGCTATGTTAATGATCATAATTGTCGACTGCAGAGCGAACAAAACAGAAGGCACAGCTAAGCGTGTTATTTGACTTTGGTTGTGGTTATAGTGGACCCTTGGTAAACTACCTGTCAGTCACATTGTTTTTCTGACTTGGGTACAGGCTGAGTAGTCTCTACTCCGTCGTCACTAAAGGTGGGCCTCTCTCATCTGGTATCTCAGTGATCTATCCTTTCTTTTTAACTTTGCCCAACCCATCTCTCTCTGCTACCCAAGCGTGGCTACTTTTGCAGTAAGAGTAAGTGCCAACTTTGGTGATGATGTTGTTGTTGTTGTGATCTTCAGCCTGAGGACTGGTTCGATGCCGCTATCCATGCCACTCTATCCTGTGCAAGCCTCTTCATCTCTGAGTAACTACTGCAACTTACATCCTTCTGAATCTGCTTACTGTATTCATGTTTCAGTCCTCCTGTACAATTTTTACCCACTACACTTTCCTCCAGTACTAAATTGGTGATCTCTTGATGCCTCAGAATGTGTCCTACCAGCCGATCCCTTCTTCTAGACAGGTTGTGCCACAAATTTCTCCAGTTCTATTCAGTGACTCCTCATTAGTTACATGTCTACTCAGCCAATCTTCAGCATTCTTCTGTAGCACCATATTTTAAAAGCCTCTATTCTCTTCATTTCGTTTTTTGTCCATGTTTCACTTCTATACATGGCTACACTCCATAAAAATACTTTCAGAAAAGACTTCGTGACACTTAAATCAATACTCGATGTTAACAAATTTCTCTTCTTCAGAAATGCTTTTCTTGCCATTACCAGTCTACAGTTTATATCTTCTCTACTTTGGCCATCATCAGTTATTTTTCAGCCCAAATAGCAAAACTCATCTACTACTTTTAAGTGCCTCATTTCCTAATCTGATTCCCATAGCATCACCTGATTTAATTTGACAACATTCCATTGTCCTCATTTTGCCTTTGTTGGTGTCCATCTCATATCCTCCTTTCCATTTAATTGCACTTCCGAGTCCTTTGCTGTCTCACAAAGAATTACGATGTCATTGGCAAAACTTGAAGTTTTTATTTTTTCTCCCTGGACTTTAATTCCTATTCCAATTTTTCTTTTGTTTCCTTTACTGCTTGGTCAGTGTAAAGACTGAATAACGTAGGGGATAGGCTACAACCCTGTCTCACTCCCTTCTCAACCACTGCTTCCCTTTCATGCCCCTTGACTCTTATAAATGCCATCTGGTTTCCATACAAGTTGTAAATAGTCTTTTACCTCTGCAACTCTCAGAATTTCAAAGAGAGTATTCCAGTCAACATTGTCAAAAGCTTTCTCTAAGTCTACAGGTGCTGTAAACATAGGTTTTTTCTTTCCTTGACCTATCTTCTATGAGAAGTTGTAGGGTCAGTATTGCCTCACGTGTTCCTACATTTCTCCAGAATCCAAACTGATCTTCTATGAAGTCAGGTTCTACCAGTTTTTCCATTCTTCTGCAAAGAATTTGTTAGTATTTTGCAATCCTGAGTTATTAAACTGATAGTTTGATAATTTCCACACCTGTGATGTGATTTCTATTAGCCTCAACTTTTTAACTTATTGATCCTCTGCTGTCTTCGTTATTTCATCTCTCAAAGCTACCAGTTCTTCTTCTACTGTGTTCTTTTTAAATACCTTCAACATTTCGCGGCCCTTTCAGCAGCCGTATAAATATAAATTTTAATTTTAATAATCAACAGCCTCAGTTGCACCGTTTACCTAGAATTTACGTAGGTTTCAGTCAGGATAAGCCAACCTTCTTCAGAATAACAGTAACTACTGTTTGTCCACTATGGACAAATGATAGTTACTGTTATTCTGAGCCTCAGTTGCACTGTTTACCTAGAATTTACCTAGGTTTCAGTCGGGATAACTCAACCTTCTTCAGAATAACAGTAACTACCGTTTGTCCATCTGTTCTTGTCAATGGTGGGGATATAGAAGTCAATAAGTTAAGATATAGAAGTCAGCAAGTTAATGAATTTAGCATATTTTCATTAATTTTTGTCTTGTGCGATAATATTCTGGGGTGACACCTCGCTTAGGCAAAAAGGATTCATTGCACAGGAGAACTGAAATATGTGTGGAGTTCACACATGTACATCTAGCAGACATCTCTTTAAGCAGTTGGTAATATTAACCACAGCCTCACAATACATTTATTCATGTATGAAATTTGTTATCAACAATCTGTCTGTCTGAGAGTAACAGGCAAATTCATAAGTGCAACACTAGAAGGAAAAATGATCTACAATATTGTTTAATGAATCTAACATTAGCACAAGAAGGGCTGAAATATGTGGGTATGAAACTTTTTAACAATCTAGCAACTGAAATAAAATGTCTTGACATATAGCAATAGTGTTTTCAAATGTAAGTTAAAGATGTTTCACCTTGAGAACTCCTCCTGTACTGTAGGGAAAAAAGCAGACAGCCATATAAATATTATTTTCTATTTTTGTTTTAGTTATTAAGTTGTATATAAGAGTTGTATGTTTGTTCTGTTGACACATTCCACATCATAACATCTTTCATGAATATTATCTGTGGAACAAGTAACTAACAAGAAAAGTACTAATAGGTCCAAAAGCTATGACAGATTCATGTACTTTAATACTGGCTGTACTAAAAGTTTTGTCTCCTATGAAGTTAAGTACTAGGCAACAGTTCTGTCTCATAATTTTATAGATTTCTCAAGAGAAATTTCTTTTTATGTAACTAATGTACATTTGACTTGTTCCATGTCTCTCAGGGTTCTGCCTTATGTTAAGATGGACGAAACATGAGATGTGGACAGATAAAGGCATGAATTAACTATGATCACTAGACCCATGAATTTCATCCCACTGTGGCTACTAGATATACAATTTGTGTTTCTTCTTATGAGAAAGATATGATGGGTTGATTGCTTAACTGCTGGAGCTAACTGTAATGCCAAATGACAGAAAACTCTGCACTGTATTAACTCCACAGGTGGATAAACAGGATGGTGCACCTGAGGAAGTTGTCAAGGAGGATACAGAACATCGGAAAAAATGGCAGTGGCAATCACAAAGTCAAACGGTTGTACATAGTGGAGGAGGAATACGATCCAGAATGCATAAGCTGCTCTGACGGGCTGATGACAAACAACATTGGTGAAACCGAAAGCAACAAATAGAATACTGTGAGGAGGCGTGATGGGCAGTCCAGGGTCTGTAATTTAACTGTCTAATTTGTGTAACATCATCTCAGTTTATTGACAACGTAGCACTCGCAAGAAATTTAGTGCAGCAAGGTACAAATTAGGCTTTTGAGTAAATATCAGCTGTATGACAGATGGCAGAAACTAGCATCCCTGTGCACAGCACAGAAAACAGAGTGAACACATTGTATTGAACACATTATATGTACTATGAACTAGGCTTATCTGGGTAGTTGAATGATTCCTTTGCAGTTAGTTGTCATAAAATAAATTGCACTGTATGTTTCAGCATAAGTATGTTGTCATGAAAAGTCATAAACACAAATGACACAAAACAATAAAAAATTCATACTTTTAAATAGTTTACTTTTTTCCATCATACAGTGCAGTTCCATTATTTGGAAAAAAAGAAGAAATAAAAAAATGTTAATAGGGGTTCAGCAATAGTATAACTAGGAAAATGGCAAACCACACACATAAAGTAATTTATGAAGTTTACCGTGCAAGTTACCCATTCAAAAAAATATGCATGTTCTCACCAGCCTTCAGTATCAGAATTGTGTAAATGGCACAAAAATTCTAATCGTGAGTTTTTCAATGTGAGGAATGAATCATTGGAAATTAGTATTTCTGGTAGTGTGAGATGTCAAATGATCCTTATAACACACAACCACATCCTGCATTGACATTGGTGACAGACATTTAATGTACAGTGCACCAGAATGTAATGCTCAGAAAGTCAAATGCATGGATAGAGAAAGTTTCTGAACAGGGGTATGCTACTCATAAGAAAATTTATTGCCACTGATGGAAACTTAAAATGAACTGGGTCATCCAAGCCACAGATTCTTGACAAAGAACTGTTTATGCAGTAAAATGTGAAGAGATGGTGTTGAGTTGTGTGGGAGGACATCCGTCATTAGCCACATGCCAATGTGCTTCCAAATGCACGCTTTGATGGATGCACTGTGGAAATTACTGATGCAGTACAGGTTATGTTCTTATCTTACAAATGTGTACACAGAATGGGACCAAATGATTCTGAACCCAAATTTCATTTCTGTCAGTGACTTCTCCCGTTCAATTCTGCGGTGCTGAACTGACTGCTGTTTGTATTGCTCACAGAAGACATGACTTTTAACCATGATGGTGTGTCCACATTTGTCTGAGATTACTAGAAATTATCATTAGTTTGTTGGCTAGAATTGTACAAGATCTATTAACAAGATCTTGTTGGTATTGATTTGAGATGTGCTGCCAAAATTGTTGGAGTTCATACCAGCATTGTCTGCACAAGGATGTGGTTTAATTCTAGTAGTGCACCAGCTCACTTCCATAGTGCTACATCTACATTTACAGCTACATCTGCATGGATGTTCTGCAAATTGCACTTAAGTGGCTGGCAGAGGGTTCATTTAACCACCTTCGCAGTAGTTCTCTATTATTCCAATCTCGAAAACTGCGCGGAAAAAATGAATACGTATATCTTTCTGTGCGAGCTCTTATTCCCCCTATTTTATTATGATGATAATTTTTCCCTCTGTAGCTCAGCGTCAACAAAATATTTTTGCATTTGGAGGAGAAAGTTGGTGACTGAAATTTTGTGAGAAGATTCCGCTGCAATAAAAAAATCTTTGTTTTAGTGAAGCCCACCTGTGTCACGTCTCTCCCCTATTTTGCAATAATACGAAACATGCTGCCCTTGTTTGAACTTTCTCGATGCACTCCATTAATCCTATCTGGTAAGGATCACGCAATGTGCAGCAGTACTCCGAAAGAGGCCTCACAAGCATAGTGTAGGCAGTCTCTTTAGTAGAGCTGTTACGTTTTCTAAGTGCTCTGCGTATAAAAATCAGTCTTTGGTTTCCCTTCCTTACAATGTTTTCTGTGTGTTCTTTCCAATTGAAGTTGTTTGTGATTGTAATTCCTAGGTATTTAGTTGAAATTACAGCCTTTATATTTGACTGATTTATTGTGTAACTGAAGTTTAACAGATTCCTTTCAGCACCTCATACTTTTCATAATTTAGGGTCAATTGCCAATTTTCACACCATACAGATATCTTTTCTAAATCATTTTGCTTTGTTTTGATCTTCTGGTGACTTTACTAGATGGTAAATGACAGCATCATCTGCAAAAAACCTAAGATGTCTGCTCAGGTTGTCTCCTAAATCATTTATATAGATAAGGAACAGCAGCAGGCATGTAACACTACCTTTGGGAATGCCACAAATCACATCTGTTTTACTCGATGACTTTCGATCAGTTACTATGAACTGTGACCTCTCTGACAGGAAATCACGAATCCAGTCACATAACTGAGATTATATTCCATAAGCACGCAATTTAACTACAAGCGGCTTGGGTGGAACAGTGGCAAAAGCCTTCTGGAAATCTAGAAATTTAGAGACAATTTGAAATCCCTTGTCAGTAGCACTCGACACTTTGTGTGAGTAAACAGCTAGCTGTGTTTTAAAAGAATGATGTTTTTTAAATCTGTCTTGACTGAGTGTCAAAAGACAGTTCTCTTTGAGGTAATTCATAATGGCCCATCACAATATATATTCCAGAATCCTGCTGTACATCAACGTTAATGATACGGGTCTGTACTTCAGTGGGTTACTCCTACCACTCTACAACTTTCCAGTCTTTGGGTATGAATTTTTTGTGGAGTGTGCAGTTGTATGTGATTGTTAAACGTAGAGCTTTGCATGAACATACTCTGAAAGGAACCTAACTGGTATACAGTCTGGACCAGAAGACTTGCTTTTATTAAGTGATTTAAGTTGCTTCACTACTCCGAAGATATATATTTCTAAGTTACTCATGTTGGCAGCTGTTCTTGATTCAAATTCTAGTGTATTTACTTTGTCTTCTTTGATGAAGGAATTTTGGAAGGCTGTGTTTAGTAACTCTGCTTTGGCAGCACTATCATCAACAGCACTTAACGCAGAAAAGGCATTGATTGTGTCTTGCCATTAGGTTTCTTTACATATGACCAAAATCTCTTTGGATTTTTTGTCAGGTTTCGAGACAAAGTTTTGTTGTGAAAACTGTTATAAGTATCTCACATTGAAGTCTGCACTTAATTTCAAGCTTTTGTAAAAGATTCCCAATTTTGGAGATTTTGCGTTCATTTCAATTTGGCGTGCCTTTTTTCTTTGTTTCTGCAACAGTGTTCTGACTTTTTTTGTGTACTAAGGAAGGTCAGCTCCATTGTTTATCAATTTATTTGGTATAAATCTCTCAGTTGCTGTTGGTAATATTTCTGTGAATTCAAGTCACATATTATCTGAACTTGCATTGTTAATTTGGAAGGAGTGGAGATTGTCTCTCAGGAAGGTGTCAAGTGAATTTTTATCTGTTTTTTTTGAATAGGTATATTTTTCATTTATTTTGGAGGATTTGGGGGTTACAGTATTCATTCTCGCTACAACAACCCTGGGTTTACTAAACTCTATGTCCATTTTGATGGTTATTAGCTCAGGTGTGTTTTCATAACAATTTACTATTCAAGTGGGATCATGAACTAACTGCTCAAAATAATTTACAGAATATGCTTTTAGCACAATTTTGGAGGATATTTTATGCATACTTTCGGATTTAAATGTGAATTTTTGCCAAAATATCGAGGGTAAATTGAAGTCACCTCCAACTATAATTGTATGAGGTTGGTAAAAGGAGCCAGTTATTATTTTATTCTAGTTGCCAAAAATTACATCTACCCATACTAACTCAAGGGAGCTGTCTACTTCAATTTTGACACAAGGTAACTACTTCTAACATCAACAAACATGCCACTGCCAACTATGTTTAGCCTATTCTTCCAGAACACTGTTAGGTCCTTTGCAAAAATTTTGAGTAAACTTATTTCCCGCTTTATCCAGCTTTCAGTGCCTATAACGATTCGAGAAACAGTGCTTTCTATTAATACTTGGAGCTCTGGTACTTTTCCAACACAGATACTACAGTGTGTTGATGATTTTCACTTATGGACCGTCTGACAGCAACTGAATAAAACACAATTTTAGTGCCATACGCGTTTCGCCTTTATTTTCTGCAAGGCATCATCAGTGGCCTGTAATATGTACATATGTTAGCTATTTTATAAAAAAAAAAAAAAAAAAATAAAAAATAAAAAATAAAATAAAAAATAAAAAATAAAATAGCTAACATATGTACATATTACAGGCCACTGATGATGCCTTGCAGAAAATAAAGGCGAAACGCGTATGGCACTAAAATTGTGTTTTATTCAGTTGCTGTCAGATGGTCCATAAGTGAAAATCATCAACACACCGTAGTATTACGCGCAACTGAGGAGGACAGGACCAAAAAATTGACAGATACTACAATTTACAACTGGTATGTATACTGTTGGTTCCTGAATCTATATTCTTCCTGTGTTCAACCTGCAGTCTTTAACACTGAAACCCTTTTTGTATTTCCCCAAGACCCTCTAACCTAAAAAAAAAAGCCCAAACCACACCACACAGCCACTGCTACCCATGTAGCCACTCCCTGCATCTAATGGACTCCTGAGCTATTTAGTGGCACTCAAAACTCCACCACCCTATGGCACGAGCCAAGGAATCTGTAGCCTACACGGTCACAGTACTGTCAGCCACTTGATTCAGACCCTTCACTTGGCTCTGTACCAGAGGTCTGCAATTGGTCCTGTTGACTGTGCTGCAAATGGTAAGCTCTGATTTCCTCTCACAAGCAAGACTGGCAGCCTTTACCACTTCTGTTAGCCATTCAAAACCAATGTGAGCCACCACCTGCAGTTGATTGCATCCTGTGCTCTTCATAGTATATGGAATGACTCCACCTGGTATGCACACAGAGTGCACATTGGATTTCTTCACCTCGTTGGCAGTCATGTCCCTAAGAGCCCCCAAAGTGCGCCGAACATTGGAGAGCTCCAACTACCAATAATCCAACCCTTTGTGATTTCCCAGATGTTGCAGGCTGAGAGGTTTCCTCTGAAACAGGACAAGTGATTGCATCTGGGTGAGGGACAGTGTCAACCACAGACAGCATCGGAAACCTGTTTGTCAAACTAATGGGGAATTCTTTCACCACCTGCTGTGCCCCGACATGATCCACCACTCGACCATGGGTGAGGGGTAGACCTCAGTGTGAGCAGTAACTGGGCTGGGCTGGTCACTGATGCGGACCAATCAGTGGACTTAGACATGCCGGACGTCCATTAGATCCCCATGGCTGGCCCACATCAGTGATGCCCATCCACTGCAGCTTCAAACTGTGTAACTGAAGCATCTGAATAACAGGTTGGATTGGAAAGGGAGGGGGAAGGGAGAAGGTTCTGTCCATGACCATAGCAACCACTGGATCACAATTCTCTGGATATTTTCTTATCAGATCACATGAAGAAGTTGAGGTATGAAAAACAGTAAGAAACAGGAGAGGAACTGGTTGGTAGTGTCCTAGCTGCCTGTCTAATAGTTAGCAGTACAGCAAATAGCATGTACATTTGAGAGAATGTGAAAAAATGCAAGTAATTGCAATATTCCAGGCTGGTGGTAAACATTTTGAACAATGACTCTAACTTTTAAGTTGTTGTCGCAATGTGCAAGTTTGTTGTAACAGAGTTAATACTGATAATGCACGAAACATAAACATTTTTTGAGAGAGACTGACTTGTTTAATTATAACCAGATAATGATTTGTCAGTGATAGCTGTATTACATGGTAGTGTTTAACTGCTGGAGTGTAAGAAAACTCAAACCCTGTCTAGTCAATATTTTGACATTCTAGGGCTTGTCACTGATACAAAAATAGCTTTCCATTTGAATGCACAAGCAGGTGAAACACTGTTTGGATGCTGTGTAAGGGAACAGAAGGTGAACATTCAATTTTCATGCACTACAATTTCATAGTGTGTGATGTGCTTCTGCCAAGCAGCATCAAGCGTAATGTGTAATATAATTTAGATCTTCTTTATCTTTACTAATGGCGATTGTGCTTTTGTATGCTTCTTGGACTTCTGCTGTACCTTTTACTACATTTCAGCTTAGAATTGTTGTACCACATTTCCATCAAATAACTTGTGAAATTCCAGTTGAATTAACAAGTTATGTAATGTCTTTACAAAACAACAGTAATCAGATTACATTAGCCTGCTTGGTTCAATATACTGAATAAGAATTAATAACAGACATTATTTTCACATATTTTGTTAACTAACTTCCATTGTTCATGGATCTGTGCTTTGAGACTGTGCATCTTCGAGGCCACTTGGCGGTACACAGAACGTTTATTCCTCTCGCGAAGTTGCTGTGGTCGCTGTCCCTTGGTGAAGACATAGAAAACAAAAATATCAACCCCACACAATATCTGTATATTTACAGTCGATCTCTCTCTCTTCTTTTAATAACTTTTATTTCTGAGAATTATTCATCACTAAGAAAATGCAGGGATACACTTAACTCCTCTAGAGCGGTATGTGTCATTAAATGTCACAGTGGCAGCAGATGTTTCCGGTATTGTAAGAAGCTTAAACCTATTATACCAAATATCAGTGGAAAGGATGCAATCGGCAAGACTGTTTCCATGTGTGGGGTGGTACACAAGACTGAATCAAACATAAATGAGATATTTTTTATTTGAAAATAAAAAGTATAAGTGGATGTATGTTTCTATATAGCTCCATGCCTTCTGAACACATTTCCCCAGCAAATGGGTAACTCTGACATCCCACCCTTGTAGAATGAAGTCTGTGGTATCTGCAGTCAGTTGCACACATAGGCTTCAACTCCCTGTTCTGTGCTGGTAGGTAGCATGCCGAGCCTGGTACACGTCCAACGTGGCACTCAGGGGCCACAGCACCAAGTTACGACAACTGAAGATAGGCTTATAAGAGCCTGAAACTGGCTGTGTGTGAATAAAAAGAACTTTACAACTGAAGTGGTATTTTCAACCTCTGGTATAATGGTCAGTTGCAGTTGTGGATGTTCCCCCAACAGTATTGTTTGTAGGTTCAACCTCAGTGTCATTGTTGAACTTTTGGCCTCCAGAGTGCCTCTGAGTGAACCAGAGCCATGAAAGTCTTAGGGAGATAGGTCTGGGCTGTAGGAAGGGTGTTCAAGTGTTTTTGCCACAACTGTCTAAACTTGCTTGAAACCTCGCTGTAGTGCGCAGATTTACTGTGCAAAAGTCAAGATGCAGCAATTGAGACTGATCTGAGAAACAGTTGCTGTGACCTAGTGAGCAGAAAACTCTTACTTGGATTTCACCGGTCCAGGGTCCCCTTTTTTCTCCGTTCCCCGTCCACTTCTTTTGATACAGGAGTACAGCAATGAACCAAATTTCATCACAGACAATGATGTGAGTCAGTAACAAGTCTAATCCTCCTGAAATTTAGCAAAGAGATGCTCACATACCTGCAGACTGTTCAGTTTTTGATCAGTTTTCAAAAGTAGAAGAACCCATTTGGCACATACTTTCCTAGACACTAGCTTGTCTATGATAATGGCAAAAATGCTGCCGCAACTTATCCAAACCTCACTGGCAGTCTCAGTGACCATCAAGTGCTTGTCACCCTCAAGAAGCTGTTGAACACAGCCAATGATGATGTCTGTGCAGCAGCCCCTTATCACTCTGGAAGTGTAACATCAATTTGCTGCAGAGCTCACAACAACTTTGTACATAAGTGTTTGCACTGTACAGCTGCTTGGTGAAAATACACACCTTATTAACTTACACTGTGAAATATCAAATTGACACACACATTTTCTACATTGTGAGGCAAAGAGATTGTTTGCCTTCCGAGACAATGTTTCCCTTTGCTCCAGCAATTAAAAATTGAGAGGCTGATAACTATTCCAGCTGACCACACATCATCCATGTAAGTGATGGGATGGAGTAATATGCTAATGACATTTATAGCAGAACAACTGCACTTAGAATCATAAGGAGGGATATGGCAATGATTGAGGGGCAGTACTAACTCGCTGTGTCTTTTATTTCACAGTGGTATTTCAAGCATGCCGTATCGTTATGCATAGATGCCGACGTTGTGCCGTCCGGGGCGGGTAAGCGCTAGGAAGTAAGGGACCGCCATAGGGGTCGTTCCCTTGGGATGTAGATGGCAGTGTCCTTTCACAAGCTAGACAGAGAACTCACGGCAGAGGGAAAGCATGAAAACAGGATTTGTGTGGGCACTAGGATGTCACCATGTCACAGACTGCCACGTCCTAGGACAGTACAGCAGGATTCAGTTATGGTGCTAAAAATTTAACAGTTATCCTTGCTCCCTCTCCCCAGTCCAACCTCTGGATCACATAGCGCAAGCGCACCTTCAGTTGGATGAGAAAAACTTGCTGGTGGTATGAAGGATGTCAGAGAAATGCTATTGTGGGCATGCAAAAGCATAGACTCCAGCCACAGATAACACATTTGCAAAGTGTACCAAAAATAACCACAGACTGACTTTATTGTGTGGCTGGTGGCCTGCCAAGACAACCAAGAGAGCAGAATTTCCCCCTGCCCCACAAATAGCGAAATTGTGCCAGTGGTTAAAGCATAGTCTGTCACAACTAAACAGTCTGTGATGTAGGTCCTGAGCTCCACTCCTTAGAAAATGAGCATGGTAAAGTACCTCATTAAGAGAAGAGTTTTTCTGGAGCTGCTGGAGGAAGGATTAAAGACATTTCAAAATTATGCCATTGACCAGTGTTGGTGGTAAATCGAGTGATTCACTAGCGACTTTTAGACATGTGACATTAAAAAAAAAAAAAAAAGCTGTCGTCAGGTGTGGAGCTGCGCGCTTTATGACATAAAGGTTTTGGTGTTGGAGCAGAAATATTTGGGTCATAGGATTCACAGAAGGAGTTTCATACTTTAGTTTGTTGTTGTTGCTGTTGTTGTTGTGGTGGTGGTTTTCAGTCCAGAGACTGTTTTGATGCAGCTCTCCATACTACTCATTCCTGTGCAAGCTTCTTCATCTCCTAGTACCTACTGCAACCTACATCCTTCTGAATCTGCTTAGTGTATTCATCTCTAGGTCTACCTCTACGATTTTTACCCTCCACGCTGCCCTCCAATACTAAATTTGGTGATTCCATGATGCCTCAGAAAATGTCCTACCAACCGATCCCTTCTTCTAGTCAAGTTGTGCCACAAATTTCTCTTCTCCCCAATTCTATTCAATGCCTCCTCATTAGTTATCTGAACTACCCATCTGATCTAAAGCATTTTTCTGTAGCACCACATTTCACTTTCATACATGGCTACACTCCATACAAATACTTTCAGAAACGACTTCCTGACACTTAAATCTACAATCAATGTTAACAAATTTCTCTTCTTCAGAAACGCTTTCCTTGCCATTGCCAGTCTCGCATTTTATATCCTCTCTACTTCGACCATCATCAGTTATTTTGCTCCCCAAATAGCAAAACTGATCTACTGCTTTAAGTATCTCATTTCCTAATCTAATTCCCTCAGCGTCACCTGACTTAGACTACATTCCATTATCCTTGTTTTGCTTTTGTTGATGTTCATCTTATATCCTCCTTTCAAGACACTGTCCAGTCCATTCAACTGCTCTTCCAGGTCTTGTGCCGTCTCTGACAGAATTACAATATCATCAGCGAACCTCAAAGTTTTTATTTCTTCTCAGTGGATTTTAATTCCTACTCCGAATTTTTCCTTTGTTTCCTTTACCGTATTGCCTAACGTGTTCCAATATTTCTCCAATATTTCTACAGAATCCAAACTGATCTTCCCCGAGGTCGGCTTCTACCAGTTTTTCCATTCGTGTGTAAGGAATTCGCGTTAGTATTTTGCAGCTGTGACTTTTTAAACTGATAGTTCAGTAACTTTCACATCTGTCAACATCTGCTTTCTTTGGGATTGGAATTATTAGATTCGTCTTGAATTCTGAGGGTATTTCGCTTGTCTCATACGTCTTGCTCACCAGATGGTAGAGTTTTGTCAGGTCTGGCTCTCCCAAGGCTATCAGTAGTTCTAATGGAATGTTGTCTACTCCTGGGGCCTTGTTTCGATTTAGGTCTTTCAGTCCTCTGTCAAACTCTTCATGCAGTATCATATCTCCCATTTCGTCGTCATCTACACTCTCTTCCATTTCCATAATATTGTCCTTCACCCTTGTATAGACCCTCTATATACTCCTTCCACCTTTCTGCTTCCCCTTCCTTGCTTAGAACCAGGTTTCCACCTGAGCTCTTGATATTCATACAGGTGGTTCTCTTTTCTCCAAAGGTCTCTCTAATTTTCCTGTAGGCAGTATCTATCTTACCGCTAGTTAGATATGCCTCTACATTTGTCTTCCAGTCATCCTTGCAAAGCCATTTTGCACTTACTGTCTATCTCATTTTTGAGACGTTTGTATTCCTTTTTGCCTGCTTCATTTACTGCATTTTTATATTTTCTCCTTTCATCAATTAAATTCAATATATCTTCTGTTACCCTAGGATTTCTTCTATCCCTTGTCTTTTCACCTACTTGATCCTCTGCTGCCTTCACTACTTCATCCCTCAAACCTACCCATTCTTCTTCTACTGTTTTTCTTTCCGCCATTCCTGTCAATCATTCCGTAATGCTCTCCCTGAAACTCTCTACAACCTCTGGTTCTGTCAGTTTATCCAGGTCCCATCTCCTTAAATTCCCACATATTTGCAGTTTCTTCAGTTTTAATCTACAGCTCATAACCAATAGATTGTGGTGTACACATGATGTGTCGTGGGGCGATCACTCTGTTTTTAAAATAATTGAAAAGTCACGATCGCTTCAGTTGCTTAATAGATGACCGGTTTCAGCACGCTGAAGGTGCCATCATCAGATCTGTGAAGGTATAACATAACAGGGTTGAGGGAGGGCTTACATGAGTTATTACAGTTATTACAGAACCACATACCTGAAACATGGATTAACATTACAAAACCATATGGACATCATGGCATATGAGGCAGACCGTCTGATAAAAGCATCGTCACAACCAATAAAAAATAATATAAATCTGCTCTCATGGTCATTCCTTCCATAAAATATAAAACTGAAGTCACCAGATAAAACTACCACTGCTCGCTTAACGCCGGTCGGCATCGTCACTGCCCTATTCCGCGCAGGCTTACCTGTTGTGATTCTAGCAGTTCACAACCGGCCACCAGATAGCGCTGTCCAAGCAGCGCATACACAGTCCCACGGTCTAACCACTAATTGCTACTAAAACACAACTTTACTATAACTGCTTGTCACATACCCATGCAAAGCCCACAGTTGCGCATACATTTCCTGTACATACTACAATCACTATAAAGTACATCAATTACAAATTAAAAGCATCTGAGGCACAGTCATTATCCATTAGCGCTTTACAAAACTACATATTATAATTTACCTTTATTCATATAAGAACGTGAGGAATATGAACACAGAAAGCTGTTCATAACATGACTGAGGTACAATGTGACGAGCGATAACTATGGTCTTAGGTATTGTAAGCACTTAAAAAGAACATATTCACTTGCTATAAAGTCCCTCACCATCTACACATTCGTTATGAGCAAGGTACAAATCAACTACGAAAACATGCATAGGTACATGCAATTAAGGAATGCCAGGTCAGAAGCAAACTGAAGGGCACAAGAACAGGAGGGAAATGACATGCGGGCCAAGATGCACCATGACTCCACTTACACTCCCATCGGTATGGCACTCGTTTCGTCCGTGGGCCTCACCAAATGGGGAATAATGACATTACTATGATACCAAAACCACAAGCATTCTAGCTTCATACACTAATATATCTGTAAAATATAAAAATAAATAAATAAAATAAGAATGTAACGAAGACACGCTAGGCGGGCAATGGTAATCACTGAGTAAAGTTTTACTGGCGAAGCTGGCCAACTACACTTCAAGCCTTATAACAACTATTTACTTTACCAAGGTAGGCCCTCCTAAAAACATATAAATAACATTAGCAGTATTCTAAAGGTGGCTTTCTGAGCATAATAGATACACAGCATGCATCACAATGTGTGAATAGGTCGCACAGGGTCTCTAGAGCACCACATCAAATATGTCAAAGAAATTATGATCTGCTGATTCTAAGTGGTCATTCAACAGTTTGCTCAGAAACCTCTTACTGTTTTTGTAAATTTCAATGTTTTCCAAAACGTTGAGTTTGCTTCCTTTCAGTCCTTTATGCAAGATTTTCATACCTTGCTGCATATCACTAATTTTATGGTTCGAATCCCGCAGATGGTCACCCAAAGCGGATTTATTGTGAGCACTCGTGTGCTCACGAAAACGCGTAAAAAATGATCTCACTGTCTGCCCCACATAAAAGCCTTCACACCCGCCACATTGTAATCTGTATACCCCTGTGTTTCTAAATTTATCAATACTTTCTTCAATCGTGTGCCTAAGTTTCAAGCGCAAACTATTTTTCGTGCTAAATTCCAGGAACATGCCAGACTTACAAAATTGTCGATCTATTTTGTCAGACAGTGGCCCTTGATATGTCATTGGAACATACTTTTTATCCCTACTATTGTTAGATGGCCTTTCCTTCTTATCCTTGCTGTTTTTAATTTTTGTGTACAACTTGTCCGCCATGGCCTCATCATACTCATTGCTACAGGCTATATGTTTGAGGACATCTATCACTTGCCTAACGCTACTCCATTGCAATGGCAACTTTAAGAGCCTATGTATCATTGAGCAAAAATAGGACCTTTTATACTTAGATGGATGTTTGGTTGGGCATGAATAACCAGGTCTGTAGCTACTGGTTTCCTGTAAATACTAAATGTATGATGGCCGGCCGCTCTAGTAATAGTGAGTCTAAATAGTTGATACTATTATTACTTTCAACTTCTACTGTAAATATGATCTGCTTATGCATAGCATTCAGCGCATTTAAATACTCATTGATATCTTCCCTATCACAAGGGCTATAATGTCATCTACATATCTCTTATAATAAACCGTTTTCTCTCTTAGCGTTATATTGTCCCTGAATAACTTACTTTCCAAACTGTTTATAAATATATCGGCCAGCATACTAGCTCAGTAATTGCCCATTGCTAAGCCGTCATGCTGACTGTAATACTTGTTATTAAACTGAAAGCAGTTAAATGATAGCGACGTTTCTAATAGATCGACAAATTCCGTTAAGTTCTGCCTGGCTCAGCTTACAATGCTTTATCAAATCATTAGTATATAATTTTTTTATATCAAAAGATACCACTCTTGCACCCTCCTTAAGAAAACGTGCCAACTCGTATCTATCCTTTACACTGTAAGAGGTTTCAAACACATATAGTTCTTTCAACCTCCTATTAAGATATTTATTCAACTTAGCATTTGGAGCTTGCCTTCCATCCACAATCGGCCTAATGCTTTTTTCTACTTTGTGGTTCATGGTGTGGGTTCCTGTTGTCATGTCCTAGTTCATGAACCACAGGCAACGTATGAGTGGCCAAGTAAGTGGTCCCAGCAGTCGGGATACCAGTTACTTTGGAATAAGGCTGGGCATCTCGGACATATTCTGAGTCGTGGTCGCCTTTGTGCTCATACGGCAAAGACTACCAAATCCACCGGTTAGTCCCTCAACAGTTAGGGGTAAAACTCAATGGGACTCGGGGCAAGTAAGGCTAGCAACCTGCTTCCCTGGTACTTTAAATATGATGCTGGCAACAATCAGAGCAAAATGCCTCGGACCTTTGGAGGTGACGGAGTCCCACCGACAAACCAGGGACTCCTAAGATACGACTTGGCAAACAAATGGTAATGAGATGGGGAGCTGTTAATGTCAATGGGGGCTACTCTGGGAAGAAGGTAGAGCTGGCAGAGGCTGCAAGTAAGATGGGGCTGGACGTTTTAGCTGTTAGTGACATTCGGGTAAGGGGTGAGAAAGAAGAGGAAGTGGGAGAATATAAGGTCTACCTGTCAGGAGTCAAAGCAGGAATAGCACAATGGGGTGTAGGGCTTTACATCAGGAAAGAAATGGAACCCAGCGTAGTTGCAATAAGATATGTAAACGAACGACTGATGTGGATAGATTTGACAGTGTCTAGTAAGAAAATTATGATTGTGTCAGTACATTCGCATTGTGAAGGGACAGATCAAGATAAGATGGATAGTTTTTATGATGCACTCAGTGATGTAGTTGTTAGAGTAAAGGACAAGGACAGTGTTGTGCTCATGGGTGATTTTAATGCCAGCATTGGAAATCGAACAGGAGGGTATGAAAAGGTTATGGGTAAATTTGGAGAGGATATGGAGGCCAACAGGAATGGGAAATAACTCTTGGATTTCTGTGCCAGTATGGGCTTAGTAATCACAAACTCCTTTTTTAAACATAAGAACATTCACCGGTATACTTGGCAAGGCAGGGGAACCAGATCTGTCACTGACTATATAATAACAGATCAGGAATTCAGGAAGGCTGTGAGGGACACATGTGTATTCAGGAGATTCTTTGATGACACTGATCATTATTTAATCTGCAGTGAAATTGGTATTGTGAGGCCAAAAGTGCAGGAGGTCAGGTCCATATGTAGGAGGATAAGAGTGGAGAAACTTCAGGATAAGGAAATCAGGCACAAGTACATAACAGTGATCTCAGAAAGGTACCAATTAGTTGAATGTAGTCAATTACAGTCATTGGAAAAGGAATG
The DNA here is from genome assembly GCF_023864345.2 of Schistocerca serialis cubense. NCBI lineage: Eukaryota > Metazoa > Arthropoda > Insecta > Orthoptera > Acrididae > Schistocerca > Schistocerca serialis. Next base: position 39,293,997 of record NC_064649.1, on the reverse strand, counting down.
GACAAGGTACAGGGACACAGTACTAGAAGTGGCTAAAGAATGTCTTGGAACAGTAGTGTGTAAAGGTAGGATGAAGCAAACAGCTTGGTGGAATGACACAGTCAAGGCAGCCTGTAAAAGGAAAAAGAAGGCATATCAAAAATGGCTACATACTAGAACTCAGGTAGACAGAGAAAGTTATGTTGAAGAAAGAAACAAAGCCAAACAGATAATTGCAGCATCCAAGAAGAAATCTTGGGAAGACTTTGGAAAGAGGTTGGAGACTTTGGGTCAAGCTGTTGGAAAACCATTCTGGAGTGTAATTAGCAGTCTTCAAAAGGGAGGTAAGAAGGAAATGACAAGTATTTTGGACAGGTCAGGAAAACTGCTGGTGAATCCTGTGGATTCCTTGGGCAGATGGAGGGAATATTTTGAAGAGTTGCTCAATGTAGGTGAAAATACCATCAGTAAAGTTTCAGATTTCGATGTACAATGGGATAGGGATGATGATGGAAATAGGATCACATTTGAGGAAGTGGAGAAAATGGTCAATAGATTGCAGTGCAATAAAGCAGCTGTGGTGGATGAAATTAAGTCGGAACTCATCAAATACAGTGGAATGTCAGGTCTTAAATGGCTACACAGGATAATTGAAATGGCCTGGGAGTCGGGACAGGTTCCATCAGACTGGACAAAATCAGTAATCACACCAATCTTTAAACATGGAAACAGAAAAGATTGTAACAACTACAGAGGTATCTCTTTAATCAGCGTTGTGGGTAAAATCTCAGGTATTGTTGAAAGGAAAGTGCGAGTATTAGTTGAGGACCAATTGGATGTAAATCAGCGTGGGTTTAGGCCTCTTAGAGGTTGTCAGGACCAGATCTTTAGCTTATGGCAAATAATGGAGAAGTGTTATGAGTGGGACAGGGAATTGTATCTATGCTTTATAGATCTAGAAAAGGCATATGACCGGGTTCCTAGGAGGAAGTTATTGTCTGTTCTACAAGATTATGGAATAGGAGGCAAACTTTTGCAAGCAATTAAAGGTCTTTACATGGATAGTCAGGCAGCAGTTAGAGTTGACGGTAAATTGAGTTCATGGTTTAGAGTAGTTTCAGGGGTGAGACAAGGCTGCAACCTGTCTCCACTGTTGTTCATATTATTTATGGATCATATGTTGAAAACAATAGACTGGCTGGGTGAGATTAAGATATGTGAACACAAAATAAGCAGTCTTGTACATGCGGATGACTTAGTTGTGATGGCAGATTCGATTGAAAGTTTCCAAAGTAATATTTCAGAGCTAGATCAGAAATGTAAGGACTATGGTATAAAGATTAGCATCTCCAAAACGAAAGTAATGTCAGTGGAAAAGATATATAAACGGATTGAGTGCCAAATAGGAGGAACAAAGTTAGAACAGGTGGACAGTTTCAAGTACTTAGGATGCATATTCTCACAGGATGGCAACATAGTGAAAGAACTGGAAGCGAGGTGTAGCAAAGCTAATGCAGTGAGTGCTCAGCTACGATCTACTCTCTTCTGCAAGAAGGAAGTCAGTACCAAGACTAAGTTATCTGTGCACCGTTCAATCTTTTGACCAACGTTGCTGTATGGGAGCGAAAGCTGGGTGGATTCAGGTCACCTTATCAATAAGGTTGAGGTTACGGATATGAAAGTAGCTAGGATGATTGCAGGTACTAGTAGATGGGAACAATGGCAGGAGGGTGTCCACAATGAGGAAATCAAAGAAAAACTGGGAATGAACTCTATAGATGTAGCAGTCAGGGCGAACAGGCTTAGACGGTGGGGTCATGTTACACGCATGGGAGAAGCAAGGTTACCCAAGAGACTCATGGGTTCAGCAGTAGAGGGTAGGAGGAGTTGGGGCAGACCAAGGAGAAGGTACCTGAATTCGGTTAAGAATGATTTTGAAGTAATAGGTTTAACATCAGAAGAGGCACCAATGTTAGCACTGAATAGGGGATCATGGAGGAATTTGATAAGGGGGACTATGCTCCAGACTGAACGCTGAAAGGCATAATCAGTCTTAAATGATGATGATGATGTGGGTCTTAACCTGTGCCCTCAGCTTAGGTAATTCGGCCACCATCAATTTTAAATCACGCCTAGATTTATCAGCCAGCAAAAAATGTGACCGATCTATTGCTTTCCTAACTTCCGTATTAAAATTATTAATTGGATTCTTAGTCATCTGCATGATGTTGTTTTCACGAAAAAATTTCTCTGTTTTGGAAACAATCAGCTTCCCGAATGATGACCGTGGCCTTAGACTTATCTGCTGGGACAGCAATAGCCCGATTTTCTAGCAATTTTTGATTTATACAATTTAATGTATTACTGTCTTTACTTGTTTGAGTCCGGAACTTGGTACTAGCTTCCAATATCTTAGCTACCTTAGTCGCTGTGGCCATTACTTGAGTCTTTCTTAAATGCGCTACTTGTAACGCTATTTTTGTTTCAGCAACGACTTCGCTAACCTGCTACACTTTAGCAGAATAATGTATTGCACACCTTTATTGAGCAACTCCTCTTCTTGTTGACTGAAGACGATATCTGTTAAATTCATTACTCGTTCTGCAAATTTTACATTAGGTGTAGGAACTGTTTCCGAATGATATGCAGGTTTTTCTTTGAGTTTCCTAAATTTCCTGTCGTGAATAGCTTGCACACGCAACTTCATATTATTTACCTTATCTTGAATAAAGGCCCTCATTACCTCGAGCTGTGCACTAGTTAGTGCCACAGCAAGGTCACACTTCAATCTCTCAACCTTACTGAACATTATGTGCCTTTGTTTGTAAAAATCTCGTATTTGCGTTTTAATCCACAATATTACAGATTTGTGCTTCACTACTCGTGCTACTTTAGACATATTCATAATTCTAATCTGGGCATACTTAGGAATTACATTACACGATAAACTTTTCTTATCAAAAGCTATATGTAATGAATATTTAGCTATTCTTGTCTTTAAAGATAACAAGGTGTAAATATGTCCCACTGCCTGGTGCGTCATACTGTTTTGCAGTGAACACATGGTGTGTCATGGGGCGATCACTCTGTTTTTAAAATAATTGAAAAGCCACGATTGCTTCAATCGTTTATTAGATGACCGGTTTCAGCACTCTGAAGGTGCCATCATCAGATCTGTGAAGGTATAACATTACAGGTTTGATGGAGGGCTTACATGAGTTAACTATATACATTACAATTATTACAGAACCACATTCCTGAAATGTCATACATTTAGTATTTACTGGAAACCAGTAGCTACAGACCTGGTTATTCATGCCCAATCCAATCATGCATCTAAGTATAAAAAGTCCTATTTTTTCTCAATGATACATAGGCTCTTAAAGTTGCCGCTGCAACGGAGTAGCGTTAGGCAAGTGATAGATGTCCTCAAACATATAGCCTGTAGCAATGGGTATGATGCGGCCATGGTGGACAAGTTGTACACAAAAATTAAAAACAGCAAGGATAAGACGGAAAGGCCATCTAACAATAGTAGGGATAAAAAGTATGTTCCAAGGACATATCAAGGGTCGCTGTCTGACAAAATAGACTGACAGTTTCATAAGTCCGGCATGGTCCTGGCATTTAGCATGAAAAATAGTTTGCGCTTGAAACTTAGGCACACGATTGAAGAAAGCATTGATAAATTTAGAAACACGGGTATACAGATCACAATGTGGTGGGTTTGAAGGCTTTTATGTGGGGCAGACAGGGAGATCATTTTTTACGCATTTTCATGAGCACACGAGTGCCCACAATAAATCCGCTTTGGGTGACCATCTGCGGGGTTCAAACCATAAAATTAGTGATATGCAGCAAGGTATGAAAATCTTGCATAAAGGACTGAAAGGAAGCAAACTCAACGTTTTGGAAAACATTGAAATTTACAAAAACAGTAAGAGGTTTCTGAGCAAACTGTTGAATGACCACTTAGAATCAGCAGATCATAATTTCTTTGACATATTTGATGTGGTGCTCTAGAGACCCTGTGCGACCTATTCACACATTGTGATGCATGCTGTGTATCTATTATGCTCAGAAAGCCACCTTTAGAATACTGCTAATGTTATTTATATGTTTTTAGGAGGGCCTACCTTGGTAAAGTAAATAGTTGTTATAAGGCTTGAAGTGTAGTTGGCCAGCTTCGCCAGTAAAACTTTACTCAGTGATTACCATTGCCCGCCTAGCGTGTCTTCGTTACATTCTTATTTTATTTATTTATTTTTATATTTTACAGATATATTAGTGTATGAAGCTAGAATGCTTGTGGTTTTGGTATCATAGTAATGTCATTATTCCCCATTTGGTGAGGCCCACGGACGAAACGAGTGCCATGCCAATGGGTGCGTACGTGGAGTCACGGTGCATCTTGGTCCACATGTAATTTCCCTCCTGTTCTTGTGCCCTTCGGTTTGCTTCTGACCTGGCATTCCTTAATTGCATGTACCTATGCAGTTTTTCGTAGTTGATTTGTTCCTTGCTCATAACGAATGTGTAGATGGCGAGAGACTTTATAGCAAGTGAATAAGTTCTTTTTTAGTGCTTACAATACCTAAGACCATACTGCCTAGACAGGTAAAGCCCAGCATACAGGTTTTTATCACTCATCACATTGTACCTAAGTCGAGTTATGAACAGCTTTCTGTGTGCATATTCCTCACGTCCTTATATGAATAAAGGTAAATTATAATATGTAGTTTTGTAAGCCGCTAATGGATAATGTCTGTGCCTCAGATGCTTTTACTTTGTAACTGACGTACTTTATAGTGATTGCAGTTTGTACAGGAAATGTATGCGCAAATGTGGGCTTTGCATGGGTATGTGACAAGCAGTTATAGTAAAGTTGTGTTTTAGTAGTCATGAGTGGTTATACCGTGGGACTGTGTATGCGCTGCTTGGACAGCGCTATCTGGTGGCCAGTTGTGAACCGCTAGAATCACAGCAGGTGAGCCTGCGCAGATTAGGGCAGTGATGATGCCGACCGGTGTTAGGCGAGCAGTGGTAGTTTTATCTGGTGACTTCAGTTTTATATTTTATGGAAAGAACGACCATGAGAGCATATTTTTTTTAATTTTTTATTGGTTGTGACAGTGATTTTATCAGACGGTCTGCCTCATATGCCATGAGGTCCATATGGTTTTATAAATGTTAATCCACATTTCAGGTATGTGGTTCTGTAATAACTGTAATGTATATAGTTAACTCATGTAAGCCCTCCCTCAAACCTGTTATGTTATACCTTCACAGATCTGATGATGGCACCTTCAGAGTGCTGAAACCGGTCATCTAGTAAACGATTGAAGTGATCGTGGCTTTTCAATTATTTTAAGAACAATAGATTGTGGTCAGAATTCACATCTACCCCTGGAAATGTTTTACAATCTGAAACCTGGTTCCTACATCTCTGTCTTACCATTATGTAATCTATCTGAAACCTTCTAGTATCTTCAGGCCTCTTCCATGTATACAACTTTCTTTCATGATTCTTGAACCAAGTGTTAGCTATGATTAGGTTGTGCTCTGTGCAAAATTCTAGCAGCCGGCTTCCTCTTTCATTTCTTACCCCCACTCCATATTCACCTACTGTTTCCTTCCCTTCCTTTTCCTACTATTGAATTCTAGTCACCCATGACTATTAAATTTTTGTCCCCCTTCAATATCTGAATAATTTATTTTATCTCATCATACATTTCATCAGTCCCTTCGTCATTCGAGCTAGTTGGCATATGAACTTGTACTACTGTGGTACGAATGGACTTCGTATCTATCTTGGCCCCAATAATGCTTTCACTATGCTGTTTGTAGTAGCTTACACGCACTCCTAGTTTTTTATTCATTATTAAACCTACTTTTGCACTACCTCTATTTGATTCTGTATTTATAACCCTGTATTTACCCGACCATAAGTCTTGTTCCTCCTGCCGCCGAACTTCACTAATTCTCACTATATCTAAATTTAACCTAGCCATTTCCCTTTTAAATTTTCTAACCTACCTGCCCGATTATGGGATCTGACATCCCACACTCCGATCCGTAGAACGCCAGTTTTCTTTCTCCTGATAACAGCATTCTCCTAAGTAGTCCCGGCCTGGAGATATGAGTGGGGGACTATTTTATGTCCGGAACATTTTACCGAAGAGGACGCTATCATCATTTAACCATACAGTAAAGCTGCATGCCCTTGGGAAAAATTACTGTTGTAGGTTCCCCTTGCTTTTAGCCGTTCGCAGAACCAGCACAGCAAGGCCGTTTTGGTTAGTGTTACAAGGCCAGATCAGTCAATCATCCAGACTGTGATCCCTGCAACTAATGAAAAGGCTGCAGCCCGCCTTCAAGAACCACACATGTGTCTGGCCTCTCAACACATACCCCTTCATTGCGGTTGCACCTACAGTACGGCTATCTGTATCGCTGAAGCATGCAAGTCTCCCCACTAATGGCAAGGTCCATGGTTTATGGGGGGGGGGGGGGGGGGGGGGGCGCTTCAGTTTACAGTTTATTTACATGGAATTATGTCCTTGGAAACATAAAAGTCTGATACATCGAAAGACTCCTTTTCAAGTTACTCAATGGAAAAAAAAGGCCATGATATGTCAGATATGGCCTAAGTGTTAATATCCATTTCTTCTTAAAATTACACCTTCATATCTGAATTATTATCTGAAATGTGTTCTACGTGTGTGGTGTTTTTTCTTTTAGTTGAGGAAGACAGTATATATTAATTGAAAATAAGAAGTCATTATTTCAAATGTAACATTGGCGGATAAATTTGTACTTTCAAATTATTCTGTTAAAACAGGATGCTTGGTACCAGAATGAATTTGCGCTTTATAGCAGTGTTAACATCGAGTATAGATTTAAGTGTCAGGAAGTCATTTCTGAAATTATTTGTATGGAGTGCAGCCATGTATGGAAGTGAAACATGGACGATAAATAGTTTGGACAAGAAGAGAATAGAAGCTTTCGAAATGTGGTGCTACAGAAGAATGCTGAAGATTAGATGGGTAGAACACATAACTAATGAGGAAGAATTGAATAGGATTGGGGAGAAGAGAAGTTGTGGCACAACTTGACCAGAAGAAGGGATCGGTTGGTAGGACATGTTCTGAGGCATCAAGGGATCACCAATTTAGTATTGGAGGGCAGCGTGGAGGGTAAAAATCGTAGAGGGAGACCAAGAGATGAATACACTAAGCAGATTCAGAAGGATGTAGGTTGCAGTAGGTACTGGGAGATGAAAAAGCTTGCACAGGATAGAGTAGTCGCAGGACTGAAGACCACACCAACCAACCAGCAGTGTCTACATCTATTAGCATATTTCACAAGCCACTGTATGGTGCATGGTGGAGGGTATCTTGTACCACAGTCATTGTCTTTCCTGTTCCACTCACAAATCGAGCAAAGGGAAAAACAGCTGTATACTTCCATACAAGCCTTAATTTCTCTTATCTTAGTTGTCCTTACATGAAATGTATGTTGACAGCAGTAGAATTGTTATACAGTCAGCTCCAGTTGTTGGTTCTCCAAATTTTCTCAATAGTGTTTCAAGAAAAGAGCTCATCTTCCCTCCAGGGATTCCCATTTCAGTCCATGAAGCATCTCTGTAACACTCACGTAATGGTCAGATCTATTGTTAACATATCTAACAGCCCAATTCTGAATTGCTTAAATGTCCTCCTCTAATCACGCCGGTAGGAATCCCAACCCTCAAGCAGTGCTCAAGAATGGGTCACACTATTGTTCTGTATGTGGTCTCCTTTAGCACAGAATGACACTTTTCTAAAATTCTCTCAAGAAACTGACACTGGCAGATTAAAACTCTGCCAGATAGGAAGTTGACCTGAAACCTCTCCCTTTTGCAGGCAAGTTGTACTGACTGAGCATGACTCACAGCTTTAACTCAACAAGTACCTCATCTTCTGCCTCCAAGCTCTTCTGCACCTGATAGAACTTTCACCCATGGAAGAAAGGATATTGCAGAGTAAAGACATAGCCACAGCCTAGGATTCTTTCCACAACTAATTTTCATTCTGGAGCAGAATGGGTTTTGATTTCCAGGTTCATGTTGTGGTTCTTTGATTGAAACTCACCATCAAACTTAAAGTGCAACCTAATGATCATCAATCATAGTGCTGCACTTTAGAAGTAAAAATGCTTATTATCACATGAGATCCAAACAGACAATAAACAAATCTGCCCAACTTTGTGATAATTGTTTCATTACTCTGTGATCTATTTCAGAGTTATCTTACTCCATCGTGTACAAGATGTTGCATGTTTATATTCTTGAATGTTCCAGGTAAGAAGATACATTGTGGAAGAGGAAATTATTGAAGAGGGTGCATGTGAGGAGCAACAAGCAGATGATGGTGATGAGATAACCAGATTGATGCAGTGATCTGTGCAAAGTATTATCAAATGTTTTGTATGAATAATGTTGTCATTAGTATAATTTCTGTTATGTAAGTGTGTCATATTATTCATGTTCATTCTTATGCAATTTGAGTTGTTAAATATCTATATAATCAAAAATCCATTTTTAATCCCTGTGCTAAGACATATGACATTAATCTGCTTCCAGAACCCAAATTCCACAACATGAAATACTGTCTGTAAAGTGACTTACTCTGCATCTGTGGAGGAATCTTCTGTTTGCTATGACTATGCAATGTGCCACTCATACTGAACAATGCAGTTCAATATTAACTGGGGAAAGTGCTCATAATTGTTTGATGTCAGATAATTCTGGAAATTATATTGCCCATAACAGTCAGTCATATTTAAAGTAACTGATCTGTGTGCACTGTTGGTAATCAGTGCTTCAAATTGTGATATTTTCCAATTTAAAAAGTTGGCATTTCCATTTGACATATACCATTTATTGACTGACAAACCCGGCGTTGCCCAGATATTGATTTATAGCTGTGCGTCCACACCCATACCACGCAGCATGTTCATGACATCGTATCTCCTGAGCTACGTGGCACATACAATGTTATAATTTTGTAGGTACATTTGGCGGCATCTGTGGATACTATCTACAAAAAGCGTTGCGAACGGAGTTAGTAGAAACGAAGCAATAAATTTAAATAAGTTAGTAGTAAAGAATTAATAAATTATGTCATGTCTCTTATGGTACTTTTATTACATGAACAGTTGAAAAGGAGTAACAATATTATGAAAAGGAAAGTTGCTACTCACTATATAGTGGAGATGCTGAGTCGCAGATAGGCACATCATAAAGACCATTACAAATAAAGCTTTTGGCCATTAAGGGCTTTGTCAACAATAGATCACACACACACACACACACACACACACACAAATGCAACTCAGTCGTGGTGTAACACAGGAGATATTGAATTTAATTGGTGAAAGGATAAAATATAAAAATGCAGTAAATGAAGCAGTTGAGAGGGAATACAAATAATAATAATAATAATAGTAATAAAACCAGCAGATTGACAAGAAATGCAAAATAGCTAAGCAGGAATGGCTAGAGGACAAATGTAAGAATATAGAAGCTTATTTCACTAGGGGAAGAATAGATACTGTCTACTGGAAAATTAAAGAGAAGCAGCTGTATGAATGTCAAGAACTCAATTGGAAGACAAGTCGAAAGCAAAGAAGGGAAAGGTGGAGGGAGTATATAGAGGGTCTGTACATGGAAGATGAACTTGCAGGCAATATTATAGAAATGGAAGAGGCCGTAGATGCAGATGAGATGGGTGATACGATACTGCAAGAATAATTTCGTAGAGAACAGAAAGACCTAAGTCAAAACATGGCCCCTGATGTAGAAGACATTCTGTCAGAACTACTGATATCCTTGGGAGAGGCAGCCATGACAAAGCTTTTCCCCTTCTGGTGTGCAAGAAGTCTGAGACAGGTGAAATACCCTCCATTCCAATTCCAAAGGAAGCAGTTGCTGACAGGTGTTAAAATTACCAAACTGTCAGGTCAGTATGTCATGGTTTCAAAAGACTAACATGAATTCTTTACAGAAGAATGGAAAAACTGATAGAAGCTAACCTCGCAGAAGATGTCTGGATTTTGGAGAAATAAAGGAACATGTGAGACAATACTGACCCTTTGACATATCTTAAAAGATAGGTTAAGGAAAGACAAACCTATGTTTTATAGCATTTGTAGACTTAGAGAAAGCCTTTGACAATGTTGAGTGGAATATTCACTTTGAAATTCCGAAGGCAGAAGGGGTAAAATACAGAGAGCAAAAGACTATTTATAACTTGTACAGAAACCAGACGGTAGTTATAAGAGTCAAGGGGCATGAAAGGGCAGCAGAAGGGAATGAGACTAGGTTGTAGCTTATCCCCAATGTTATTCAATCTGCACACTGAGCAAGCAGTAAAGGAAAATGTGGAGTAGAAATTGAAGGAGAAGAAATAAAAACTTTAAGGTGTGCCGATGACATTGTAATTCCGTCAGGGACAGCAAGAGACTCTGAAGAGCAGCTGAATGGAATGTCTTGAAAGTAGGAAGTAAGATGAAAATCAACACAAGTAAGACAAGGCTAATGGAATGTAGTCAAATTAAATTGGGTGATACAAAGGGAAAATGAGACTCGTAAACTAGTAGATGTGTTTTTCTATTTGGGCAGTGAAATAACTGATGATGGCTGAAGCAGAGAGTATATAAAATGTAGACTGACAGTGACAAGAAAAGCATTTCTGAAGAAGAGAAATTTGTAACATCGAAACAGGCTTAAGTGTTAGGAAATCTTTTCTGAAGGTATGTGTCTGGAGTCTAGCCATATAAGGATGTGAAACATGGACAATGAACAGTTTAGACAAGAAGAGAATAGAGGCTTTTTGAAATGTGGTGCTACACAAGAATGATGAAGAATAGAGGGATATGTGACTTAACTAATGATGAGGTACTGAATAGAAATGGGGATACAAGAAATTTGTGGTATAACCTGACCAAAAGAAGGGATTTGTGGACAGAACACATTCTGAGACATCAAGGGATCATGAATTTAGTACTGGAGGGATGGGTGAGACCAAGAGACAAATGCAGTAAGCAGATCCTGAAGGATGTAGATTGCAGTAGTCATTTAGAGATGATGAGACTTGCACAGGATAGAGACACATGGAGAGCTGCATCATGGACTTAAGATGACAACAACAACAATCGGAGCACACAGTATATGAAACCAAGGAGAAATTGGGATAGGGAATTGAAGTTCAGGGAAGAAAAATACAAAGTTTTAAGGTTTGCTGACAACACTGTAATTGTGTCAGAGATAGCAAAGGACTTGGAAGAACAAATGAACAGAACTGAGAATATCTTGGCAAGAAGTTATAAAGTGAACAGATGGGGGGCAGGGGGGGGGGGGGGGGGGGGGGACTGGCTGGCTGGCTGGCTGTGGCAAGGAAAGCACTTCTCAAAATGGGAAATTAGTTGACAACACATACAGATGTGTTACGAAATCTTTTCTGTGGGTATTTGTCCACTTTGCAGCCTTGTACAGAACTGAAATGTGGATGGTAACTATTTTAGACAAGAAGAGAATAGAAGCTTTTGAAATGTGGTGCTTCAGAAGAATGTTGAAGAGTAGATGAGGAGACAGAATAAACAATGAGGAGGCATTGAATCAAACTGGGGAGAATGGCACAAATTGACTCTCAAAAAACACATCCTGAGGCATCAAGGAATTGTCAATTTGGTAATGGAGGGAAATGTTGAGGGTAAAAATTGTAGAGGGAGACCAACACTTGACTTACATACGTAGGTTCAAATGACTGTGGTTTGCAGTAGTTATGTGGAGATGAAGAGGGCACAGGATAGATTAACATGGAGAGCTTCATCAAACAGTATTCTGAGTGAAGATTTCAGTATCGCTAACACCAGAGCAACATCTGCTATGGTAATGGAAAGACTTCAGTGGAATATAAATGTGGAAGGAGTGAAGGTAATTCATGAACAGTTTAGGCAGTGGATTGTCAATAGGTACATAACAAGACAAAATGTTGAAAGCTTTCAGTCAAATCCTGCTTTAGAGCTATGCAAAACACAAACACATACACATGCACAAGAGGGTGCGTGTACGCGCACACCCACCCACCCACACACACACACACACACCAGGGTGTATACGTGGACAAGGAAAAAAAATTCCTGGATTTCTCCCAGATTTCCCGGTTAAAAATACACTTTCTCCCGGGTGAAAACATACTTTTTCCCTGTTAACTGACAGTATATTTTCTCTCGGAACTGTGTAAGTCCTTTGAATGATTATGGTTTTATACGCGGGAGTAGAATTTCCCGGCGCATTATAAAACTAAACACAGGGGAAAAAACGTGTTTTGCAGAGATCTTTGATGTGCAGCAACATGTACGCTGCATATTTTTGTATTACAAAAGTATAAATTCGAATTCCACCAAACACCGCATGTTACTTTCCGAAGCATTGAAATCGAGATTGCGATGCGCTTTTGTAAGCCATAGCTCTTGTCATGTGATCTAGCCAGCCGATGACAGCGGTATTCAGAGCTTAGGACACGTGATGTAGTCAGCCAATAGCATCATTGTTAAGTAGCGCTAACGTACAAACAGAAAAAGTTAATGGTTTAAATTAATATACATATTGCTTCTACACGAAACGCAAAGCTTTCACGTATAATATTGGTCTGTAAGATTAATACACTGCAAGAGAAGTTAAGCTTTCACATACAATGTTGGTCTTTTATGCGTGTATTACAATTTAAGATATATCACACAAATGTGATCGTAAAATTTTTAATAATGACTTGAACGTCTGATCTTCTGGGCTCGAAATTCATCTAAATCGCTCGTCATCAAAGAGTTGATTTTTAAATGAGAGCCAGCCGGCTAGGGTGGCCGAGCAGTTCTAGGCGCTACAGTCTGGAACCGCACGACCGCTACGGTTGCAGGTTCGAATCCTGCCTCGGGCATGGATGTGTGTGATGTCTTTAGGTTGGTTAGGTTTAAGTAGTTCTAAGTTCTAGGGGACTGATGACCCCAGAAGTTAAGTCCCATAGTGCTGAGAGCCATTTTAAATGAGAGTCAAACGCTCTGCGATTTAAGAAATTCATCGTACATTATCGTACATAGCTCCGTTGTAACTGCCAGAATGGTACTTTGATGGTAACGCTTTTCAAACCACCATTCGGAATATTTTTCCGTGACCTGTTAGAAATAGGTTCGTTTCCGTAGTTGCCAGAGAGCGCCAGATGACAGGCATCACAGCGCTTGCGCAGCTACGATGTCGTAGGGAGCCCGTATGTTCGTACGTGTTCAACATTAAAAGATCGTACATTATGTCATAGAAGAAACAAGACATCAGAGGATACTCCAAGAGCATTGGAATTTCGAGACCCATATTAAAATGTGCCCATTTGTATGTCCATATTCCTAGTTAAGTAGGCTGACGGTCTTATTTGTAACGACAGAATATAATTCACAAAGTACCAGTATCAAATGCCTATTAGGCCTACTACAAGCAAAAAGCCTTACGTTAGGAAATAGTTTCACACTTCATTCATAGGCTCCAGTTTCTCAAATACAAGATCGAAAAGTAGTAGTACGAAATTTTTATACAAATTTGGAATCGTCATATTGTTCCATAATTTATGTGATGTCCCTGTTTCTTCTCCTTCCTCGTTCTAACAAACAGTCTTGTTATCACTAATTCTGTAACTATTCCTGCCAATGTCAAAGCTTATTCGCAGGTTAACTCCACTAACTCTGCCAGAATCACCAGTTTAGTTACCCGTGATTATTCTATGGTTAGGCGTTGCTACGTGTTCGTACAAACGTCTTTTCCGCACTTCTTCCAGAATAGAATTTAAAGCGGCTGCTAGCCGGGGACTGTACAACTTGCCCTTACTAGTATAGCAATCTGGCCAAAAATTTTCTGTCAAAATTTCATTTTCTTACATACACCGTCAAGGTAATATGTAATCTTTCTTACCTGTTATTTGTTTATTTCCACTCCTGTAGTCTGAATCTATGGATTTAGCTAGTAATTGTAACAACGCTCATTATTCTCAAACCCAATCAACCACACAATCAGACAGCGGTTGCCATTCATCCGTTCGGCCTTACTCCGTTCAGCTCGTATACCCACTTTTGTCTGTAGGAAAGTTTGTTTCTACATGCTACGAGGATTCCCCTGACAGAGACATCATGTACACTATGCATGCATTCAATAATCAACTTACGATTCATTCAGAAATCAACTTAGAATGTGTTCAAAAATGTTCAAAATCCGACAGGAATGCCTTTCAAAGTCATATGAATAATCGATAGACTAACGTGCACTGGATGCCAGTCGCTTTGTGAAACAAGGTTTTTTCCCTCAGTAGCATGAATTTGCCCCCCACCCCCCCTCCTAGAACTTGAGCGCTCCAGTAAAATTTTTCCCGGTAGCATCTAGTTGCTTGCTGCGACTGCTTACACAGCCAACAGCCACATTTCTGTAGCCAGAAGCGAGAAAAGGTACTACTCAACTGCGCATGCGCATGATCCCGCTCGTAACTGCTAAAACAAATCTAATGTAACCAGTTGTGACGTCACGCTCATTGAAGGCAATTTGTTGTTACGGAACATTGCATAGACTTCCTAAAGACTTTGACACATTTTGCTGTTGGCAGACGCTGGTATGAGCAGAGTGTATGGTGCATTTCCTTTGCAATTTAAGTTTTATTTTCGTTTTTTCTCTCATTCATGTTTTTATTGTTGCAGTATTATTCTGAAATAGCAGTATACAGTAATATCCTTTGTTAGAGTATCGGTTCTTGCCAGTCAAACTTACAAAAATTTAACTGAGAACAAAAACAATGAAAACTTCCCAGAATTCTAAAAAATTCCCGGGTTTTTCCCAGATGAAAAAATTCCTGGGTTTTTCCCGGATCTCCTGGTTGTCCCGGGTCGTATACACCCTGCACACACACACACACACACACACACACACACACACACACACACACACACTTGCACAACTACATTGTCCTGGGTGACAGCATTGTGACAGCACTGCAGCTTGGCTGGCTAAGGAATTGTGTCAGATGGGGTTAGTGAAAGGGGAAAGGAAGCAGAGAGGGCATCTGAGGGTTTGGTAAGGGTGTCTGAAAGTTTAGAGGGAGAGGTAGCAAGTGCAGGGACATGAATGTGACACCCATTAGATCATTCTGGCTGTAGGCAGAGGCGCTTGTGTGCAGTGCACAGTGTACAATGCCTAGACTTAGGAGGAGGAGATAGAAGTGTGGAAGAAATAGGGTGTGGGTACAGGATGAATGAAGTTGGGTTCACGGAGCAGAGGGGAGGGGGTGGGTGGAGTGTGGGACAGGGGCAGCAAAGAGCAAAGACCGAGGCCAGGACGAATGTGGAATCAAATGAAGTGTTGCAAGAACAACTTCCATTTATGTAAAGTTGGTAGTATGGGGAAGGACCCAGACTAAGGGTTGTGAAGAAGTTGTTGAAATTGAGCACATTGTTCTCAGCAGCGTGTTCCATTACTGTGTGGTCAACTCTGCCCATGGTCAGATGAAGGCCATCCATTAGAATGGACAGCAGTTGGTGGTCGTTCCCAAGTAAAACGCTGTGCAGAAGTTACAGCAGAGGTGACATACAGTATGACTACTTTTGCAGGTGGTATGATTGGTTTTGCAAGTAGCCCTGCACATGGTAGGCTGGGTTACGCCTGTAATGGGAGCAGAGCATGCTGTACCGGGTGGGTGAATTAGGCTGGTCATGCACCTGGGCCTCCAACAGGTGATGACCCAGTGGCAAGGGGTTGAGACTAGGTCATATTTGAATCGAGAAGTTATTCCTTTCATGCAGTTTTTACGAAGGGAATAAAAGCTATCCTACATGATGACACAACCAATGTTTGGAGTGGTGGGCTGGACTTCTCGATGCTGTCTCTGCCTGGTGTGTGGAAAACTGTGCTAGCGGGAATAAGCAAGTCTTTTTTATGCTTGGATTCACAGCCACATAAAATTTATTCAAAGAAGTTAATTTCAAATAAAAAATAACCTGATGCAGGATAATTTTTTCAGAGATATTTGATGAGGTTTGAAACGAAGCACAAAAAACACTACTGGTGCATTGTTGTACGAAGGTATTGGGCAGAGGGCTCTGAGAGCAAAGTTTGTTTCAAATTAAAGAAATGCATGATGCAGGGAAATGACTTATTTCAAGCAATGAGCAAGGTGGCCAGCTGTGTACCAAAAGCACATATAAAAGCCAGAGAAAATAATGTACCCATGCATAACTTCCAGTGAAGTAATAGTAATTCGGGTGATTTAATCAAATGGCATCTTGCGTAAATACAGTTCACTTACCTTTGTTATTATTTTTAAATGCTGAATGCTTGTAAACATCATCATTAACCCAGTAACAAAGTAAAGCTGGAATCATGTTGATATAAACTTTTATTATCAACAAAACAAGTACGGTCACATAAACAAAATTTTATAAAGTGATGGCAGTGCCTATGCTGTTATATGGTTGTGAAACTGGGCTTTGAAGAGAGAAGAGAAGAATAAATGAACAAGGGAACAAAAATGCAACTGGTACGAGCACAGATTATGAATTACAACAAAATGGTGTCA
This sequence comes from Schistocerca serialis cubense, assembly GCF_023864345.2. Lineage (NCBI taxonomy): Eukaryota > Metazoa > Arthropoda > Insecta > Orthoptera > Acrididae > Schistocerca > Schistocerca serialis. Next base: position 39,277,375 of record NC_064649.1, on the reverse strand, counting down.
AAAAGGCTTCATTCTACAAAAATGTTGAATGCCCATGGAACAGACAGAAAAATACCCTTGAGTTCTTATACGAGTGGTATGGACTGCATTGTCCACTATGATTACAATTATGAGTATGATGATGACAACTGTTATGTATAATTCAACATTTTTGCTACACTCTGTATATGAATTATAACTGCATAAGCACTTACATACATGAAAGTTAGTGTTAAGAGAGCAGCAGTCATAAAAAAAACAGGTTTAAGAAGTCTTTGTCCATGGGATCTGTTGTTCAGAAGGGAATCCGTTACACAAGTGTAGAGCCCAGAAAGGTCCACAAGTGTTAAAATGACTAAAGTTTCCACCCATAATGATCATGGTTACAAAACAGTTGTGCTCCTTCACAGGCTGGGGCTCATCTCAATAAGAATGACATCACATAGATTAATAAATGTATTTTTGAATCAGAACTGTGATCATACTTTCTGCAATGCTAAACACTGATAAAATTCATTTTTTTCCCTTGATCTAGTCTCTTTTCACACAAAATGTGTAAAATTTCACAATAAGTTTCTTAGATACAACAAAATGCATTCAGCTCTGAGTTACAAACAATTCATCATGATTAGGAACTGCCTACAACTACAACAAGTTGTCAATAAAATTCATTAATTGCATATCTATCTTTATATACACATACACATAGACATTTATTCTACATTTATTACATTACAACCAAAGTTCTTATTATTATGGACAGTTTGATAGTATATAAAACAAACATTATAATATTTTCTTTGCACTTTTTTGACTTTCCTTTTCAGTAACAGTACAACACATTCCAAACTGAAGGGCACACAAAGAGACCTGCTAGTTGCTTACACAGAACATTGTATATATTTGTCAATTGGGAACCAACAAACATGCCTCACTGGATAATTGCAGCTATGCAGTCTGTTACAGGTTCAGAAATATGCTGCGCGAAACATCTGCTGAAAAACATTAAAATGTTGGAAAACAATTTTCATCAGACATTGTCTGTATATAGTGACTGGCACAAAGTTTTCAATTACAACACACCCACAATATACTATATCTTTCATGACAATGACATCATCTAATTCTTTCCATTGTGTCAATAAAAGGTAGCACAAATGTCAGTCATTTTAATCTACTGGAGTAAGCAAACTCACATATACAATCAGTCTCACTTATTTTGTCCACTGAATTCTGAAACAAAATATGCTTAAAACATATATCTTTTAAATATGGGCACACATCTACAACATATAATCTCAATTGCCATGCCATTCTTTTCCACCTACCAGTGAAAATAACTACTAAACAGCAGCAAATTCAGGATGCTAAACCATGAAAAGCAACCTAGGAGATATGTTGATTTACGCAAAGTAATGTGTAGTTATTCAAATCAAAAATTCATCGAAAAATAGCAAATACAATGAGCTAATGTTAAAAAGAAGGAAACTGCCATGTGCGTGCGTGCGTGCACGCCTGCGCGCGCGCACACACACACACACACACACACACACACACACACACACACACACACACACACACACACAGAGAGAGAGAGAGAGAGAGAGAGAGAGAGAGAGGAGAAGAGAGAGAACACGACTAAATTAGATACACATGCTCACATTCCACTGAACTTCAATTCAAATTATGTGATTCTTTTCACTAAATTGTCTTTGAACTGGACAGACTATCATCACAGAGATAACAACTGATTATGGAACCTGTAAGTTATGAACACTTTAGAAACCATACAAATAACAGCATTTGCACATTACAGCAGGAACAATGGTTAAATTTAATTGTTAACTTTGATCATTCTGTGAAAAAAGAAATGCTTAATAACATAAGGTATCTCTCAGCCTACAATAAGATTTAGCAGTTGTTGGGCAGAAGTTTCACATATTCAGGTAAGGATTCCTTGGTAAATTATTCTTTCTACACACAGAAATGTAATAGCAGGAATTTCTGAATTGTATGTAGCTGAAGAACTCAAAATTTTACATTCATAAAATTTTTATAAATGGTCTATCAAAGTTAGCATATGTTTTTTCTCTCCCTCTCTCCCCCCCCCCCCCCCCTCTCTCTCTCTCTCTCTCTCTCTCTCTCTCTCTCTCTCTCTCTCACACACACACACACACACACACACTCACAAACCTGTCATCATCAGTATTACATTACAAATATTGCTGTGAACATGATTAAATTTTCATATTAACCCTCAACAGAAAGAACTTAGGCATCATCAAATCCAAAAGAATTTTTTATACAAGTTACGAGGTAGCAAATAAACTTTGGGGAGGCACAGGGAGCTATTTCATTACAACAAAAACCCTTTGAACCACTTACATCATATGCGATCTACTGTGGCACAGTACTTGCAAAAATAATAATAATTTGTTTTTTTCTGATACTAAGAAAATCAAACAATATGAAAGGATATTACGTCCAATGAAGTGTTGTGTGCCACATGTATAACTACAGTCCACTGATCTATCAGAAACAGTCAGGAAAAGAAGTCAAAAATTTTGGAACCATCACAACAGTTAAAGTAGTCCATATAAAGTAAGTGAATCAAAATATTTTCATACAAAATATTTTAAGGATTCCACAGGTAACAGTATCCATTTAATATGGAATGTGTAATGTTAGAAGGAAAAGTACACGACTTGCATTGGGCATACAAATAAGGGAAATATCAGTGGTGCTACACACCAAATTATAACAATGCATATCAAAGGAATAAGAAATAGAGTATTCACTTACTAACATAATCAGCATCAGTTTGTTGTGAGTGAGGCAACAGCATCAATATTCACTTACTTACATAATCAACACCAATTTGTTGTGGATAAGGCAACAGCATCAACTTCAAGTTAACAAAAATGAAAACATGTATAAACTGATCGAAGAACAGTGGAGACCAGCAAACCTCAAACCTTTATCACATAGGGGAATGTCGTCTTTCACCCCACATCTTTTCACAAGGAGAAATTGTCAACAAAAGCTGTGGTAGTCTCCTACTACTACAGGCACAGCCACATCATTGTCTCACACTACACATTGCAGCAGAATTGTGCAAGTACATGACAGAATAATCTGTGCAGCACTCCCCCCCCCCCCCCCCCCCCCCCCCCCCACTCAGTGAAATACTCACACACAGTTGGCAAACAATCATCGAGAATGTTCACCAATGTCTAATGCTTGCATTATTTTCAAATCTGACAGGTTCTGACAGCAGTCCAGTAAATTACTTACCACATTAATTACAGAAGTATGACACAATTGTACATTCAAGCAGCTGCCACAGTTATTAATCTGTTTTCTGAGAACTGTTGTTATAGGCACTGCAACCGAACCACAAAATAATGAATCTACATGCTAATGTGATACATCTGTTCTGGCAAAATTTATATATTTCACATTTGGTACTGTACACATTTCCAGTCTGCACACAGCACGACTGCTTTCCACTGGAACATATTTACTGTCAACCTGAGACACTACAATATATTTAAATGATACACTCATGTTTAACACAGAGAGAGGTTGACTTCACCCGAGGTGCTCGAGCTGAATTTCACACTGTGGAGTCCACAACGGTGGGAGTTCACGGGGTGGCAGGCGGCATGGATGCGGGTCGGTAGGCGGTGGAAGCTGCTACTGCCATTGCTGCCGAGCTGTAGACGGTGGTTGGGCTTGGAGTTCTGGGTGCCACAGCAGCCGATGCTCCACCTGCTATTGTTCGATCTGCATTGCCAATAACTGACGCTGCACTCGGGGCTTCTACACCTGGGACTACTGCAACAGTGAAAGAAAGAGCTTCAATAAATACCCATTTCTTTTAATCATCAATTTTTTGCCTGGTTTCATGCTGTACTCCAACTTTTCCTTTTGCTGTTGTCATGGTCTTCAGTCCAAAGCCTAGTTTTACAGGTAGTACTCTATGGCATTGGCCCCTTACTTAGCTTGCATTAAAAATGAATCTCTTTCCCAGTGCAAAGTCCCAAGCGACTGGAAAAAGGTCAGATCACTACTATATATGAGAAGGATAAAAGAATGGACCTGCAAAATTACAGACCCATGTCTATAACATTGGTATATTACAGAATTCTTGAACATATTCTAAGTTCAAATATAAAAAAATTCCTTGAGACTGGAAAGCTTCTGTCCACAAATCGTCAAGGATTTAGAAAGCACAGCTTATATGAAACTCACTTGCCCTATTCTTGCATGATATCCTGTGAACCATGGATGAGGGACAACAGGCAGACTCCATATTGTTAGATATCCAGAAAGCATCTAACACAGACTGCAGACTGTTAACAAAGGTCCAAGCATATGGAATACGTTACCATGAATGTGAGTTGCTCAAAGATTACTTAAATAATACAACCCTGTACAATGTCCTTGATGGTGAGTATACACAAAAGACAAGGGTATTGTCGGAAGTGCTCCTGGGATAGAACTGCTCTTGTTCTCTATATACATAAATGATCTGGAAGATAGGGTGAGCAGCAAACTGCGACTGTGTGGTGATGGCGCTGTGGTGTATAGAAAGGCATTGTCATCGAGTGACTGTAGGGCAATACGAGGTGACTTAGACAAAATTTTTAGTTGGTGCCATGAATGTCAGCTTGCTCTAAATGTAGGAAAGCATAACTTAATGCAGGTGAGTAGATAAAGCAATCCCATAATGTTAAGATGCAGAATTGGTAGTGTCCTGCTCAACATAGTCACACTGATTAAATATCTAGGCCTAATGTTGCAAAGTATTATGGAATGGAACAAGGATCTAAGGATAGTTGGGATAGTGAATGATCGACTTTGGTTTATTGAGAGTGTCTGAGGAAAGTGTAGCTCATCTACAATGGAGACAGCTCACAGAACACTTGTGCAACCATTCTTGAATACTGCTCGAGTGTTTTGGATCCCTAGCATGTTTGACTAAAGGGTGCCATCAAAGTAATTCAGAAGTGTGCTACCATGTTTGTTACCAACAGATGTGATCAACACCAAAGTTCTTAAATGGAAACCCCTGGAGGCAACACGACATTTTTTTTGTTTTGTTTTTCACGTAAGACTGTTGACAAAGATTAAAGAACCTGCATTTACAGCTGACTGCAGAATGATTCTACTGACTCCAATGTACATTTTGTGTAAGGATGAGGAAGGCATGATATTAAAAATTAGAGCTTGTATAGAGGCATATTAGACAATCATTTCACACTCATTTGTGAATGGAATAGAATAGAGGGTGCTACATGGCCCCCTCTGCCCTGCACCATACAGTGGCTTGCTGAGTTCTACATAGACGTAAGTGTAGCTGGATGCGTCTATCCACACTATAATGTAAAAGCCTCTTCACCTCTGCATAACTACAGAAATCTACATCTATTTGAAACTACTTACGAAAACTCTCACTCTCTCTCTCTCTCTCTCTCTCTCTCTCTCTCTCTCTCTCTCTCTCACTCACTACCCTCCATGACCGAGTTGATGCCTCAGGATGTGTCTTATCAACCATTGGCTTTTAGTCAACATGTGCCATGTATTTCTTTTTCCCCGAATTTGGTTTAGTACCTCCTAATTAGGTATTATCGAATCTTCAGCACTCTTCTGTAGCACGACATTTCAAGAGCTTTTATTGTCATCTTGTCTGAACAGCTTATCATCAATTTTTCACTTCTCTGCAAGGCTACACTCCAGGCAAATACGCCAGAAAAAACTTGTTGACACTTAAACTTATATTTGATGGTAATAAACTTTCGTTTTACAGAAGTGCTTTCTTGCTGCCCAGATAGTGAAACTCACATACTTCTTTCAGGGTTGCATTTCCTAATCGAATTCCCTCAGCATTGCCTGATTTAATTTGAGTGCATTTTGTTACTATTGTTTTACTTTTTATACCATCTTTTCCAATTTTTCCTTGGTCTCTTCACAGTATGCTCAATGTACAAGGATAAGCTACAACCCAGTCTCACTTCCTTCATAATCACTGCTTCTCCTTCACGTCCTTCGACTCTTTTAACTGCAGTCTGGTTTCTGCACAAGTCGTGCACATACTTTCACTTCCTTAATTTTTCTCTTACCATCTTAAGAACTTTAACAAATGTACTCCAGTCAACATTGTCACAAGCTTTCTCAAAATCTACAAATGCTGTAAATGTAGGTTGGTGTGTTTTAACCTATCTTCTAAGATAAGTCACCCCACTATTCCAAAGATGATGTTAAATTTATCCATGGTATTCAGCCTTGTGACATGATCTTTGACCCCAAAACACACCAACAAAATTACTGGGTCACTGCACTGCCTTTTCTCGCAACCTGGTTGATATATTGCACACCACTAATATGAGCAGATTGCACTTCATACTTGCAAAATATTCCAAGTCAACTACTTACAGGAAAGAAACAGTTGGTTGGTTGGTTTGTGGGGGCTGAAGTGACCAGACTACAAAGACCATCATTCCCTTTTTCCTGGAGAGCAGTACAGAAGAAAGGGTGAAGGCTGATAAATTGGCAGAGTTCAGTAAGGTGGTGGAAAAAACCGCAGCAGTTCCACTGGAGAATGACACTGTCTGCGGCTGAAAAAGGCGTGAAGGGACTGAGGAGGCAGATTACGCCATTGATTCACCTGCTGCCACCGACTGAGGACCTGTGGGCACGACATCCATCATGTCTGAGGGTCCGGCAAGATCTAGGTCCTCAGTGGACACCAGAATCTCCACCTCATCCTCAGAGGCAGAGCTGGTATGTAGCGGTGGTGTGGGTCCCACCACACATTCCTTGTTCTTAGGGGTCTTCGGTTTTGATTTCTCGGTTTCGATTTCTCGTGCTGTTCCTTGGTTTGCTTTAGCTGGGAGGGCTTCTTTGATTCAGTCTCCGGGACTGCAGAGGACCACACAGCCATACAACCAGTTACCTGTGGTGTCTTCAGTCACTGGCTGGTGTCTGCTTTGCCACTGGTAGGAACCTGGGAAGGGTGTGACCCAAGGGACACCCTCCTAGTGAGAGAAGCCAAAGAAGACTTATGCTTCTCTGGCTTAGAAGAGGGGACTGATGTCCCCGATGGTTAGGGAGGTGCTGCTCCCGAGGTATGTGGTGCAGGAGCAACAGGGAGGGAAGTGCCCCCCACCATCAAGGGGGCAGGTGTGGTCTTACAGCTCTGAGAACTGACTGGAATTGGTGCAACAGATGGGGCTGTAAAAGTAGTACTAGTGGCAGTGTAAGATGTTGTCGTGCACATGGGATGGAGCCTTGCAAATTTCCTTTTAGCCTCAGTGTAGGTCAGTCAGTCCAGGGTCTTGTATTCCATTATTTTCCTTTCCTTCTGTAGAATCCTCAAGCAAGGGGAATGGTGCTCTCCGCAATTGACACAGATGGGAGGTGGGACACACGGAGTATTGGGATGGGATGGACAACCACAATCTCGACATAAGAGGCTGGAAGCACAATGGGAAGACAAATGGCCGAACTTCCAACACTTAAAGCACCGCATAGGGGGAGGGATATATGGCTTGACATCACAGCCATAGATCATCACCTTCACCTTCTCGGGTAATGAGTCACTCTTGAAGGCCAAGATGAAAGCACCTGTGGCAACCTGATTATCCCTTGGACTCTGGTGGACGCGCTGGACAAAGTGGACACCTTGTTGTTCTATGTTGGCACACAGCTCATCATTGGACTGTAAAAGAAGATTCCTGTGGAAGATAATACCTTGCTTGTCACAAGCGAATAATGCCCGTGACTGGGCAGAGGGTGCTGTTTTTATCAAGACTGACCCAGACCACAGTTTAGACAAGCCCTACACCTCCCCAAACTTGTCCTCTACATGCTCTACAAAGAAGTGAGGCTCATGGACACAAAGGATTACCCATCAGATCTCGTACATACTAGGTACCAGGGCTGCCATTCTTAGCCTTTTGTTCCTCCCATGGTGTGGCCAGGGAGGTAAACGATTTGGGGTCATATGTGTTTGCATTAAATTGAATCCTGGAAGGCATAGAGACTGCTGGCGGCTGGCCACCAGCAAGAGAAGATGTGCCACGCTTCATTGCGTGTCATCCGCCTTGATGCCACCCACTCCGACCAAGGCCCTTCCCCACAGGCACCACCCAGCTGCAGCAAGGACCATCTGGCAGGATGCCCATTGCCTGGAGCCCTGATGCCCCAGGGAGATAGGCATCTACTCCTTGGCATACATGGGGAGTTAACGGTGCAAGCATCAGCACAGTGATCCCTGTGTTGTCAAGGGGCTACAACCAACAGGGTACATGGCGGCCCCACCACAATGGACTGGCTACCGTGCTGGATATCAGGTGCAAAGAAGTCCATGGTCGTCGTTGGCGCAGAAAGCGACACAACAAAGTGGATGGCGGAAACTGCACCCAGGAATGTATCCTCACCCAAGAGATGGAGAGTGAATGGGACTGCAATGCAATGCGACAATGAGAAAGCAGGCTAAAGATCTCAATGCCCGATGGACGTGATGCACCATGTAATGCGCCGTTCCCAAATTTGCTTGCTCTTTGGAAAAAATTTGGAAGTATGGAGGTCAAACCCTACAGGGGACCATTTATGACAGGGAGGAATACCACGGCTAATTCTAACCTCCGAACCCAGGAATGACACACCACAGGACATTTTCAGATTTCTCATTGTCCCCCCACCTCTACTCATAGTATGGGTATCTTACACCCAGAGTATTTTTATACAAATTTGGTTGAAACTCCTCCAGGCATTCCTAATTTATGCTTCTTATTAATATCTAATATACAGTGTCATCCAGCGTCAGAAAGTCTCATCCAGTGGAATTTGTTCAGAGTGTAGCCTCATAAGCAAGTAAGATGTGGCCGACAAGCAACTCAGGCAAGAAGAGAAAGCAGCTTTTGAAATTTGGTGCTACAGAAGAATGCTGAAAACAGCTGCGTATTTTTCAAATAACTAACGTCGAAATTCTGAACTAAACTGATGAAAAAAGAAATTCATGGCGTAACTTGACTACGGGATCAGTTAATAGGACACATTCAGATGCATAAAATAATTGTCACTTTAGCAATAGATGGAAGTGTGGGGGATGAAAACTGTAGATGGAAACCAAGGCTTGAATACTGTGAGCACGTTCAAACCGACACACGCTGCAGTAGTTAAAGAGATGAAGAGACCTGCACAGGATAGAGTAGCATAGTGAGCTGTATCAAACCAGTCACACAGAAGATCACAACAACAACAACAACAACAACAACAACATAGTTCTGACAAAAATTGGTGGCAAAATTTAAATTTGCAAAAAGTACCCCAAAAACCACAAATGAACAAATTTTCGTGATTTCTCTAAAACTTCCCAGGTAAAATCACCAATTTTAACACAAGTCTTGTGGACAGTAATATCCGTAGCACACAGTGTCACACCAAAAGTTTAACATGCTTATGGCTTTCACAGAGGAAGTACCTAACTGAGAAAAGGAATGCCTGATTATAACAGAATCATAAAATTAATCCTCTTGGAAAGTATCTTTCAACAAAATCCACTCTGCAATAATTCACATACTCTGCTGGCAAACATTCCACATTCCTAACTGTTACTCTTCAGTTCTCTGAATGTAGCAGGAATATGCGCAAAGTATCAATATAAAGACAATATTACAAAATGCACTCATTGATTAAATTGGGTACAAAAATTTAACAACACCATTACAAATTTGCTTCAGCAAACAGATCAAGCAGCACAAATACATTTCAGAAATACAACCCAAATCACTCACCAGCATAAGGATATGCATATCCGGCAGCCAGGTATGCAGGATATGGATATGCAGGAGGTGGCGGAGGTGAACCTGGTGGAGGTGGTGGGGGTGAGCTGTCATCATCTTCATCATCATCTTCCTCGACAACCTCTTCTACATTGAGGTGTCTAATAATTTTTACCTGTAAAGAACAACAATAAAAAAAAATACATCAAATGTGTTCAGAACCTGACTGCATGTCACACATACTGGAGTTAGGAAGACTCTTTCTGGGGTTGCATACAAACAATTTATGTTGACAGAGATTTCCTTTTCATTGTGTGAGTGTAGAGGGAAAGGTGTGATCGGCTTGCTTCATTAGGATATTAGATGAAAATTAAAGTAAATGAGTTGTTAGGTTGTCTGAAGGACTTCCTGAATAGGATGAGGGCATCACGGGAGAGTCACAACCCAGACTGTCTTCTTTAAACTATGAGGCATGGTAAAAGTTCTGTTTGTACTGTGGTCTGCAGTGTTCTAGGATCAAACAGCACTGTAAACAGCTATGAAAGCACTGTAAGTAATCAAATTCATTCAATGATTACTTCTGACAAATTAAATATTCTGTGAAATTTAAAATATTCTGGTTGATACAGAAATACAGCAAAGTGAGCATCTCCACTTCTAGTAACCCTGTAAGAATAAATAAATGCAAACCTTTTCCCTTCTTGAAATTTAATTCCAGGGAATAGTTCTTTAGTGAATATCAAAGTTAATCATGATATTAATTCCAAATAATTATTATTTTTACTTTGCTGATTACCATGGCTTGCTTAGTTTTGCTGAGGAATATCCATTTTATAGAAGAACTTGACATTTAAAATTTCTTAGTACCATTCATCCTAAACATTTACACCCCACTAACATGCTACTGCCAGAATAGTGTGATACTGGTGTAAAGTGCTGTGTTTCCAGATTATAAAAACTTATTTGAGTTTACCAAATAAGCAATAATTTGGAGGTTATTTTAATATAAATATTTCATTATTTATACAAAAGATCAGGGAATCCTTCAGAGATGGGGAGTTGGAAGGTCGACTATGAGAAGGATAAAGGAAATTTATTGAGGTGTGAGTTGACAGAATAGAAAAACAGGATGAAATGAGGGAGTACACTGTCCTACTGCTTTCCATCACTGTTTCAGAAGACATAACGGCAGGAGTGGCATCATGGAAAGGAGATGAAACTGTGAAACCAATGGTGTATGCAGATGATATAATGATGTAGGGAAATGGAGAAGGAGAGGTACAAGGAAAGCTAAATGTACAGGAGGAAATAGTACAACAGTATGAAGTGAAATTTAACTCAAAGGAGTGTGAAGCTACGGTGACAACGAGGGATAAGTATTCCAGGGAAAGTACTAAAGAAAGTGGAAAGTTTCAAGAATCTTGGGAGTATGACAGAAGACAGTGGGAGGAATGATAAGGTGGTTAGTGAAAGGGGAAGGCAAGCCTGTGGCTAACTGTAGAGTAACCCTGGTACAGAGCAATGATGTACCACCTAAAGGAACCAACTACGCTCCAATACTCACATATATATCGGAAAAGTGGTAATGAAAGACAAGCAGGTTAGCAGGCTAAAGTAATTTCAAAGAAGCAGGAGAGGACTAACTATAACGGACAGAGTTATGAATGAGATGGTGAGAGACTGAGAAGGGAAGACTCACATCTGCATGTTAAAGGAAATTGTAGTTGGCAGGAAACCAAGACAGGCTCATGAAATAACAACAGGAGGTAGGAGACCTTGAGGCAGACAGATGGATCACTGGAGTGAAGCAACGCTCGAAAGAGATTTGATGGAATGGAGAGGGAAATTTGGTGCGATGGTATGAAAAAATGGACAGGTTTACATTCCAAGAAGACTCAGCCAGGGGCTGCAAGCTGTGAAAGATGATGATGATGATGATTATGATGATGATGATGCCTATATAAAACTATAATACTGAACACTGCTAAAATTCTGCTGAAAAAAGAACAGGGTGTGATTAATTAATATTTAAAAAGGCAAATGAGTTACAGAGGGCAACTAGGAAACATGTTGTTTATACTACATTATTAACAACAATTACAATAGCATAACTGTATGAAATAAGCTTACTCAAAAACTTTTTGAAGCATTGGAATAAATAAGCTCAAGTTGGAGCATATTTATCCCAGTACTTGTAAGGACTTTTAAATAAGCTTATTTCACACAGTTTATACATACAAACACACAAAGTGGAAATTGTTACACTGTATTATTAGCACTAGGAAGGAATGTTCTTTATGTAATTGGTATGTACTGGATGGAGTATAAATAGCAATGGTTTCCAGGGAAGTATAATTTGTTATGGGGTCCATCAGTTTCATGTAGTAAGAAATTATTATTTTTTGTATAAACTATAATTGTTTCAGTGAGCTGGATATCGTAAAATTACCCAGTGACGTGTTCATTATTGAATAAATGCTAGCAAAAGGCAAAGTTTATTAAACATTTACTTTATTATAGAAGAAAGCTTTCATCACAAACTGTGAAATTTACTGAAACAAGAAATTCCTGCAGAGATGGCCTCTGATGCTTACTCTTCAACTGCTTACTGGAGAAGATTACAAGGGAATGGACTTGCACACTACTACCAGGAACAGGAATGAAGATCGGATAAGAGAATGAGAACTGCAATGTACCCTGCCTGGCCTTTGCAGATGACCTTGCCCTGTTAGCCAAAAATATAGAGGAGGGCTACTCACCAACTACTACGCCTCCACAGCAAAGCAGCTAAGACCAGTTTGAGGGTCAGTATACAAAAAACTGAGTTCATTACAACATATAGGGAGCCCCATCTGTAATTTCACAAGAAGACACCAACTTTCATGAACCCCTGCACTCAAGTATTTAGGAGAGTAGACTTCATCAATTAGATACCATGTGTGCCAAGTTGGAGTTGGTCTACCACTCTTGCAACAGGATTTAGATTTTCAAGTACCTTTCCAAGAACCTTACACTCAATCACTACAACTCAGTAGTAATACAACACAAATACTGTCTGAACAGGCCTCGAAAGCCCAACAGTACTGCCCAGCCGCTGTGTCATCCTCAGCCCTTTGGTGCCTCCGTATTCTATGCCTTTGAATGATTTTTTTTCAACAGGAAACAAGAGCTCAAGGAACAAAAAATCCTTACAAGAGTATTAGGCCCAATAAGGGACACAACAGTGAGCTGTAGCAACTCCAGGAAGACATAATCATATCTATGAGGAAATGGTGACTGGCCTTCAGTGGACATCTGACCTGCAGTCTCAAGAACAGGGTCTTCACCACAACAGGCAAAGGGAAAGTCTTCAAGGAGGGAGGGGGGAAGGGGGGGGGGGGGGGAGAGAGAAAGAGAGAGAGAGAGAGAGCTAATGTTCCATTGATCTGTGGAGCGATCTCACATGAAATGATTTAAAAGGAATCCAGAAGATAAATGTAAATCGCTATAGCCAGGCAAGAGTTTGAGAATTGCTCCTGAAATTTAATTCAGTACCTTAATGAAGTGCCAATTCTTCTATAGACAATGATCATGATTGTTGATTCTTCAGGGACTAAATTACACAATTATCAGTTCCCATATCTTCAAGTTGATTAATCAATGGTGAGTCCTTTTATTACATCTTTCTCTCAATTAAACTATTGGAGTTTAAAGTGCCACTGATGACGAGGTTCTTAGAAACTGAGTAAAAGCTTGGACTGGGAATAATGGGGAAGAATATCAGCTGCATCCTTTTTGAAGTAACCATCTTGGCATTTGCCTTGCGCTATTTAGTTCAACAATAGGAAACATCATTACCTGAATGAGAGTCCATTGTGTTCCACCTCCTGTAGTCTTTTCTCTTTGTCAGATTTCTGTCAGTATTGCGTAGCTGGCTCAAAAACTGTGCACATAATACAAAGGAAAGCTGGTCAGGTGACCAATACACTACGTTCATGAAGGCAGCAACTGAAATCGTCAGTGCGGAGGAGATACAGCCAAAGGGCAGAAATTCTGAGAAGTGCCTACTGGCGGCCAACATTACCTTCACCTTCTTCTTTTTCTTCTTCTTCTTGAAGCGCTTTTCTTTTGGTAGCTTGCGGGGAGGTGGAGGAGGTGATGGCAGGTCCTCTCCTCCAGAGGGTGACGTGCCTTCACCCGGCTGGACGCCGTCTGCAAACTTGACAGACTTACGGTCTGCCATAGCGGTCTTCAGTGGCTTGTCCCTGAAAAGAGCACTATGCCATAAAACTGGATAGCTGACTGAAAGCTACAGGATGGAGAAATGTAGATGGATTTAAAGAGAGAGAGAGTTGGGGTGAGGGGGAATAAGTTCTACATTTTCAAACTGAAGCAGTGGTTACATCTTGTTGGTCAAACACAGTTTCTCAGAGCACAACAACAAAAACATTGGCGTCTCATGAACAAATCTGGTGGGTGTGCTGTTCTCTTGATCACTAAACTGAAGGGTTGGAGGGGGAGGGGGAGGGGGAGAAGGGGTTCCAGAGGCCCAGTCTGTAAAAGTTATACTGAGCTCAACTAATTGGGGTTTGCAGGGATTTACTTACAAAAAAGTAACTCATACATCAGTTTAAGTCTTCTTTCTTAGGACAAGCACAAGAATTCCCCTATGACATCACCATAAAACAGATGCTTGCTCTTGAGAATGTTAAGAGTTTGCTTCTTTATTGAAAGTGGACTTCACCCACTTAGTATTTCCTGTGACTGTGTGCTTCTTAGATACATGCCGATTCCTTTAAGAACTGAGAAAGGTTGTTCCATGGAAGATGTAGCATATGGAATTTTGAATACTAAAAGTTGGTAATTTATAGAATTCACTGAACTCTGCAATCAGGCAATGTTTGTTAATTAATGAAACTATCTCATACACAATCTATGAAGAGAACTCATGCAAACTGTACAGTACAACGAGTTCATTTTTCAGAACAACACAGTCTAAGAGTGATCCATAGATTCATGATAGTTTATGTGATAGATAGTCAGGAAATGTTAGTTGGTAATTTCCATACTTCTAGGATAAGGCAGGTGAAAAAAATTCCAGCTTATCTCTGAAAGAGAATCTTTATCTATGAAAGAGAATCTTTGTTCTACCTAACACAGAATGTGATCAATTATTTCAAAATACAGACAATGATAATGTCCACTTGCATTCCATCTGAACTCAGTCTCTTCACTCTCTGTTTAGAATCTGTATCACAGTTTTGAGTCACAGATAATTTCCAGAAAATGGTGTTAAGTGTGTTCTCTGTCAGACTGCAGCTGTTTTTTGTTTGCAGTATGTTATGCAAGACACCTGCATAAGAGTTTTTCTAGGAAGTGTTTCACAGTCACATTTACTTCTGCTCTCAGTTCTGAATTAGAGAAAAAACAGTATAAATTATTGCACTCTTTGAAACAAAATGCTTCCCTGTATTTTAGAGAATCTACAGTTTAAAAGAAAAACCAAAAAGTCTTATGGAACATGTCTAGAGCACGCAGCACCCATGCGCAAGAGCATCCTTGTCAGATGAACTTAGAGGTGGGGTGCAAGCTCCACCACCCTACCAGAAGCTGAATGCGCACACCCACTACCGCCTTTCTCCTCTTGCCCATATTCCCTTTAAAATGTGTGCAGTTTTGCCACCGAATGCTTATCCCTCCACAAGGCTCAGCTTACTTAATGGTGGGCAATGGCTCCTCTGTTCCCATTTAACCACAAGTTTGCTCAGAGAGCTACTGCCGGGCAGCACACAGAGTGCGTGTTGAGCCGCAGGCCACACTCCCTTATACTTGTGCCCAGTCAGCCAGCAGAACATACTGCTGTTCTCTGTCCCTCCACTAATTATTTTCTAAAGATTTCAAAACTAAAAGTATTCATAAATTGGACAAATTTTGACAGACCATGCTGTGCACGGCTAGCACTCAGTGAATATATGTCCCTGAACAAAAAATGGTCACTAATGTTTTCAAAACTGTCACACTGACAACATCTACAGCTGCATTTATCTGATTACTCTACAACTAAAAAATCCTAGATGGAATAATGACAATATTGCAAAAATGATAGATTGCTTCTCACCACATAGTGGAGATGTTGAGTTACAGACAGACACAACAAAAAAAAGGACTACCAAACACGCAAGCTTTCAGCCAGAAGGCCTTATTCAGAAATAGACAATACACACACACACACACACACGCACACACGACAACTGTCTCTGGCTGCTGTGGCATTGGTCTGACCTCAGCAGCCACAGACAGTGGTCATGTGTGTGTGGGAGTTGTCTCTGTGTGAATGTGTGTTTAAATGTTGTCAAATTCAGAAGAAGGCCTTTTGGCCAAAAGCTTACTTGTTTAGCAGTCTTTTTGTTGTGTCTGTCTTTGACTGTCTGACCATCCTTTTCGTAATACTGTCATTACTCTGCAGTTCACATTTAAGTGCTACTAGAGGGTTCTTTGCACTACCTTCAGACTATTTCTCTATGATTTCACTCTTGAACAGCATGTGGGAAAAATGAACACTTCAAACTTTCTGTGCAAGATCTGATTTCTTTTATTTAATTACAATGATCGTTTCTCCATATGTAGATGAGCGCCAACAAAATAGTTTTACATTCAGAGGAGGAAGTTGGTGATTGAAATTTCATGAAAATATTTCACCACAATGAGAAACCCTTTGTTTTAATGACTGCCATCCCAACTTGTGTATCGTATCAGCGACGCTCTCTCCCCTATTATGCGATAATACAAAGAAAGATGCCCTTCTTCGAAGTTGTTTGATATCCCCTGTCATTTCTATCCGGTTACGATCCCATGCCATGCAGCAATAATCCAGAAGAGAACACACAAGCATAATGCAAGCAATCTCCTTAGAACTCTGTTGTATCTTCTAGTGTCCTGCTATTCAAACACAGTCATTGGTTCGCCTTGCCCTTACCAATTTCTGTGTGATGGTTCCAATATGAGTTATATGTAATTCTAATCTCTAGGCATTTAGCTGAATTGACAGCTTTCAGATGTGTGTGATTTATCATGTAATTGAAATGTAATTGATTCCTTTTAGCAATCATATGGATGACTTCACACTTTTCCTTATTCAGAGAGAAATGCCATTTTTGCACCATATAGATATTAAGTGTTAAATCATTTTGCAATTGGTTTAGATTTTCTGATGACTTTACTATGTGGTAAATGACAGCATCATCTGCAAAGAATAGAGGGCTGCTCAGAATGTCTCCTAAATTGTTCGCACAGATTACAAATAGCAGAGGGTGTAACAGTTCCTTGGGAAATGCCAGATATCACCTTAGTTTTACCCAGTGATTTTCCATCAATTACTATGAATTGTAATCTGTCTGACGGGGGCAATGAATCTAAATGATACTTCACAGGCACATAAGTTGATTAGAAGCTGCTTATGAGAAAAGTGTCAAAAACCTTCTGAAAATTTAGAAATATGGAATCAATTTCAGATCCCCTGTCAATAAAGAGGTAGCTGTGCTTCACAAGAGCTATACAAAGGTACTGGGAAAGTTTTGCAATACAGCTTTAGTTATTTAATTTTTTTGGAAGTAATTTCTGCCATATTGAATACACCTCTCCATCCTCCAAAACAATCCCTAAATCAGTTCTCTCAAAAGCACACTCATTGTCCCAAGCCCTCAGGAGGTCCTTATCACTTGAAAACCACACTCCTTTCAACTTCATTTTCACATGTGGGAACAATGCAAAGTCACAAGGAGCAAGGTCTGGACTATAAGGAGTGTGCTCAAGAAGTTTCAGTCCTGTACCCTGCAAATATTTGGTGCAGGCTTTGGCGCAATGAGCTGGAGCATTGTCATGATGGAGGAACCTTGACTTCGGTTGCAGGTTCTTCGAACATTGAATGACTTTCGGCAGGCACTGCTCAGTGTACCACTTAGCTGTGACTGTTTTCTGTGTGTCCAAAACAACATGCTCCACAATTCCACTCGGTTTTAAGAAAACAGCTATCATTTTCTTCTTTCCTGATCAGAATTTTCTGACAGCTAACAGTGTGTCGTCACCTTCAAAGCCCCAAACTTCGATTTGAGGCTTAATCAGCACATCATAATAGTACACCCAAGGCTCGTCACCTGTCACAATATTATTCACATACTAAGACTGTCCCATAGAAAACTTCTCTGACATCTCCCAACACTAAGTCACACATTGTGTCATCTGCTCTTTCGTCAGTCTATGTGGCACCCTATGCAGCACCCAGAGACAACAAAGGTTCTTTACTCGGAAGGGATAATGCAGAATCAGACAGATTGCTGGTGCATTTTGCCCTAAGGTATCCTCTAACTGCTTATAGGTCACTCGCCTGGTTTCATCAAGCATTTTCCTCACAACATCAATATTTTCCTCTGTAACAGCTGATCGTGGTCTTCCCATCCTCTCAGCTTCCTCCAGAGGGAAATTCCCTGTTTGGAATTCTCTGTACCACCTGAATATAGTTTTATGTTGTGGACACACATCACTGGCTGCAAGTATCATTTGCTCAAAGCACTGGTATGTGTTTAAACCATGTGCGAAGTTATACCTCAAAACTGCCTGGATCTCACTTCTTCACCACGATGCCATAGCACCCACAGACTTGGCACAGCATCTACAATACAAGTATGAAGTATTCTCAGAACACAGCAGTAATCAGCCTCCTGCGACTTACTGTTGTGTCATATTGTACCCTTTGTATTTCCTGAATCTATGCTATTTACTCCAATTCCTTTCTTGAGTACTGGTGTGACCTGTGCAGCTTTCCAGTCTTTAGGTATGGATCTTTCATCCAGTAAGTGGTCATCTATGATTGATAAGTACTGAGCTATTATGCAAGGATATTCTGGAAGGAACCCAATTGGTACACAGTCTGGACTGGAAGACTTGTCTCAATGATTTCAGCTGCTTAGCTCCACAGAGGATATCAACTTCTAAGTTACTCTTATTGGTAGCTGTTTTCGATTTGATTTCAGGAATATTTTCTCAGTCTTTTTCACTGAAGGAATTTTGGAGAACCTTGTTTAGTAACTCTGCTTTAGTGGGAGTCACTGATAACATTACCACTGCTACTATGCAGTGAAAGCATTCTACATCTATGTACATACTCCACAAGCAACTGTAAGGCACTTGGCAGAGGGTACCTTGCAACACTAGAAGTCATTATCTCTCCTGTTCCACTCACAAATACAACAAGGGAAAAATGACTTCCTATATGCCTCCGTACGAGCCCTAATTTCTCGTATCCTCTCTTCATGGTCCTTATGCAAAATGTATGCTGGCTGCAGTACAACCATTCTGCAGTCAGTTTCAAACTCTGATTCTAAATTTTCTCAAACAGTACTGACTGTGTCGTGTCACTGGTGTACTTTACATATGGCCAAAATCTCTTTGGATTTTCTGCCAGATTTCGAAAGAGAGTTTCATTGTGGTAACTTTTAAAAGTGTCAAGCATTGAAATTAATGGTAAATTTTGAGCTTCTCTAAAACATTGCCAATCTTGGGTATTTTGTGTTCTTTTAAATTTGACATACTTACTTTGTTGCTTCCACAACAGTGTTCTAACCTGTTTTGTGTACCGTGTGTTTCTCATTAATTTATCTAGTATAAATGTCTCGATTGCTGTCAATGCTATTTCTCTGAATTTAACCCACATCTGGTCTACACTTACATACTCAGATTGGAAGGTGTGGAGACTGTCTCTTAGGAAGATATCAACCGGACCTTTATCTGCATTTTTAAATAGATATATTTTGCATTTATTTTTGGTGGATTTGAATGTTACAGTATTCAATTTCGCTACAACAATCTTGTGGCTGCTAATCCCTGCATCTGTCATAATGCTCCCTCTTTCTTCAGGATTACTTTTTACTAAAAGATCAAGTATGTTTTTTGCGATCATTTACACTTCGAGCGAGCTCCCAAACTAATTGTCCACAATAACTGTCGGAGAAAGCATTTAGTACAATTTCGGACAATGCTTCATACCTAGCACTGACTTTAAACGTAACTGAAAAAGTTTACAAAGATAGCACAACATATCAAAATGCTCTACATACGAAGTAGTATGGTTAAAAAATAGACAAAATCTTATTTCTAGTTATTATAAGCCAAAGAATACAATGTTGAGACAAATAAGATACAAATAAAAAAAGGAAGCTTAAGAGTCAATATTCCATTGATGTAAGGTTCTTTACAGACAGAGCATAAGCTCAGATTGGAGAAGCACCCCAGCATCCACCTTAACAAATTTAAGGAAATTGTGGAATACCTAAATGCGGATTGCATAATTGGGATTTAAACAGTCACTTCCCTGAATGAGACTCCAGTGTGAGTACCACCTCACTCGGTAACATTAAACCACGTAATACCTAAACAAGGATTGCACAAAGGGGATTTGAACCGACACCTTCCCGAATGGGACTCCAGCATCAGTACCACCTCGTCTCACTCTATAGTATTATCATGCTTTGTTCATCTCGACTTGCTCCAATGTCTTAACTACGGTGCCAACTTGCCGGGTGGGTTGATCGATTGAGGAGCATTGCTGATCCCAATTTATAGGATAATCTTAATAACTTGGGCATCTGTATTTCAAAGAGTGATGAAAAAAGTATAATAAAATATTGAAAAGAAAGGCACGATGACTGTTTTAACTGACAATGAGGCCAAAAGACAGCAAATACAAGTGGTAGCACATATCCTTCACAATACGTCTGGAATTTGTACAGATGCAGGCATGGTTGGAATGGCAAGTTGTACTGCTATTCTTCTGTTCCTCTCTGCCTGTCACATATTAAAAGTAGAATCCTCTTATACGGCACACCGATTCAGCATCCACTGAGCATAACACCACACTACCACGCTAGACCACTACCGCGCTAGACCTGGTTGTATTAAGAGTTGAGATGGCACAATTTTCCTTTTTCCAGCCAATGAACAAACTCTTGCAGTCAATTTTTGGAAGCCATGGCATCTGACAAGGAACTGTAAACAAGATGTGACTGGATATTTTTCAGAAACAGCAAGTTTCAGAGGAGAAAATTAAGAAAAAAATTGACACAGGATTGGCACGGTTACTAATGGATTTGGCAGTGCTAATTTAAGGAGTTGCCAGATGTTTTTCCCGTCACCACTGTACCCCAACTGTCTGCTTGAAGTGCCATTCATGCGAAAGTGTGTGAAAAGGTTCTAAATGTTTCCAGCTAGGGTAGCAGTTTGGTATTCACCTACTACATGTGGGAAACTGCCCAGAAATCGCATCAAAACTGGCTGACACACTGACCCTCGTCATTATTCCGCCGAACACATTCGATCTGGGACTGGCGCACCTGCCCGTCTTGGAGGGGGCACTTTAATGCACACAGCTTTGCTGGTGGGTTGGCTTCAATTTCTTCATGTAGGCCATTTTTTTTTTTTTTTTTTTTAAGTTGTGACTATTTATGTTAGGAGGTAAATCAAAACAGTTATCTGTGCCAGTCATATTTTTTATGGTATCTGAACCACCTTCAACACACACTGTTGATGCTAATAAAATATAAGCCTGATGGAGGCAACTGTTTTAATTTGTCTTGAAGAAAATAGCTGGTCTGAGAGTGGATTGAATACAGGACTTTGCTGCTACAGTGTAAAGTACATAACATAGCAAAATTGACAAAGTAACTGCTGAGTGACGAAATACATAAATGGAGAAATAGTTCAAACCATCCAGTCCTAAAATGTGAGCTAAAAAATATAAAATTAATTTTTCTTGGGAAAAAATAGTGGGTTCTACTGTTAAACTGCTGCTGTTATTGTTATCATTCTACATTCACTTGAACCTGTATACTGTAGTCAATCCTTGGACTCTCTCTACAATTTTTACCTCCCCTGCCCCCCCCCCCCCCCTCCCTCATACTTCCATCCATTACCAAAGTGACTACTTTTTGATACTCAGGATGTGTTCTACTAACTGACTGCTAATTTTAGACAAGCTATGCTACTATTTTCTTTCTTCCCAATTTAATCCAGTACCACTTCATTAGCAAGCACATCATCAGCATTCTTCTGTAGCATCACATTTAAAGGGCTCTTGTTCTCTTTTTGTCCATAGCTAGTAGGAGTCTTCAGAAAGTAAGTTACATTTTATTATTGCAGGCCAAGTAACTTTTATCGAATAGTGCATTGCACTTCAAAGTGACACAGACACATGACACTGTTTTTAATATAATCACCAAGTCTCTGTAAACAAGAGTGAAAATGTTCTACCAATTGTGCACTTCCTAGGTAACAGAAATCTGCCACAAACCCATTCGAGAGCCACTGTGTGAACATCCCATTTGTTGGAAAATCTCTTTCTCCCAAGTAGTCTCTCAGCTCCTGAAAAAGATGGAAATCACACAGGATGAGATCTGGATTGTATGGCTGATGCTTCCGCGCCTCCCATCGGAAATGCTGAAGCAAAGTTTGTGTCACACATGCCGTATGGGGTGTTGCACTATCATGCCAGAGAACAATGCCTGTGCTTAATTTTTCATGCCTCTCGTTCTTTATGGTGTTGCACTGCAATGTCAGTACTGCACTGTATGAACTGGCATTAATGTTTATGCCCTTTGTCATAAACTCTGTGTTCACAACTTCTCCACAGTTGAAAAAAACAGTGGCCACGACCTTCCCTGTTCGTAGAACAACTTTGCATTTTATTTGTGGATGCGAAGAGGTGTGTCTCCATTCTACAGGCCCTCTCCTTGTCACCCATATGAAATGATAAACCTATGTCTTATAACCTATAATTATGTGGTTTAGGAAATCATGTCTTCCAAGGAGTAACACACAAAGGAGACCAGAGGTGTTGTAAATATTGTCCTTTTGTGTGTGGATGAGAACAATCGTGGAACCCAGCACACCACAATTTCCAATACTGCACATGATCTCAGACAGTAGAATGAGCACTGCCAACCGAAATGCACATCTGCTGAGCAATGTCCACAATGGTAAGAGATTGCAGTGAATCAGTTTCTCAGTTTCCTGGTCACTATCATCTACGGTCAATGTCAGTGGCCTTCCTTTCTGATCGGCATCACTCACGTCTGTGTGGGCTTGGTCAAATTGATGGCACCATTTTACTACAGCTGAATGAGACACTACATTTGATCCATATACCATTACAGAATTTCGCAGTTAATCTGTGTATAACTGAGATGTTTTTTCCAAAATAATCATACTGTCCCACATATTCAACTCTTGAGTACACTTCCAGTTGCCATGTCACATTTCACCCGCACAGTGTGATACACCTGTTTTCCTTACCGCACCAGAACTGTGTCAGCAGGAAACTTGGAACACATTCTCTCTTCTGACAATGCGCCAATCTTGTTGTGCAATGGTCTTAGCATGGGATGAGATGTGTAACTTACTTTTTGAAGTCCCTACATATTTGATTGTCCACATTGCCACTTACATAGTAGGCTATACTCCAGACAAATACTTCCTGAAAATATTTCCTATCACTTAATTTTATATTATATGTTAGCATATTTATCTTTTTGACAAATGTTTTCCTTGCTATTGCCATTCTGCATTTTGTGTCCTATCTATCCTCATGACGGATAAACAGTTTATCTATAGCAGTAACCATATTAGCGAGAATACAGAATATGTACAAACTGGAATGTAAGTGTTTTTATTGAGAGCTACCTGAAACCGGGAGATACAAGTATTCCCCGGCCTGCAGGAGGAAGGGGCTTCACTTCGAGAAGAATCGAGGAAGTTTTGCGGCGCTTTCGTGATCCTGGTGAGGGCGTAGCTGACGCATCTTCGCCTCCACCAGCTTCGTCATCCATTTCTGGCACTTCCTGCATAGCTTCCTGTGCACAAAGCAACACTCTGACATGTAAGCACCTTTACAGAAACATATTTCATGCACATAACAAAGCATATGACATTATTTGTAGTGGATATTAAATAGCAAAAGCTTCAGCGACTATCAGCTGTTAAATATATTCAGTTTTATTTATTAGCTACTATTTCTTCTTTTATTAAGAGTGAAACTACTTATTTTGACAATTACTACATCAAATGAGGTCCTTTCCCAACTGTAGTTGCCCTAGTACGAGCAGAAGGATATTGTCTAACAAGTAAAACATAAAGCAGCCAAACAGCTGTTGGCTCATGACTAGCAGCTGTTTGGCTACTTGGTGCTGTTTTTCCTCACAGGTGACACATACTAGCCAATGAACAGCAGTTTAATTGTGGGTTTTAAACATCAATAACTTATATGGAATAATATTCACACACTGAGCTTTCAGCTAATGGCTCTAAAGAAGAAAACACACACACATTCACACAAGCACGCACGCACACAGCCGCTATCTCTGGCTGCTCTGGCCAGAGGAGACTACTCGCAAATTTGTTGTGTACATGTTCGGTTACTCCCCAAAGGGGAGCTGGGTCCCCAAAGAGAGTTGCCACTGAAGAGGATAAAGCCAATGCTGCTGCGGCATTTGCGAAAAGTTCCATGAAGTCCCTAAGACAATACCAAAAGGAAACTAGTTTATCATATGGTTTAGTCCAACGGATAATGAAGGAGATCAGTTGGAGAGCATGGAAACCAGACTCGTCCAAGCATTGTCACTGGAAGAATGTGATGTTAAGATTCAGTTAGCTGATGCCACATTACGTTGGATGGAAGAAGAATCACGTATCCTGAATAACATTTTATGGTCACCAGAAGCCGTGTTCCATGTGGGTCAATTCATAAATTGCCATAACTGCCATTACTGAAGTCCTAGTAATGACAGTCCTATAGAGTTGTGATTGGAAAATTGAGGTCATGTCCTTCGTTGGCTGTGTGGTGTGGTATTCATAATGATACTCTTATGGGTCATCATATTCTCTGTGAAACAATGAATTCGCAGAGGTACGTGCCCATGCTACAAACTTTTGTTAACCTGAGATGGTGTGGACAATGTGCAATGGGGCACTTCTTCATTTTGTGCCAATTTCATGAAAACACCTTGACAACGCTTTTCCAGGCAGCGATATTGGACACTGCGGAATGGTAAGTGGATTCTGAGAAGTCCAGACTTGATACTATTGGATTTTTTTCCTCTGGGCATATTCGAAAGTGTAGGCCAGAGAACCACGTGACTTGGACACTAGAATCAGGCATTAGGGGAGACTGTGCTTGGGTACCGAACAATATGTTGCTAAGGCCTGTCAGGAATGTTGTACTATGACTACAGCGGTGTGTTACTAATGCTGGTGCCTATGTGGAAATATGAAATAGCAAGGACCATAGTACATAACATAATTTAAAGCAACCATGTAACATTCTTAATGAATGCCTAATGTATATTAAGGATTTCCTTTCTGGATCCTATAAAACGGCTGTTGTATGAGACTGTTAAACAGTACACAGATGCCAACCAGTAATCAGGTATGCGCATACCTGTTTACTGGTTAACAGTTTCACATAACAGCTGTGCTGTAGGGTCGAGAAATGAAAGTCTTCAATGAATATTTTGGCATTTTAGAGGTGTTACCACTTTTACTAATGACAGATCTGGCCTATATGACCAGATATGCTTTTTCAACAAGCACCTGTATTTCATACCAGTCTGATATCTTTTGACATATAAATAAGATTTGTACTTGAAAATGGCCATAGGCCAATATCTGGATTGTATAACAATAAAATAAAGGTTATTACAGTCAAATGTCGCAGTGCAGGTAAAAAAAAAATTACCATGACTGAGGCTCCAGCCAATGTAAAAATTATCAAAAAAATATACAGAGTTATTTACAAAAGACATACTGCTGTTCATATTTTTGTAATGGACAACATGACAAGAAAGGAGTCAAGCTGGTTAATGTCCCTCTGGTAGCTAAATAACATCTGCTGTATACATTCTACATTTTGCTTACAGGCAAAACGTTACTTGGGGTATTCAGGATAAGTGGGGGTAATCTGTATCATATGGAGGAAGATCTGATCAGAAATAATTAATCAATTATAAAACCATAAATGGCCAGTATCTGCTGTTCAACTGACCTTCATAATGTGAAGAAACACAGAACCAACTCGCTACCCCTGAAGCAGACTGTTTAACAGATGGGCACCCTGGTAATTTCATACAGATATCACCACAAAATTTACAAGAAAATGTACAATCGAGATATCAGAAATTTTCTTGTCAACTTCTGACAAATGCCAGGCCTGGCTGTGTGTGCCTACACTGTAAAGTGTGAACACCAGAGCACCATCAAAAATTTAGGGGACCAATAAATAAGATAAAAAGTGAGAAAGTTCTCCGCAGAAATGGTAAGAAGAGCAAAGTGTGGAAAACACTGACAAGAAGAAGGGGCAGGATGACAGGGCATGAAGAGTTTAGCACGGGCAGCCTAGCACAAGCACTGACTGATCTTTATATTACTCACACTCCTCCTACAGCCACTCTTTGTGCACATACTCATTAAGCAACTGAAGTACTCATTCTGCACCACCTTCAATAGAGCTCACACAAGAACACTCGGCCAGTGCACAGAAAAGCATTGGTCCAGCCCTCTGTTCTGACAGGACAGCCACCTCAGTTGTCTGTAACCTATTGAGCTGTGAGTATCATCTGTTACGAACTGAACAATCTTTGCCCACCTTCACAACACTGCAGGAAGAGAGGTGTTCACAGCAGGTTGCACTGCAGCCTTTCTCGAACAGTTTTAAAGAAACTATTTGGTAAATAAGAAGAGATTCTCATGCACCACATAGTGT
This sequence comes from Schistocerca serialis cubense, assembly GCF_023864345.2. NCBI lineage: Eukaryota > Metazoa > Arthropoda > Insecta > Orthoptera > Acrididae > Schistocerca > Schistocerca serialis. The sequence goes on along the minus strand of NC_064649.1, from coordinate 39,250,825 downwards.
CACTCAACAGCTTCGTGATGAGCTGCCTATCATTTTGTTAGTGGTCACAGTAACTGTGATATTTTTATATCTCGTACAGTACTGTACAAAATTCAAATAGCTTGCAATGAAAAATAGTGGTCACCGCGAGTCTGCATTTGGTGCATGGCAGGTCGTATATTGCTGCATATGAAATGGAGCTGTCTATATCTATTGCCAATCTCAAGATAACTGATTGTACATAGTGCGCTCACTTTTGATTGTGTGCACAAACGATACTGTGGAAGCGAAATATTCATATGTCTTAAACAGTTTGAGATACTGACAAGAATTTTTGGTAAATGATAACAGAGAATATTTTCACCACATAGCTAATGCGCAAAACTTTCTTATCTACTTGATATATGAGTGATTATAGATTTATTTTTCCAATCAAATAATGTAATTCTTTTAAGAGCCATTGATAACTGCTTAAATGAGAATCAGTATGGGTTTATAACAACATAAATGAAGGTATTACACTTTTTTTTACTGGGCATGAGCTTTTCATAAGCTATTGACCTTATTTTTCAACTTTTTGATTAGTAGTAGACAGTTCTGTCACAATTGTAACTGCATTAGAATATCAGTGAGGTGAAATTTTCTAAGCCACGCTGTTATTTTGAAAATAAGCTAATTTTACCATGGCATCAAGAGATAGAAAAAAAATGTGTACAAAGACATGAAAATAAGTAAGTAGTCTGTTGCAATTTCAACATGATTCTGTATCCATTGTGTTTCTAATAATAAATGGTTGAGTTGTCAAATCATCTGTTGTAGTGTCATCATCTGTTAACACAATCATTTGCAGACTCACTAGGGAGAGAGTGATATCTGTGAGATATACAATGGTGTGAAGGCTTAAGCTGTAAAACTGCACCTCACTTACCACACTGTCCAGTCCGCAAGGGAGCCACCACCCTACCATTATTATCTCCCCTACCATGCCATCTGCGTTGCTAGAGGCCATGTAATATTGCACACATTTGGCCACTGTTTCATTTGTAGAAGTTCATGGCAACTAAGTGAAAAACTATTATTCTAACATTTCAACTACCATGTCCATACAATTCTTTGGAGAAAAAAGTGCTCTCAACCTTAGAACATCACCAACGACTCCATGCCACATGTTACAGAATCTGTGGCAGCTCCTCAGGGATGCCACAGGACCATACTCGGTACAGTGGACACAGTGCAAGAGTGAAATAATTCCACTGTACTGGTGCTATGGATAGCCAAATCCTCCACTACATTCAATTCTCAAACAGCATGTAGGAAAAATAAACATCTAAATTTTTCTGCCTGAGCTCTGATCTCTCTCATTTTATTGTTGCAGTCATTTCTCCTGATACAGGTGGGATCAACAAAATGTTGTCGCATTTGGAGAAGAAAGCTGGTGATTATAATTTAGTCAAATGATCCTGCCACAGCAAAAAAGATCTTGTTCTATGATTGACAACCCAACTGACTTATTGTATTTGTGACACTTTCTCCACTGTTTTGTGGTACTGTAAAATGAGCTGTCCTCCAATGAAATTTTGCAATATCATCTATCAATTCTATCTGTTAATGATCCAATACTGCAAAGTACTATTCCAGAAGACAACAAACAAATACAGTTTAGAGTCTTTAGGAGATCTGTTGTGTTCTGCCAATAAAATACAGTCTTTGGTTCACCTTCTGCACAATGTTTTCTCCATGGTGGTTCTATTGTAAAAGTAGTTGTGATTGCAATCCCTAGGAATTTCGCTGAACTGGCAGCCTTTAAATTTGTGCGATTTACCGTACAACCAAAATCAACCAGTATCAATTGACACTTTTAACACCATGCAGGTATCTCATCCACATCATTTTGTAATTCGTTTTTGATCTTCCAATGATTTTACTATATGATGAAGACATTATCATCTGCAAACAACCTAGGACTCTTCATATTGTCACCTAAATCAATTACACAAATTAAGAAAAGCAAAGGGCCTATAACACTAAATTGGACAATGCAAGAAATAACTTTGGTTTCAATAGATAACTTCCTGTCAGTTATGACCCTTCTGACATGAAATCATGAATCTAATTACACAATTGAAGTGGCATTCCATAAACATGAAATTTGATTAGTAATTGCGTGTGAGGAACAGTCACAAAGGTATTCTGGAAGTTGAGAAACATGGAATCAACTTGAGATTCCGTGTCTATTGAATTCTTTACTTCATATGAATAAACAGCGAGTAGTGTTTCACAAGAACAGCATTTTTTTGAATCTGTACTGATAATGTGTCAACAAATCTTTTCTTTAATATGTTTCACAGTGTCGGAACTCGGTATATGTTCCAATGTTCTACTGCAAATAAATGTCAACAATATGAGTCTATAATTCCGCATATTTTGAAGCCATTTTTTATTTTGATATTCGTTACAAATAAAAATTATGTCCTCACAGTAGGTCAGGCAATACGGTACCATTCATCATATAATAAGCTATTGACAAAGGAGAAAAAAGAATGCAAAGATTACACTGAAAGGCTTCTATGGTTTTCAAAAATGATAAATGTACGGTTCCTTCAAATGCCACTTAGGATACAGCTACAAACTTATTTTTTAAATTTATTGTCTCTCTCAGAAAAAACTTGAATAACAATACCTATAGAAACTAAATGAATTTAGATGTCCTAACGACACAGCTCTACAAAACTTAAGGATGAGATAGGCAAAGTAACATATAATATTAGCTACTTAGTGGAAATGAATGAAAGTGTGAGAGCACATTGCCAGATGTCTCCCAACTGTGCACAGAAAGTTGGATGTCAATGCGCCTATAGCAACAAATGTGGCCAGCCTTGCAACACAAGATAGTTGAAGGAAAGGGAAAGTAAATGTGGTCCAGAAACAACATCTGAATGACTTCACATGGGGAAGAATCATTGGGAAGCTGGAAGAATGATAATATGCGAAGAGTGTACCCCAAGAGTTTGGTATAGTTTACAGCATTGTTTCATGTGCATGGAGAGTGTTCCCAATTAAAGGCATTGCTGCCCAAAGGAGAGGAGGCTGTTAACCAAGTTCAACTACAGCACCAGGCAAGAAGGTAACCACGTGAAACAGCTGGTGCAATTGTAAACTCATTTAACATGATTGCAAGGCATACCATCAGACACTCCACAGTGGCATGGTGACTGCATGGGTGTGCTCTCTGTGCCTGATAACCAATATGTTGCATTCTGTTGACACCCCGATGTCTGTGGCATCGTTTGCGATGGTGCCAAGAGCCTTCATATGGCAGGAGATGGGACAACATAACACACCCAACCACACTGTCAAACATGATCACTTTGGTGTTCCACATATTATGGTGAAAGGAGGCATTAGGTTGCACAGGTGTTCTGTCCTCCAAATTGTTATAAACTGTACACTCACCTATCAATGTTCCTGTGACACTGTACTCCTATCCCATATGCATCTTTTCAGGAGTGCATTCAGGACTGACTTCATTTTCATGGATGACAATGCATGACCAGAATGGATTGGCCTGCCCGTTCCTCTGATTTATATTCCACTGAGGACAACTGAGCACATGTGCAAAGTACTGGGAAGAGATATCACAACATGTCCACATGCATCAATTATCATCCAGCAATTGTCAACCGCCCTGGTGGAGGAATGGAACTCCTTAACAACCGTCTAGCCAGCATGGGAGCATGTTGCAGAGCATGCACTGCTACTTGTGGTGATCACACACTTCACGAAGAATAATGTCCCATGTTTTGTAACGTCCAGAGGACCATCATAAATCATGGTACTTCAGTCTAATTACTGTCTTTGAACTAAAGTGCCGTTTCTATTCATTTCATTGAATATTTCTTTCAACTAGTTTCTTTACTATATTGTAGCAGTTCTTTCTATGCATGGTCCAAATTTCACTGACCTATGTTACTCGGCAGCGACATGTCGTGCGAAAGTTACTTTTATCCTTGATTTTTTGCACACCACTGTATTGACCTTCAGTAATACTATTCCTGTTTTCTATGAGTTATACACTATTCTATCAATATCACACACACACTTAATGAGTCTGAAAAGGTGTGAAAAAGTCACACACACACTTAATGAATTTGCAAAACATGAAAATACTGCCGAACTGCCAATAACATAATATAGTCTCCATGAACAATGCCAACATGTCATCACTGACTTTGCTTAATTACTTTGTGATGTGGCTGGTGACGAAAATGTCTTCCATCTTGCCAAATGTTGGTGCATATGGAACAGGAATGGGAAGAAACACTTAACATGTGGCACCGTGGTAGATGCTTCACAGTGTTTAGTAGAATATGTATTTAGATGTAGATGTATAAGAATCAATGTGTAAAGGAGCAGAAACTGAAGTGTTGAGGAACGATGGTATGCAGTTGAAGTAGTCTGAGGCTGTAGATAATGCAATAAAGGACAGTACGGTAGGAGGAATGGTCATGTCTAAAAAGGGAAATCACATAAGCTGGACAGATAAATATAGGTACAAGGAAGGTAACTATGAAGGAACCTCGGGTAATAGAGGAAATAACTCAGTTGGTTGACAAGACAAGGAAATACAAAAATGTGACACTGTACTCCTATCCCATATGCATCTTTTCAGGAGTGCATTCAGGACTGACTTCATTTTCATGGATGACAATGCATGACCAGAATGGATTGGCCTGCCCGTTCCTCTGATTTATATTCCACTGAGGACAACTGAGCACATGTGCAAAGTACTGGGAAGAGATATCACAACATGTCCACATGCATCAATTATCATCCAGCAATTGTCAACCGCCCTGGTGGAGGAATGGAACTCCTTAACAACCGTCTAGCCAGCATGGGAGCATGTTGCAGAGCATGCACTGCTACTTGTGGTGATCACACACTTCACGAAGAATAATGTCCCATGTTTTGTAACGTCCAGAGGACCATCATAAATCATGGTACTTCAGTCTAATTACTGTCTTTGAACTAAAGTGCCGTTTCTATTCATTTCATTGAATATTTCTTTCAACTAGTTTCTTTACTATATTGTAGCAGTTCTTTCTATGCATGGTCCAAATTTCACTGACCTATGTTACTCGGCAGCGACATGTCGTGCGAAAGTTACTTTTATCCTTGATTTTTTGCACACCACTGTATTGACCTTCAGTAATACTATTCCTGTTTTCTATGAGTTATACACTATTCTATCAATATCACACACACACTTAATGAGTCTGAAAAGGTGTGAAAAAGTCACACACACACTTAATGAATTTGCAAAACATGAAAATACTGCCGAACTGCCAATAACATAATATAGTCTCCATGAACAATGCCAACATGTCATCACTGACTTTGCTTAATTACTTTGTGATGTGGCTGGTGACGAAAATGTCTTCCATCTTGCCAAATGTTGGTGCATATGGAACAGGAATGGGAAGAAACACTTAACATGTGGCACCGTGGTAGATGCTTCACAGTGTTTAGTAGAATATGTATTTAGATGTAGATGTATAAGAATCAATGTGTAAAGGAGCAGAAACTGAAGTGTTGAGGAACGATGGTATGCAGTTGAAGTAGTCTGAGGCTGTAGATAATGCAATAAAGGACAGTACGGTAGGAGGAATGGTCATGTCTAAAAAGGGAAATCACATAAGCTGGACAGATAAATATAGGTACAAGGAAGGTAACTATGAAGGAACCTCGGGTAATAGAGGAAATAACTCAGTTGGTTGACAAGACAAGGAAATACAAAAATGTTCCTGAAAAAAAAAAGTATACAGTGATGTAAGTCACTTAGGAAAGAATTCAATAAGAAATGCAGGAAAATTAAGCGAAATGTGTACAGTGTACAGTGATGTAGTCACTCAGGAAAGAATTCAATAAGAAAAGCAGGAAACTTAAGCGAAATGGATGCAGGACAAATATGAACAGATATAAAGGCAGATGGCTGTCAGGAGAGATTCAGCATACATGAAAGTCAAAATAACTTCCAGTGATATTAAAAGTGAAGATGTCAACAATAACAGTGGAAGAGGAATTCTACTGCTAAATGCAGAGGAGAGAGTGGATAGATAACATTCCTTGGGAATTTCTTCATTGAGGGAAGGGCCAACCAAATGATTATTCATGTTAGAGTGTAGAATCTATGAGACTAAAGACTTCCTAATGGAGTGGCCAGAGATAGCAGGCATGTATACCGTGATTTGAGCTTGTTTGTGTGAAAGTGTGTAACAGTCTTTTCATTATGTCTGATTTCTGCAACTCAATGTGTCTTTACAGTGAGTAGCAATCTATCCTTTTCAATATTATGAAAAGAATAGTTGCTACTCAACATACAGCAGATATGCTGAGTCGCACATAGGCACAACAAATCCGATGTCGGTAGCCAGAGACTGTAGTCTTGGTGAATTGCATTGCGTGCGCGTGTGTGTGTGTGTGTGTGTGTGTGTGTGTGTGTGTGTGGGGGGGGGGGGGGGGGTTACCTAACTCTGATGAATGCCTGTTCGGCAGAAACCTTTGTTTGACTGTCTTTTTGATGTGCTTACCTGTGACACAGCGTCTCCACTGTATGGCGAGTAGCAATTATTCTTTTCATAATATTTCCATTATTCCATCCTAGATTTTCCAATGTTTAATCTATCCTTTTTGTAATTGTTGCCAAATGAAGGTTTAGCTATGTGTTAAGTTTTAATCATATACCTGTAAACCATTTTATGTCTCAACTATACAGATTGGGTTTGAAAGTATACTATCTTCTTACGCATGATATGGCTTCCCTTTACTTATCGTGAAATCTCTCAAGTGACTGCTTTGAACAGTGTTCTTTGTTAATTTCATAACAATACCTCTTGTTATAACATGTTATAACTTACAGTAGCATATATCTTAGTCATAGCACTTGAGTGAATTTCAGTTTGAACTGAAATGCTGTTTGGAAAGTGGAAATATATGCAGCAAAATAGAATACAGTCATGTAATAATCTACAGTACTGCCACAAAAAACCCAGGAAACAAATTCAGAACTAAAATAATTACTGGAATCTGTGTCTGAAATCATGATACATTAAGCATGTAAACATATAGTTAATTGTTTATAATGAGATAAAAAGCTATTAATAATATTCTCAAACATTATCCATCATATGTTGACTAAGTCTTAGAAGAATGTGCCTTTCTACTAGTACACAAAGTTGGGTGAATTTTAATCATTTAACTCTCAAATTACGGGCTGCTTTTGTTTATATGTGAGTTTGTTTATCACAACAAATAGTTTGTCGTTCAGTTATTTTGAGTTACGCTTTGTCAACTACTAACTTCGCTCTCTCTGTCGACCCAACCCTATCATTCAGTGCAGACTTTACTGGAGTGTCCTTGCTTTTATTATTAATTATTACTGTTTAGTACAAAAAACACACATTTTCACACACAGTAAAGATGTGCAGTTCGTTTGAGGTACATGTACAGCAGTACATCTGTGGATGTCACTTTCCTACCAAACTCTGAAGACTATTTACTATTCATGTAATTACTAACACCACATCCCACTGGACAGAGGATTAAGAAGGGAACTTTCTACCAATATTGGTCATTCTCTTTCCTGTTTCAAGTGTAAATGGTGACTGGAAAGGGTGGATGACTATTAGGATGTCTTTATATAAGTCCTCTCTCTCATCTTATTCTCATGACTTTAATATACAATGCAGACAGTAGGATTACTGGACAGTTTAACTAGAATACAAATTTCTTGAATTTATCCAACACAATTTCAATGTTGGTTTTCTTCTGGTGATTCACATTTAAGTCACGGGGACTTCTGTAACACTTTACTATCACCCAAACTGACCTGTTACGATCTTAGCAGTGTGTATCTGAGTGAGTTGTATGTCTGCTGTTATGGCTACTTGATACCTACTCCTAGTACAGGGCAGTATTCCAGAACAGGCTACATTTGTTTCCTGCATAACAGATGTACCTCAATTTCCCTGAGTTCTTCCAACAAATCCAGGGCTGCCCATGGGATCATTCCATTTCATAACTCTCAGTAGTATTACCCCCAAGTATCTATACAATGTGACAGACTCTAAAAGTTTTCCACGAATGTAGTAACTGAACAATGTCATGTTTTTCCTTTCCTTTATGAACATTTATTCCACTTAAAGAGAGCTGGCATTTAGTACAACAAATGAAGACAGCATCCAACTCAGCTTGCACTTCCTTAGAATCACTGAATAATTAAACTTAGAGTTGTCCTAAATATGCTTTCCATTTCATGTTCTTGTCAAACGGTACTTTTCTCTTATTCTTTGGTTTACGTAGCTTGCAGATATCCTATTCAGCTGGAATTATTTCAGTAAACAACAACTTAGTCTGAAATGTAATGCACTAAAACAAAGCCAAATCATTCTACAAAATAAAATAAAACTTTTACATTTACTCCAAATACTACTTATTTCATAAATAATTTTGTATGTCTATATGTGTATCTAATTCAAACTGTGTGCTGGACCAGAACTTGATCTCAGAACCTATCCAGCTTTGGTTTTGCACTGTCTTCTCTGAGTTACCTCAACTAAATTCTAAGGCAGTCCTTTCACAACGACAGCTATCAACCATCTTCCTCTATATTACTGCACTCTCTTTAATGGCTGGGCTAAAAGTTACAAATGAAGAGCAGAAAGCTATATGGGTTGTTTTGTTCTCACAAGGGTTGCATTGTACCCTAATATATCATTTTGGTCCGCCTATTAACATACAATACAATCTGACAGACCGAGTTTCACACATTGTAGGGGGAAAAAGGACGGGTATACACTCGCACACACACACACACATATCCATCCACACATATACAGACACAAGCAGACATATTTAAAGACAAAGAGTTTGAGCAGAGATGTCAGTCGAGGCAGAACAACATCTTTGCCTCTGCACTTCTGCCTCGACTGACATCTCTGCCCAAACTCTTTGTCTTTAAATATGTCTGTGTGTGTGTGTGTCTATATAAAAACAAAGATGATGTGACTTACCAAATGAAAGTGCTGGCAGGTCGACAGACACACAAACAACCACACACACACACACACACAAAATTCAAGCTTTCGCAACAAACTGTTGCCTCATCAGGAAAGAGGGAAGGAGAGGGAAAGACGAAAGGATGTGGGTTTTAAGGGAAGTCACATCATCTTTGTTTTTAGATATATATTTCCTACGTTGAATGTTTCCCTCTATTATATATATAATGGAGGGAAACATTCCACGTAGGAAATATATATCTAAAAACAAAGATGATGTGACTTACCAAATGAAAGTGTTGGCAGGTCGACAGACACACAAACAAACACAAACATACACACAAAATTCAAGCTTTCGCAACAAACTGTTGCCTCATCAGGAAAGAGGGAAGGAGAGGGAAAGACGAAAGGATGTGGGTTTTAAGGGAGAGGGTAAGGAGTCATTCCAATCCCGGGAGCAGAAAGACTTACCTTAGGGGGAAAAAAGGACGGGTATACACTCGCACACACATGGGGATATGTGTGTGTGTGCGAGTGTATACACAAAGTCAAATAGGGGTAATGCAGGAGTAGGTTTAATAATGAATAGGAAAATAGGAACGCGGGTAAGCTACTACAAACAGCTTAGTGAACGCATTATTGTGGCCAAGATAGATACGAAGCCCACACCTACTACAGTAGTACAAGTTTATATGCCAACTAGCTCTGCAGATGACGAAGAAATTGAAGAAATGTATGATGAAATAAAAGAAATTATTCACATAGTGAAGGGAGACGAAAATTTAATAGTCATGGGTGACTGGAATTCGAGTGTAGGAAAAGGGAGAGAAGGAAATGTAGTAGGTGAATATGGATTGGGGCTAAGAAATGAAAGAGGAAGCCGCCTGGTAGAATTTTGCACAGAGCACAACTTAATCATAGCCAACACTTGGTTTAAGAATCATGATAGAAGGTTATATACATGGAAGAACCCTGGAGATACTAAAAGGTATCAGATAGATTATATAATGGTAAGACAGAGATTTAGGAACCAGGTTTTAAATTGTAAGACATTTCCAGGGGCAGATGCAGACTCTGACCACAATCTATTGGTTATGACCTGTAGATTAAAACTGAAGAAACTGCAAAAAGGTGGGAATTTAAGGAGATGGGACCTGGATAAACTGAAAGAACCAGAGGTTGTACAGAGTTTCAGGGAGAGCATAAGGGAACAATTGACAAGAATGGGGGAAAGAAATACAGTAGAAGAAGAATGGGTAGCTTTGAGGGATGAAATAGTGAAGGCAGCAGAGGATCAAGTAGGTAAAAAGACGAGGGCTAGTAGAAATCCTTGGGTAACAGAAGAAATATTGAATTTAATTGATGAAAGGAGAAAATATAAAAATGCAGTAAATGAAGCAGGCAAAAAGGAATACAAACGTCTCAAAAATGAGATCGACAGGAAGTGCAAAATGGCTAAGCAGGGATGGCTAGAGGGCAAATGTAGGGATGTAGAGGCTTATCTCACTAGGGGTAAGATAGATACTGCCTACAGGAAAATTAAAGAGACCTTTGGAGATAAGAGAACCACTTGTATGAACATCAAGAGCTCTGATGGAAACCCAGTTCTAAGCAAAGAAGGGAAAGCAGAAAGGTGGAAGGAGTATATAGAGGGTCTATACAAGGGCGATGTACTTGAGGACAATATTATGGAAATGGAAGAGGATGTAGATGAAGATGAAATGGGAGATAAGATACTGCGTGAAGAGTTTGACAGAGCACTGAAAGACCTGAGTCGAAACAAGGCCCCCGGAGTAGACAACATTCCATTGGAACTACTGACGGCCTTGGGAGAGCCAGTCCTGACAAAACTCTACCATCTGGTGAGCAAGATGTATGAAACAGGCGAAATACCCTCAGACTTCAAGAAGAATATAATAATTCCAATCCCAAAGAAAGCAGGTGTTGACAGATGTGAGAATTACCGAACAATCAGTTTAATAAGCCACAGCTGCAAAATACTAACACGAATTCTTTACAGACAAATGGAAAAACTAGTAGAAGCCGACCTCGGGGAAGATCAGTTTGGATTCTGTAGAATTACTGGAACACGTGAGGCAATACTGACCTTATGACTTATCTTAGAAGAAAGATTAAGGAAAGGCAAACCTACGTTTCTAGCATTTGTAGACTTAGAGAAAGCTTTTGACAATGTTGACTGGAATACTCTCTTTCAAATTCTAAAGGTGGCAGGGGTAAAATACAGGGAGCGAAAGGTTATTTACAATTTGTACAGAAACCAGATGGCAGTTATAAGAGTCGAGGGACATGAAAGGGAAGCAGTGGTTGGGAAGGGAGTAAGACAGGGTTGTAGCCTCTCCCCGATGTTATTCAATCTGTATATTGAGCAAACAGTAAAGGAAACAAAAGAAAAGTTCGGAGTAGGTATTAAAATCCATGGAGAAGAAATAAAAACTTTGAGGTTCGCCGATGACATTGTAATTCTGTCAGAGACAGCAAAGGGCTTGGAAGAGCAGTTGAACGGAATGGATGGTGTCTTGAAGGGAGGATATAAGATGAACATCAACAAAGGCAAAACGAGGATAATGGAATGTAGTCGAAGTAAGTCAAGTGATGTTGAGGATATTAGATTAGGAAATGAGACACTTAAAGTAGTAAAGGAGTTTTGCTATTTGGGGAGCAAAATAACTGATGATGGTCGAAGTAGAGAGGATATAAAATGTAGACTGGCAATGGCAAGGAAAGCGTTTCTGAAGAAGCGAAATTTGTTAACATCGAGTATAGATTTAAGTGTGAGGAAGTCATTTCTGAAAGTACTTGTATGGCGTGTAGCCATGTATGGAAGTGAAACATGGACGGTAAATAGTTTGGACAAGAAGAGAATAGAAGCTTTCGAAATGTGGTGCTACAGAAGAATGCTGAAGATTACATGGGTAGATCACATAACTAATGAGGAGGTACTGAATAGGATTGGGGAGAAGAGGAGTTTGTGGCACAACTTGACCAGAAGAAGGGATCGGTTGGTAGGACATGTTCTGAGGCATCAAGGGATCACCAATTTAGTATTGGAGGGCAGCGTGGAGGGTAAAAATCGTAGGGGGAGACCAAGAGATGAATACACTAAGCAGATTCAGAAGGATGTAGGTTGCAGTAGGTACTGGGAGATGAAGAAGCTTGCACAGGATAGAATAGCATGGAGAGCTGCATCACACCAGTCTCAGGACTGAAGACCACAACAACAACAACAACATTTTACGCAATTAATTTTACATAGCTGCACTCTACTGATGCAGCATTACAGGCAAGATACGAAGTTGCTTTCATCATTGCAAGAAGTGGCAAGCTATTTTCAATGTGGGCCATGTTCAAATCGTCTTTGCTGGCCTTGTAGAGTGCGTAAGCCAGGAGAGATACGGAAATTTGAAGATGTTTGCCTCCTCAAGCAAACTGCTTCTTGTCATATCTGAGACTTGGGTGTGGATCTGGAAAACCAACTCAAGGAGAAAGGCCAGACTTTCATTGCTTATTCATTAGCACTTGACGGAACCATCGATGTAACAGACTATGCACAGCTTGCAATATTTGTGTAGGGTGTTGACTCCGAACTATTCATGGAACTATTAGATGTTACATCTATGGATTTCTCAACCAGAGAGCATGATACATTTGAGGTGGTATATGAACCCATTGAAAATATGTGTTTGCCACAGGACTGGTTCTGTTCTGTGGTGACAGATGGAGTTCCACAGATGGTTGGGAGTTGGCAAGGATTTGTGTCTGGCTGGGGGAGGGGGGAACAAGAGACAATTTGGGAAAATCTTATCAACTATACATTGTTTTATTCACCAGGAGGCCCTCAGTGCAGAAAGTGTGCAATATGACAATGTCATGAAGGTAGTCGTACAATGTGTGAATTTTGTTAAGCCCCATGATGTCAATCAACACAAGTTCGAGGGATTTTTGCAAGACCTCGAAGCAGCATATGACGATGTACCCTATTACAGTGTGGTACGATGGCTTAGCAGAGGCAATGTTCTGAATGTATTTTTTGCTATTCAGAAGGAAATCCTCCTATTTGTGGAAATGAAAGATGGGACACAGCCAGCACACAGTGACTACAAATGGGTTGCAGCCTTGTCCGTTGTCACTGATATCACGGGACACTTAAGTTTGTCACTTCGAGGAGATGATCTGCTAATTTCCAGCACATATGACAAAATAAATCAGGGGGTTTAGCGATTGATCATTTTCAAATTCAAGGTTTTTTCCATATTTTTCAAGGCAGATTTTTTTCCATGTTACTTTTTTGTTAAATCTGGGACTAAAACATCTTTTCTCCAAAACTTTGTATTGATAATTATTAGAATATGCACAATTAATTACAAGTTATTTCTTTAGTAGTATAAATCACAGATACAAACTTAAATATTTTTAAAATATTAAAAACTGGATTTTATATCTAAAAACAAAGATGATGTGACTTACCAAACGAAAGTGCTGGCAGGTCGATAGACACACAAACATACACACAAAATTCAAGCTTTCGCAACCAAGGGTTGCTTCGTCAGGAAAGAGGGAAGGAGAGGGAAAGACGAAAGGATGTGGGTTTTAAGGCAAAGAGTTTGGGCAATGTCTGCTTGTGTCTGTGTATGTGCGAATGGATGTGTGTGTGTGTGTGTGTGTGTGTGTGTGTGTGTGTGTGTGTGGGTGGGTGGGTGGGCGGGTGCGCGCGCGTGAGAGAGTGTATACCTGTCCTTTTTTCCCCCTAAGGTAAGTCTTTCCGCTCCCGGGATTGGAATGACTCCTTACCCTCTCCCTTAAAACCCACATCCTTTCGTCTTTCCCTCTCCTTCCCTCTTTCCTGACGAAGCAACCGTTGGTTGCGAAAGCTTGAATTTTGTGTGTATGTTTGTGTTTGCTTGTGTGTCTATCAACATGCCAGCACTTTCGTTTGGTAGGTCACATCATCTTTGTTTTTAGATATATTTTTCCCGCGTGGAATGTTTCCCTCTGTTTTTATATATATATAAAAGAGGGAAGCATTCCACATGGGAGACATATATCTAAAAACAAAGATGATGTAACTTACCAAACGAAACCATTGGCATGTTGATAGATATATGTGCGGATGGATATGTGTGTGTGTGTGTGTGTGTGTGTGTGTGTGTGTGTGCAAGTGTATACCTGTCCTTTTTTCCCCCTAAGGTAAGTATTTCCGCTCCCGGGATTGGAATGACTCCTTACCCTCTCCCTTAAAACCCACATCCTTTCGTCTTTCCCTCTCCTTCCCTCTTTCCTGATGAAGCAACCATGGTTGCGAAAGCTGACTTTTGTGTGTGTGCTTGTTTGTGTGTCTATCAACATGCCAACGCTTTCGTTTGGTAAGTTACATCATCTCTCTCCCTCTCTCTCACACACACACACACACACACACACACACACACACACACACACTGTAACTTGCTGACTGAAGGGAACAAACAGTAAAAATTTGTTATGATAAGAAAGAATAATCATTTCTTTAAATTTTCTATTTGGCAAAATCGTTGAAACTTCACTCAACATATGTGCTCTTCTTGTTTCTAATTCGTTGATTTCATCCTGCTTCCATTTATTCAATAGTTACTCTTCCTTTTTTCTTTCACCTCCCTTTGCCTTATGTTTCATATCATCATTGTACAAAGAATTTGCATTGCGGAAACAGTGTATAAGATTTTTTTCAATGTTGAAATTGTCAATTCCATTTGTGCCCACACAGTGTCATATATGTATCTTTGAGCACTAAGGCTTTCTTTCTGTTTGATTTTCGACTACAATTTTGGAGTTTACAGAAAAGCCTCATTCAACAGAAGCATTTCCATGTGAGATTACTAAAATAATTTGCACAAAATCTTGGAAATTTGGGCATGGCTTTGAAGATAGTTTGATTCTATTAATCCAGAATTTCTCAAGATGATTCTCACTTCTCTTGTTACCATTTCCTCTCATCTTCAATTCTTTTTTCTTTGCAGATCTTCACAAATTCAAGTTTGACACAATATGCATTTGAACCCAATATTCTTTTGTTTGACAGCAAAATTTCATGAGATACTGACAATCTACTTTGAGCTCCTTCCTAATTTAATACGATTTCTGGATTCAAGTGGGAAATCGCATGCGTTAAGTTGTGTTTGAGCAGTAATCTTTCTCACAACTTCTCTACTATACCAATAAGCAAGTTTATGCCTCATGCATGGTACCGATCTGTACACAATTCTGTAACAAAGTTTTGATTTTTGTAATTGCATTTTCTTTGCAATTTGACTGTCGAAAACAGGTTACAATAGTTCTCAAAATTGAGATTAAATTCCCACTTCCCTCGGGGAGGGGGGCATAAATGCTGTGCACTTCCCTGGTCTGGATCTAACCTTTTTTGTTGCATATTTTATAAACGCAACTGAGTTTTTTTGTATCTGCTATTGAGAAGAATGATGTGTGCATAACAGGGCAAAATTGATTCTTAAGTATCAACCCATGTGGTATCAAACTCACTTTCGGCTTGTACAACTGACCTCACACTTCAGCCAAACCAGGTTCCCGTGGCAAGTTGCCTAGCAGGTTCCAGGTGAAACAAAAATTTTATTTTCTGTATTTCATACAATTATTGGCCGAATTTAGAAATTTAAAATGCTGTCATAATCCACTCATTAAGAGATATAATCTTATGTTAAAGATTTAATGCCATAAGTATGCATGTGTTGACAGCACAGCTCACGGCATGTGAATTACCCAGACTACAGTCATCCAGTATTTGAGAATGGGAGCACTTAGTGACTTTCAGTGAACGTTGTGAACTGTCACTTGTTTCACAACTTGATCCATACAGGTGGGTGAGTGGAAAAATGATGAATGAAAAGGCTACTTCCGGCCCACCCATATCTACAATGCCATCGACACAGGGTGAAACGAGAAAAATTATTATAAGCAGCGTGCAGTGTGCAAACGGAAAAAACTGTAAATATGATATTACATTTAAAAAAAGGTGAATAATTAGTTATACTGATAACTGTATAAATGCTGCAAAATAGGACACAGTTACAAATGGCTAAAGAGTCATTTGTCTCCTGCTGTTCGAAAAATTGTGTTACAACAGCCTTGATTTTATTTCATTACTACTTATGATTATAGCAGCTCCGCTTGACGAAATGGCTAAGCAAGCATTTACAAGCTACAGATTTATCAATACAATATTGCAGATTACTCTACGGTAAAATCGACAACTAGTTTTAACTTCTTTGTTCATAATATTACATCAGTCTGTCACTGTCAAGCTGTTGTTCAGCCCCATACGTCTGTTCGATACATATCGGTACAAGTTATTACCTTCATGACGACGACTGCTTGTTTTTGACTGCTGTCAACTACAATGATCTAACAGGTAATATAATAAGGATTACAACAGACTTCACATAATTTTGGACCTTGTACTAAACTGTTTATGAATGTCTCTGTAAAAGCTTTTACAAAATTTATTACTTCTGTGTATTTCTACCATAGTAGCTGACCTGTACTTCATGCCAGTCTTCAAAGCAATGAAAGCTCCCATATCTCCCCACTTTTTTCAAGATTTCAAGATCCACTGGGCACCCTGTGAATGCATTCATGTTCAAAAAGCAGCTCCAGTTCACTAAATGAAATCTAATGTATTTCCCGGCTTATCAACAAAATATTGTGCAACTCCATCAGCCTTTACAGACAAGGTTTAAAGACCTACGTAACATAGAAAATGAATTCAAATTATTTAGCATGCCATTTTCCGCTGCTTCTAATGCTGTACCTTTGCAAACACAGTTAGAATTTATCGATTTGCAAAACTGCACTCTGCTTGATGGCAGATATTACAACATAACCACTCTGTTAAGATGGTACTGTGATGTTCATACAGAAGAGGTCTCAACATTACACAGAAATGTCACTAACACTATTTCTATGTTCGGCTCTACACATTGTTGTGAACAACTGTTTTCCATTATGAAAAGAATAAAAACTGGAGACAGTTCCATCTCCATGACCCAATACTGAAGAGTGTTCTGTGTCTTGAAGCAGCATGGAACCTCACTCCTAATAAACCATCTCTTATAAGGAAAAAGAAATGTCTTGTTTCACAAATGTAATAAAATATTACTATTTTTCACTTAGACTGAATTTGTCTGTTATGCACATCCTGCTATGATGCATTACCTTGCGATAGTCTACTCATAACTGGTCTTATTACATACAGTGTTGACTTTTCACATGTGACCCGTTTTCTCATCCATGTAAGCATCCAGCAGACTCCTTTACTGCACACACATGCACAGTTTGTGCACCCCTGCTGGTGGACATAATTGTGCCCATGTGCATCCAGCTGCCTCCCAGTGGGCATGCATGCTGGAACAGCCTGGCATCGCCCTCTTGTTCACTTTAGGAAACCAACAAACAACATGTTTGGTCACACCGTCTGGCGGGCTTCTTGAAATTGTGCACACAACAGCCTGTTGGCTGACTTCAATGCTAATTAATTCGCAAACAGTGGAATGTATTGAATTCTTTTCTTAACAATTATTTCTCAGTACAACCTATGCTGCAACACTCTTACAAACTTTTCAGACTGTTTCTGGCCACATTGTATAAGTGATGGCGGCACTGACCACAGGAGCAGTAGTTGGGAGTGCAATTGTAAGTTCTAAAAGTGACAGTTGTAAGTTGAGATTTTTGTAATGGAAAAGTGAAGACGCTACTAATAAATCATGAATTTTGAAAAAAGAATACTGAATGTGGGAAAGTTGTTTCTTATGACATAAGAATGCAGCATTTTTCCAAGGGAGTATCATCAATACTTGCTGCAGTGAATGAAAATAACGCGTTAGACTGATCAACAATGATGGACATCTCCAACTGAACAGCTTAGGTATAATTTTTCAACAAAATGTTTCCTGCTTCAAAGGACTAAATCTGATCACTTGCAT
Source organism: Schistocerca serialis cubense (assembly GCF_023864345.2). Classification (NCBI taxonomy): domain Eukaryota; kingdom Metazoa; phylum Arthropoda; class Insecta; order Orthoptera; family Acrididae; genus Schistocerca; species Schistocerca serialis. The sequence goes on along the minus strand of NC_064649.1, from coordinate 39,232,806 downwards.
ACACTCATATTCAGTGTTGAGTGTTGATTTTTTAAAATTAATAATCACTCACTGTTAGAGAGAACGAACTTCTCATCACGTATCAAAGAGGCTCAGAAAGATGTGACAGAAGAGCACTGGACATGGCTCGATGAAATCTGAGGAGCAGATGCCTGCCACAGTGTTCTGTTGGTCAGTTTCCTACTAGCCAACTGGACAATCAATGCAACACAGTGAGCTTTCTCCCAAGGCTGAGGTTCCATACCAAATAGAGGAGATCAATCACATTTTTTCTGTTTCAGCATGAAAATGTTAGGCAAGGGAGGTGTGACAGGATCACTCCTGTATCCATGTGTCTAAGCAATCTGTCAGATAGCATGGCCAGCAATCTGGGATGGTTCACGGGAAGATTCTTGTTCTGTACAGGTAGATGTGCTACTTGAATAGCTGTAGGCATATTTAGGGTGACCTGGACACAATTTCTACTTGATGATAGAGGAAAAATGTAAGCTAAACAGATGGGTAGGAGAAACCTTCCTGTGGTGTTGAAATATAGTATTGATGGTGTTCTGATCAAATCAGCCACATTATATAATGTTGGGAAACAACAAGACGTGGAAAATGGAATGAGCAGTTGTAGGGAAGGCTAGCAGCTGAGTACAGTCTGTCAAAACAGTTTTAGGAAAGTGTACCACAACTATAAATTAGTCCCCGCACAGGACATTTCTGAGCCTATTTTTGAGCAGCGTCTGAGTGCTTGGGATCCCCACTACACCAAATTAAAGGTAGACACCAAGTCGATTCAGATTAGATCTGCTACTGACCAGTTTGATCTGTATAAGAGTGTGCGTTTAGATGAGTTCCTCGTATGCAAGAATATGATCTTTTTGCAAAACACTATTGATGAAGTTGGGACAACCAGCATTTTTACAGACTACAGTATGACTGTACTGCTTTCAATATGTATCACACGTAAGGATTGTAACAACAAAATAAGGTAAAATTAGGACTCGCACAGAGTCACAGAGGGTGTAGTTTTTCTGTCACTCCATTTGTGAGTGCAACAGGAAAAAGTAAGATGAGCTATTAAACAAAGTACACTCAACTGAGTGTAGTACAGTGGCTTATTTAGTGCATACGGGGTGTCCAGTGAAAAAGTCCACAATTTCAAAATTAAATTTCTGAAAATTAAGATTGATAGATGAGTGCAGCTAACAATGTTTATTGTGAAAGCTGCAAGTATTTTATACAGATGTTCTGAAATAGTTCAAAAACCTGCTAACAGAGCGTGCTGTAACCGCAATACGTAGAGCCTATAAAAAGTGTTTCACAGCTCACTGCTGTTGAATTGTGAAAGGCAGTTAGCATGCTGACGGAAGATATTGAAATCATGTAATCCATTGGACAACGTGTTTTCTCGGTACTGGAATGCCACAGGTTACAACACAGTCCTATGGCAACAAGGCGCCGTTTTCAGGCATGATTTAAGGTTGCCAAACACACTGATGTGAAAACCTTTCAGAAGCTCTTGACCAAATTCCAATGGACAGGCTGTATAGCCAATGGTCTAGTAGGGAAGTCAGCAACAGTCAAAGTGTAGTTACCCCTGAAAATCTTGTCACAGTTTCTGGAATTATTTGACAACATCGAAGGAAATCTATTTGAAGAATTGCAGCAGAGGCTGGTTTGAAATGTTCTAGCACACAGAAAATACTGTGACAGAACCTACAAAAGTTTCCATTCAAAATCCAGCTGTGAGATAAGGGCTGGTTTTGCAAACCACATTCTCACAATGATCAATAATCAAGGATTTACTGTTGACTGCATCTGGTTCAGAGGACAAGCACACTTTCACCTGAATGGAGTTATGAACAAACAAAACTTGGTATTTTAGGGTTCCAAAACTCCCCATTTGAGAGATTCGAAATCATTGTATGCTCCCAAAGCTATTTTTTGGGTTGTTCTATGCAGCAGAGGCATTATTGGTCTTTTTTTCATATGCAAAACGATCACTAGTGAACATTCCATTACGATTTTGGAACAATCTGTCATCATTGGAGGATCAACCAGACACTGAGCGACATAGAGAAGATGGGGCCAGACCACATCACACTGAACAGAAGTTTTGCTTTCTTGATGAATACTTTGGAAATAGAGTCACTGCATTAGATTATTGCAAATTTACTGGTGCAGGGATGAATTGGCCTCCATATTCACCCAGTCTGACCCCTTATGACCTTATGATTGGTTTTTGTGAGCTACATTGATAGACACTGCCTACTGGAACCATTCCATCATGCAGGATGAGCTTGAATCAGCAGTTTGAATCCATTTCCGTTGAGATGCCACAGGTAGTGTTGGGAAATTTCATTGTTTATTTGCACCACCTCTGTACTGTGCCTGGTGAACATTTAAAAAAAAATGTGATGTGATTGCAAAGACTGCTTGCAGAGCACGAGTTTAATTAAGAATGCTGATACTGTAAAAGCTGCACAGCATACAGCCCCATATGTTGGCAGCTTTTTGAACTATTTCAAAACTTCTGTATGAAATTCTTACAGTTTCCACAATAAACATATCTTTTGTTGCATTTGTCTATCAATCTTTGCTTTTGAGATACTTAATTTTTAAATCATGGACTCACTTGCTGGACACCCTGTACGTAGATGTACCTTTGACTTTGCACAAGAGCTGACTCAACATTCCAGGCATACCAACACACAAAACAAAACATTACCAGCACTGCTCACTACAAGACTGCCCCCTGGTGGTGGTGCGGGCGTGTGACGCAAAAGTATACGAACAAAGCAGAGAGGGATGGGGAATAATTCTATTGATGATACAGGTCACAAATGAGCAAAGTCACTGACATAATCGACCTTTACAAACAGCAGACTGTTACAGCCTGACACATGGCAACGAGTTTCTTGGAAATGGTGTAGTTGGTCAACTGTTCGATGCTACTGTTGTGAGCATGTGTCAAAATTAGTTGAAGGACAATGAAACCACAAATAGAGAACATAGGGGTTGGACATACATATCTCATTACAAAAGGTGTACGTCGGAAGCTTCCCCTCACTGTACAGCAGGAACAGCTGCGATCTTTGGTAGGTCCATCACAGAGTGCAATTCTGGTGCAGGCACAAGTGTTTTAGAGCACACCACTCAGCGCAAATTGTTGAACAGCTCTGCAGCACACATCATCATCATTTATTATTGCAGTGAGCCCACCATCATTAAGACTGACTTTGTATGAAAGGAAACATGTCACCTAGTCAAATGGTTCTCACCACTATGGGACTAAACATCTGAGGTCATCAGTGCCCTAGAACTTAGAACTACTTAAACCTAACTAACCTAAGGACATCACACATATACATGCCCAAGGCAGGATTCGAACCTGTGACCGTAGCGGTCGCGCAGTTCCAGACTCACCTAGTCAGATGAATCATGTTTCTGTTTATACAGGGTAGATGGTCAGGTGCAGCTATTCTGTCATCTGCACGCAACAACCTCCAGCCCATAAATTATGTAAATTTCATGACCTGTGTGTAGAAATCTGGTGCAGTATACTTCTGGTAACCAATCGAGGACTTGGCACATCCAAGCTATGCAGAATGCTTTGTATTGCATTCTGAAGATTGACCAACATGTTATTAAGCTGTTATTGGCTCATCTGTGTAGCATGTTAGTACTACTCATGGGAAGCATTCCACACACAACAAGAAGTGCCTCAAAGTGGTTTCCATACAAAAAGAAGCCACATCTGTGTGTCCACTGGTCAAAATGAATACACAAGATGAATAACTGCATAGAAAATCTAATTACTCACACCATTATACGTTCAATCATCTTAATTCCAGATATAGACTTCATTCCATGGCTCTGCTACCTTTTCCCAGAAAACAATGTGGAAGGAATATAGTACACATAACAGCTAAATTCTTTTTCATAATGTACTCTGTCCATGTTACTATCAAAGAAAAGTTGTTTACAGGTCACTACCATCAATGTGTAACTTTATTTAGAAGAAGCATTACAGAACCATGTCTCATACAGTATATTACTGTAAGAAATTAAATAAAGGTTTTCTCTCTTATTGCTATTGCACAAATACATCACAGTATAATGAAGCAGCATTAAAGAACAACCACTGATAGAATCTTCTTATTCGTATTGTTAATACGAGTGAGTGATGACAATTTACAAGGGAAATGAAACAATATTTTAATGTTAATAACAAAAGATTTGACAGCTGTATTTCTAATTAATATATTTTCATAAAGCAGATGGGACAAGTAAATTATGTCTGGCACTCAAATTTAATAGCAGCAAAGAACAGGGATGGCAGATGGTCACAACTTGTTCCATGTTCTGGAGTTCCTAGACTCTTTTTCCTTGTAGTGGTGATAAAAAATGTGATGTAGCACAAATGTGATTCATGACACTTCAGAATTGAAGCTAGATGGAAGGAAAGGAATATTAGGATTTTACACCCCACCAATGATGAGGCCATCAGAAATGGAGCTCGAGCTCAGATTATGGAAGGAAACTGGATGTCTCTTTCTGGAAGGAACCATTTCGGCATTTGCCACGTAACACCTATATCCGCTCAAACGTGATTCCTGTGTTTTACCACTGCACCAACTCACCACCAGAACTGAAGCTCGAGGCACAGTATTATTTCCATAGTCAAAAGGTTTCAACTGGAGCAGTGTGTTAGTCTGGTGCTTGCTGTTTTATCAGTGCCACAAAGACAATGGTGGTTAGGGATCAGCAGGCACAAGAACTGCACTTGGCTTAGTTATTCAATAGGTACTACACAAAAACATAATGTACATGACAAGTTTTTTCATTCAAAGTAACAAAAGAGACAAGCTTTTTGGCTACCCTGGACCTATTAGCATAAGTCATCTACATTCATATACATATTCTGCAAGCCATGTATGGTGTATGGCGTATGTACCACTAGTCATTTCCTTTTCTTTTCCACTCTCAGATGGAGCTAATGAAAAGCAACCACCTGTACACCTAAGTATGAGCCCTAATTTATCTTATCTTGTCTTAACAATCCTTACAGAAAATTTGCACTGGTGGAAGTAGAATCTGAGACCAGAGTTTTTCCTGACATATACAATGTTCAAATAACTTATGAAAATGTACCCACGTGATGTCATCGACAACTGCTGAAATTTTACAATACAGTTCCAAAATTTGCCAAAGTTGTGCATCATATTAATTCTCCTGCCACCAAATGCATAAAGCAACATGCTGGGCTAGCTCTTGTTAGTGAAAGAATCCATACACTTATAGAGAGTAGGATTTTGTTCCCAAGGAACTGTTTTGATTCCATTTAATGATTTGTTTCAAAAATATCGGGCTTCCTCGGCCCTGCCTTACGGTGCTTCATGGTCATGTCTGGGAATTTCATTCTGTTACTGTCCGGCATTTCGCAAAGTTTGTGGCTTGGAGTCAAATACTGAAACTCAACATCCTGTGATAAATTTCATGGAAAAAGCTTTTGTTGATGCAATTTTATTCATTCTAGGGCAAGGTATAAATTTTGCACCAATGCCCAAGCATTTGCCAGTGACTCATTTTATTAGTTCTACTGAACAGGCGGTTTATAAACTACATCGTGAGGCTACAGTGGAAGCTGCAGCATATCCACTTAAGAGTAATACACTGAGGTGACAGAAGTCAAGTGATAATGATATGCACATTTGCAGGAGGCGGTAGTATTGCATACACAAGGTATAAAAGGGCAGTGCATTGGTAGAGTTGTCATTTGTATTCAGCTGATTAATGTGAAAAGGCTTCCAACATGATTATGGCTGCAAGATGACAATTATCATATCTGGAATGCAGAATGCTAGTTGGAGTTAGGTGCATGGAGCATTCCATTTCAGAAATTGTTACGAAATTCTATATTCCTAGATACAAAGTGTCAAGAGCTTTCTGAGAATACCATACTTCTGGCCATAGCTCTCATAATGGACAACGCAGTGACCAATGGCCTCCACATAACAACTGAGAGCAGCGGCATTTGTGCAGAGTTGTCAGTGCTAACAGACAAGTAACGCTGCATGAAATAACTGCAGGAATCGACAAGGAAAGTGTGACGAACATATCCATCAGGACAGTGCGGCAAAATTTGGCATTATGGGCTACGAGGCAGACAACTGATGCGAGTGCCTTTGCTAACAACATGACATCTCCTGCAGCGCCTCTCCTGGGCTCGTTATCGTATCGGATGGACCCTAGACGACTGGAAAATTGTGGCCTGGTCAGATGAGTCTGGATTTCAGTTGGTAAGGGCTGATGGCACGGTTTGACTGTGGTGCAGAACCCATGAAGGCATGGACCTAAGTTGTCAACAAGGCACTGTGCAAACTGGTGGTAGCTCCATAATGGCATGGGCTATCTTCACATGGATCACTGACTGGAAATGGATAATTTCAGCTCCTATGAGACCATTTGCTCATGGAGTTCACATTCCCAAACTACAATGGAATTTTTATGGATGAAAATCTGCCATGTCACCGGGTCAAAACTGTTCACGATTGCTTTGCAGGACATTTTGGACAGATCGAGTGAATGGTCTGGTCACCCAGATTGCCTGACATGAATCCCATTGAACATTTATGGGACATAACCATGACATCACTTCATGCACCAGCAACACTTTCACAATTATCGACAACTACAGAGGCAGCAAGCCTCAATATTTCTGCAAGGGACTGGCAATAACACATTGAGTGCATGGTATGTTGAGCTGCTGCACTGCATCAGGCAAAAGGAGGTCTGACATGATATCAGGAGGTAGACCATGACTTTTGTCACTTCTGTGTGTAATAGCAGACAAGAGGGCTGCTTCACTTTCACTTAGGAATTGATTCTGATATTCTTACTTTACCTATGGACAAGGACAATGCTACAGTTGTTCTGGGTAAAAAGGATTACATTCAAAAGCTAGAATATTTAATGTCCAATTCACCTTATTGCAGGATTGGTGCTGACACCACAAAAAGTGTTGAGAGAAAGACTAACAGCCTCCTGAAGAAAAGTTCATTGTTGTAGGGTCTACCAAGACTCTCAATTCATTGTTACAGTTAATTGAGGTTAGGTTTGATGTTGAATTAACGAACCTATTTTGACAAGAGTTGACTTCCACTTACATTTTATTCCATGACCAGTACCATGAGCACTGAGATGGAGTTGCGATGGAAAGCCTGTTATCACCTATTACTACAAATTTCTTTATGGACGACTTTGAGGAATGTGCCTCAGAGTCAGTGGCTTTAAAATCTTCATGTTTTTTTCAAATATATAGATGATACTTTTGTTGTTTGTCTTCATGGCAGTGAAAATTTGAATGACTTGTTAGAACACTTGAATTCAAACCAACTGAATGTTTGTTTCAAGATGGAGATGGAAAAGGGTGGCTGCCTTCACTTATTTTATGCGTTGCTCAGGAGGAAGGTTGATGGTACATTGGGACATGCTGTTTACAGGAATCCTACTAACACTGACTTGTATTTACAGGCTGACAGTTGCCACCACCCAGCTCACCGTGAAGTGGTACTTCATGCCTACATTCACAGGACCCACACCATTTCAGACTCAGAGTTCATTAATTGACTTAATCCATCCTGACGTCACCTTCAATCAGAATGGATAGAGCGAAAGACAGATAAGACGTGCATTGTGCTATCAATCAATTGTGCACATAGCAACTGATGATGGTAGAGCAAGCACCACAGTGTACAGCCTTACTGCCTTAGGCAGTGAGCATCTCAAACAAGACTGGTCATATTTTGTGGAAATATGACGTGAAATTTGTTTTTCGACCTCTATCTAAGCTTAGGGTTCTGAATGATCTTGGTCTGCATAAGACAGGTGTCTGTCATATGTCTTGCACTTGTGGTCAGACTTTCAGGATCGTGGAGGACCAGTGTGCTTATAAAAGCTGAGCAAATCAGCTGTTGCAGAACACTGTCTTGGCTGCAGACATCCTATGAAATACAAAAACACAGAGATTCTGGCACGCACTTCCAGCTATTGGGACTGTGTTATTAAGGAAGCAGTTGACATTGAATCAGTAAATAACTTTGTAAATCGAGGAGTTTTTGCTTAAATTCTGTGTGGAATCCTGCTCTCCTCCTTGTCAAAAAAGAGTCTGCTTGTTATCTTTTCGAAATTGTGCTGCAAAAAAAGATTTTAAATTCATTTGCACAGAGCTTACTTACTGCAGTTTTGCCTTGGGAATAATAGGGTGGTCACCTGAATGCAGAACTGTTCTGCATTAATCTGCAAATCCCTGTTCTCTAAACTACCTCAATAGTGTTTCACAAAAAGAATGTTGTCTTCCCCACAGAGATCCCCATTTGAGTTCAAGAATCACCTCTGTAACACTCCAGTGATAACTGAACCTAATGGTAAAGAATCTAGCAACACACTTCTGAACTGCTTTGATGTCTCCTTTAATATAACCTGGTCCAAACTCCAAACATTCAAGTAGTACTCAAGGGTGACCACTTGCGTTCCCTAGTCCTTACACGCTTGTTCCATACTGACCCTTCACCCTCCCTACTACCATCCTTATGTGTTCATCCATTTTATTTCACTTTGCAATGTTACACCCACATATTTAATCAATACTCTGTGTCAAGCAGCACACAACGAACACTAAATTGGAACAATACAGGATTGTTTTTCTTATTCATCTGCATAAACTTACATTCTTCTACATTTAGAACAAATGGCCATTCATCACACTAAATAGAAATTCTAAGTCATCCTGTATTCTTCTACACTCACTCAACGATCATACTTCGTCCACCTCGGTAGCTGCACAGTCAGCGCAGCAGATTTCTAAGCAAAGGAGTGTGGGTTCGATTCATGGCTGGATCAGAGATTTTCTCCATTTAGGGACTGGTGGTTGTGCCGTCCATACTTTCGTATCGTTGTGATTGACGTTACTACTGAGATGGCTGAATGGGCTTGGCTCAAAAGTGGTAAGGTAAGAAAGATGATACTTTCCCATGTACTACAGCAGCATCAGCCAAGAGATGCAGATTGCTAGACAATCCCCTCCCCCCTCCTCTTTCCATCTCCATTCACACAAAGTACCAACAAGCATAATATTTTTTTCAACTTACATTTCAAATAATGTCCATGAGAACAAAAACTGGAAAAAACTGGGAACATACAGAACCCTGCCAAAAACCTGTCTTACCATGCACTATCTATGAATGTAATGGGAAGAGGCAGGGAGTGGAGATACAGATGCAAATATAAATAATGAGAGACGAGTGTCTTATATATAGTTCCTCTAATCTTCCACCCTATAGTGCAGCTTTGCTTTGCCTTCCTTGTCCTGTCTGAAATCCTTGCCTATGACCTAATATTTATAACATGGCATCATAATTTGTACCACTGGTTAAGTCAGTCTCCAATTCCTACTTTTTTTTCTTTCCATTTTCCTTTGCAGATCACCAATCTACAAGAGATACTGTTTTCTCGATGTATAACAGCCTACCACAGCATCACAATAGTTCCAAATGCCATCACTTCCCAAGTTTCCATTATTCCTATAAGCAAACTCAAATGGCTTGAAGGCAGTGTTGCGACACCTCCAAAATAGTCTACCTACTTCGTGTTGATACTTTTCCCTAAATTCTTATGGAAGCAGTTGGTCTCTTTGGATAACATAAATAAGCATACACAAATGAGACCCTAACTTGCTTACAAAATTTAACAGGAAAGACTAAAGGTGTGGACATTACAAATATGACAGAAAATCATTCAAGTATTTTGCTCAGATAAAGCAAAGAATCATACTAAATGTCAAAGACAATGTATTTGATAGAGAGTTCTACTCAGTCTTCACATCTAAATAATACTATCGAGTATACATTTAACAACACACTAGAGCCACCTATTAAAACTGTCTGCTTTGGGTGAAGATACTCAGTGATTCAATATGTTTCATCCACCTGTGTAACACGAAACTATGTTAAGCGTAAAAAAGGTAAATCGAATAATTTGGTTCATTTAAGAAAATACATCTAACAAAGAATATGCAAGTAGAAGAACAATTTGTTTCTGTATGTGATGACTTCAATTGACTGGCGTAAAAAAAAAAAAAAAAAAGGTAGTTCTCTAAACTGAGTGTCCTCTGTTCTATTGCAATTCTGTGTTGGTCCTATGGAATGTATACATAAAACAAATCACAATAAATTCAAAATAAACATAATAAGATAATTGTCATCCATATTGACTTGAGAAATGACAAAAGTGCAGAGATAAAGTAATTATAAGCAGAATGTGTAGGAGATTAGATCCTCAATTAAATGTGAAGATGAATGGTTTTTCAGTTGTGTAAACAGCAACTGTATCTTATTGGACATTTGCCATCAATAACAAGAAGAATGTGTTACAAAAATTACTGTTTCAACACCCAGAATGTGAATCAAATATTGCAGAGGGACCTCATATTATCTTATGTGTTAGTTCTCTGCCGTTCTTACACTTCAGGTGTTATTTACAGAAAAATAGAAACAAAATCCAGAAAAATCTGTGTACGGTGAAAGTGTGTATGCTTCAACTAACATAGCAGTAGTCATTACACAGAGGCAGTCATAAATATGATACATGCAATAACAGGAACATCTAGAGACCAAAACGGTCTCACTCGCAAGTGACAGTAAATATGAGGATGCACAGCCAATTCCAGGGCCTGTTGGGATCCTCTCTGACCATGTGTGCCAGAATCCAGAACTGCCCACTTGGTGCCACCGAGGAGATGAATGTTAAAGCTGGCCTTGGCCATTTCTCTGTCACGCACTAACCGGGAGCACGCGCCGCTTGTCGCTGGCTGCAATGCTGCAGGAACTTTGGTGGCAACCACTGCGGAAAACATGAGTGCAATGCATCACCACTGCCATTCCTTCTCTCACATTCTCTGTACGGGATTGGATACATACTCTCTTTCTACTGGCACTGTTAAACATATTAATTCTAACCACAAAATGCATCACATTTAACATAAGATCTTACTTAAAGGGGTGACAAAAATGTTGAGAGGAAAGTAATAAGTTGTTCTCATTCATATGAAAGAAATCTGTGATAATATAAGTGATTCAATCCATATATTTGCAACATGGGGAAATTAATATTTAACAAGTTTAATGATTACAGCAAAAGTTTGAGCTTATGCCTTCCAAGGATGACAATGAACATAAGAATATGCTAACTGAGGGAATATAAATATACATAAAATCATAAAGAACAAAGGAATTTAAAATTTAACTGCTGGCAAACGTAAAACATTGTGATGTAAAAATTTATTATGTTGCAGGGAGGATGAAATGTCTGTGCCAGGAAAATAGATTACCCTCTGAGAAATATACAAGTTCTTTTGCTCAATGTATTGCCTCTTTCATGACACACACTTACACAAAATTCTGGGCTGATGCACTAAACTGGTAAAATCAATATTTATTCAGTCTCCAAAGCCACTGTGGGGCAGAAACCACACTAAATTGCACCACAGATGATGAAATTCTATGAATTCAGATGCTCATCCATTAAGTCTAAGGTGAGGGATGGTGGGTGGTGTTAGATACAGACTTTCTGGGGGCTATGATGCTTTAAATGGTTACATTAACTAGTGTAACTATATTTTTAAAGAAGATGGGAAGTGGTGGGGGGAGGGGGAGGGGGGGAGAAGGAAAGAAGAAAAAATAGCAGGAGTAAGTGAAACCGCCCATGATATAGTTCAGCTACTGTGCATTAGACATGCATGCACATCTGTGCATATGCCAAGGTCTGTTAACTCTGAAAAAAGACTCCATAAAAAAACCTAGGAATGAGTTTGACCTTAGTTATGTTACAGTCCACCACCTCAACATCTCAACTATATATCTGTAGTTAGATATACTCTTTTCACTGTTTCTGTACCATACAGGAGTTTCCAGAAACTTGTTGATTTTTTTCTAGGTATATAAGAGGAGCTAACAAGTTTCATACTCTGGGAAGAAAAAAGGTCACATTAGTAGTGATAAATAGGTATAAAAGTAGTGGTGTATGTTCATAACTAAAAAATGTTTACAAAGCAATCACTACTTAAGAAAGTGAGACCTTTGAAAACTTATTCCTAAAAGATTACACCTCGGATAAATGCTTCATGGATTTCTTGCCCTGTCAGATTTGTGTGTAGTCTCAAGGTTTCAATGTCTCCCTCCATCTTCATCATCAGGAATTGTCTGTAGGTGATGAGGTATTTTAAGTAGTTTGCCCATTATGTCATGGAGAAATTATGAAGTTTCCATTTGCTGCCAGAGATTATATCAGTGTCTGTAATGAAAGAAGACCAGTAATGATACTGATTTCATTATTTGGTGGATAACACAGCTTACTTCTCTACTGCCTTTCTATAACAAGTGCCAATTTCCAAGCACCACTACCCTTATAGTCACTGTCACTGTCTGATCTCAACAGCTTCTTTGATCCCAGAATTCCAGTATGTTGATGCACAAGACAGGATTTCCATTTAAAAAAAAACATAATCATAAGTTTGTTCATGAGGCTGTGTTTGGTATCAGCACATTTATTGAAACTCCAGTATTTAATGTAGTGTCTGTGTTCTGTGCAGCATGCTGAAATCTTTCAAACTGACTGACCAATGATGTAGTAGCAAATCCATGAAGCATTTATTTAAGAATTTCACTGCGAGAAACTGTGTTCACATGGGTAAACCTATTGAAAAAATGGATAATGCCCTGAAAGACTAATTTTGAGCTTATTTTTCAGACAGTATTTTGACATCTCGCCAGGACTATGATCAATTATCTCAGATGTGCTTCCCAGTCTCCAACTGTACTACTGTATGTTTTCAGGTACGTGCACTATTTATAACTGAAATTCACTGTCAGCACAATCCACATTCATTTGCCTTTATTGCAGGTGCTCTCAGACACTGGGCTCAGACTTTAGTAGTGCAACTACTCTGTCGGCATTTCTTCAGTCAGACAAATTTGAATGCTATGTAACTATTCAATAGTTCTTTCTTTATATGCTTTCACCTCATAGACTGTCCAGAAACTCATGACTTTGTACCAGGTTTCTCATCGTGTTGTATGTACCTCATTTTGTGATTATACGGAGGGCAGTGTTTGCTGAAAACCGAATCTGGTTTACTGAAAATTTATCACTGGCACTGAGTACATCTCTCCTCAGCTGTCAAAAGAACTTGCCACCACAGGAGCTTCTCAAGATCTTATACTGAGATCAATGTGTGTGATGTACACTGGATGTTGTATCTGAGTAGGAATTGAGCAATTTTTCTGGGTTTTGTATTGGTGGGCAGTCCTTATCACATCCACAAAAATATGAATGGAGCACTTGTGACACATCCCACAGAATCAGTTCAAAAAAATCCATTCTTGGCGCACAATCCTCTGCCTGTAACATCAGTCCCGGGAGGAGATTGTTAACATAGCTATTGACATATTGGCTGCAAACAAGAATTGATAACCTCAGAAAGCTCCAAAATTTACAACTACTGTCCTTGTGAAAACATTCCATGGTTATGAATATCAGTCTAGAGAAACAGAAAGGGAGAGTGCTGTAAGTTATAAGATGTGTTTTCAACATGGCTTGTCAGAGTTGGGGATTCTACATCAATATCCCTTGTAAAATGAAAATCCTTAACAGCTGCTAAACAGAGACATTATTAATACCAGTACAATTAACTGGTTGACTGAGCTGAGATATATTTTACAAAATAATGTTCTAAATGTGACAGATGTACATTCAGAGACTACTTATAATTTGTCCATGGTCTTACTCTTCAGTGCAGTGGGGATGGCATTTCTGACATTCCTTTTAAACAGTGGCAAAATTTAGGATACAATGTACTGACAAGCAAATACTCAGGCAGGACAAGGATGGGGAAGGCAATTAACTGTGACCCTGACAATTGCCTCAAGCACTGCCTCAGCACCTTGGAAAAGCTAAACCTGGAAGGAATCTAAACTACAGGCCTTCCTAATGTGAGTCCAGAATCTCGATCACAGCCACATCTTGCTCTGCGATATCCCCATTGCTTTACCAAATTCTACTCTTTGGTGTTCATCACTCACCAACCTGTTTGATGAACCTTCTTGTTTGAAAATGAAGATAAAGACATCACTAACACCACAAACATAATGCAACAATTTTCGGAGACATGACATATTGTCAAATGGAAGCATGTGATCTTATAAATGAATATGTAATAATTTATTACATTGAGATCATTTGATTACTATAATGTTCACATTACCAGTTATGACAATTTATTGCCATCTTCAGATGTGATAATTAATCCACAAGCAAGTAAATTATGATGCACCTACTCAATTTTTATGTATTCTGATCATCATCAAATGGTATAAAATATGTCCATGAAATATGGATCAAATACTGCCATGACCTTTTTATACAGGAGTTATGAAAGAGAGAGGTACAGGAAATGGGGATGTGGGCAGGGACTAAGGACATAAACAAAGTAAGATGGACAGCAGCACACATTATATCCACTTCTGTTTGTTAAATGCAACTTTTAAAGATCTTAAAAGCACAAGCAAGTGTAAAACAACAATTTTTAAAAAATAAATAATACCCAAAATGTACACATATACCAGTGGCTGTCATAAGGTGATAAGCACATACACACACAAAAAGTCTACATGTATTATGATCTTATGATAAGTCAGTTTCTGGTGTATGCAAATAATTTTTTTATACTAGTTGTTTTTAAAAATCTTTATAACTTTAAAAATCTTTATAACTTTTTTTTTACTTGTGCTTTTAATCTATTACCTTTCAAAACTTGCATTTAGCAAGTAAGTGGACATGGAGTGTGCTGTTGTCTGCCCTGCTTTGCCTATCTCTACATGTAGGATCTACATACACACTCTGTAGACCACTGAGAACAGCATGGCAGAGAGTAAGTCTCATTGTACCAGTTATTAGGGATCCTTTCCATTCCACCATCATCATCAGTTATCTGCTATATTAGCAGTTCCTTTGCCTCTCCATTTTCTGCGATCCATTGCTTCCTTCTTAAGGCTGCTGTATGTTGTACTGTCCATCATGTCATCCAGTATCTGGAATCTCTTCCTTCCTCGCTTCCTTTTCCCTTCTACATAACCTTCTAAAACTGTTTTTATCAGTCCGTCATTCTTTCTTAATATATGCCCAATCCAATTTCTTTTTCTTCTCTTTGTTACATCTAGTAACTGTCTTTTCTCTCCCACTCTTCTCAGTACCTCTTCATTTTTTACTCTGTCCATCCAACTTATTCTTTCCATCCGCCATGTCCAGATCTCAAAAGCCTCCAGCCTTTCTCTGTCTTTTTTCCTCATAGTCCATGTTTCAGTGCCATATAGAAGAACACTCCATACAAGACATTTTATGAGTCTCTTTCTGAGTTCTCTGTCCAGACGGCTGCAGAAGATTCTCCTTTTCTTATAAAACGCCTCTTTTGCCATTGCTATCCTTGTTTTAATTTCTGTGGTGCACTTCCAGTCGGTGTCTATCCTGCTTCCAAGATACTTAAAATTTTGCACCTTTTCTAGTTTTTCTCCATTCAGCACAATTTTTGTTTCCTTATTTCCTCCTATTGCCAATACTTTTGTTTTATTTGTGTTAATTTTCATTCCATATTTTTTCCCGTTAGTTGCAATGGTGTCCACCAAATCCTGTAATTCTTTCTCCACTGTGGCTAGGAGGACCATGTCATCAGCAAATCTCAAGCACCCTACTCTTCTTCCTCCAATTTCTACTCCTTTGTCATCTAATGAGCATTGGTCAACCATATTTTCCAAGTACAGGTTGAAAAGAGTAGGTGATAAACAGCATCCTTGTCTTACTCCTTTCCCTAGTCTGATCCAGTTTGTACTTTCTCCTCTCACTTTAACTGAAACTTTTTGATTAAGGTATAATGAGTTTATAAGTCTTCTGGTTTTCCAGTCCACTCTCTTATCCCTCATAATAGTCGCCAGCTTGTCCCAAACCACATTGTCAAATGCCTTTTCTAAATCGATGAAGCACATATATAGGTCTCTTCCTTTTTCAATAAACCTTTCTCCCAAGATTCGTAGGAGCCCTATTGCATCTCTGGTGCCCGTATTCCGTCTAAAGCCAAACTGCTCCTCGCCGAGATTCTCCTCTATTACTTTTTCAAGTCTTTTATTAATTATTCTTAACATCACTTTGGCTGCATGTGAAATGAGGCTGATTGTCCTGTGCTTGCTGCATTTCTTGGTTCCTTGTTTTTTCGGTAATGGAATCATTACTGTTGTCAAAAAGTCCTCAGGCCATTCACCACTGTCATATATTTTATTACATAACCTCAATATTTCTCTTATTCCATTGTGGTTCAAGCATTTTAGTATTTCTCCCGGTATTGTATCTGTACCTACTGCTTTGCCATTTTTCATTGCAGCAATGGCAGACTTTACTTCTTCCATTATGATGGTCGGTCCTTTCTCTTCATCACTTACACTGTTGTGTGATTCAAGTTCCAGAGTTTCTGGTTTGCTATTTGTGTCATATAGCTCTTTTATATATTCTTCCCATCTCTGGAGGACATCGTCACGATCTTTGTACACTACCTCTTCATCTTTACTCAAAATTTCCACAGTAGCACTTCCTGCTCTGTTTTGTTCCCGTGTCATAGTCTTTACTCTGTTGTATAGTAAGTCATTTCTTCCCTTCCTGTGCAGTTCTTCAATTTCATCACATTCCTCTTTTAGCCATTTTTTCCTAGCCTGCTCTGTTTATCTTCGCAGTTCGTTATTTAACCTTCGGTATATCTTTCTTGCATCTTCAGTGTTCTTGTTTTTTAATTTTCTTATCTCCTCCATCTTGGAAATCACTTCTTGTGTGACCCATGGTTTTTTTGACCTTTTCCCTTTTACATATCCTATATTTTGCTGTCCTGCTTTAATGATTCCTTCTTTCAGCATATTCCAGTACTCGTTGGCATTATCAGGTGCTTCTTTCCATCCCATTCACCACATATGCAGCACAGGAAGAATGACTGTCTGAATGCCTCTGTGTGTGCTGAAATTATTCTAATCCTGTACTCACAATCCCTTTGTCGGCAATATGTAGATGGTTGTAGTACATTCATAGAGTCATCAAGCCACTTCTTGAAACTCTGTTAGTAGACTTTCTCAGGATAGTACATGTCTATCTTCAAGAGTCTGCTAGTTCAGTTTTTTCAGAATTTCTGTGACACTGTCCCACAGATCAAACATACCTGTGACCATTCATGCTGCTCTTCTGTGTATACATTCACTATGCCCCGTTAGTCCTATCTGGTATGGATCACACGCACTTGAGCAATATTCTAGAATGGAACGCACTAGTGATTTGTAAGCAATCTCCTTTGTAGCCTGATTGCACTTGCCCAGTATTCTACCAACGAACTGAAGTCTGCAACCTGCTTTACCTGCAACTGAGCCTATGTGATCATTCCATTTCATATCCCTAAAAAGTGTTACACCCAGGTATTTGTACGAATTGACTGATTCCAATTGTGACTCACTGATATTATAGTCATAGGATACCACTTTTTTAATTTTATGAAGTGCACAATTTTACATTTTGAAAATTTAAAGCAAGTTGCCAATCTTCACACCAGTTTGAAACCTTATCACGATCTGACTGAATATTTATGCAGACTCTTTCACACATTACTTTGTTATAGATAACTGCATCATCTGCAAAAAGTCTAAGGTTACTATTAATGTTGTTCACAAGGTCATTAATACACAACATGAATAGCAAGGGTCCTAATATACTTTCCTGAGGCACAACTGAAATTACTTCTACAACTGATGATGACTCTCCATCCATGGTAACATGCTGCATTCTCCCTAACAAAAAGTCCTCAATCCAGTCACAAGTGTAGGTATGGTAATGAGTCAGATTTTTTTGCAAATAAAAATATACTGCATTTATGCCAAGTTGGTTTTCACATCACCAATGTTTTCAGAACCCATGCTAGTTGGTATGGAGGAGGTCATTCTGTTCAGAATGCCTCATTATCTTTGAGCTCAGAATATATCCTCAAGCTCAAGGATATTGTGTGGTAATGTGTACTTCAGTTCTACTATCCTTTTTATAGATGCTTGTGACCTGTGCTGTCTTCCAACTACTGGGCATGGTTTTTTGTTTGAGGGATCTTTGATACATTAGTTAGCAAATTCAACATAGGTTCCGATAGGGATTCCTTTGGGCCCTGAATTTTCTTTGATTTTCAATTTCTCAACACCAGTGACACTAATATTGATTCCACTCACTTTTTGAGTGATAAAAGGTATAAACAGGGGCAATTTTCCTGGGTTTTCCTTTGTAAAGGAACATTTGAAAATGGAATTAAGCATTTCAGCTTTTGCTTTGGTACCCTCAATTTCAGGTCCTGTCTCATTCGCTAGGGACTGGACATTAACTTTGGTGACAATAACAGCCTTCACACATGACCAGAACTTCCTCTGTACTCCCGCCACGACTGACGTCTCTGCCCAAACTCTTCGCCTTTACAAATGTCTGCTTGTGTCTGTGTATGTGTGGATGGGTATGTGTGTGTGTGTGCGAGTGTATACCTCTTCTTTCTCCCTAAGGTAAGTCTTTCCGCTCCCGGGACTGGAATGACTCCTTACCCTCTCCCTTAAAACCCACATCCTTTCGTCTTTCCCTCTCCTTCCCTCTTTCCTGATGAGGCAACAGTTTGTTGCGAAAGCTTGAATTTCATGTGTATGTTTGTGTTTGTTTGTGTGTCTATCGACCTGCCAGCACTTTCGTTCGGTAAGTCACATCATCTGTGTTTACTGAAAATATATGTATATATAAAAACAAAGATGAGGTGACTTACCGAACGAAAGCGCTGGCAGGTCGATAGACACACAAACAAACACAAACATACACACAAAATTCTAGCTTTCGCAACCAACGGTTGCCTCATCAGGAAAGAGGGAAGGAGAGGGAAAGATGAAAGGATGTGGGTTTTACGGGAGAGGGTAAGGAGTCATTCCAATCCCGGGAGCGGAAAGACTTACCTTAGGGGGAAAAAAGGACAGGTATACACTCGCACACACACACATATCCATCCACACATACAGACACAAGCAGACATATTTAAAGACAAAGTATATATATATTTCTGCTTGTTTCAGTTGTCCTTTGGACTTCGGCAGTTTGCTCCCCCCTTCCCATTTTCCCTGCCCCTTTCTTCCATAAGCCCTATAGAAAGGGCAAACAGCATTATTTTAGTTTTAGTCTCTTTTACCATTCAACACCGTAAAGTATATTTCATTGACATACACACGGCGATATTTTAATTTCAGTCTCTTTCACCATCCGACAATAACACATATTTCATTGACACATTTCATATCTTTTAATGATGTTCAGAATGTTTACAATTTGTGATGAACTTGTTTGTGGATTAATCCTCCATCTGAGGACAGCAATACATTGCCGAAACTGGTAATGTGAATACTGTGGTAATTAGGTGATCCTGATGTAATAAATTATCATGTGTACTGAAAGAACCTCTTATTTTATGCAATTATGATTAAGTTTCAGCAGGATGATGTTACTGCCATCACAGCTTCCAGAGAGCAAAGCTACTAACGATAACATCCCACCAAAGTTCATTAGAGAGAAAAATGTCAGTAGAATGTTTCCAAAATCCTGAGACTGCCAGTTAATATGAACGTGCATGAATGCACACTAGTCATAACAGTGAGGGCTTGGCAAAAATCGAAATATTGTCTTTTTTGGAGGAAATCTGCAATCAACGGCTGTACAACAAATTTTAGTGCTCTTCTCGATTGTGTATGTTACTAACATTATGAGTGGTTTCTGTTCCACTGTACTTTAGATCTGTGTATGTCTGCTACAGGAGAAACCCATCAATTTATAACATGCATACTGAAATAGAAGGAAAGTTCTGGCAGACCCAAATAATTTAGGAGTCAGTAGCCGTTTGTGTGAGAGTTGTGATTGTATGAAAGTGCATGTTTTTTACTGCAGGAGGAGGACTTTCTGGAAAGGCTTTTTTAGCAGTCTTTTTCAATATGCCTGTCTGCAACTCAATGTCTCCTCTATATGGTGAGTAGCAATCTACCTTTTCCATATTGTTGTTAATTTGGCAGTACAGGAGACCAACCATGTCTAAAAGCTACAACAGTTTTAAATCTCTTTTGCGTGTGCTTGTCAACAACTCAACCCTTCTGCATTTCATTGAAGGGTCTCCAGTCTAAATTATTACTGTGCATATTGCTTGTAAAACTGGATGAGTTACTCTTGTAGCCAACACACAAAGATTCAAAAATAGTCTGATGGAACAGAAATCACTCCTAATGTTAGTAATATTTTCAATCTAGGCAGGAAATATAACTTTTTTAGGGTACAGGTCATCAAACACACAATGAAAAATTATTTTCCATATAAAAAGTACCCTCCAATGGGGCTGTTCTTCTGCACAAAACATAATTCATTTTGCACACAGCATTTTTCAGCTGTACATACACATGCACCACAATATTATAACATTGCAGTCTATGTTGGTGTATAAAAATTGGACATATTGACTGTAAACATCGACGAAACTACAAATGATCATGGAATATTTTAGCATTGTAAATGAAAAGTGGGTGATAGTTATGTGCCAACATTGTGAAACAGTTCTTGTTATCCAACAAAAATATTTATAGCACTCTAAAGGGTTTAAAACTACTGTACATACTACAGACACCAAATTGTGCTGAGAAAAAAAAAAAGAGAGGCAAAGAAGAAACAATATTTGACCTTATCCTCATGTAACTTCATCAACATACAGTTTTCTTATCATATGGTAATAAAATGATCACGAAAGCCAAACACTTTAAATTCTTAAGGGTGAGACATAGATGAGAAGCTCTCTCAAAAGTCTTCCTTTCATTATCTCGGGCAGAATCATCTGTCACAGCGTACGGTTTGCATATTTTCGGGGAACTACGTGCATTCACGAAGAATTCTCAATAGACTTCTAACACAACTGAAAAAAGAGATTGATGATCTATCCAAGTGAAAGGCTTTTTTGTGGCACACGTCTTTTATTTTATACTGCCTGACAAAAAGAAGTGAATAAAGGGCAGTCAGCGCAATGTGATGTGTCAGTTTCTCGGCTCTGTGCAGGTTGTCATCTGAGGGTCTCATAATCCTAACACGGCCATTTCTTCAAATATATTTGTTAGATTTGAGATTAATAGTATGGACTCATTCAAAATTAAGCAACACAGCCACTCCATGAAGACTATATCACAACATGAACAAGAAAGAAAGAAAGAAATTAACACAACATGCGAAAATGATTTCCACTTGTATGACACCTTTTCAACCAACATACAGAAAGGTACACAGTATTTTGCAGATTTTATTTTCAATAGACTTCTAACACAACTGAAAAAGAGATTGATGATCTACCCAAGTGAAAGGCTTTTTAGTGGCAGACTTCTTTTATTTTATACTGCCTGACAAAAAGAAGTGAAGCACCCTAAAGGGGAGGAGCAAATGAAATAAAATTTGACAGACTGATAGGGTTCGTGATATTATTTCAGTGACTACAATAGCAGGTCAAATTTACAAAGAGACTGGTGATATAAGGACACTTATCAACAGTGCCAGTAAGGAGACACGTTGGTGATCACGATGTCATCATAGTGACAATGGTTACTAAAGTTAATAATTCCATCAAGAAGGCCAGTAAAGTGTTTCTGCTAGACAAAGCAGATAAGCAGCTGTTGACATCCCACTTAAACAATGACCAGATATCATTTAGCTTCAGTATGAGGAACACAAAGAGATTATGGGTAAAGTTTAAACTTATTGTAAATTGTGCTCTGGATACGTACTTGATAAGTAAGTGGATTAAGGACAAAAAGGACCATTCGTGGTTTAGTGATCGAATTCAGAAAAGGCTGAAGAAACAGAGACTGACATACTCGCACTTCAAAAAAGAGTGCGCATATGTCAACAGGCAAAAGCCAGTAGAAATTCGTGCACCTATAAGAAGATCGATGCACAAAGTGTACAACAACTTCCACTGTTTTACCTTAGCAAAAGATCTTGCCAAGAACCCGAGAGATTTCTGGTCGTACGTAAAATCGTGTGCCGGGTCAGAGACTTTTACCTGGTCACTCATCGACCAGTCTGGGATGGCAATAGAAGACAGCAAAAGGAAAGCTTAAGTTTTAAATTTCAAGTTTAGAAACTCAGTCACACAGGAGACTTGTACAAAGATACCATAATTTGGCCATCATACAGGCTCCTGAATGGAGGCTGTAGAAATTGGCAACTGTGCATAGAGATGTCTCCTGCATCTGCCCCTTACTTAGCCCACATTTATCACGAGTCTCTTGCCCAGCAAAAAGTCCCAAACGACTGGAAAACAGTGCAGGTGATCCCTGTAGATAAGAAAATAAAAGAAATTAACTGCATAATTACAGACCAATATTCTCAACATCAGTTTGCTGCAGAATTCCTGAACATTCTGAGCTCAAATACAATAAATTTCATTGAGACAAAACAACTTCTGTTCACAAATCAGTGTGGATTTAAACAGAAGTGCTTGTGCAAAACTCGTCTTGCCCTTTTCTCATGTGACAGTCTACACTGAGTAGCTTTCCAGATACAAAAGGCTCAAAGACTCCTTGTGAGTGAGCGTCAGAGACAATGGTATCATCAGTAGTGCCTCAGAGAAGTGTTATACAATCACTCTTATTCTCTATATACATAAATGATCTGAGGGACATGTTGGATAGCACTTTACAGCTGTTTGCTGATGACGCCATGGTGTACAGGCGGGTGGCGTCATTGAGTTAGCGTAGGAGTATACAAGATGATTTAGACAGAATTTTGAGTTGGTATGATGAATGGCAGCTTGCTTTACATGAAGAAAAATGTAAGTTAATGTGGATGAGTAGAAAAAACAAGCATGCAACGTTTGAATACAGCATTAGCAGGGTGCAGCTTGACAGTCACATCAATCAAATAAAAAGATTGCAGATTGTTACGATGGATGATAGTAGGGAAGACGAATGCTCTACTTTGTTTTATTGAGAGAATTTTGGGAAAATGTACATGATGCGTAAAGGATTCAGCATACAGAATACTAGTGTGAATCATTCTATAATTATGTCGAAGTGTTTGGGATCCCCACCAGGTCAGATTAAAGGAAGACATTGAAGCAATCCAGAGGCACGTTCCTAGATTTGTTACCAGGAGGTTTGATCAGCATGCAAGTATAACAGAAATGTTTCACGAGCTTAAATGGGAATCCCCGGAGGGAAAAGTCACTCTTTTCACAAGGCACTATTGCAGAAATTTATAGAACTGGAATCTGACGCTACTGTATAAAGATTCTACTGCTGCCAATGTACATTGCACATAATGACGGTGAAGGTAAGATGTGAGAAATTAGTGGTCGTACAGAGGCTTTCAGACAGTCATTTTTCCCTCACTCTATTTGCAAGTGGAACGGGAGAGGAAATGACTAGAAGTAGTACAATGTAGACTCTGCCATGCACAGTATGGTGGTTCATGGAGTATGTACATAGATGTAGATATAGATAATGTTGCACCCACTCTGACCTGGATACATCCACTGATTCAGCTGGAGAGGTTTCATAAAGCTTTTGTATCCTTTTCTGAGGCTTTTTTTTTTTATTCTTGCTTGTGGGCTTCAAGATCCTGGAGACTGTCACTGGGGCAGGGGTTGATATCCAACCTGATCACAAAACGAGTTCAGTCAGAGAATGATCTGGGGTTCTCGGTGACCAAGGGAGTATCTCCATGTCGCACATGTCTGTAGTTCATGGATACACACAGCACATGTGCAAGAACACTGTCGCACGAGAGAGAACAGGTGAAGACAACGGATGTTTGCTATCTACTGCTGTGGTGTCAGAGTTCTGACAGTCACTACCACCCGTAACCCGAAGTCATACCCAATGGCTTGCCACACCACAGCTGGTGTAATCCCACTGCGCCTCTGCGAAACATTGGGAGTGTGAGATCTGTCTCCAGATTGCTGCCATACTCACTGACATTGATCATTAGGGGCAGTGCAGAACTATAATTCATCGTCGAACACAGTGAGACACCATTTGTTTGCAGTCCGTGTCCCAGTTGATGCACAACTCCAAATGCAACCATTCACGTTTTGGTGTCAACTGCAGACTAGGCATATGATAGTAGTCCCCTAGGCCAGCTGCCACGAGTGTCCGGTCAACAGTACCGCATGACAAAAAATATTACAGGAGGTCCAACACTCATTCTCAGACAGTAGGCACAGACGAGAAGTGGTTACGGTGTGCTCATCAAATGATATGGCGATCCTTCCTTGTGGTGGTCAATCAGGATTCACAAGAACCTTGATGACGAGTATGCCTGCCCGCGCATTCCTATGCCATCCCCTGCCAGGCCACCGTCATATCCAAATATCCCAAAATATGGATACTGCACAATTCAACTATCCAGCCTACTGGTGACTGACAAAGAGGTCCCTTTAAAACTCTCTGGTTGCTCATAATGCTGTCTCGTACGAGTAAGTGGCACCTCCGTGTCCTTCACAGCGATCAAACACCTGATCTAGTTCGAGCCCCTTATATATACCCTGAGGCTTGTCAACAAAACTAAACACAAAAAGCACAAATGCACTCTGGCAGCTGTTTTACTTGTCACAGAGCATTGGAACTCTAACCACTTACGTGCCCATCAATGGTGTATATGTGTACCGAATTACATCCGATCGTGTCTTCTGGGTGTTTCACTTCTTTTTGTCAGACAGTGTATGTAGGAGTTCCTTCACAGTAGTTTAAAGTCTCACACTGCAACATACTATCTATTGTGTACACAATCTTAAATTTTTATAACCTTCATTTTTAATTTTCTTAGTGGCATTACACGAATTATGCTTTGGCTTGTTCTGCGACTGAGTAGCTCTGGCTTACACGGTCCCAAAGAATTTGATGAATCAGCATTAAAGTTACACCTCACTGAAAATGTTCATTACTAACCTGCACAGAACAAAATTTCCTGTTGATCACATGAAGACAGAAAAATTAGATCCCAGACTTTAGAATATGTCCAGAGTACTTACCTACAGGAGGCAAAATTTGAGTGCTGCCCAACAAGGGCACAGAAAAATACGTGACACTAGTCTAGCTTTCGGAACTAATATTAGGTTGGTGCATAAGTCCAAAACGTTTTTATTTTCCATATTGATATTCCATTACCTCTAGGTTCATTCACCAATTGTCATTTTTTATTTGTAGTTCACTATTGTATATGAGTTTATATACTGCCACTTTGTCATCTGGAGATGATGAGTGGAGCTGTGGATGCTAGAAAATGGAATGCCAAGTGGAGAAATTGGCACATTTCTAACATATTCTTCTGTTTGAGTTTAGTAGAGGGGTGACAGAAGTGGAGGCAGGTGCTGTGGACGGGGATATGTCACTGCAGGTATGAAGGATCGTTTTGACATTAGTGACTCTCCGTGTTCAGGAAGACCTTTGGGGTTTGATGAAGATCATTTCAATGCATTAATCCACAACCATCCATGTGAGTGTACTCGAGAATTGCAAATGTGATGAACTGATCATTCCACCCTTGTGCAGGTGTATGGGTACTACCTGCTCTAAGCCAAAATTTAAAAAAAATCTGTGGGTGGTCATACGAGCATATTTTCTTGCTTGTCATCACTTGGCTCGTGTGCAAACCAACCATTATTATGCTGTATCGTTACTGGCGATGAGAAATGACGTCTTTATGCTAAATGTCTGAGCCTAAACAAAGCAGCAACTCCCCGTACAAAGACTTAAGGTAGCCACTAAAGGTAATGATATGCAACTGGTCGAACAGCGATGGTGAGGCGTACTATTAATTGCTTTCCCAAGGTGTAACTGTCACTGCTAACACTTATTGTCAATTACCCAGACATCTTACAGATGCAATACGAGAACAACGACCAGAAAGACTGCGTGAAGTGATGCTACTCCACAGTAACACCCACTCATACTCTGCTACACTGAAAAAAGAACACCATACTGGAGTTGGGCTGGGATGTCATTCTGCACCCACCTTATTCACCTGATCTTGTGCTCTCAGATTTTCATCTTATTCCACTCTCCGTCAAACAACCTTCAGAGGAACTCCCTTTCTGGATGAAAATGTGCTCCTAACATGGCTCAATGTGTTCTTTGCCTCAAACCACGCAATTTCTACAGTCGTGGAAAAGCTATCCCGGCATTGGTAGACTGTTGTAGATAGTAAAGGAGAACATATTATTGATGACTAATGGCCCCATTGTTGTACCTGTTGTGTTTATTAAACTTATGGAAAAATACTATGAATTTAGGCACCAACCCAACAGTTTTATCCAAGGGGTATGAATGGGACCCAGCTATTGTGAGGAGAAATGAAAATGATCTGGATGACAATCACT
Source organism: Schistocerca serialis cubense (assembly GCF_023864345.2). NCBI lineage: Eukaryota > Metazoa > Arthropoda > Insecta > Orthoptera > Acrididae > Schistocerca > Schistocerca serialis. The sequence goes on along the minus strand of NC_064649.1, from coordinate 39,206,276 downwards.
CTCATTGTCAACAAATTAGATGATCGAATAGCTGAAAAAAGCATCAATACCCAGCTGTAGGTACATGAGTTCAAAGATAAGTCAATAAAATTAGAGATGAAGAGACAGGCAGTGAAAGTCGGGCTTCGAATCTCCTACGAGAAGATGCACTTTGTGGCAAACATAAAATCAGCACCATGAGAACTGGAATTCTGACTAGGAGAAATTATGCAGGCAAAAAGTTTTAAATACAGAGGTGAATAGATGGAGCATAATTAATCAGAGAAAGAAGCCTTCATGTAACATATTAATAAAACAGAAATTCCCTACCTACCACCTAAAGTCATCTACATTCGATATTCTTAGGAGGAGGAGATTAGTGTTTAACATCCCGTCAACAACGAGGACATTAGAGATGGAGCACGAGCTTGGATTAGGGAAGGATGGGGAAGGAAATCGGCCGTGCCCTTTCAAAGGAAGCATCCCAACATTTGCCTGAAGTGATCTAGGAAAATCACGGAAAACCTAAATCAGATGGCTGGACGCAGGATTGAACTGTCGTCCTCCCGAATGCGAGTCCAGTGTCAATATTCTTAAACACCCAAATCTGACACTATTGCATTGCTATTCATCTGGAGGCTCTTATGTGCACCAGAGAGCCTTACACTGAACAAGCAAGGTTTAATGGAGAAACACGAGGCCAAAGAAAGAAAGGTTTTGAAAAAAATCTCCAGGCCCTTTCAAAGGAAACAGCAAACAGAGAAGGTGTCACAACCACCAATTATATAAGAACATGCAGAAGATAAGTGACACACATGAATCCAGGAAGGATATCTAATAGGATATTACCCTACTTTCAAGATAAGTAAACCAAAGAGACACAGTTCAAAGAAGTTAAAAAAAATCTACGAGAGCTGAAAATTTCTCCAGGCGTATGATCCATGTAAGGAAAAACTCAACACACACAAAGGTTTCCTGGTAAAGCCAAAGTTGAAGAAAGAGAATGTGTGGACCAAGGGGAGAGAATAACAACACCAGAAATGAATGCAGGAGCATTGGGCAACAGTCAAAGGTAGGAAAAAAAGAGAGAGTTGAACTGACATTGTTCATAGTTGGCCAAAATAAAGAAAGAAGAATAAGATTGTCGGTGACAACCAGGTAAGCACTAAGTACAATTCTCCAAAACTGAAGTTTTCTGAAGGTTTACTACTTATCATCTGAGAGCATTTCATCTGTGAACTATTTCATCACCAAGCTCCACAACCCATAAAGTTCTAACTTGGTGATCTTTGATAAATTTCATGTGACATTGCAATATGTTGATTGAAGCACAGGTATGGGCAAATTGTACTTTTATTCTTGTTACAGTTATCAACAAAGATTTTTGAATGTTTTGAAGAAATTAATGTAGGAAAATTTAGATACTTATATTGGAGTACCTGACAATGTCTTTAGCAGTGGGAGTTGAAATGACAGAGAGGAAATAACAACCAAGAAGATGGTCTATGACATAAAAATTTAAGATATTGGGAGCGCTCCAAATTGCCAAAATTCTCCTCATTTTCTTCAAAACAATCTTTATACTCTCTTGCACTTTTGAGATAGACCACTACTCATGAATCCCACTCACTGCCATTAAATTACATTATTTTCTAAAACACAACATAGAACAAACATATTGCAACACAAAACTAAGTGATAAATTACTACAATAGCTTTTACTTTAGTAGAACTGCCAGAACATGACAGACAACCTGTAATTCTTCTTGACACTCATGTGATAGCTTCCACATCAAAAGGGGTATTACTATGCCTGACAACTGAAGTTATCAGACAACTGCTATAGCACAATCAGAATGTTAAACTAACTCAGCAACCATTGCATGCTGTATACGTACCTCTAGTAGCTTCATCTCCTCAATGTCGACTTCTCCTTCTCCGACAATAGTGCCCACCAGACCTTCACTAATACGTTGTCGTTCCAACAGTGCTTTCTGTAGAGTAAATGTCAGATCAGATACAAGTTGCAAATGGGGACAATAAATTGTATTTTGTACTGTACTATATGAGCAGAAAGAGCAAAAGTCAGCAAACTGGAAAATGTCATTCATGAATGGTATTCACTTTGTTGTGAACAATAAGCAGGTGACAATACTTTGTTTATTAGATTGACAAAAAATGATAAAACATTCTCACTGTCACTTTCCACTGTGTTCTTCAAGAGAAGAAAACCACTGTGCCTTCAAACGTTATGAAACAGTTTTCTTTACCTCCAAACATTTACTACATCAATAACCAGGCCTATACACTCATTCTGTGGCGTTCTTTCTAATATAACTGGTATTCATTACTCATTCACTGTGTGTGTGTGATAGAGAGAGAGAGAGAGAGAGAAAGAGAGAGAGGGAGAGAGAGAGAGGGAGAAAGGGGGGGAGAGAGAGAGAGAGAGAGAGAGAGAGGGAGAAAGGGGGGGGAGACAGAGAGAGAGAGAGAGAGAGAGAGAGAGAGAGAGAAGCTCCTGTGGGCATGCTCATACACGCGGTTGCCCTTTCATACATATGGTGACAGGACTGTTATTACTTATGTATTGAATTAAAACTAATTCCACAGCCATGAACTGACAGGAAACAGACAATAACATTTATTGCTTAATATAGAAATGTGTTAAGAATAGCTTGTAATCAAACAATGATACAGAAAAGTAATTACTTACCAAGTGGCAGCACAGACAGGCACACACAATATCGCAAAATTTGATTGCTCTTGGAAACAGAGGTGTTTACATGTGTTGGTATTACACTATACTTTATCTGAATGTTTACCTTTTTATAAAACAGCTTCTGTAATTGAGTAACACTGTAAAGTACCACAAAACAGACATGCGCACGTGCGCATGCACACACTCACGCACACGCACATGCACACGCGCACCCCCCCCCCCCCCCCCCCCCCCCCACACACACACACATATTTTGTTGTCAGATGGAACACAGTAGGGTTATCAGAAGTGCAGTAAACTTTACTGCAAACACAAAAACTGGAGACAAAATCACAGAAGCAAGATTTATAAAATAAATTGCATGTTCCATGGAAATAAGTGTGTGCACATATGTGCTCACCTTGAGAAGTTAGAAAACCTGTATTCCAAGTTACAGCTATTTATGAATGAACTCAGTGGCTACTACAAGATTATAAGGGGGGGGGGGGGGAGGCTTGAACTGAAGTAGGGAAGTACTAATGAATGATTTTACAATGAGAATCTTTTGGATATTAGAACAGATATTACACAGGTCATTTTAGTTGAATCACCTGAGAACAACAATGTGGTTGTACAGAACAAATTATTTCACAAGAAAATAAACATAAACTGAATTTAGTAAAGACCAGATGCAACTAAAAATCAAATGGATTGTATTTTGCTAAACAATAATGAAATGTAGTTTCAAGTACATGTTGACAGAAACAAGATACTATATATTGAATTAAACAACACTATTTGGAAATATCTTCAAGAGGAGGCCATGTGATGTAATCAATATACTATAAGAGAAGCAATGCAAATATGAAGTAAACAAAACAGAAACTTACACTGTCTACAGACCACATTTCCCCAGTTAAGTTGACATATGGCATAGTAACTAACAATATAATAAAAAATAAATAAAAAATATGTTAAGTAATATTTAAATTCTCCATCACTGACAAAACTGCATGAACAATGTATTATAAAGTCTTCTAGCCTCTTCTTCAGATTTACTTGTCACTTTTAAGTATTACAATAAGACAGCGCATACACGTAAAACTACACTACTTGTTGATTTAGTGTTGCAACTTCCTTGAGCTCTTCTGACTAACAAATTAATTAATGCCTTTATATTTGAGACAAAAATGTACATAAAATTAGAATCTCATACAGCCACAGGTAAGAGAGATTTACACAATGATACTGCTCAATTTATGTATGATGAGTATCCTCTGATGGTGTTGACACTTAGATTATACCTTACTAAGAAACATTTACAACACGTGTGTGTGTGTGTGTGTGTGTGTGTTTTTTTTGTGGTGTGATACTGATAAGCTCAATTTATCATTTTTGTGAGCAAAATTCTGACGCATCATTACTGATTTTTGGAGTGTGGATTGCATAATAATCAATTATAAGTACGGTCCTGTTGCATCCAGAAAACCAACTATTAGGGTCATTTTTTTTTAATACTTTGCCTTTCCCAACTACAATATATGATAATCAGTTTATTTTACAAGTTTATTATTTATGATTTCAAGTTAATTTGCTAATTACATAAAAATCTAAAAATCCTGTTTGGTAGGAGGTATTATTGTAAGTTAAGAGAAAGCTTGGCACGCAGCAAGCAGGATGTCAATTGACCAGTATGGTAAGGGGATCTAACATGTGAACAATCCATACAATTGTATGATGGGAGGTGATATGAACAAAAGAAAAAGTGAGTAAACATAAGAAAAGTTAATTCAGTTGTTTGCTTTGAAAAAAACTGAACAAAATGAAGCTCTGAATAGTTAAAAAAAATGAGGCCAGGTATTTTCTGCAGATAAAAATGGACTGATGACGTACAACAATCAATGAAAGGATCCAGGTATAAATTATTAAAAAAATTATGTTTAATGTTCTTGCAAAAAACTAAAATGTATCACAAAAATACTCATAAATTCTCTTTAATACATTGCAATTACAGCTAATATTTATATAACATTTACCTTCTTGAATAATGAGAATAAGTAAAATGTTACAACAGGTACATCTGAAGATCTGGCTAGAACGCTCAAAATGGAACATCTTACAATAAAATTTTAGATCACAGCCTGAGGCAAAACTGAGTATTACTGTCACATTAAGTAATCTACACAGTATTATTTGCAGAAGAAGAGGAACTGGAATGAGATAAACTGCAGCGACTTATTAAACTTACATGAGCCGTTACCCATCAAGCCTTGTAAGTTTAGCAGTGCAGCAGACCATCTCCATGTAAGTTTCAGTACCTTTATGTTGGTGTCAGCAGCGGCCGAGGCGCGCGCCATCAGCTTGCGCTGTCTGCGCTTCTCCTTCTCCTGTCGACGCCGCTCCTTCTCCTGGCGGCGCCTCTCACGCTCGATGCGCCGGCGCTCCAGCTCAGCCGCAACGGCGGCAGCCTGCTGCTGCTGCGCTGCTGACAGCTGTTCGACTGGAGGGGCGGGAGCCACAAATCCTGTGGTGCCATCTACCGCTCCTGTTGCAGATTTTGGAAGACTTCGAAAACCTGTCCTAGTCAAAATGTTTCACATGTGTCAACATGCTAAGTAGGATGCTAACGAGGAGAGGTTGCCAGTGACGGGATCAACTTTTCGAAACAATATGTAAAGAGAAGTATGATAAGATCCCAAGTATCACACACTGTAGCCATTCATGCCAGTGGGCTCTCATTTGCAAGTAATTGATCAAAAAAATGTGATTTTTAATCAATGTTATGTATTAATTTTGGTTTAATTTCTTTCATTTTAGCATGCTATTTTTTCATCCACGTTATTGCATTCAATATTTCTGTTTCTCATTTTGCTTGAATTTTATTTTATTTATAATCCCTTCTTCTGTTTAAATCTTTGTATTATTTTGTCATCAGTGCAATAGGAATTTGAGTATGTTTTAAATGTTTGTATGATGATTACCATAAAAAAAAAAATAACATCTTGTAACAAAAAACACATTTTTGACACCACCACACACTCACCATAAATAATTTCGTCTCTTATTTTTTTTAAATGATACATCAGCATTTTCAAATATCTAATACTGCAACAGATAAATTATAATTACATCCACATTCTCAAAAATTCAGAGAGAGACAAAAGAATGAGACAAAGAAAAATAAGAGAACAAATGAAGAAGTTTGTATGATGATTAGAATGGTGTGACAAAGGAATAGAAATAAAAAATTAAATTTAAAACAACTGAATAAAGATACTGACGCAAGTCATTTCGACACAGATTTAGAAATAAAAAAAAATTACCACATCAGACGAGTTTTGAACCTACAACCTACTGCATGAAAATGTCTTACCCTATCCTTTCCACCATGCAACCAATCTTCAGTATACTACTTTTTTAACATTATTGAGCATCATATAAAATTCTGATTGTTTTTGTTGATTACCTGCAAATGAAGGGCCACTAGGGTGAATGGTTACAGCATTCGATACCTGGCTTCTTAACCTACATCACCATATAAATGGTTTCAAAAAGTTGATACCTCCACTGGGGACCTCTCGTTGTAAATGTCAAACATCCTCAGTCTATGAAAAATGGCACAATAAAGGTTCGATGCTATTGTGAAAGTGTGAAGTACTCATATGTTATCATCGTAGTCTTTGGTTCAAAGACAAATTTGATCAAGTGCTCTATGCTAGTCTATCTTGCGCAAGTCTTTTTGTCTGTACATACCATCTGCAACTTACAGCATGATTTAAGCTAACTGGCAGCCAATAATAAAGTGTGACACTGTTGCAAGAAGTACTGTCTGCAAGCAGCTGCTATAGTACTTTGCTCTCTGTGACGAAAGTAAATCGCTTTAAAGTCTTTATCTCCTACAGACGTCCCATAAAAAACTGTACAAAAAGAGAGCAAGAGCTGAATAGCTAGTGTGAAAACTGTTTTCTGCTACTTGTTTCTATGCTCCATACTGAAGTCCATGCTAGGTGGGTGGTTGCCTTTCCATTACTTTATACACTGTTCCATCCAGGAATTTCCCATATTGTTATGAAATTCATGTTTGATGCAGACCCTTATAGCATCTCTATGCAGGTCACAATCTGTTCTTAAATTTAATATGTACAGAAGCTACATTTATTTTCAAAATTTGTGTGAACTTCACATGCAGAGAAGTTTCCTGCTTCAGAATAAGCATATAAAATGGCTTGCGTAATGGAAGTGGCAATGGGCAATGCAGTGGTAGGCGTCTGTACCAGTACTACTTCCATTAATATTTTGCTAGTGCAAGCAGTCCTGCCTGGTGTCTGTTAAACAACAACTAATTAAAATTAAAAAGTTTTCAATGGTGTTGAGCCACAAATATACAATACTTTTTAAAGGAGTAAACTGCCGTTTGACTGTGTACTGTTATATTTATCTTTTGTGCTATGCAGATTTTGGCTTCTATGTCATTATCAAGTTCAATGCTAAATGTTGTTAGACCATGATTATGTCATGTCTGGACTGCCTTAACAGACATGACACAATAACTGACAACTTTTAGCACTGCACTTGATTATGGCATAAAAGGTGAAATATAGATAATACAAGAGATAAGTAATACACGGTCAAATGGTGGTTTACTCTTTTGAAAAGTAATTTAAGTTGGTTTACATATCCATTTGAACCTGTTTAGTGTATTCAAGCCTTTGTATCCCTCTACAATTTTCAACACTCACACGTCCATCCATTAGCAAATTGACTAATCCTCGATGCGTTAGTATGTGTGCTATCAGCTTATCCCTTCTTCTAGCAAGGTATGTGATGATTTTCTCCTCATCCCAGTTTTTATCAGTGCATCTTCATTAGTTACCCAGTCTAGCCATCTATTCTTCAGCATTCTTCTGTAACCACACATTTCAAAAGCTTCTATTCTCTTCTTGGCTGTGCCATTTATCATCCACATTTCCCTTTAAAATAAGGGCACATTCCATACAAATACTTTCAGAGAATATTTCCTATCATTTACATTATATGTGATACTAACATATTCCATTTCTTACAGAAAATTTTTCCATACTATTACCAGGATGCATCATATATCCCCTTTACTTCTGCTGTCATCGGTTACTTTGCTGGCCAAGTAGCAATATTCATCTATTACTTCCAGCACCTTAATTCGTAACCAGATTATCTCAATATCATCTCATTTATTCTGTGTAAGTTTTGTTTTAATTTTCTTAATGTTCACCTTGCAACCTCTTCCCAAGAGAGCACCTATTCTGTTTGACTAATCTTCCGAGTCCTCTGCTGTGTTGCACAGGATTACGATGTTACAGTAAAAGCTCAAAGTTTTAATTTCTCCTTCCTGAACTTGAACTCACTTCCTTCATTTTCCCTTGGTTTACTTTACTGCTTGCTCAATGTAAAGATTGAATATGGGAGCACAACAACAACCTTACCTCACTCCCTTCTAAATTACTGCATTCATGTGATGTCCTTTGACTCTCAGAATTGCAGTCTTTGGGTAATTATAATACATATGAAGGAAAATGCTTCTGAAATCATTGTAGGGTCATTCCATGTCTAATGTCAACCATCTCAGATTTTGTAACATTATGTGGGCACGTTTGGGGATGTCTATTAATTATGTGAGCTCAAAATGGGAGGAGGTTCTAGCAAAATGTCATTTAAAGGGAGGGGGCAATAAAGGTCTCATGTCCACTTTATACTTCAGAGAATATACATTACAGTAATGGATAGCATTTTGTTTCATAAAATTAATCCCAAACATATACAATATTACAGTGCCCACAAGTCTTTAAGGCCTCTCTAAATCGAACACTTTACACTTGTGCATCCCCAGGATTCCCCAATTTGAAACAAGTGCTGCACGAGTGTCTGATTTCATTTGGGGAGAACACTGCCATGCTGGTCAAAATCACTGCACATCAGACAGTCACTCGTGATATACTGCAACCCATGTAAAGCCAATGTTACTGTGTTCAACACGAATTTGTATCAAAGCTTTTACACTGCCCATTTTATGTGGCCTGCTGACAAGTAGAAACACACAGGTGAGCAAGAAGTTAATCATTTGTGGAAGGAAGCTAAGCTGAAGTTCATCAACAAGAATAGTCTTCGTGAACATATAAATCCATAGAGCAAAGAGATACGCAATCATCAGTTCAAAGAAAAATAAAAAACGTTGTAAGTAAAGGTTCAATAACATTTAATGTATATAATATATCGATGAATGTCAATTTTTTAGGTAACTGTCAAAAGGGTTGATACTATTTCCATGGAGTCTTTTTGCCATCTGTTTGTCTGAACACTAGTCATAGTTAGCATATTTAAATAAAATGTTTTTAATCATGAGTTAAAAACACTGTTTAATATACTTTTTAAATAAAACATGTTTTTACTGAAGTGTTTTAATCAATCTTTAAGTAAGTAATGAACATCCCCTTTCCTGAAAGAGCAACATTTCTAGTGCACAATTGAGTTCAAGAGCCTCTTAACTGAAGGGTCACAGGATGTTGTCAAAGCACATCAAGAACTTTCGTCAATTTTGAAGAACTGTATTTCAGTAAATAATTTTCTTAAAGCTGCAAACATTGTCAAAATGGGTGATCCGTTTGTACTGTGCTCTTTATGTAAGTCTTTTTGTCATTTACTAACTATTTTTGCTCCAAGTGGCTCTCAGAGAAATCATAATATTTTGCTGTGACCAAATTGCTCCAATATATAAGCAGACTCATCTTTTCACAAGGTTTACAAAGTTATCCTTTTGTGACCTAACTGCCTTTCAGCAAGTTTATAAAACGTGCAGGTTTGGTTATTTTTACGTTTATTGTTTTTCAAACATATGAAGCTGACATTTCCAGGGGCAGATGTGGACTCTGACCACAATCTATTGGTTATGACCTGTAGATTAAAACTGAAGAAACTGCAAAAAGGTGGGAATTTAAGGAGATGGGACCTGGATAAACTAAAAGAACCAGAGGTGGTACAGAGATTCCGGGAGAGCATAAGGGAGCAATTGACAGGAATGGGGGAAATAAATACAGTAGAAGAAGAATGGGTAGCTTTGAGGGATGAAGTAGCGAAGGCAGCAGAGGATCAAGTAGGTAAAAAGACGAGGGCTAGTAGAAATCCTTGGGTAACAGAAGAAATATTGAATTTAATTGATGAAAGGAGAAAATATAAAAATGCAGTAAGCGAAACAGGCAAAAAGGAATACAAGCGTCTCAAAAATGAGATCGACAGGCAGTGCAAAATGGCTAAGCAGGGATGGCTAGAGGACAAATGTAAGGATGTAGAGGCCTATCTCACTAGGGGTAAGATAGATACCGCCTACAGGAAAATTAAAGAGACCTTTGGAGATGAGAGAACGACTTGTATGAATATCAAGAGCTCAGATGGAAACCCAGTTCTAAGCAAAGAAGGGAAAGCAGAAAGGTGGAAGGAGTATATAGAGGGTCTATACAAGGGCGATGTACTTGAGGACAATATTATGGAAATGGAAGAGGATGTAGATGAAGATGAAATGGGAGATATGATACTGCATGAAGAGTTTGACAGAGCACTGAAAGACCTGAGTCGAAACAAGGCCCCCGGAGTAGACAATATTCCATTGGAACTACTGACGGCCGTGGGAGAGCCAGTCCTGACAAAACTCTACCATCTGGTGAGCAAGATGTATGAAACAGGCAAAATACCCTCAGACTTCAAGAAGAATATAATAATTCCAATCCCAAAGAAAGCAGGTGTTGACAGATGTGAAAATTACCGAACTATCAGCTTAATAAGTCACAGCTGCAAAATACTAACACGAATTCTTTACAGACGAATGGAAAAACTAGTAGAAGCCAACCTCGGGGAAGATCAGTTTGGATTCCGTAGAAACACTGGAACATGTGAGGCAATACTGACCTTACGACTTATCTTAGGAGAAAGATTAAGGAAAGGCAAACCTACGTTTCTAGCATTTGTAGACTTAGAGAAAGCTTTTGACAACGTTGACTGGAATACTCTCTTTCAAATTCTAAAGGTGGCAGGGGTAAAATACAGGGAGCGAAAGGTTATTTACAATTTGTACAGAAACCAGATAGCAGTTATAAGAGTCGAGGGACATGAAAGGGAAGCAGTGGTTGGGAAGGGAGTAAGACAGGGTTGTAGCCTCTCCCCGATGTTGTTCAATCTGTATATTGAGCAAGCAGTAAAGGAAACAAAAGAAAAATTCGGAGTAGGTATTAAAATTCATGGAGAAGAAATAAAAACTTTGAGGTTCGCCGATGACATTGTAATTCTGTCAGAGACAGCAAAGGACTTGGAAGAGCAGTTGAATGGAATGGACAGTGTCTTGAAAGGAGGATATAAGATGAACATCAACAAAAGCAAAACAAGGATAATCGAATGTAGTCTAATTAAGTCGGGTGATGCTGAGGGAATTAGATTAGGAAATGAGGCACTTAAAGTAGTAAAGGAGTTTTGCTATTTGGGGAGCAAAATAACTGATGATGGTCGAAGTAGAGAGAATATAAAATGTAGGCTGGCAATGGCAAGGAAAGCGTTTCTGAAGAAGAGAAATTTGTTAACATCCAGTATTGATTTAAGTGTCAGGAAGTCATTTCTGAAAGTATTCGTATGGAGTGTAGCCATGTATGGAAGTGAAACATGGACGATAAATAGTTTGGACAAGAAGAGAATAGAAGCTTTTGAAATGTGGTGCTACAGAAGAATGCTGAAGATTAGATGGGTAGATCACATAACTAATGAGGAAGTATTGAATAGGACTGGGGAGAAGAGAAGTTTGTGGCACAACTTGACCAGAAGAAGGGATCGGTTGGTAGGACATGTTCTGAGGCATCAAGGGATCACCAATTTAGTATTGGAGGGCAGCGTGGAGGGAAAAAATCATAGAGGGAGACCAAGAGATGCAGATTCAGAAGGATGTGGGTTGCAGTAGGTACTGGGAGATGAAAAGGCTTGCACAGGATAGAGTAGCATGGAGGGCTGCATCAAACCAGTCTCAGGACTGAAGACCACAACAACAACAACATGAAGCTGAAATTGGGAAAAAAAGGTGGCTTGTAAATGCAAGGGACACATGATCCATACTTGCGTAAGGGCCACATACTTGCGTAAGGGACACATGATCCACCCATACTTGGGTAAGTTACCATCAATAAATCCCCAATTCCTTAAGGAATCAAATTTCCATCTACAAAAGGGCATCAATTGTCTGTTAACTTTCCATATACTTTAATGTGTCAAATCACTGATGTTAAGCACGTAGAAGAGAAAAAGTTTTGGAGAGGTTTGAAATGATTCTATAATTTTGTTCGAAATTGCTAAAAGCCCTTATTAGGAAACACTGGATAAATATAGTCTGGATAGTTTGTGCCTGATTTTAAGCAAAAGCTATTTTTCACAGATCTCAATGTTTATGATATATCTCCTGAATGAATGATGGAGGCCAAGTCTGAGAGCAAAAGGGCATGAGGGAGACTTAGAGTGAGACAGATGGTCACTCTAAAGACAAATTTAAGAAGAAGGAATCTGGACTGGAACATAACAGTTATAGAAGAAGAATGGTGGAAAGACAGAGGAAATCGGAAAAGTCCCATACATTTCCCAAAACAGCTCAATGCTAGATAAAGGAGAAACGAAAAGACAATGATCTCTTGAACTATGTGTCTTAAAATCATATAATTTTGTAGGAACATCCAGTGTCTTATATAGAGACGGTCTGCAAAGTGCAGCGCAAGTAGAGTTAGTAGTAAAGACGTAATAAATGAAAACATAAGTGCTCATTTTGACGTTATACTGTGTGCCATTTTAAGCAGAAGTTAGTTCTTCACACATCTAAATGTTTGTGATGTCATATCTCCTGAACTATGTATCATACAATGATATAATTTTGTAGGTACACTCAGTGGTATATGTGTGTACCATTCGCAAACTGTGTTGCAAATAGAATTGGTAGTAAAGAAGTAATAAACTACAACATCATTTCTGATGCTGAAGTTAAACTGCATGAACAGCAAAGCTCTTGGAAGTTGTTAGACTGGCAACCTGCAACAGGCACTGCAAACTGAAAAGTAGTTTTTTGTGCACTACCAGGTTTCTAAAAAAAATCTAACTATAGAAGATGCTGCCCAGAACAAATTATTTTAATGTAGATTTAAACTGGCATTGTTCTCATATTGTAGACATGGATATCACCCCCCCCCCCCCCCCCCTCTCTCTCTCTCTCTCTCTCTCTCTCTCTCTCTCTCTCTCTGTGTGTGTGTGTGTGTGCCGATGAGCATCTACAAGACAATTGAGGGTAGACATCACATAATATTTTTACTGCTTGCTTTTTTGAGAAGACAATACTAGTTTTCTAAGTGAGTCCACGAGACGTTACTGAGTGAAAATATGCAAAATTAGTTAAGAGGCTGATTTGTTTGTCTCCAATACTAGCAATTATATGAAGAACAGGAGGAGCTGAAAATATGTGTTTGAGCACCTCAGTAACACACTTATTTCAGTTCAAGTTTCCATAAATATGTACATCAAAAATTTGGAGTGTTCCATCTTGTTTACTGACTCCTGTTTATAGGCTATGTCACTTTATGGCGTGATTATATTTGTTGTGTAGAACTGTATGTAGTGTATTTTCTCAAAACTAAGGAGCGTCCATTTTCAGACCACCAGTTTCTTCTTTGAACAATATCACTAACCATTTCCACTGTTGCTTTCCACCTCTAATCGGATTTACTTTAACACTGGTATTTGTCTGCAAACAGTACCAATTCTGCTTGATGAATTTTAAGTGGAAGGTTATCAACATAAATGAGGAAGTGAAATAGACCTAAAATAGATCCCTTTGTAATTTTTGTTGCTAGTCACTAAAATTTACTCTCCATCCAACATTTTTTGACTAATTAAAAAAACCGTTTGCATTTTGCTTGTTAAATATGAGTCATACCAGTTGTTAGTAAAGCTATCAATTACACAAAACTGAAGTTTTCCTAAGAGTAATACAGTCGACACAATCAAATGCCTCAGAAAGATCACAAAAATACTAACTGGTGATATTTTATTATTTAAGGTTTGTAAGTCTGTACTCCTCAAAAGACACTCTTCAGCACATGTACACACAGCTGCACTGCTCACCTGCAGGTGGAACTGGCAATGATGTCGACATCATGGGCAGCTGCAGCACGGCGGCCACAGAAGGCAGTAGCATTGCGGGACCAGTACAGTGTGATGCGGCAGCGGTGACGCGTGCCGCCAAGGCAGCCGCCACATCAGACAGGGCTGCTGCCGATACCGATCCCCGATCAGCGGGAGAAGCCGGAGGCACGTCTGTGACCGTAGCCACAGACGTGCCTGGTGTGGCGCCAGCCCGTTGCGCTCCATCTCCCTGCACCGAAGAAATCACCTGTAGCACACCGCTGACCTGTAGAACATGGCCATTGCTGGTGACTGAACTGTAGCCTCCCACCAACTACACACAATGACTGGTAAAGGGAGTAGTATATTGTACATGCCGGAAGCAAATAATCGTATACAATTTCTTTAGCAAGAGGAAGATTGTATAATGGTGATGTGAAAAACTCTTGACATCGCAATGTAAGAATGAGTTTTATTTGCCAAAAAGGTAAAGTCTGTTTTTATCAGTAAAAGACCATACTGGTAAGTAGCAATAAACAGTTCATAATCAGAGAACATTTAAAGACAGCTGTAGCATATTTGTAACTGGATGTTCCTTTGAATGGTGCTATTCTGGGAATTCAGCCTGTAATGCATCTGTCAATACTGGGTAGTAGCACAGGGTACGATTCCCATCTAGTAAATTACATGATATCGTGTATTTTACAATACGTATGTTAATCTATAAATTTTGTGCTATTATCAGTTCTTATAACATTTTAAGTTTCGTTATCAGCTGTTTGTAAGTAAGAAATTCTTATCTCAACAGATTTTGTAAAAACGTTTGGGAATAATAAAAACATTATTTGAAGAATTATTTATGCAGAATTGCAGAGAATGGCATAAAATTACCAATTTAAATGGCGACACTGTAAATTATCTATGATAATGTACTTCTTTAGTTATTTTTAATAATTCTTAAAGACTTGTATTTTCAAACATTAAGGTTAAAATGTGAGCAAAGACACATACCAACAGGTGTTGAAAATTCTTTGTAAATAAACAGCTTTAATTGTGACTAACTTTAATAACAATCAATTATACATTTGTATTAGTAAAAATTTCATAAACAGCATGTGCACTGGTGAATGTTAGTCAGTATTGGATGTACAGTTGTCGGTTAGGCAGTACCGTATTTGATAGGTTGAGCTCGTCAATGTGCAAAAAATATGGCACTGTCTTTCATGCAAGTTGATGTAACAAAGGGAAAAACTAACGGAGAAGATTTCAGTAAAGTTTTACCACCGGGAAAAATAGATAACAAAGTTATGAAAATGAATGTGTGATGATACTGAAAAAATTAGAAGTATCTACGTCTAGTATGTCCAGAACCAAAGTATGAAATATTTAATTTTTGTTCTAACAATATTCACTTCAGTAATGTCACGTAATGACATATTCAGACTATATTTCTGACAAAAATAACCTGCAAGTTAAATTTTATGTACTAATAGAAATGGCTTACATTAGATACCATAACAAATTATTCTTCTCTCAATATTTCAGCTGTGAAACTTCCAGCTACTTTTGTAGTGAGTCATGAGACTGAGGACGTAGTCGTCCTGCTCCCCTTACATACCTGCAGGCCACACTGATGCATGTACTGCTGTACACACTAGCAGATGAATATACGCCACTCGAGTGATATATATATATATATAAAGAGGTATATGGTTGCAGGGGCATCTGGCACCCGTAATGTTTGTGTTTGGTTGTTTCATCAGAACGTAAAGTTGATGATAGATGGGGCCAATCTTAGAGTTGATTATAAAGATCTTTTGGAAGTTATGGTATATAATATTGACAGTTACAATTGTATGATCAACGGAAAATTTGAAGATTGTCTACGCAAACAACCCTTACTTGAGATGTGTACAGAATCCGAAGAAGACAATTTGATACCTGACAATATAAAATACAAACAATGTGTGACACAGGACAGAACTGAAATGGTGACAGAGAAGAGTTTTTTGAAGTGTTAGTGGCTAACCTTGAAAATCTGAAAATGCATCTTTTATTGCAAAAGTTCAAAGTAAATTTTTGAAAGACAAAAAGCCAACCTTGGCAGCTGATGAATGCTTAGTTCTTTCTGACTTTTCGGAAAATTATTCCTTTGTTGTTCAAGATGAAGTACAAGGACACCAGCGGGTAAACAAACAGGCCACAAAACTAATGAGCCACAGCTTTTGTGTCATAAGTGACTACCTTGAACACAACACTACAGCAGTGCGCATTTTTCAACTAAAATTAACAAAATACATTAAACAGCACCACCCTTCAATAAAAAAACTGATTTACTTTTAAGATGGGGCAGCAAGTCAATATAAAAACAAAAAAAGATTTTATTAACATCTCCTTTCATGAAGAAGATTTTGGGTTTGATGTAGAATGACACTTTTTTGCTTCATGCCATGGGAAGAATGCTTGTGATGGTGTCGGGGGTACAACAAAGCAAGCTGTCACAAAAGCAAGTCTGCAGTGAACCGATGACAACATATAACAACACCTCAAGAAATGTTTTAATTCTCTAAAAAACATACCAAAGGAATTACCTATGTTTTTGTACAATGTGAGGAAATACAAGAAGTCTATGATAGTGTCTTGAAGGAAAGGTGCAACACTTGTCAGAAGATTAAAGGCACTCGATCTTTTCATTGTTTTGTACCCCATTCATACAACTTCCTGAAGTGTAAAACCACATCAACTTCGCCTGATAGTGAACTTCATCAGCGTGGAAAACTTGTGCAACTGGTTCTTCAAAATAAAGACATAGTGGCTCGTGTTTACGATGAACAGTGGTGAATTGGCAAAGTTGATAATTCTGACTATCAAAACCAAGATGTACATGTTGTATTTTATCACCAACCAGGACCAAGGACATATTTTTTAAAAAACTGAGAAGGATCAAGTTTGGATGCCACTTAAAAATGTACTAAGGAAGCTGTCTCCCATGGAATTTACAACTGTGACTGGGCGAACTTATAATCTAACACCCAAACTGAGTGAACAAATTTCTCAAATGTTCAATGAGCGATATACTAAAAACAAATAACAAGAGAACAATATAATGTAATTAGTAGGCCTATTTTCAATAAAAAAAGTAAGTAATCACAGATATGATTAAATTATATACTGTAACTGATATATTTTATCCCATAAGCCTAGATACCGCAGATGTTAAAAAACATATTTTTGAATCGTGTTCATAAATTTTTTCATAACTTCCAATTGAATCTCAAAGTTGTAATTTATAATGAAGTTTAATATCATAAAGGTCTATTAACCGTGAAATTTTAGATTTTTATTTGGGCCCCAAACAAAGATATTGCAGGCCACAAAACGGAAAAATAAAAAAAAAAAAAGCAATTTTTAAAAATAGTGTATTTTTTTAAGTGTAACCTGCTCACCATTGATACTCTATATAAAGTAACTATACTATACAATGTAATAGCAGAAAAAATATTAAAGCTGAGAAATTAAACTTTCTTTGGAAAACTACTGTTCAAAAATCGAGTTTCTTTAATTTGTGGCTGATAACTTTGAACTATTAAAAATATATTAAAGAATACATTCAGCTAAGTGATAATGATGTTAATTTGTAGCCCAGAGTGTGATGAACTAAATGTATTTTATCTGGAAGACTTAGGACAAGCCACCACTGAATAATTGTAAAAAAAATGTAGATGCTTGTAAATACCAAAAAATGCATGCAGCTTGGAACAAATATGGCCACCATTTCAAAATAATAAACAATTTTTTTTAAAAAAAATATTTTTGTGACTACTAAACATTGGGGAATTCACCCAGCAAATATAAATTTTTTCTGGGACAGTCAAGCAACCAATTATTTTTTTCTTGGACCACTTGGTATGGATTGACCCCACTGCTTTGATTGTTGTTTTGTCTCTGGAGTACAGTAGTGCAACCAAGTTCCATCTGTGGTCACAAACCGGCACAAAAAATATTACTCATTTCTCCTAAAATGGGCCAAACATTGCTCCAACTTGGTCATTCTCACACATTTTTGATCAAGCATCAAGAGTCGCGGTACACATCCAGAAGACAATTTTTTCATTTCTAATTCTTCAGTTAAAAAGCGACATACAGTGTCAGAGGACATCTGGCAAACGTGAGCAATTTCACGCACTTTCGATCGATGATGCTCCGTGACCATTTTGTGTACTTTTGCAACGATTTCTGAAGTAGTGACACATCTCAGTCAACCACTGCACAGATCACCATCTGAGCTCTCCTGAGCAAATTTAAACTCATTTGGCAACAGTTGAATATGAAGGAGCAGAGTCCCCCAGTGTACATGGAAACTGGCACGAATATCCTTTGCTTTCATACCTTTCTTTACGAAGTACTTGATCACTGCTCAAATCTTGATTTTTCCCACCTTCGCAAATCACTATGCAGGAACAACAAGAGAGCCACATCACCGCAACAAATCTCTTCCAAGAGCACTCATGTGGCACGTGTTTACAGGCAACAGTCCAATGAATATCACATAAACAACTAGTGCTGACCTCTCATGGTGATTCCGAGAACTTTTCAAACCACCCTTGTATTAAGTGGAGTCCTACCACACCCACACTAGGTAGGTGACCGTTCAAAAAGCTCTACTGTCACCTCTGCTCCGGTTAGCATCTAAAACGAATTCTGCTGAAATGGCTACAAAAGCAGCAATTTTGATTTCACCTGGCTTGTTAACGATTTGTAACTTTCAGGTAAGCATCACGACTGGTGAATGAGTATAACCTACATTTCTCTTGTTGCCATGATAAAATCTACTTCTTTTGCCAAAACATGCTAGAGTTTACACAGTCACTTCACTAACATGTTCTGCAGACACAACAGCAAGAGTGTTCTGAAAGCATCTTTTATTAAGTGGAAAACTCAAGAAAAGTAAAGTCAATAGCTTATGAAAAAGGACATGTAATGTGTACACTTATGCTGTTCCAAAATCCACAACGTTTCTCGTTTCGACAGCTCTTAAAAATTACATTCTTTCACCCAAAAAGTCTGTTGTTAGTGGAATAACATGGCAGGTAATGAAGTTTTGCATAATAACCATGTGGCAAAATACTCTCCTCCTTGCACACTATCATTTGGCAAAATCTCATCTCGATACCTCAAACCGTTAATGAAATATGAGGAATGTTGTACATATTTCGTTCTGTCTCTATCACCGGTGTACGCGATCGCAGATGAGTGTGCTGCATCAGATCGATTTTCTTGAGATTGGTGACACGTGGAGACCTCCACCCATGTCTATAGAAAACCTGAAAGTGTTAGCTAAATTCCTTATGCAGCAAGATATTATGTAATATGCACCAAACTCAAAATCATAGCCACCCCTATTTTTCATTGCAAACTCTTTTGAACATTGCACAGCGTCTTGCTTAAATGCAAATATCGCAATAACTGTGACCGTTAATGGAATGATGAAGCTGACATGTAAAGCCACAAGTAGCTCAACAATGAAATTGTTTACCAAATTGTTTCAATAAAATCAATTGAGAAAGACTGCACGGCACGCGCTTCTATTCTGT
Organism: Schistocerca serialis cubense; assembly: GCF_023864345.2. Taxonomy (NCBI): domain Eukaryota; kingdom Metazoa; phylum Arthropoda; class Insecta; order Orthoptera; family Acrididae; genus Schistocerca; species Schistocerca serialis. Next base: position 39,186,839 of record NC_064649.1, on the reverse strand, counting down.
CATAACCATCATGTCACTCATTGGCTGAAAGCAGGCAAACAATGTTTGCCTCCCCTTCTGAACATACGGGTGAATTCATCCAGTGCTTTGGATGAGAACTGGTCACTGCTTATCAGCCACCATATCCTATGTGGGCTACAGGGCTAGCATGTTCCCCACTCCTGCCCTGCTACATCCCTCCCCCTCCTAACTCCCATGCCTCCTCTGTAGACATCTATTCCACTTCATACCATCATTTTCTATTCTGTTGAATATGTCTTTACAAACAGACTTATTGGTGACTGTTGAGGAAGAGCTCTCGGGTTTCCAGCCCAGTGACAGTATTAAAGTACCATGACATTTTGAAGTGTGTCCTACGTACCATCTTAACCAGAAGACATTTTTCAAAGTGTCGTAGTACTTTAACACTGTCAGCCAGCTGGAAAGCGGATAGCTTTTCCTCGACAGTATACACTAGGAAAGTCTACATTCACAGCTATTGGTGACTAGTTTAGAATACAGTGTTCATGTGTAAACCATTACCTGCACTTTGATAATGAGGGTCATCTTGAAGTAATGCAACAAAAGTTATTAAGAGTTCACTTTTGTGAGCTCTGTCTCTCTTGTCAGGTGGCCAGCTGCAGAAAAGCTCATAATGCTACATACATGAAACTTACAAATGTGAACAGTTCATAACTCTTCTATTCAGTTACTATGATCACACATTTAAGTCTCAGGTAACATTTGAAAATAACCATTTTATCCTCATATAGTCAACAATAAATTTGAATGCGAATGCAACTTTATCAGACAATGATTGCTATTCTTCCAATAATTATTACAAAAATAATTAATATAATGAAAGCATAGGCAATTATCTGGCATATAATATTAAATAAATACAAGAGTTTAAACAAATTAAAAAGGATCTTCACATGGAGAGTGATACAGAACACACAGAAGCAGACAATGGGATGCAATATATTAGATTACAACTGAATTTGATTCTCTTGCAAATGACTACACTGTCAAGTACATAAAGGATCCCTGAAACTGTGGTTTTAATGCATTTGCTGGTCTGCTTTTTCCATAATTTTAACCAAACAAGAGGATATTGATTTTATGCATATTTCTGTGTATAGTGGTGCCTCTTTTCTCTTAAGGCTACCTCTGTGTGTGTGTGTGTGTGTGTGTGTGTGTGTGTGTGTGTGTGTAAAAGGAGGGGGGGGGAGGGGGGTGGGAATCTGAAGAATCACTGTACATGAAAGACACATAATTTCTTATGCTTTTATGAATTCATGTCTGCTGCTCACTGCCTCTTCTGCTTCGTGAGTAGAAATCCATTCTCATTTACAAAGTGTTTAATGTTCCACTGATGATTAATGTTAATTTAGCTTCAAAAATGCGTGATGTTTAAATTACTTTTTGTTATTAGCTATGAATACTTCTGATCTTAGTCATCATGGTATTCTTTTTAAATAACAACATTGTGTTTTGAAAAGACTTAACCTATTGTTATATTCAATTCTAATGCATCTGAACAAACTAAATGAATAATTTGAACAATACGTCTAACATTGTTAATGATTAGGTGCATTTAATTTTTGTTTGCAGAATTCAGAATCCATGCAGCCTGCGAACTACTGAAGCTACAAGAATGTAGACAGCTGGTATGGATATGTTGCTGGGCCATGCTCGGGAGAAATACCCCAGGGCCTCCCAAAGTTGGAAACTAATTATTTCCTCTCGTTTTTCTGTCAGTGTCGATTCAATCATCTTGCGCATCACCTTCGGTTGCCACATTAGATTTTTGTATTGCAGGGTTGTATTTGCCTCATACGGTTCTGCTGTCTCAAAGTATGACAGGTGGCTAATGGGAACTGAATTTAGGAACACTGGTGAAAGGAAGTGTGCAATATTCAAACATGCAATGTTTTCTCTGACTGTACCGTCATCGTGGATGGTGGTGGCTCCTGAGGTGGTGGTGGGGGTGGAGGGGGAGGCAGTTCTGCTGGCACTACTTGTAACACATTGCCAACCTGGAAAAAAAAAAAAAAACATTTTTGTGACACCTATAACTACAATCCCATTACCAAATCGCTGTGGAAGGCCTGGAAATGTATTAGATAGATATATAGAGAGAAAGAGAAAGAGAGAAAGAGAGAGAGAGAGAGGAGACGGAGATGAAGAAGAAGAAGAAGAAGAAGAAGAAGAATACTGTTGACTGGTTCCAATATAAAAATATTAAAATTTATGTAATTAATGTAGGACATCATGCTTTTCAGGAAATAATTCTCCTTCTCAAGTATACAGGGTGAGGTCACTAACTATTGCCTTCTAGAGTAACTCCGAAAGTATGATAGTAGCTGAAAAGTTTGTGGGACAAACATTGCATGGCACAATGGGAGCCATAATATGATGTGGGTTTTTTGTTGCTAGGTGGGATCACATCAGAGGTATGTAGGTCAACTTTTTTTTTTTTTTTTTTAATGGGATGTTATAGTTTGGTACTTATTTTCTGATAGCAGCTATCGGAACGAATCCAATGATGTGTAACAGTAAGGTCTTTTAAGGTCTTTGAAGGTCACAAAGGTGGCATGAACGTCCATTTACAGAGGGTGTTCGAATTGATGACCATTGATATCAATGCAGTGCTGCAATCTTCTTATCATGGATTGAGTGGTATTCCTTATCACTGCAGCACTTATCGAAGCACATGCTCTGACAATTCTATCTCATATATTGTGCAAATAGTAAATATTCGCTGAATACAGTGCATCCATCTAACGTGCCATTCGACAGTTTCGCAACAGAACAATAATAGGAATGGTAAGACTAGTACTGTCGAATCAAACGAATGTGAATGATGTACTATCTCGAAAAACAAGTCGATATGCTTTTCATTTACGGAGAATGTCAAAAAAATTCAATGAGAGTTACAGCCCTATATGCTAAAAGATATCCTCAAATTACCCCCCTTACATGTTGTATATTTAAATATGTGTATGGTAAATTGAGAACAACTAGATCTTTAATGCATCGGGAACATATCCAGTGAAGGATAGTTACTAACGAGGAAACGGAAATTCGTACTCTTGGCACTGTGGTTCGAGATCCTAGTGTTAGTTCGCATCAAATTGCAAGAGAATCTGGCATGGGCCGGAGTAGTGTTGTTCATGTTCTGCATTGCCACAAATATCATCCTTATCACATCAGTCTCCACCAAGAATTAACTGGTACGGATTGTATGCATCACACCGAATTCTGCCGATGGGCTCAACTTCAGATTCTGAAGGATGACACATTTATTAATTTGATTTTATTTACTGACGAGGTTACATTCATGAACCATGGAAATGTTAATTTGCATAACATGCATAATTGGGCAACTGAAAATCCACAGTAGCACACCAAACACGGTAATCATTGAATGTATGGTGTGGGATTCTCGAGGACAAAATTATAGGCCTCTATTTCATCGAAGGAAATCTTAATGGTAGGAAGTGCACCACATTCCTGCGAGGAACATTAGATCTGTTATTGGAAGAAATACCTCTGGGTTTTTTCTTGTGGGGATTCATAAAAGACATTATTTATTAAGACTTTCCAACTACACCTGAAGATACACAATAGATAATTGTCAGAGCATGTGCTTCAATAAGTGCTGATGTGATAAGCAATATCACTCAATCCATGATAAGAAGATTGCAGCACTGCATTGATACCAATGGTCATCACTTGGAACACCTTCTGCAAATGGACGTTCATGCTGCCTTTGTGACCTTCGCTGACCTTCAAAGACCATACTGTTACACATCATTGGATTCGTCTCGATATCCGCTATCAGAAAATGAGTACCAAACTATAACATTCCACTTAAAGGAACAAAGTTGAGCTTCGTATCTCTAAAGCGACCCCACCTACGAACAAAAAACCAACATCATATCATGGCCCCTGTTGTCCCATGCAACTTTTGTCCCACAAACGTTTCAGCTTCTATCATACTTTTGGAGTTACTCTTGGTGGAAACAATTAGTGACTCACCCTGTATAAATTTATTACAATATGTGACAGGGGCCTGAAAAATCTTTACATAAAATGTGCTTGTACATTTCACAGTACATTAAGAAGAAGAAATGTCACTAACAGCACAGAAATGTGCAATCTCAGTCAAGTTATGCATGACGCAGCATCTGACACATGCCATAAGAAAAATGTGCTTGATAATGTAAGTTACTTTAAAAACACGCACAGACTATGCTTATTGTCTTAGGTAGAAATAGTGACAGTCTTGTATTTTATTTATTATAATTTTGTATTTCAGTCACAGGCCATATAAATATTTTCATTATACCTTCCAGTTATTACCAAGTATTCATCAGACAATCTGTTTAAAACGAAGGAAAAACAGAGGGGGTGGGGGGGATAGTAAAATACTAGGAAACTAAAGTACAAATCAGACTAACTCCTGTAAATTACTAGTTGATGAGTTACTACAGAATGTATTCAAGCAAATAAGCTGTGGACAGAAATTACCTTGATTTGTAGTTCAGTTTTATATTATTTTACCATCCATGTGTTTTTTATTTCTTTTTAAACATATCATATGATGATGACTTGATAGTATCTCGAAATATATGCTGATAACACCTGTTTGACTGGAGACAAATATATAATAAAAGGCTTCTAAAAAAAATGAGGAAACATACTGACCACAAAGTAAACTAAGTATATAAAAATCAAAATACTGGTTTTTGATTTAAAAAATGGACTCATCATAAATATGACATTAAAAGGATTAAAAGTATTCATTTTTATGCCACTTTAAAATAACACCACGCCTTGGTATCGTAATCAATATGTTTGACAGCAAAAGAAAGCTGTAAAAATTTTTAAAAACCTAGAAAATTTCATTCCATTCAAAACTGAAATTTCTGAAAGGGCAAAGGGAAAGGGAGAAGGTGCAACAGCTCCCAAATTTACTGCTGCACAACACTTAGACACTTCAACATACAGCTGCAAAAAGCTGAGAGGAAAAAGTATAAGATGGGAAAACGACATTACATTCAAGTTGTAAACAAGTAGTGAGTGATCATGAAGTAGGAGAAATATCTTATGTTGTATTCCAATGAAAATAATAAGTTTTTGAAAACATAATAATAGATAGATACAAAATTTACTCACCAAGCGGTGGCAGCAGAACACACACATATGAAGCTAAAGGAAATTTGCAAGCTCTTGGAGCCAGTGGGACCTTCTTCTGGCAGGAGGATTGCAGGGGAAGGAAGAAAGGGGGGTGGGGGGGGGGGGGGGGGGAGAAAGAAAGAGAGAAAGAAAAAGGTCCAGTGATGTTTAGGAAATGGTGAGCGTTTGGAAAAGTCACCCAGAACCATGGGTCATGGGAGACTTACTGGATGGGATGAGAAGGAAAAACTGATTGTTGGGGGCTGCACTGAATGAGATCGGAAAACCTAAGAGCTTAGAGGTCGATGATAAGGTAATAAGCATGACAAAACACCGTATGATAGTTAGATCAGCAGTTCTTGCCTATGCAGAACAGTGTGTTACTATTTGCTCTCCTCCACATTCTGCAAAACATAATGTATTTCTTTGCTTTGTTCAGGAAAAATAAACACATCACTTTGTGTAGTAGATGTACTTCAAAAAACCAAAATTTAATTTGCCAACTTAAAAAAATATTAGCAGTAGCTTCCAACATCAATACAATGACTATTTATTTTGTGATTAACACATGAAGAATTAAGGATGGAATATTAGGGTTTAAAGTCCTACTGACAATGAAGTCTTTTGACATGGAACACGAGCTTGTAGTGTGTTCGAGATGGGCTATGAGATTGGATGTGTTCTACAAAAGGATCATTTCAGCATTTGCCTGGAGTTTTTTTCAGGAAAGCGCTGAAAATCCAAGGGGATCGGATGAAGATGTGAATAATCATCCTCCCTAATGGGAGTCCAATGAGCTAAACACAGTGCCACCTCGCACAGTGACTAAGGTTTGTGTTATACTATACTGCACAACGACATCTACGTAGGTACTACGCAAGCAATCATATGATGTGTAGCGGAGTGTACCCTGTACCACTAGTCATTTCCTTTCCTGTTCCACTTACAAACAGAGTGAGGGGAAACAACTGTCTATAAAGATCCATGAAAGTCCTAATCTCTCTATTCTTATATTCATGTGCCTTACGTGAAATATATGTCAGTGACAGTAGAATCTCTCTGCGGTCAGCATCCAATGCTGGATCTCTAAATTTTCTCAGTAATGTTCCTCATATAGAATGTCATGTTCCCTCCAGTAATTCCATTTGAGTCCCGATGTATCTCTGTAATACTTGCATGTTGTTCAAACCTACCAGTAACAAATTTACAAGGCCACCTCTGAATTGCTCCAATGTCTTCCTTTAATCCAGTCTGGTGCATAACTCAAATAGTACTCAACAATGGGTTGCACTAGTGTCCTATATGTGGTCTCTTTTACAGATGAGCCACACTTCCCTTAAATTCTCCCAATAAACCAAAGTCAACTATTTGGCTTCCCTACTACAATCCTTACATTCTCATTCCATTTCACACTGCTTAGCAACAAAACATTTAGATATTTAACTGACGTGACTGTATCAAGCAACACAATACTAATGGTGTACTCAAGATTATGGGCTTGTTTTTTCTACTCATCTGCATTAACTTACATTTTTCTACATTTACAGCTAGCTGCCATTCATCATTCTGACTGGAAATTCTGTCTACGTCATTTTGTATACTGCTACAGTCACTCAACTTTGACACCTTCCCATACACCGCAGCATCACCAGCAAACAGCCGCATATTGCTGCCCAACCTGTCTGCCAGATCATTTATGTATATAGAAAATAACAGTGGTCCTATCACGTTTCTCTGGGGCACTCGTGACAATACCCTTGTCTCTGATGAACACCTGCTGTTGTGGACAACTGGGTTCTGTTACTTAAGAAGTCTTCAGGCCACTTACATACCTCAGAACCTATTCCATATGCTTGGAACTTTGTTTACAGGCAGCAGTGTAGTATTGTGTCAAATGCTTTATGGAGATCTACAAATACAGAATCCCCCTGTTGCCCTTCATCCTTGGTTTGCAGGATCTCTTGTGAGAAATGGGCTGATCTGTATCCTTGAGTAGAGAATCTGACAAACTTCAGAAAGTCAATAACTTTGTTATGAAGGATATCTTGAGTTTTGGGGTCTATGCTAGTACAGCTTGGTTTTTGCAGTTGTTGAAGAAGTTAAAGGTAAATGCATTAATTTCTTACCTCAATTTTGTGTTGAGCGTGAAATTATAACCTAGCTGCTGCTACTACTGCTACTTTAAAGAACACTGCTTCTAATATCCAACGAACTTCGTCTTTCTCGACCATGACTGCAGTTATATGATACACTTACTCACCGTCGTCACAGTGGTGTGCCAGGTGGGGTTTCAGCACTTGTCACTTTTTTCCACCGTCCAAGGAAATACACAGGCCTACAGATGGTTACCAAAATAATAGAAGTGAGCAAGGTGACTCAGTTGTGAGGAGGATCAACTATCATTCATGAGGACAATGGTTCAAACATCAGTTTGACCATCTAGACTTAAGTTTTCTGCAGTTTCCTTATGGAAAATGCTGGGATGGTTCCTTCAAAAAAGACAAATTCAGTTGTCTTCCCCACATCAATATTGTGCTTTGTCTCTAATTCCCTCATCATCAATGTGCTGTTAAACCTTTTATCTTCCTTCCTTCAAAATAATGGAGACGATATGTTCCATAATACTGCATCATAAATCAACCAAACTTAAAGGCTGCTGATTCAACTAAACACCCAGGGATTACAAATAAGATCAACTTCAGTTATAGCTATCAGGCAGAAAATGTTAAGATGAAGACAAACCAAAGACTGCTTTTTATGGCGGAACACTTAGAAGGTCAGAAGGTAAGACAAATATACTAAAAGAGTGTGACTGTACTATATTTGTCCATCCTCTTCTCAAGTATTCCTGCACAGTAGGAGATCCTCACTAGATAGGATTGATGGATGGCATTGAAAAAGTTCAAAGAAGGCTGGCTTGTTTCGTATTATCACAAAATAGGGGGGAGATGGTTGTAGATACAATAACGGAGCTGGTACGGTGATCATTAGAATAAAGACTTTTTACACATTGCTAGAACTTTTCACAAAATTGCAGTCACCAACTTCCTCCTCCGAATGCCAAAACATTTTGTTGACTTTCTACAAAGGCAGAAATGAGAACTGTGAGATAAAATGAGAGAGATCCCAACTTGTACAGAAAAATTTAGGTATTCATTTTTCCCACAAACTATTTGAGAGTGGAACTTTAGAAAAATAGTCTGAAAGTGGTTCTATGAACACATATGTGTGAACTGCAGAGTAATGAGGTAGACATAGGGCTGCACGGCACGCTAATACTTATCAATCGTGTGCTTCAACTCCTTTTGTTATTCTAGTGTACTGTGGTTTGCTGATTTCACACTGTACATTCTGTACTTTTATCATTTTTAGTCTTGACTAGATACTAAACTACAATGCTCTTTTGCAAAAATATCCCAAGAAAGTCCCCAAGTCACATGTATCAGTGCCATAGTGAACTGTAAATGTACAGCAAACTGGTGCTGTATTTCAGTATGTTATTTTTAGTGTTTATCTTGCTCTGTTAACCATCTGTTCAGTGACACCTCTCACAGACTTGGTTATATAGTCGGAAAATTTCTACTTGACTCTTCAAGCCAAACTGAGCACATCTGGATATTTATCAAATGCAAATAAACAATTATTTTACTGTTATTTGTTGGGGACTGTTAAGTCTTATAGAGTTTACACGCCATACAGGTCTAACACACTGAAGAACTCTGTGATGCAGCTCTGGCAAACTGTTCAGTGCCAACTGGCTACTGTGTCATCTGCTGCTGTGAGTCATCATTTGGATGCAATCTTCGGGAAAACCAAGTCAGCGCAGCACTTCCCTTCTATTCTCAGCTTCTAGAACTTGGAGCTGCTACTTCACTCGAGTGGCTCACCAATTGGCATCACACGGGAGTATGGGGAACTCAACCTGTGTCCTCCACATGGCAGTAACTGACCCCTCCACTATGGAGGCACACTTATGGGCTACATGTTATCTCAAAATTGCCGAGCCAGTACAACTGCAGTGTTTTACTCTCAGTAACCTACACGTAGTGCCCTTCACAGTTTGTGTGGTACAAAAATTGCAGTGTTCACAAAGTACGCATAGTAAATTGCACATTACATATTTGTGAATAGAACCACTACAAATACTACAAAAATGAGATGATTCTACACATCTCCAGATGGGCCGATAGTTGCTTCTGTGAACATCTATCATTATTACTTGAAGCTATGTTTGCATCTGTAAATGGCAGCTCTTTGTTTCCAGCAGTTTTATTACCATTTCTGCACTTGGAGGTATGTCGGTAGATTCCAAACTGGAAACAGTTCAAGAAAATAGGAACTTCATTGTATAAAACCCATTTGTATGTACTGTGGAAGAATGCTACTACATGAATGGTGCATGAAATGCAGAAATTCACGGACTTATTATTTGATGGTGTTCGATATTAACACAAAACAGCAGAGGTTAATAATGTAGGACAATGCAATGAATAGTAGAGGCTTTGAGTTGTCAACAGGAACATAAATGAAACTGAAGACTTGATCGCTTTTAGAAGAATCCTTTTTCAAGCTATAAAACACACACACACACACACACACACACACACACACACACACACACACACTCACTCACTCTGTACAGCTACATTGTGCCAGCTGTATACACAATGCAGGTACTGCAGTTCTATGTCTACATCAATACTCCTCAAGCCACCTGACAGCATGTGGCAGAGAGTATTTTTGGTACCACTAACTGACTTCCCCCCACCCCTCCCCCCTGTTCCATGTTCCACTCAAGAATGGCATGCAATAAGTCTCTGCCTTAGGTCTAATTTCTTGAATCTTCTCATTGTGGTCATTTCACGAGACATATGTGGGAGGAAATAGTAAATCTTTCTGCGATGCAAAATGCCTCTCTTGTAGCATCAGCCACTGGAGTTTGCTGAGCATCTCTGTTATACTCTCACACTGATTGAACAATCCTGTGACAAAATGTGCCACTCTTCGTTGGATCTTCTCTATCATTCTTATCAGTTCTACTTGGTAAGGGTCCCACAGTGATGAATGATATTCAAGAATCAGTAGAACAACTACCTTGTATGCCATTTCTTTTGTAGATGAGTCGTATTTTCTTAAAATTCTTCCTATGAATCACAGTATTTTCCTACTATTTATTTTATGTGAACATTCCACTTAAGATCACTCCAGATAGATACTCCTACATATTTTACAATAGTTATTGTTTTCAGCAACTTGTCAACAACAGTGTAGTTGCACAGTACTGGATTTCTTTTTCAATGTATGTGCCAGCTCCTGCACCCTCATCAATCCTCTGTAGATTCATCTGCAAATCGTTACTGTCTTTTGATGTCTTACAGATGACCATATCATCTTTGAGCAGCATTAAAGAGCTTCTGACCATTCTACTAGGTCATTTATATACACAAACAGATCCTTTACATCTGTGAATTTTGTTCAGTTAAGAGTGACATGTTGGGTTCTATCTGCAAGGAAGTCTCAGATTCAGTTGCAAATCTGGTCCAATAGTAAGTAAGTTCATACTTTTTTTCAGCTAAAAGCAGGGTGGGACAGTTTCAAATGCCTTCCTGAAGTTGAGAAACATGGCAGCAATCTGAGCACCAATGTCTACAGCACTGTGGATCTACATCTACATTTATACTCCGCAAGCCACCCAACGGTGTGTGGCAGAGTTTGGCAAGATCTCTGTTTTTGGAATCCTTGCTGATTTTTGTAGAGTTCTGCAGGTTTACTGTGGTCAGGGATTGTGTCGGATGTGGTGGGTGAGAGGAGAAAAGACAAGTGGAGCAGGAGGGAGGGTTGGGAAGGGTAGCTGATGGCTCAGAGAAGGCAGAAGGTGTACAAGATACAAATGCATGGGGACAGGTTACAGGAGTACAGGATAGGAATGTGACACACAGGTGCCAGTACTGGTGAGTTAGTGCAGTACACAATGATGACAAGTTGGAGGACTGGATTAGGCGATGGAGGTGGGGAGAAGGAGAGAGGATAGAACAGAGGATCGGGAGATTGTTGGGGAGAGGATGTGGGTGCAGGATGAGTGAAGTTACGGTCCTGGGGAAGAGATGGTGATGGGTGTAGTGCAGGATCTACCTGATACAGGTCAAAGGATTATGGGAACAAAGGATGAGTTGTGAGAACAGCTCCCATTTACACAATTTATAAAAGCTGATGCTGACGGGAAAGATCCAGATGACACAGGTTGTGAAGTAGCCACTGAAATCAAACACGCTGCATTTGGCAGTTTGTTCTGTCACTATGTGGTCAACTCTGCTCTCGCCCACAATTTGGGGATGGCCATTCAATCTGGTGGACAGGCGGTCAGTGGTTGTGCACACATAAAATGCCGTGCAGCAGAGCTGGTGTATGACACGGCTGCCTTCATGGGCCTGCCTCTCGTGGGACAGGTTAAATTGGTGATGGGACTGGAGTAGGATGTGCCAGGTGTGAATTGAGCAGGTCTCAGACACGGATCTACCACAGGGATAAGGTCTGTGTGGCAAAGGGTTGGGAGTAAGAGTGATATAGGAATGGATCCAACAGCTCCAACCTTCTTAACCTGAAATACGTGTGTAGAACTAGTATTTTCTAATGTGTTAATTTTAAAACTATAATCTTTTTCTATAAAAAAGCTAAACATGGATTTAATTAATTATTGATCCAATTAAGCTGCACAGTGAAACTACAAATGCTCTATTAAATTCCTCAGTCCAATTTCATAGAATGAACTGTCATTTGTTAAGCTTGAAGGGAAATTTTACTTTGGGGTAACAGCTATTTTTGGAGATTATCAGTGTTGTAATTTGTGTTGGGGCCATCAGATTTATTGTAACAAAATCTGTTCAACTGCAACCACTTCAAAGAGATCAAAGAAATTGCAACTGCTTTTCTGCTAGGTGGCTACTAGGACCTGTATCTGCCCAACCTCTCCGGCACGACATGTTCAGCAGTGTCGCGTCTGTTATTTGACGTTGACTGGCTATTACTGGGGTAACCCAGTACTTGATGCAGATGTACAGTGCTCAAGAGACAAAGTGTAAACATGGCTCATGAGCACTGAAAAGATTGCACAATTTGAATTGGGCTACCTGCAGTCATATCACAGTGTGCCTTGCAATGATGTGAGGAGACATTGCATCACTGATATTTGAGAAGTGAGGAATCTTCACACTAAATAGTAGCATGTCACTCACTGAGGGTACATTGTGCTACTACTAATGCAATAAAGTCAGATGACAAAGTAAGTAGAGGAAGTTTATCACATGAGGCTAGAGCAATACAATCCCTATATGCCTTATATCTCAGTGCCTTTAGTTGGAGAAGTTGCCATTCACAAGATAATTAACACAACTACTGACCCAATATTGAGAAAATTTTTTGTGCATACAGGTTTCAGAACTTCAATGAGGAATTCTGGTAAGGGTTTTGCAACTGATGCAGGCATTATAGCGATAAAGGCTGAAACATGTATACATCACAGAAAAGGGCAGTAAAAATGAGCTGCATGTTCCTTCTGTAGTGCGTTCCTGGAAGCACACAGCCCTAGCTGCAATAAGATGTTTATCAGAAACTGTTTTATACATATGTGTCTCAAGATGGCAATGAACTAATGGTGTGTTATTACTATCTCAAAGTTGTAAGTCATCTCTGGTACTCCTCAGATACTCTTGTACTTATACAGCTATGTACATACTCCTCAGGAAAATGTACATGCATGGGAGAGAGGTCTTGGTATTATAGCTAGTCATTCCTTATCTTGTTCCACTCATAAAAGCAGAGACAGGAAATTATATGCCTCTATATCTCTGTATGACCCCAAATGACACCTATTTTGTCCTCAGAATCCTTATGTGAAATGAGCTTTGGAGGTGGTAAATCATTCTGCAGTCTTCTTCAATAGTGTTTCGTGTAAAGATCATTTTCTTCCTCACAAGGCTACTCATAAAAGTTCACAGAGCATATCCATAAGACTTCTGGGTCAATCAAATTGAATGGCAACTAGTCTAGTGGCATGCCTCTGAACTGCATCAATGTTTTCCTTTAATCTAACCTGGTGGGAATCCCAATGCATTGCAATTGAGAATGCATTGCACTTGTGTTCTATACACAGTCTTCTTTATAGATGACTTACACTTTCTTAAAATTCTCTCAATAACTAGAGGTAAACCATTGATATGACTAGATCAAGAAGCATACCATTTTATTATGTGTTCAAACATTACAGGATTGTTTTCCTAATGACCTGCATTAACTTACACGAGTCCCACATTTAGAGCAAGCTGTCATTCATCAGACCAAATAAAAATTCTGTCCAAGTAAACCTGTAACCTCTTAGTCACTCAACGAAGACACTTTTTGTACACTACAGCATCATCAACAGACAGTCACAGATCTCTGCCTACCCTATGACAGATGCTTTACGTGTACAGAGTACAAGAGCGATCCTATCACGCTCACACGGGGCAACCCTCATGCTACTCTTGTCTCTGATGAACACTCACTGTCCAGCCAAAGTACTGGGTTCTATCACTCAAAAAGTCCTTTGAGGCAGTCACATATTTGAGAAATTATTCATTATGTTTGGACCTCTGTCAACAACATACAGTGTGGGACAGTACTGAATGCTTATACTTGGTTGAAAAACTGTGTAATTAAAAGACCAACTCAAAAACTTCGTGCAGACAAAGGAAGCAATTGAAAGAATTTTCAGGTGTGCATGCAGAATAAGTAATATAACCACTACTTAACATTGTGCACTTTCACTCATTTGACCAGTTCTAAAGCATTGTTTGCAGCCTGCGATCATTTAAAGATGGATAATATCTAAACGTGTTAACCCTACACGGACAGTAGAAATTTTTAACTAATACAATTTACCTGTAGCCATCCGATGCACAGAGCACAGTAAAGCATAACAGCAAACAGCATTCACACTAGCTTTCGAGGACTAGCTCTTCTTCTAGCAATAGCGATCGCCTGCGCACACACGCGCGCGCGCACGCGCACACGCACACACGCACACACACACACACACACACACACACACACACACACACTCCTGTGGCCACAGCAAAACTAATTACTGATAGTCGATTATTGAAATCAGTTCCCTGATCTGATGGAGGTGCAAAGGGGTTAGGTAGGGACCCAAGTAGAGTGCACAGGGAAAGAGGCAGTTCTTTCAACAGGAAGAAAGGCAAACCCACATTCATAGCATTTGTAGACTTAGGGAAATCTGACAATATTGACTGGAATACCCTCTTTGAAATTCTTAAGGTAGCAGGGATAAAATACAGGAAGCAAACGGCTATTTTAAATACTTTTACTGATGGCAGTTATAAGAGACCAGGGGTGTGAAAGGGCAGAAGGGTTGAGAAGGGAGTAAGACAGGATTGTAGCCTATCGTCAATGTTACTCACGCTGTACATTCAGCAAGTAGTAAAGGAAACCAAAGAAAAATTTGGAGTAGGAATTAAAGTTCAGGAGGACGAAATAAAAATTTTTAGCTTTGCCAAAGGCATTGTAAATCCGTCAAGAGACAGCAAAGGACTTGGAAGAGCAGCTCAATGGAATGGACAATGTCTTGAAAGGAGGATATAAGATGAGCATCAACAAATGCAAAACAAGGATAATGAAATGTAATCCAATTAAACCAGGCAATGCTGACGGAATGAGATCAGGAAATGAGGCACTAAAAGTAGTATATAAGTTTGCTATTTGGGCAGCAAAATAAATGACGATGGTCGATGTAGAGAGGATATAAAATGTACACCAGCAATGACAAAGAAAGCATTTCTGAAGAAGAGGAATTTGTTAACATTAAGTATAGATTTAAGTGTTGGAAAGACTTTTCTGGAAATATTTGTATGGAATTTAGCAACATATGCAAGTGAAAGATGGACGATAAACAGTTTAGATAAAAGAGAATAGAAGCTTTTGAAATGTGGTGCTACAAAAGAATGGGTAGATCGAGTCACTAACGAGGAGGTAGTGAAGAGAATTGGTGAGAAATCTTTTTTTAGCACAACGTGACTAGAAGAAGGGATTGTTTGATAGGACACACTCTGAGACCTCAAGGAATAACCAATTTAGTATTGGAGGGAAGTGTAGGGGATAAAAATCATAGAGGGAGATCCAGAAACGAATACAGTAAGCAGATTTAGAAGGATGTAAGATGTAGCAGTTACTCAGAGATGAAGTAGCTTGCACAGGTCGGTAAGGATGAAGAGTTGCATCACACCAGTCTTCCGACTGAAGACCACAACAACAACAACAACAACAACAACAACACACAGTACTTAATGAATGTCAAATTATAACATGTCTCTGGGATGATAGTACAAGCCTTTCTACAAACTCTGTGCATTTATGTTCAGAGTTTGCATGTGTGTGTGTGTGTGTGTGTGTGTGTGTGTGTGTGTGTGTGTGTGTGTGTGTGTTTTCAGAGTCCTGCTGTCACATCTTCTGTACGTCATGACTCAGTAAAAAAAAAAAAAAAAAAAAAAAAAAAAAAAAAAAAAAAAAGAGGAAATGCAAATATATAATGTTTAATGTTGCATCAACACGAAGATCATTTGTCTGTCTAATGATTTCAGGAAACAATGGAAAGCTAAATCTCCATCTCATTTTTCTTGAACGCACGCTGATTCTCTTTGGTGCATTTTTTGTTTGTTCTTCAATATAAGGAAAAGACAGATTGCTACTCACAGTAAAGATGAGATGTTGAATTGCAGACAGGCACAACGAAAAGACACTTACTCATTAGCTTCTGGCCACTGCCTTCATCAGAAAAGGAAAAACACACACACACACATTCACACAAGCAAGCACACCTCATACTCCCATGACCATCATCACCAGCAGCTCGGACTGTAATACAACTGTCACGTAGAACGGAACAGCTACCTGGGGGCGGGGAGGGGGGCAGAAAGTGGAAGGGACAGGAGGATATGGTGGGGAAAGAGAAGAGCATTGTCTAGCAGAGCCTGCAGGGACTAGACTGCCAACAGGTGTTGCATTGGGAGGCTGTGGGGTAGGGAGGTGGGATGGGAAGGTGCACAAAAAGGGTGGGACATGAGAATAGGGAGGAGGTGATTAGACAAGAGCAGGTGGAAACCGTTGGGTGGAGGGTTTGGGGATAGTAAGTTAACTTAGGTCAACGCAAGGATAATTCCACCAAAATCCTTAGCCCCACAAAAGTTCTACTCCACCAAAAGGCCCTTGTCAAAGACCTACTCTCCTTCTCGCAATCCCTGTAATGGAAACAGTTCTTTGCCACCAATCCCTGCAACCAAATTCAACCTAATCCCAACATTGAACCCTGACTTCTCCAGTTCACACTGCCATCCAACCATGATGTCCCCCCCCCCCCCCCCCCCCCCATCTCCAACCTACCCGTCCCCTGGAGACTTTCTGGGAATTCCTTACCTCCAACTTGACCTCACCATCCTTCTCCATGTCCTCTCCTGAGAATATCAACCTTTCAGTAGAAGAAAGGATAACCACATACAACCTCACAACAAATCCTGACCTAATCATACGAGGGTTGACTGAAAAGTAATGCCTCGGCCTTCAACAGTTGGCAGCATTGGTATGTGGCAGTTACTGGCTTGTTGCATAGCCTCTTCTCTACAGCTCCAGATGGTGGGAAGATTGAACGGTAGTGTTGTTACAGTGTAGAATATGGAACCCTGCGCAGATGATAGGTCAATGCGATTTAAGCAATGTGCAGTCTTTGGATTCGTGACAGCAGAAGGTGTCACCCCAAAATAGATTCATCAGAAAATGAAAGCAGTTTATGGTGTTTGTGTTGATGTGAGCACTGTGCATCACTGGGTGAGTAAGTTCAAAGATGTTGAGGTGGGAACATCTGACCTGCGTGACAAACAAAGAGTTAGACATCCTGTGACAGCAACCACTGAGTTTCACAAGCAAAATGTTGACAGATTGATTCAGGACAATCGTCATACCACTCAGGGAGAAATTGCAAGCACACTCGGCATTTCCTGCAGTGTGACAATGTCAACCACACATTTCACGTGCCACCACAGCAGAACTTCAGAGACTGAATCCCACCACCGGACGGCATCCTCCATATAGTCCACATTTAGCACCATCTGACTTCAATCTCTTCCTGCCAATAAAGACGATCTGCGGGGACATCATTATGCTTCTGATGGAGACGTTGAGAAAACTGTGAGACTGTGGTTGCGGAAACAGAGTGTCAACTTCTTCCATGATGGCTTCAGAAAACTTGTTCATCGTTGGCAGAAGTGTATCCCATTGGCTGGTGATTATGTGGAAAAGTGAATATTGGTAATTAAAGATCAAATCCTAACAATTATTTCTGCATTTGATTTATTAAAATATTCCCATCCAAACCCAATTAACAAAGGTGGAGGCATTACTTTTCATTCAACCCTCGTACTATCAGCAGACAATGGTTCCACCACTGTTTTTATGAATCACAGTGACATCACAGTGACTACCTGGTAGAGGGCTCCACCAGTTGTCTGACTCGTCCACCTGTAAACTCTGCCAGAGTGATCCCATTGCCCAAATCCAACATAACCACAAATCACTGCTTAAAACCTTAGACACTTCCCTGAATAAGGTTCCTCATCCTCACAACAACCCATACATTCACTTTGCACATGCTGCCCAAAATTCACAAACCAAACAATCCTGGACAACCCACTGTAGCTGGTTACTGTGCCCCCACAGAAAGAATTTTGGCCCTCACTGACCAACTCCTCCAACGAATTGCCTGCAACGTAGCCTCTCACATCAAAGATACTAGCCACTTTCTTCACTGATTCTCCACCATCCCCACCCCTTTCCCTCCCGGCTCCCTACTCATCACTGTTCACACCACTTCCCTATAAACCAACATCCCTCATTCCAATGGTCTTACTGCTATTAATACACATCCTTTACGAATGTCCTTCAGATTCAAAACCCACTACCACATTCATCGTGCACCCCACTAACTTGATCCTAACTCACAGCTACTTCTCCTTTGAAGGGAAGGTATACAAACAAATCTGCGGCACCTGCATGGCAACCTCCTACACCTGTCTGTTTATCGGCTATCTAGATGAGACCTTTCTAGCCTCTCAAAACGCTAAACAACTAGTCTGGTTCAGGCTCATTTACTATACCTTCTTGATCTGGACTCAGGGCTAAGATATGCTATCTTCTCAACACCTTCCCTCCCATCCGCTTCACCTGGCACTCCTTAACCCAGCATGCCACCTTCCTGGAAGCTGACCTCCTCTCTCTGATGGGTCGCTCCATACACCTGTCCACATTAAACCCATCAACAGTACCTGCATTTTGATGGCTGTCATTTCTTCCACACCAAAAAATTCCTCCCAGACAGCTTGGCCACCCAGTGACAGCGTATCTGCAGTGATAAGAACTCTCTTGCCCAGTAGGCTGAGGCCTCACCAACATCTTCACAGACAAACACTATTCCCCAGACCTAGTCCACAAACATCTCTCCCGTACCCTTTCCCCTCACACTCCCAATCCTCCCACCATCCCCATGAACCAACGACAAAGGGTGTGGCCCCTTCTTGTCACCCATACCACCCCTGACTGGAATGAATGAACCACATCCTTATTCTCCCCATCCATCCTAAAGTGGTGTTCCGTTTCCCATCAAAGCTCCATAACATCATAGTACATCCCTAGGTCACTCCCTATCACAACCACTTGCCACAGGGATCATATTCCTGTGGAAGACCCAGCTGCAAGACCTGCCCAGCCCACCCACCCAGCACTTCCTATTGCAATCCTGTCATGGGCGTATCCTACCCTATCAGACTTTGAGCCACCTGCGAAAACAGCCATGTCAGATACCAGCTCTGCTGCAATCATTGCACAGCTTTCTATATTGGTATGTCTACCAACCGTCTGCCAGGATGAAAGGCCACTGCTAAACTGTGGTCAAGAGCAAAGTGGACTACCCTGTGGCACAAAATGCAGCTGAACATAACACACTTGATTTCAATGGCTTCTTTGCTACCCGAGCCACCTGGATCCTTTCCTCCACCAACTAGCTTTTCTGAACTGCGCATATGGAAGGTATCCTTACAACACATTCTCTGCTCCCGTGACTGTCCTGGCCTCGACCTACACGAACCTACTGTCCCCATACCCTCCACCCATCAGTTTCCATCCCCATGTTCTATAACGTCCCCCCAGCTCTTATCTCCAAACCTCTCTGTGTATCATATTCTGCCAATTCCTGACTTTCCTCTTTCCTGCTTCTCTCCTTTTTCGCTCACCAATTCCCTCCCCCCATCTCTCTGCTGCACAGCTTCCCAACACTGCATCTGTTGGCATACTAGACCCTGAAGGCTCCACCAGACAGTGCTCTTCTCTTCCCCCACCCATACCTGCTATTCCTTCCCCTTCCCCACCACCTTGACTGCTGCTTTCGTTCTGTGTGACAGGTGCATTCCCATTCAAGGTGACAGAAATTGCGGTCATGTATGCATGACATTTGCTTTCTTGTGTGACTGTGTGTGTGTGCGCGCGCATGTGTGTGTGTGTGTGCGTGTGTGTGTGTGTGTGCGTGTGTGTGTGTTTTCTTTCTGACAAAGACTTTGGCTGAAAGCTAATGTGTAAGTGTCTTTTCACTGCGCCTGTCTGCAATGCCTCTTTTTTTTACGGTGAGTAGCACTATGTTTTTCTTACATTGCCGACATTCCAACCTTGCATTTCCACTGGTTGTTCCTTAAATTTTTAATCCCTGACTATCAGGAATGCTGACTCACTGCCTAAGCCTGTGTTCATACACTGTGTTGTACTTTCAGACACTTTAGTTTGAATATGTGGTCACAACTTTTGCTGTTTCAGATGCTAACGATGTTTTCACATTTTCAGGGGCTCTTCATTCAGCCACCATCCAATATTTCATACACATCATTCTGAAATTAACTATTCCTTTAGGTACTCACACTGCACAAACCTCAATGTTAATTCACTTGCCTCCTGGGAACTTTCTTTATAAATCAACATTTATCCTTGCCAATCCAGTTCGAAAACTTCAACACTTCCCTTCCAGATGATTTGTCAACTTCTTGTGACCATCTGATAGACTTTACAGACTTCCTGGTTCAAAAAAGAAAGCTACAATTTGCTGATGCAGCCAAATTGTGGTAGCATGTGTAGCATAATTAAAAAAGCCTGCATTCAGCAATTACAAAGATGGATGATGACAACCCAAAATGGAACGCTTAAATCAATTGAGTGGGACATTCAGAACAGAAATTAAGAGATGGGCTTTAGTACAAACTTGATACATTGACTCTGCCATGTCTTGATCATTGTGGTCAATATTTACATCCCCTCTTGACTTACCTTCTATGTAATTTATTTTTATATTGAAGCATTATCGCCTAGTCATTAGTATGAATCCATACATTGTAGGTGTTTGCGGGAATACCGAAGTAGTAAAGAAGGTGCCTCTTCTTCCACCAGCATACTACATGTGCCCTAGTGTGCCTGTATGACATGCGGTATAGATGCAAGTGTCATGGCGGTTGTGACAATCCATCCCCAAAGAACATTATACTAGAACCAGCAACCCCCCCCCCCCCCCATCAAATAACATGACCGTGTATGAATAGTTTGCACAAATGTGTTCACAATCGTTGAGCCAAGTGAAATAATGGTGAAGGTGGATACACGTTTTGATTTTATGTTGTATAAATCACGAAACTTCAGGATTTGTTGCGATTGTACTCTTAGTTCTTAAATAAATTGCATGATACATGCACTTCTCACATTTTTGGAAGAATAGTTTTGAAATGATGTATTTTTCTGAATTTCAGTTTCTTGGAAGTTACACAAAACGATATACACTGACAAAAGGCATGTTTCTACATCTGAAAGATGGTATCAATTAAAATTTTGCAACAGTTGCATAAGAGTGGCACTAGTAATGCCACTATGAGGGTGCAAATTGGGTTTGCTTTCAACACACACTATAACATTCATGAGTGTTAGTTACCTTTAAGATTGGATGTGGTGTGTTGATGTTAGTCAAGAAAGCCTTTATGGTGACAAAGACTACGATCATCACCTCACTGAGTTTGAACACGGCCGTGTAATGGGGCTATGAGAAGACAGGTGTTCCTTCTGTGATACGGCAGAGGAACCTGAGAGGAATGTAGCCACAGTAACAGTACACGACTGCTGGGAGCGGTGATCACAAAAATGTATGGCCGCAAGAAGATTGGGCTCCAGATGGTCACGTGGCACTACAGAGAGTGAAGACCATCATGTTTGGCATATGTCTCTGGAGCATTGTACTGCTTCTGCAGCAGCAATCTGAGCAATAGTTGGCACCACAGTGACACAATAAACTGTTACAAAATGGTTACTTCAAGGACAGCTCTGCATTCCACTTATCCAAATCACCACCATTTGCGATTTGTTGTGCCAAGCGAGAGCTCATTGGAGGGCACAGTGGAAGTCTGTTGTTTTCTGATGAAGCTGGTTCTGACCAAACGACAGTGATGGCCATGAGTTGGTTAGGAAGAGGCCACTTGAGGGCCTGCAACCGACCTGTCTGCGTGCTAGACAAACTGGACCTACACCTGAAGTTATTACCCAGCATGCAATTTCGTATAACATCAGGAGCACTCTTGTGGTTGATCACGAGATCTGCCTCCAGTCGAACACATATTGGACAGCATTGGATGACAACCGCATCATCATCCACAAACAGCATTAACAGTTCCTGTATTGACTAAGTGCAACAGGCATGGAACTCCATCCCACAAACTGACATCTGGCACCAGTACGACACAACGCAAGCACTTGGCATGCTTGCATTCAACAGTCTGGCAGTTACACTGGTTATTAATGTACCATTAACTCACATTTGCAATGGCTTATCTCACTCTTACATTAACCTGTGATCTTGCAATGTTAATCACTTAAATATGTATTGTCAATATTTCATTACTCTACATTAATTATTTTTTGGTGTTGTGATTTTTTCCAATAGTATATTACATACAAATGTAAACACATTATTACAATAATATTAAAACATTTTATACAGGTTATTGCTGTTATTAATAAGAACTTGGACATGTTAAAAGTACAAATGGACACCACTAAACTGTGGCTGAGAGCAGAGTTGACTCCCTAGTGGTGGAACACGATGTCGAGTAGAATATGGTCAATTTCAATGGCTGCATCACAGTCTGTGCCATCTGGCACCTCCTGCCCACCACCAGCTCTTATAAACGATGTTGTCCTCACAACACATTCTTCATTTCCTTAATATTGCTGGCCTCAATCTCTGCTAACACTCTGTCCCACACCCACTATCACACCTCAAGACCCTGACTTCACTCATCCCCCAACCACACCCTGTTCCCCGTTTCCCCTTTTCAGTCACCAACTCCCAATCTCCTCCAATTCATCTTCATTGCGAACTCACTAGTGCCGATGCCCTCGTGTTGCATTCTGGTTCCATGGGCCTCAAGAAATGTAGATCCAGAGGATGGAAACAAAAAAGAATACCTGAGAAAGTGACCATCATTCCTATTTAGAAGAAGGATGACAGGAGTGAGTATGAAAATTTGGGAGTTACAGTTTGCTATACAATGCCTACAAAATATGCTCCAGAATAATAGGCTCGAGGACACAGCAGACACTATCGTCAGCGAAGAACAGCTGGGGTTTAGATGGGACCGCTCTATATTGGGTGGCATTTTTGTAATGAAATAAACGATTGAGAAATGAAGTGAATTCAATTTGTAAACTCACGACTTCACTG
Organism: Schistocerca serialis cubense; assembly: GCF_023864345.2. Lineage (NCBI taxonomy): Eukaryota > Metazoa > Arthropoda > Insecta > Orthoptera > Acrididae > Schistocerca > Schistocerca serialis. Next base: position 39,163,834 of record NC_064649.1, on the reverse strand, counting down.
ATTTTCAAGAGGCATTTGACAGCCCGAATAGAGATATGCTCTGGGAAATTTTTATCAAAAAATCTTTAGCTGATATTATAGTAAAAGTGATTGGAAGTCCATATCAAAACGCTACTGTCTTTACTGACACAGGGAAGCAGCTAAAAGCACCAGTAAAAACAAATAAAGTAGTTAGAAAAGGATACTGTCCCTCCCCAACACTTTTAATATATATGTGGATGAGTTCATGAAGTCACAGTAAGGTGAGCACAAATTTTCAAGTGTGGTATAATGCTGTTTAGATTAAATAGTAATTTATATGCAAATGATGATGATATCATGTGACAGACAGAAGGTAATTTAGAAAGGGGGCCACACAACTTAAGAAATATAGCAGAACAATATGGACTTCTAAATAGCTTCACATATATCAAAAGTTATGGTATTTCTGGGGAAAAACACAAAAAGATATAAAACTGTGATAAATGGCAAAAATTAGAGCAGGTATCCACCTTAAACTAGCTCAGATGTGAAACATCCCCAACAATAAATTGTGACATAAAAACAAAACCTTGCCAATTTAAACATGTATGTGGAACAATTCACAGAATTCTGAAATATAAAATCACATAGGAAACTAAACTGATGCTTTATAAAACAACGTCGGTACCAATAGTATTGTGTGAAAATGAGACATGGGTACTATCTTGAAAGACAGGAGGAAAATTACATCTGCTGAGATGAAATTTCTCAGGGCTGTCCGAGGTTGCACGTTGATGGACACAACATAAAACATAGAAATAAGACAAGAGCTACAGATTTACAATTTAGAAAGCAGCATTTAAAAAAAAAAAAAAGGGGTCAACTGGTGTATCAATTTGGAAAGAATACAGCAAGATTGTCTGCCTAGAATCACCATGAACTCCAAGCCCACTCTGCCTAGAATCACCATGAACTCCAAGCCCACTTACAGCAGAGTGCCAAAGCAGGCTTTGTAGTCTGTTCCATGAAGTGGATGACGATGATGGCTGCTAAACTGAGAATTAATTTCATTTGTTGAGGACAATATATGTGAGAAAATGGTACAGCTCTCAGACAGGCCACAAGTATACCACATGTAATTACTTCCCATCTGGATAAGAACTGACGGCATAACTTTTCAGTGTATTTTATTGACACCCTATGCTGCTCTTGTAACATGTCATTTTTATGCAGCAAAGAAAAATTACAGTCAGTATGCTAAATGCTACTTCTCAATACTTGCTGATGAAATCTGTTGAAGTTACAAAACCCCTTTTACTAATTAACAGCCGAGTTCATAGAATCAAGACTAAATGTAAGTACAGAAATGGGTCACAACCTTTTCACGCAAATTGTGCCACCTGCCAATTTAATTCTTTTATCGAAGTCACAATCTACTGGCTTGCCATAGCATTTTTCCATAAGTTTAACAAATACAACAGGTACACACAACAGAGACTTTAGTCATTAATATTATGTTCTTCTTCACTATTTACAACAGTCTGCCAATGCTGGGGAAACTTGTCGATGCCACAACTGTACAAATCACGTCTTTTGAGGCAAAGAATTTGTCGAGCCATGTTTGGAGTGCATTTTTATCTGGAAAGGAAGTTCCCTGAAGGCTGTCCGATAGACAGCAGAAAAGATGAAAATCTGAAAGCACAAGATCAGGTGCATAAGATGGGAGCGCAATGACTTCCCAACCCAACTCCTGTATAGCAGTGCTTTTCGTCAGTCTAGCAGAATTCGGGCAGCTGTTATCATGGAGTAGCATCACTTCATACAGTCTTCTTGCTCACTGTTCTTGAACTGCATCTGCGAGACATTTCATGTGTTGACAATAAATGTCAGCAGTGGTGGTAACACCTTGGGAAGCAATTTGTAGTACAGCACACCGTTGCTGTTCCACCAGATACATAGCATTATCTTTTGTGAGTGCACGCAGGTCTTTGTATGGGGGAATAGCTGCTTTGCTTGGGCTCAATCATGCCTTTTTTGCCCCTATGTTAGCATAAAGACACCATTTCTTGTCACCAGTAACAATACATGATAGAAATGGTTGGTGGTGTTTACAAGCAAACTGATTACAAGCAGGCGGAGACGCACACCTGCAGATTTTTGTGATTTTGGCTTAGGGCATGCAGTACCCCCCCACAGATGATTTTTGAACCTTGCCACCACATGCAAATCTGGCATAATGATGGGATGATCACAGTTAATCACATTTGCCACTTCTTGAGTACACTGACATGGCTCCTTGTGGATTAATGTGTCTAAATGATCTTCATCAAAACCCAAGGTCTTCCTGAATGTGTATAGTCACTAATGTCAAAACAGTCCTCCTTAAAACAAGAAAACCATTTTCTTGGCATGGTCTGTCCAATGGTAGTATCCCCACACATGGCACAAATGTTTCTGGCTGCTTCCACTGCTGTCACCCCTCTACTGAACTCAAATAGAAGAATTTGTCATCCGAAATGTTTCGATTTCTCCATATGGCACTCCACTTTCTAGCATCAATGGCTCCACTTGCTGTCTCCAAATGCCGAAATGATTATATGTAAGCTCAAATAGCAACAGAGCTACAAATAAAAAATGACAACTGACAAATACACCAATAGCAACTGGAATATCAACATACAAAACTAAAACACTACAAACTTTGCATCAACTTAATATGCCAGAATGTTTGGACATTGATTTGAGTTCATACAATCAATATTAAGAAGCAGTACACTCCTCCCATGTATAACATAGCTTCAAATGTCTGATTACGTTACAAATGAGTTAATGTGTTACATATTTGACATTAAGCGTGTAGGTAAGAAAAAGTTTTGTAAACATTTGAAATTACCTGTAAAATTTGTTGGAAGTCACTAAGTGCTATCAGTTTAAAATGTTGGATGAAAGAAGTCTGAGTATTTGCACATTGTCAGTCATGTAGCATCAACATGAACACAGTTTCTTACTGTAATACTTGACTTGGTGTGATAAACTTTTAACATAAGTTTATACCTCTTATTGAGCAGATTATGAGAGCAGTTTAAATTTTTAAATTCAGTTAATAAATACATGAAATATAGAAAATCAAATTTTTGTTGCCCTGGAAATGTGTCACTACACAACATCCGCATGGTACTTGGTGCTGGGATAGTCCACTAGTAATATAGGTTGGTATCAGTTACACAAATACTTGAAGTTGATTACTTTGGTTCTAAAAGGCACTATTCATTAGCATGCCTTTCCAATAGCAAGCTAAGAAGTACAAGCAGTTTATAGCTGCTAATGAAATAGAATTTAAGAGTGTAAAGTATTTACTGGTGGGCAACTATTGCTGTGACTACATCGACTGGTCTGTTAACAGAACAAATTGATGTACACTGTCAATAATGTGGCACAATGTAATTCGAGAACCTTAAACAGAAATTTATACTGTAAACTGTATTTTTATTAATATTTTAATCTCTGTTCTTTTGAGAACACTTGGCTACAACAGCCTAGGAATCATTTTATCGACTTCATCATTTATACATTTACATGTTTATAACAATTATTTTATTTCCGGAATGAATCATGCACCCTAAGGTGGAGGGCCTTTGTGTTTCGCGGCAAGTGTTCGAATGACTGGGTCATACAAGCGCAACTCATGACCCAACCTCACAGCTGAGTTTCCACAGGTACCTCTCCCCTACCTCTCAAATTCAACAGAAGATCTCCTGTATGCCATGCAGGGCTAGCAAGTCATGCTCAGACTGCTTGGTTAAAAAAAGCACTACCCTTGATGGGTAAGATTGGGGTTCATGTCCTAGTCAAGTAGAACATGTTAATCTGTCAGGAAGTTTCAATTATTTTATTACTTTGTAAATGAAAGTGTTTTCCACTATTTTTATCTTTACTCTGCCCATGAAGATCAGTTACTTCAATCACAATCTGTGGAAAGAGCATCAAATCTAATTACGTAATAATATTACAAAATTTTTTTCTGATAAATTTTGTCTTCACAAGGGTCTCCTATTTCAAGAAATTATCACTTAGCGTCCCATTAACAAAGAGGTCATTACAATATGACCACTCCAAGAAGACTCTCATTGAAGTAGCTAGTACAAGAAACTAAATAAATAGAAATCAAATGACACTGACCAGTGCTGAATGCATTCTAAGAACAACAAACATCAATTAGCACATAGAGTTTACTGCAGCTAACATGTCGATAAATAAACTATACTCAAATTCAATTATATGTAACAATCAACTGGCTGTTTACTCTTCAAGTCACTTCTCTTCCCTAGATATAGGTGCTTTGAAAAGAATATTATTTGTTGGTTACTGTTGGTGGAACTCAGTGGTCATTGTCATTAAATTTCTATCAGTTCAGCCATCCATTGTGCCAAGAGTTTTCTTGAAGTGCATGTATGGTAGAGATGAAGCACAAGCTCAGATTGGATATGGATGCAGAAGGAAACAGTCACTGACATTCTCGTATAACCACCTGAACATAACCTCATGACTGTGTGTCTATAAAGGAATTAGGAATTCATATATCTAATCCTAATTGTGATTACGGAGGAAACCAATAATATCATGGAGCTGCACTATCTGATCGAAAGTATCTGGACACCCCTACATAATACAGAACTGAGCACTAGATGTCAAGAGAGGTGGACCCACCAATATAAATGGAAGCGGCGAGTATTGTGTCATCAGTAGCAAACCAGTAACAGCAGAATAGGCCGGACAGGAAAGCTCAGTGATTAAGAATGTGATCTAGTTACTGGAGGTCACTACAGCAATAAATCCATTACAGACTCTTGTAAAGCTGCCACAGTTGACTGTTTGTGAAGTGACTGTGAAGTGGAAATGCAAAGGAACAACCACAGCTAAACAGAAACTAGGTACACCTCATGTGCTGACGGATAGGGGGCCGTCAAGCACTGAAATCAGCAGAAGTAATCTTTTGTGAGGTGAAAAGTGCTACCTGAAGACCAGCCAGCACAATGAATGTGCATAGGGTATTAAAAAGAATGAGGTAGAATGGTTGAGCAGCTCCTCAAAAACCACACATTTCTATCGGCAATGCCAAGCAACACATGAAGTTGTGTAAGGGGTGATGCCACTGCTGACAGTGGACAACTGGAAACCAGTGATTTGGAGAGATGAATCATGCTATAACCTGTGGCAATTCCAATGAAAGGGGGACTGGTTTGGTGAATGCCTGGAGAAGCAGGATCAGTGCCAAAAGTGAAGTGTGGAGGTGGAGGTGTTACAATATGGGGATATTTTTCATGGTCAGGATGTGGTCCTCTTATTGTGCTCAAGAAAATGCTAAATGCAGAAGAATACAAAAACATTTAACAGCATTCTATACTGTGTACAGTAAAGGAGGAGTTTAGAAATGATTACTGACTGTAATAGCATGACAATGCACCCTGTCATATTCAGGATATCTGAGGCAATGGTGTGTGAAAAAAACATTCTTGAAATGACTTGGACTGCCTGGAGACCCAACCTGAACCCAAACAGAACATCTTTGGGATGAGTCAGCAAGTCAGCTTCACTCCAGACCCCTATATTCAATGTCACTACATTGTATGGTTTCAGCCCTTGAGAAAGGAATGCTGCCATTCCTCCATAGACACCTCCATGAAAGTGTCCTCAACAGAACTCAATCAGTCTTAAAGATGTCCACTAACACATGTCTAGACACTTTGGATCAGATAGCGTACAAATAGTGAAGGCATCAAAGTTGATGACTAAACAAAGAACAAAGAATAAGCAAAGAATATGTCATCACAGAGGGCAATAAGTTTAGTTAAAAGCATGCAGTAGTAGAATCATTTTGTGTCTAACATTAACCTCCTTTAACAATAACATGTCCTAATACTTCCAACTAAAAACGTCAAAAAAAGTTTTGCATCACCTCAGTTCCAAGAGTTCTGAAAACTGTACAGAAAATTGGACTAGAGATCAACATAAACATTGTTTCCACCCTTTTTAGTGCTCATGAAAACCACACATTGTATGTTGTACCACAATACAGGGAGACCTTCAGAGGTGGTGGTCCAGATTGCTGTACACACCAGTACCTCTAATACCCAGTAGCATGTCCTCTTGCATTGATGCATGCCTGTATCTGTAGTGGCATACTATCCAACAAATTCATCAAGGCACTGTTTGGTCCAGATTGTACCACTCCTCAAGGGTGATTCGGTGTCGACCCCTCAGAGTGGTTGGTGGGTCACGTCACCCATAAACAGCCCTTTTCAATCTATCCCGGGTATGTTCGATTGGGTTCACATCTGGAGAACATGCTTGCCACTCTGGTTGAGCGACGTCATTATCCTGAAGGAAGTCATTCACAAGATGTGCACGATGGGGGCGCGAATTGTTGTCCATGAAGACGAATGCCTCACCAATATGTTGCCGATATGGTTGCACTATCGGTCGGAGGATGGCATTCACGTATTGTGCAGCCATTACCGCACCTTCCAGGACCACCAGCGGTGTATATAGGCCCTACATAATGCCACCCCAAAACGGCAGGGAACCTCCACCTTGGTGCACTTGCTGGACAGTGTGTCTAAGGCATTTAGCCTGACCGGTCTGACTCCAAACACATCTCCAATGATTGTCTGGTTGAAGGCATATGTGACACTCATCAGTGAAGAGAACATGATGCCAATCCAATTCCGCATGTTGTTTGGCCCATCTGTACCGACCTGCAATGTGTCGTGGTTGCAAAGATGGATCTCGCCATGGAAGTCGGGCGTGAAGTTGCGCATCATGCAGCCTATTGCGCACAGTTTTAGTCGTAACACAACGTCCTGTGGCTGCACGAAAAGCATTATTCAACATGGCGGCATTGTTGTCAGGGTTTCTCTGAGCCATAATCCGGTCATCCACTGCAGTAGTAGCCCTTGGGTGACCTAAGTGAGGCATGTCATCGACAGTTCTTGTCTCTCTGTATCTCCTCCAAGTACAAGCAACATCACTTTGGTTCACTCCAAGATGCCTGGACACTTCAGTTGTTGGGAGCCCCTCCTGGCACAAAGTAACTATGCAGATGCGATCAAACCGAGGTATTGACCATCTAGGCATGTTTGAAGTACAGACAACACAAGCCGTGTACCTCCTTCCTCGTGGAATGACTGGAATTGATCGGCTGTCGGACCCCCTGCATGTAATAGGCGTTGCTCATGCACGGTTGTTTACATCTTTGGGGGGGTTTAGTGGCATCTCTGAACAGTCAAAGGGACTGTGTCTGTGTTACAATATCCACAGTCAACATCTATCTTCAGGAGTTCTGGGAATCGGGGTGATGAAAAACTTTTTTTGATGTGTGTATATGACATCCCTTGATGAGCTTATTGTTTCACTAAACTCCATTCTCTCCATATTTTGAAAAGGGGTGATACAGATAAAGAGTTGATATGAATGGACACGTAACATATTGTGCCAATTGGCACTGAGGGAAATGCCACAATGTGCTGAAAGGCCCAAAGGACTATTACAGAGAGAGAAACTGCTGCCTGTATGACACTGGCAACAGCTACAGTACAGCAAAGAAGTTAAGTGAAGGAATATGCAGTGAGATGGGGAAAAATGACACTGTTCTTCACAGACAATAAAAACACTGAGGTCACCGCTATTTACACTGGCCTCCTGAACATTACAAATGGCACGATATGTTTCTTAATAGGACACATGGTCACCACGTATGGTAATGCACACTCAGCAGCATGCTCCTGTGCTGGCCACAAGGTTCGTAAGAAAGTGTCACGGTAGATCGTTCCATTCCTCCAACAGCTGGGCAGTTGTTAGCGCATGTCGACATTCTGTAATACGTCTCCCCAACCCATCCTGCAGATGTTCGATGTGACTTTTGGTTGGGGGAATGGGCAGGCGGGTCCATTTGCCAAATATCCTCTCGCTCCTAGAGATCCTCCAACTGAACCATTTGACACATTTGCATACTGTCATCCATGAAAACGACATGTATATGGGGAAGGAGTAAAGTGCCATACTAATATTGGCCAGAGTGTGTACAATGTTCAAAGATTTGCAACTGTGTCAAGATCATAGGTATTGAACCAAAAGGAAGTGTGTGCGTGTTCTCTTCCCGGGTGCAACCAGATTCCATCCTGAATAGTGATTCTGGACATAATCTCAAATGGTGAGCGTTGGTAACACATAATGAACGCAAAAACATTGTCGGATATTAATGTGTTTGTTCTCCAGATGCTATGGTGGGAGGAGGCATGATGTTGCATGGGGGGTACTGACCACCAAATCTTTGAATGTGGTTCATCACCAGTCAGTATTATTGTGACACTGTACTTCTTCCCCGCGTGCATGTTTTCAGAGCTACGTTACAGCCCAATATAATTTTTATGAATGACACTGTGCAATCACATCAAACAACTAGTGTGGAGCAGCTCTTGGGATGAGAGGATACTTGGCGAATTGACCAGACTGCCCATTTCCCCAACCTAAGTCCCACTGAGCATGTGTGGGATGTGCAAGGGAGATATGCTGCAGCATGACCAAATGCACCAATGACCATCCCTTAGGTGTCATGTCAACAATGCTGGTGAAGGAATGGAATGCCTTACCGCAATAACTCCTTACCGACCTTGTGGGCAACATGGGAGCACATTGCAAAGAATGCATAGTCATCATTAGTGCTCACACACCCTATTAAGAACAGTTGTCCTGCCATTTGTAACGTCCATGGGACCATCAAGAATTGGGGTGACTTCTGTGTAATTATTGACTTTGAATAAAAATGTCATTTCTGTCCATCTGTTTGTGTATTTCTTTCAGTGACATTCTGTAGTTGTTTCTACATATGGTCCACGTTTCATGGTGCTGAGTTACTTGGCAGTGACACATCATGCAAAAGTTATTTTTGTCCTTAGGTTTTGCACGCCAGTGTACTACGCGTGATTACATACAAAACAGGCGGAAAAAGCTAAGAAGTTGTGCAGCTCATGCAAACTGGTAAAAATTCCCAGCAGAATATCTGGGTAGTATGTCAGCAGTAATGATATCAACTAATGGGTCATTTCCTCAACTGTCTCTCCAAGTCAATGTTTTAAAAGTACCATTGTTCATTAACTCAGCTTATGGTTCTACGTAATTGAGTTCGCAGAGGAGAAAAAGGGTTCTTATTTTATTTTTTAAATCTTTTCCGTACCCTCAAATTAATTCTATTTTTTTTTCTTTTTTTTTTTTTTTTTTTTTTACCAAAACTTCGCAGAGTTTCCAGAAAAACTTTATTACATTTAATAACATTCTAGTGTTACAGGTATCTGGAAAAGAACACACAGACACTCACACAGTTACGCAGAATTTACAGAACGTAAGTTTTAACAACAATGTTTCTTATTTCTTTTTGAACCGAGGATAACATTAAACATAACTGGAAGATAGTGTGTTAGGTACAAGTCGATTTATGTCTCGAAATTATCATCAATGATATTTCTACAAGTTCACATGTAATTGGTTACGTACACAGAAAGCCTAAAATCAACATTTTTGTGTTACACTGACACAAAAGCAAATGAAGAACAGCAGTAGATGTTGAAAGAGCACATGCATATAAAAAGGTTACTCCCAGGTATTGTCCCATTTGCACTTCAACAACCTGACTGCACACATCACACACCAGTGTTAGTTTCCGTTCGACAGGCACTGTTAACGTGCGAGAAAAGCAGCTTAGTCTAGTCTCTTCAGCACAAGCCAAACACCTCCACCTGACTTTCAGCAGGATCACATCTACGGAAACAATTGTGACACTGTGAGAAACAGTTCAGAGAAATGAGGCATACACAAAGATTTATGCATAGTGCTAACACATCATGAAAAAAGAATAACTCATCTTTTAACACCTGTAGGAAAGCAAAACAGGCACAGAAACTTCTTTTTTGCTCAGTGTCATGCAATATGTCACACAAGATTTATAATATTCAATACAATTTATAATCCAAAGCCCTAATCTCACAAGGAACAAAAAATTGTGGTAGAATAGACAACAAAAACATTTCTGCTTTTAATTAAACACATGGATGCCAAAGGAGCAGGTTGATAATGTTTTGAACAAACATGTTAAAGGTAACACCTCCAAAATTTGGTCTCTAGGCATACTGGATATCTTTCATTTAATACTTTCATAAACTATGTAAATAGTTGTCTGATCAGAAAGTATCACCACTAAAGCTAACCAACCAGTAACAATAACAAAAACTTTCTCAGACTGATCTTACTGTATGCATAAATATGCCTCATTCACAATTCCAAACAAATAACTGAATATGCAGAATATTGTGTTATTTACTGATCACTCATCTTGCATAATGTTGTCTCAGTACAATGCTAACCGATAATGATGAGAGCAGGGAGGGATTTTTGATAGTATTGACAAATGAAAAAACACAGTAGTAAATAAATTGGTAACAAAAATGAGTATCACTTTAAGAAGGTGATCAGAGAGATATCGATAACTAACAATCTGTTTCATTGCTGGGATCATTCTCCTTAGCAAATCACAGTTGGGCTTCAGAAGGATTGCTCTACTGAGAATGCCAATTATACATTCACTCACCAGATTTTACAAGCATTAAATAATAACATAGTGCCAGTTGGTATTTTCTGCAATCTCTCCAAGGCATTCGACTATGTGAATCACAGTATTCTCCTAGATAAACTGACATTTTATGGCACTGATGCTATAGCCAACCACTGGATAATGTCATATCTAACCAAAAGAATGCAGAAAGTTGTACTTAGTAATTCATGCAATATAGTCCAGGGGCTTAATTCTGACTGGAGAGAAATCACATATGGGGTTCCCCAGGATTCAATCTTAGGTCCACTGCTGTTTCTCGTATATGTAAACCATCTTCCATCTAGTAAAAAATGAGTAGAGTTAGTTGTTTTTGCAGATGACACTAGTATTGTAATCAATCCAAGCATATGCATAGAAACAGAAGAAATGGTAAACAAAGTATCACTAACTGGTTTTCTGTGGATGCTCTCACCCTCAGTTTTAAAAAGACACAACATACTCAGTTCTGCATTTCTACAGGTACTACACCACCAATACGTGTAACAAATGGCGAGGAAATAATAAATAGGGTGGAAAATTTAAAATTCTTAATGGTACATATTGATGAGAATTTAAATAGGAAAAAACACATTTTGGAATTCGTGAAACAACTTAGTTCAGCCACATTTGCACTCACAATCTGCAAATCTTGGGAAAGAGACAAATCAGTAAGTTGGCATATTTTGCATATTTTCATTCAATAATGTCATATGGAATAATGTTCTGGGATAACTCATATTTAGGAAAGAAAGCTTTCACTGTGCAAAAGTGAGCAGTAAAAATAATATGTGGTGCTCACTCATGATCATCTTGTAGACATCTGTTTAAGGAGTTGGGCATTCTGACTGCTGCTTCACAGCAGTCCCTCGTGAAGTTTGATGTAAATAATCCACTACAGTTCAAAAGGAACAATGAGATACATAATTACAATACTAGAAGGAAAACGACATCCACTACTCCACATGAAGGTTGTCTTTAGTAGAAAAAGAGGTGCATAATGCTGAACAAAAATTTTTGATCACATACCAGTGATATAAAATGTCTGAGAGATAGCAAAGTAAAATTTGACAGCAAACTGAGAAAGTTTCAGAATGTAACCATATGTACAAATTAATTTGCGATGTGAATGTAAAATGACACATTCCACATCATTACGATCTACAGTGCAAAATGATCCATGGAACACATAACTTGCCTATCTACATAGCTAACTTACATGAAGAAAGACGTTGAGACACAATACATAGTAGTGAGTGGTCTAAGACAGACAAATTTGGAGAGTACTATGCAATACAAGAACACTGTATTGTAACAATATTGAAATTTTTAGCTCTGTAGCAATTGAAACAGAAGATCTTTCTATCTGATTACAATACAACACAACAATGTTGTATTGTGATCATAATTTTTTTAGCTCTGTAATATTGTAAACACAGGACTAGAGCCCAACTGTCATTCATTTTTACACTGCTTGGGAGATCGGAAGATGGGCTATCCTTACCAAAAGCTGTCAGTTTGAAATAATAAAAAACAGTGATCAACAGATGAGAAACATTTTACTTTCTACAAATGAGGAGGATTTGTCTGTGAGAAATATGTCCAGATTTGACATACTGTTAGTCTTGTTGCTATGCCTGTCAACCATTCAACAACGCATCCTCCCTACAAGGCCAAATGGTTTCTTTAACACCTTCTCTCAGTGCTGTGTGGATGCAAGTTGAAATAGCTAGTTATTGTGCATTATGTGATTGTTTAAAATGAATTGTTCAACAGACTGTCTTGCTGAGTGCGAGATCAGAGGTCTTATCCGATTTTTGAATTATATGATTAAATAAAGGATATGGATGATGACACAGTAACAACAAAAGACATGTGAGAAAGTGGCATGAAATTTCCAACAATGGACAAATAAATGGGCATAATGCAGATATCCATCATTCACCACAGACCTTTTGAAGAATCCAGTGAAGAACTAAACTGTGCAAGATACCGTTTCAAGGGGCTCTAGGAATCCCTGTGCAGGAAACATTTTGAAAGTTGTGCAGAGGTGAAGAATGTAGTGCACAAATGAGTCAATGGGCTGGCAGTGGTTGACAATGACACAGGAAATTCTAGAGCTCACTGACAGACATGATAAGAGCTTAAACAATGGGAGTGATTATGTTGAGAAATAAAGAAAGATTTGGTAGGGGACATGCTATATATATATATAAAAAATCTGATGTCCATCTTATGAAGAAGAAATGTCAGCACCAGTACTAACTTAATTTTTGCTTTGAAAAGGCTAAAAAAATAACTGACAGGGACCACTGAACTTGAATAACCTATTCTACAGACTAATTTTTGGACACCATTATTGAATAGTATATGACTTGTAAGATCTTCACAAGCATACTGAATGAAAGGATACAGAAGTGTGCATAAAGCATATTTGGGGAATGTCAGTGCGGTTGTAGACCAGACAGATGATGAAAATGTTCTAGGAACACAATATAGATCAGTACTTCCTATTTACAGATTTCAAATAAGCCTTTGACAGCATAAATCAGCAAGAAATGAAGCAGAGCATTGAGAGAAGTTGGTATGTGTGCTTAACTAATATATCTGAATATAATAGAGGGAAACATTCCACGTGGGAAAAATATATCTAAAAATATATATATAACTAATATATCTAATTGAAATGACAATGACAGAGACAAGAGCTAAAGAAAAATCACTGGGTTCTATATCAGGAGAATACTGCAGGGCAGGAAAAGCTGATCGGCTCAAGAAGCAGCATGTGTGACTGTGATCTGAGCAGAATGGGCTGGGGCATTGTCATGGAGCAAGACAACTTCTCAAAATGCTTCCTGTAACTTTTTGTCTCAACACTCTCCCATAACTCTGTCACAAGATCTCAGTACATCAACCTACCAATAAATTGAGGGACAACAATAGCTGTTCCCGCACTGTCCAGTTACATTAATGAAACCACCAGTCAACAGAATGAATAACAACCTTTCGCAATATGGACTGCTTTGAGACATGCAGGAAGAGAGTAAAGAAACGTCTGGAAGGGATGTGGAACCATGCTGACACGACTGCCATCACCAGCTGTGCTGGGTTTCTCAGTTGGGGATCCGTGGCGTGAAAATCTGCTCGAGGCAATTGGATATAAATGCGGAGAGTTTCGTAGTCACGGGAGTACGGTTAACTTATCCCGGTGCTTTTTCAACGACGCACGTACAATGCGAGCTATGTGACATGTTGCATTACCCTCCTGGTAGACTATGTCATGCCGAGGAAAAATAAACTGCGTGTAGGGGTGGACATAGTCCCCAAGGACAGATGCATACCTGTGTCAATCCACTGTGCCTTCCAGAATGACGAGACCACCCAGGGTATGCTGGCAGAACATTTCCCACACCACAATGCTCCCTCCTCCAGCTGGGATACTTCTGCAAATTGTTGCGAGGTGCTCGCCATCTCTCTGATGGAGCATAAAACGTGATTCATCTGTAAAGGCCACCTGTCGCTAATCAGCGGATGTCCAGTTGCGGTACTGGCGTGTAAATTCCAGCATTTGTTGTCAATGAACAGCAGTCAGTATGGGTGCGTGAACCAGACACGAGCTGCCAAGGCCCATACACAGCAAGATTCGCTGAACAGCTGTGGAGGAGGCATTGTTGGTAGCTCTTGGTTCATCTGGTTGTTGAGCTGCTGAATAGCTGCACGTGTAGTTGCTCTAACATGTATCTGCAGTCATCTTTCACCCCTGTCAACCACATTCTGCAGAGCACCACAGCTGGTCTGATGCCAGTTTTGGAAAGCACAATTTTGCCATGTAGAGAGTACTTTAACCAAAGTAGCACGCAAAAAGTTTACAAACATACTCACTTCGGAAATGCTTCCGCCCTTGGCGTGAAAGATAATGATCGTGATCTTTTGGATGCCAAATAAATTGCTCTGTTTCCACATTATGATCCCCCCTCCCTCCTGACAGACTTTTATAAAGAGTTGCAGCACTGCTAGTCCACCTGCCTCATCTGTGAATGGTTATTACATGTTCACACCGAACAAAGACAGTCGCCACTTTAAAATGACTGGACCATGTATAACTTTACATAGTAGGGACGATACCTGCAGCTGTATTTGTAGGTCATTGTCAGTGCCTGCTATGCTGAGAATCTACTTTCGTGCCTATACTGTGAACATAAAATAGCTGATGTGTTGCTTGGGACTTCCCAAGTTGAAAACAGAATACTGGTGGCATATGGTTACCGTATTTACTCGAATCTAAGCCACACTTTTTTTCCAGTTTTTGTAATCCAAAAAACCGCCTGCGGCTTAGAATCGAGTGCAAAGTAAGTGGAAGTTCTGAAAAATGTTGGCAGGTGCCGCCACAACTAACTTCTGCCGTCGAATATATGCAGCGCTACACAGGCATGCTTTGCAGGCACAAAGATAAACACTGGCGTCAAAACTTCTGCATCAGTAAGTAAATTTTAAAAAAATGGTGGAAGACGAGCTTTTTTTTCAGCCCCGAGTTTCGACCACTGCATTTTCATACATTATCCAATGAAGTAAATACAAATTCCGTATTGTTCATCTTCGAATGTAGCAGCATTTCAATGTACTACGAAAATCCGACTGGCAAGACTGTTTGGGATGTTTGTCAATATGGCCAACTCTATGTTCTGAATTTTTTCCTACCTGTGAGAAGAGACGGTTATTAATAGGAACTTTTATGAATAGTGAATCACATGCAGTGTTCTCTTCACCATAAGAATAATACAAATATAAACATTTTGCCATGTATTCTTTCGTGTTTGCTGCTATCTCATTTAAATCCTGTCTGCCTAATAAATTACGAAACTAGAGTGAGACAACAGCAAACGCGGAAGAATATTCATATCATGTCATGTTTATATTCGTATTATTCTTATGGCTAATAGTGATACAGTCAGAAATGAAGTATGGCAATTGACTAGATTTTGAAATCTAAGAAGACTCTTATTTCTGTGCAGAATGTAATGGACTATAGAGGTGTCTGCAAAGATTTTCAAACGGAGAAAAATTTTCGCTAAACTCTCGTTCAGAACATCTTCTATCATACGGAATCTATTATTTGATTCTTGTTGATCATTATCAAAGAAAGCAGCAGTGTAAGTATCAACAAATAGCAGTCTCTTGCCATTGTTTCACTAATGAGACAATTCCTCTCTCTCTTTTTTAATTGTAATCGCGGTAGCGCGCAAAAAGCAAGCCGTGCCGCGAGCGGCGACAGGTCGTAAACCCTCATTATCAGAATGCGACGAACAATGCATGACACAGTACAGTAATGCCTTTTCTGCCTAGAGTTACGTAAACACCTATAACAAAGAGAACGGCACTTATCAGATCAAAGAAAAATAAGCAATCAATTCAAACCAGATGAAGCACGTGAAAAAGGAAGGGTACCTGTATAAATACGGACGGGGTGCCTGACGCATAGCAGTGGCTACCTGGTAAAGCTTAACTGCTAAGCTTACGATTCGAACCGAAGTACTATAGCTGTATCGTCATTCATTCGACCTAAATTGTGTCTCATATTACACTAGACCAACTTTGTTTCTATTTGGAGGTGCGGCCTAAAACTTTTCTCTCTCCTTGAATTTCGAGTCTCAAATTTCAGGTGCGGCTTAGATTCGGGAAAATTTTTTCCCCCTTGATTTAGAGTCTCATTTTTCAGGCGCAGCTTAGATTTGAGTGCGGCTTAGATTCGAGTAAATACGGTAGATTGCAGCTACCAAACATACTTCATACCTTAACTAACAAAAGTCAAAAGCTGAATTTGATGGAAGTATTTTACATCAGGAGTCATTTGCCACACTGTCTTTATATTATGTTAAGCAATCAAATAAACCTAAGCACCTATTCTCTGCTAACCTTCACCTAACCACCTCAGTCATAAATTTAATTTTAATTACAACACTTTTTTTAAACTGTACTACAACTTACCTCCTCTCCCTTTACATCTAAGCTCACTGTTTTATTTTAATGTGTTCTGCTGTTGTTCAAGGCTGCACTAAAGAGTACCCCAATCCCCAATATTCACAATTTGTGTTTTTCGCTAGATGAAGCAGGTGAAAAGAAGAAGAAGAAGAAGAAGAAGAAGAAGAAGAAGAAGAAGATGCGAAATAAAAATAATGTTATATAACTTAGAAGCACTTCTTCAGAATCAGCAGAGCTGTCACTGTAATCAGGAAACACCAGTTCGTATGAGACACAGGTTCCCCACGCTTGGTGAGGTTGGAATGTTAAACTCAGTTTGACAGGATCTTGAATTTTGGGACAGGTCTTGGTAGGTGGCACTTGAAATGTTAAACCTGATGGACACTAGTATCCACAAACACACAAATGACAGTTTTGTCACAATAATTTCTTTGTCAATGTTTCAGACAAGATGATAACTTTTGAATGTCAACTTAGCATAAAATCTAGATTGGACCCTGGCACCAGTTACTTCTGTGCTTCTGCACTGATCACAGGTTGACAGTCCGTGAGCTTTGTGTAGCCAATGGGAAGGGGCAGTAAATTTTTTTTTTTTTTTTTTTAATTGTGGTGTTATTTTTGGATGGCTTATTTTCCAATCATACTCTTTATTATTTTCATATTTTGCTGCTTTTCAGTCTTATGTTCAAACTGAATATATACCTATCCATTACAGTACATTACATTACATTACATTTATTGAAACAGCACATCTGATTTGGCTAAAAAAAATCTTCAAAAATAACCCACCAGAGAGCAAATAAACCTGCATATAATGTGCCCAAACAATGCTGAAAGTGTTTCAAAAGAAAGCATTCTCATAATTAGGGCACGGATTTTAATGACAAGTCATATATTTGTCTTGAACTGTAGAGTAAATTTTACAACAATTTATGCACAAATCCAGGTGTTGTAGTGTAGAAGTATTTATTTTTATTGTGCATATAAAGTCACTTTTCTTTTCTTAATAGTATATCATATTTTGGCCAACCTTTGCCAAAAATGCATATATTTGTCGTATCTTACAGAACACAGACATAAAAACAAGAAAATGTTGCTCACAAGTCACAAATATATATATATATTAGTACACGCCACTTGCTACAATGGCTAAATTTAGCATAGCTGTACATTGCAGAGTCTGTCCTCCTGTTTGTTGGACATGCACTGGGCAAAGGGATCAATCCATACCAAGTGGTCCAAGAAAAAAATAATTGGTCGCTTGACTGTCTCAGAAAAATTTTATATTTGCTGGGTGAATTCCCCAATGTTTGGTAGTCAAAAAAATATTTTTTTAAAAATTTATTGTTTATTATTTTGAAATGGTGGCCATATTTGTTCCAGGTCACATGTGTTTTTTTTGTATTTGCAAGCATCTACATTTTTTTACAATTATTCAGTAGTGGACTGTCCTAAGCCTTTCAGATAAAATGCATTTAGTTCATCACACTTTGGGCTACAAATTAACGTCATTATCACTTAGCTGAATGTATTCTTTAATATATTTTTAATAGTTCAAAGTTATCAGCCACAAATTTAAAAAACGCAATTTTTGAACAGTAGTTTTCTGAAGAAAGATTAATATCCCCCCCCCCCCAGCTTTAATATTTTTTCTGTTATTACGCTGTATAGTATAGTTACTTTTTATGGAGTATCAATGGTAAGCAGCTTACACTTAAAAATTACGCTATTTTAAAAAATAGATTTTTTTTTTTAATTTTTCCATTTTGTGGCCTGCAATATCTTTGTTTGGGGACAATCTGAAAATTTCACAGTTAATAGACCTTTATGATATCAAACTTCAGTATAAATTTCGACTCTAAGATTCAATTGGAAGTTATGGAAAAAAGATTACAAACACGAGTCAAAAAAACGTTTTTTAACATCTGCGATATCTAGGGTTATGGAATAAAATATATCCTTTACAGCATATAATTTAATTGTATCTATGGCTACTTACTTTTTTTTAATTGAAAATAAGCCTACTAATTGCATCATATTGTTCTCTTGTTATTTGTGTTTAGTACATCACTCATTGAACATTTGAGAAATCTATTCACTCAGTTTGGGTGTTAGATTATAAGTTCGCCCAGTCACAGTTGTAAATTCCATAAGAGACAGCTTCATCAGTTCATTTTTAAGTGGCATCCAAACTTGATCCTTTTCAATTTTTTTTAAAAAGAAGTCCTTGGTCCTGGAGGGTGATAAAATACAATATGTACATCTTAGTTTGGACAGTCCGTATTACTGTTCATCGTAAAAAGAAGCCACTATGTCTTTATTTTGAAGAACCAGTTGTAAAAGTTTTCCACACTGATAAAGTTCACTATCGGGCAAAGTTGATGTGATCTTACACTTCACTAAGCTGTGTGAATGGGGTACAAAACAATGAAAAGATCGAGTGCCTTTAATCTTCTGACAAGTGTTGTACCTTTCCATCAAGACACTGTCATAAACTTCTTGTATTTCCTCACATTGTACAAAAACATAGGTAATTCCTTTGATAAGTTTTTAATGGAATTCAAACATTTCTTGAGGTATTACGATATGATTGTCATCAGTCCACTTGAGACTTGCTTTTGTGACAGCTCGCTTTGTTGTACCCCCGACACCATCACAAGCATTCTTCCCACGGCATGAAGAGAAAAAGTGCCATTCTACATCAAACCCAAAATCTTCTTCATGAAAGGAGATGTTAATAAAATCTTTTTTTGTTTTTTATATTGACTTGCTGCCCCATCCGAAAAGTAAATCAGTTTTTTTATGGAAAGGTGGCGCTGTTTAATGTAGTTTGTTAATTTTAGTTGAAAAATTTGCTCTGCTGTAGTGTTGTGTTCAAGGTAGTCACTTACGACACAAAAGCTGTGGCTCATTAGTTTATCTTCATATTTATAATAGAATACAAATAGATGAACTGTGGCCTGTTTGTATACCTAGTAAAATCTTTTTTTGTTTTTTATATTGACTTGCTGCCCCATCCGAAAAGTAAATCAGTTTTTTTATGGAAAGGTGGCGCTGTTTAATGTAGTTTGTTAATTTTAGTTGAAAAATTTGCTCTGCTGTAGTGTTGTGTTCAAGGTAGTCACTTACGACACAAAAGCTGTGGCTCATTAGTTTATCTTCATATTTATAATAGAATACAAATAGATGAACTGTGGCCTGTTTGTATACCTAGTGGTGCCCTTGTACTTCATCTTGAACAACAAAGGAATAATTTTCCGAAAAGTCAGCAAGAACTAAGCATTCATAGCTGCCAAGGTTTGCTTTTTGTCTTTCAAAGATTTACTTTGAACTTTTGCAATAAAATGATGCATTTTCAGATTTCAAGGTTAGCCACCAACACTTCAGAAAACTCTTACCGTGATTTTATGACTGTCACCATTTCAGTTCTGTTCTGTGTCACCCATTGTTTGTATTTTTTATTGTCAGGCATCAAATCGTCTTCTTCAGATTCTTTACACATGTCAAGTAAGGCTTGTTTGCCAGGACAATCTTCACATTGTCCCTTGATCATATCAATTGCAACTGTCAATACTGCATACCATAACTTCCAAAAGGTCTTTATGGTCAACTCTAAGATTGGCCCCGTCTATCATCAACTTTACGTTCTGATGATACAATCAAACACAAACATTATGGGTGCCAGATGCCCCTGCAACAATACACCATCTTGGTGCGAACTCGCAAAATTTGATCTTCCAATTTTAATGTCAGGATTTTCTATTTCAAATTCAGTGAATAATTCATTTAAATTACACAACATTAACCTTTTTGATCTTTGAATCCTAGAACCATTTTCTTTCACAGAAACACAATCTTTTTTGCCAGACATAAAATGGCTGTTATTGTCATCATCATAATACTTAATAACTTTATTGATTGTGTTTTCATCTAAAAAAATTAGATGCACTTTTCTTTTGTAATGCTGGTAAAATTCCCTGTTCTTTTACTAACTGCCTTGTTAACTTAACAACATGTTCTGATACATTAAATTCATCACCAACTTTTGCTCGACTCCATGAATTGGGCAGTAAACTGATAATCTTAATTTTATCCTCTTTGTTTGAAGTACTGCATTTAGTTTTTCTATCAAATCATCATATTCGGTTGGTGAAGTTTTAGAACTTCCATCTGTTTTAGTGCAAATTGTATTTTGAAATGAAACTTCCAAATTCTTTTTGACTATAGCTGCCACTTTCTCAATTTTTGTATTCAAGGCACTTGGTCTTTTATCTTGACTTAGTTTTCTAATTATACTAGCAGGCAATATACCCAGGATTTCACAAGCTGTGTCTACTTTTTTAATGGTTGCTGATAAGTCACAAAATTCTGTATCTGAGGTTGTTGGACACATATTGGACACAATGATTTTCCTGTTATGAGATTGACAAAAGGTCTTTTATTTTTAGAATAATGATCAAATGTTATTTCTCACAGACCTTTTGTTATAGGTTTCTTATGTTTCTCAATAGGCTCCATGCAAGACTGACCAAAAAGGTGATGAATTTTTTTTTAAGTATTTCATTTCATGGCACTCACATGTTGATTTGACCTTTGGGCTGACTCATAAGTAAAACAATACTTTTTCTTCTTCACTGTAATGTTCGATTAAAGTAATGCATTTAGGATACACTCCATTCACACTTTTATGACATGCTTCATTAATAATAACACCAACAGAACACTGAGACACCATTTTTCAACTGCACATTTCAAGAACTTCTAGCTAAATAAGTGTGAGTAGACAACTGTTGGTGTAAGGGGGAAGACAACAATTAGACTTGTACAGGCTTGCAAATGCAATTGTTAGCCTGCTGAAACAATTACCACAGGATTGTTTCGACAAATAATCATTAGCTAGCGTAATGTGGTGTGTTACATTATGCAATTGGTATACTTTATTTAATTAGCCTACCAGATATTCGAGATGTTAAAAAACGTATTTTTGACTCGTGTTTTTAATCTTTTTTCCATAACTTCTAATTGAATATCAAAGTTGAAATTTATACTGAAGTTTGATATCATAAAGGTTCATTAACTGTGAAATTTTCAGATTGTCCCCAAACATAGATATTCCAGGCCACAAAATGGAAAAATTAAAAAAAAAAATCCATTTTTTAAAATAGCGTAATTTTTAAATGTAAGCTGCTTACCATTGATACTCCATAAAAAGTAACTATATTATACAGTGTAATAAAAAAGAAGTACTAAAGCTGAGAAATTAATCTTTCTTTGCAAAACTACTGTTCAAAAATTGAGTTTTTTTAATTTGTGGCTGATAAATTTGAACTATTAAAAATATATTAAAGAATATATTCGGTTAAGTGACAATGATGTTAATTTGTAGCCCAGAGTGTGATGCACTAAATGCATTTTATCTGAAAGGCTCAGGACAATCCACTAATGAATAATTGTAAAAAATGTAGATGCTTGCAAATACGAAAAAAATATGCGGCCTGGAACAAATATGGCTGCCATTTTAAAATAATAAACAATAAATTTTTTAAAAAAATATTTTTGTGACTACTAAACATCGGGGAATTCACCCAGCAGATATAAAATTTTTCTGAGATGGTTTAGCAACCAGTGCTGGACCACTTGGTATGGATTGACCCAAACGGTTGCAGTAACCCAACATACTTCATACCCTGACTAACAAAAGTAAAAAGCTGATATTGTCAAAAACAAACACAACAATTACTACAAAGCTTTATTTATCAGGATTATGGCCGACAAGGAGCCTAACACGCTAGTCAGTTCACTGACATAAGACATTGTTGTGTGGGTTGAACAAAACATTCTCGAAGTGCACAGAGGTGGCTTCTGATCAGATATGGCAGTTATCGCTGTAAGAACCGATTTTGATTAAACTTATCCATTATGGATCTGTAAGAACATGTGAATGCTTGTTCAATGTAAATACATGAAACTGGAACCAATCACTTTTTTGAAATAGTTATTTATTCCAGGAGTCGGTTTTTGAACCTTTTCAGACTCATTTTCAGATGGTGTACAGTAAGTTACACAGCTATTTCAAAGTGTAATGCTAAGTGTTGGCTCCGTGACAAGAAGATGGAGCATGCTTTAATGCATCATTACGAGTACTGTTTATGAGCCAATATGGATCAAAAATTTAGTTTTGTAGTTACTGTGTTAATAACCATCTGTCTGCTACCAATGTGATGGCCAATTGCCACCACATCTCGGCTTTTACAGACTATCTATTCATATATACTGTGATAACGAAACTTTGCCAGCATCCAGTATATGCTGTACAACTGTTACCTGTTACAAAACTCTTCACAAAAAGGTATGACATAGACCTACTTTACTCAAAGATTCTATTTGTTTTTGTTTGTATGTATTAAAGTCAATGTATGGGCAAATACTTTAATCAAAACTGGTGTTAATTTGAAAGTCAAAATAAAATAAATAAATAAATTAGTACAAGAACAAACTTCCAAGCATTTGGTGTCTTATTTCTTCTCTTATATTAACATATAGTGCAGTCAGTTTATGAGCAACTACTTTAATCAAGATTAGCATTAACATGGATGCCCAGAATTACCAAATTCATAGTTATAGTATCTGCAATGAACTGCAGCTGTTTGTATGACAATGAATTTTATATTTAAAATTTAAAAACAAGAACAAAATTTCAAATGGACTGTTGACTTACTTCTGTTGTTACATTAACATGATCTGGAATATTAGTAAAGGCAGTTCTGTTTATTCCAGCTAATGGTAATTTTTCCTTCAGAATTTCAAAGGTTTTCTAGTTCAAATCAGTTAATCAATCAACCAACTAACACTGCCCTCCCCCACCCCTCCTCAAATCCTCCTCCTCTTTACATTTTAACTACTTTGGTGCCAATGTAAATATCCTACCACAAAAAAATGCTGTACTGTATGTCTAAATGTCAAACCCCTCTACTGCTAAAATAAATCAGTACTTTTACACATATTACCTTTAGCTGAAATAAACAGAATCTGCTCTTACTAATGTTCTAGATCATGTTAATATAACAGAAATAATTCAACAGTTTTTCTTTTTAAATTTTAAATATAAGATTCATGATTATACAAACAGCTGCACTGCATTGCAAATATTATAACTCTGTATTATTTTATTCCTGGATATTCTTGTTAATGCCAGTCTTGATTAAAGTATTTATTCATAAACTGACTATATTATATTTTAATATAAGAATGGAAGTAAGACATCAGAGCCTTTGAGGTTTTGTTCTTGTACTAATTTATTTATTTATTTTATTTTGGCTTTCATGTTAAGGCCAGTTTTGATTTAAGGATTTCCACATACATCGACTTTAATACATGAAAACAAAAACAAATAATATCTCTGAGGAACGTAGGCCTATGTCATATCTCTGTGTGAAGAGTTTTGTAACAAGTAACAGTTGTATAGCACACACTGAATGCTGGCAAAGTTCCATTATTACAGTGTATATGACATATTCTGTAAATGAGAGTGATGTGGTACCAACTGGCCATCACAATGGAAGTAGACAGATAGATATTAACAACAAAAGCCACCCATACTGTCACAGTAAGTACAAAACTAAATTTTGGATCAAAATTGGCATATAAACAATACTCAACATACTACATTAAAGCTTGTGCTATCTTCTTGTCACAAAGCCAGCACCCAACATTAGGCTTTGAAATAGCTATGTAACTTCCTGTACACCATCTGAAGACGAGCCTGTAAAGTGGCTCATGGAATAAATAATTATTTCAACAAAGTGTCTGGTCATGGTTTTATGTATTTGCAACCAGTTTTGGCTATATGGATTTTTCAATACCAGTTTAACTGGACTACTAAAACTGCTCAAAATAATTGGTTTCTGAAATAAATGATTTTCAGTTTTTTATTCTTACGATTTCCAGTAATAAATGTAGAAATCGAAAAAAGGTATAAAAATTTTGACTCATTCAATTTCAAGATATACAGAATCAAAATATTAAACTAATCAGGCAAATAAAGGAAAACTGAATCTGTCCACCATTTGCTACTTTTTGAGAAAAGTGGAATGTGGTCGAATACCACAAAAAATCACAAGTATTCTCCTATTAATCCTAATTTTATGTTTTATGTTTTAATTGGGGATCATACCCTTTTTTAACATTGTGAATAGTCAGTGCTAAAAGGTGAAAGCAGAGGGTGAAGAGCTCTGTTTTTCGTATTGATTTGTCTGTTTTCAAGGGCTACAAGCATGTACATATGTGCCATCAAATAGATGTCCCAGAAATGCTATACCAAGTCTTATGCTGCGTGTGTATTGCTCGTTTCTGCTGTCATTGTTATTTTAACGACACAGACTGCTTTTCCTATTTTATTTAATAATGCAATATTTCAAAGCAATACAAATTTTTCAAATAAAAATTGCTCCTTCTTTAAAAAAGCTTCATTTAAAAATGAAAACTTTTAGCATTGCTGTTATGCTACTGTTTCTTTAACTCAGTTATTAGTAAAAAGCACAAAAACCAAAAAATACCAGTTATTCAGAAATAAAATGCCAGTATCAGTTTTTACCAGTAGCTTTTTCTCATCCCTACTTCTGACGTCATAAACCTTGCACATGTGGTCACTCTCTTCAGTTTGAATACAAACTCAAGTCTGGTACAACATGTCAAAAATAAAGTGCTCCAACAGCTTGAAGTTGTGAGGTTTTGTTTGTGATTTTGGAGAGAAGTTCTTACATACTGACAGAGAAATATTATTTTTTAAATTATTTGAAGTTAAAGTTGGTGGAGAAAAGCACTTTAACATGCAAAAACACTGTAATATCACCAAACACAGCAGTTGTGAGAAGTGCTAAAGATGACAACAGACAAACACTGTTATTTGAGCAACCAGGGCCATCTTCAACTGTGCAAGGACTCTTCAAGGACTTGTGTGAGATGATGGTGTCTTGCATCATCCCATTACAGAATCTGAAGAATCCATGGCTCAGATAGTTCTGGGAGAAGTACATAACACATTCAGTTCCGGATGAATCTATATTAAGAAAGAGCTATTTATCTGTGGCCTGTGACAAGATGCTCAACAAAATATAAATTTGTGTTACTGACCAAAAACAGTCTGGATGTCCATAGATGAAACCACTGATATGGTTGAGGGTTATGTTCTGAATGACATTGTTGGTGATCAAACAGCTGACATGCCTGGAGAAATGTTTCTCCTAATATGTGAAGCTCTCAAGAGAGTAAACAAATCAACAACTGATGTTGTGTTTGACAACTCTATAACGCTACTGTGGCCAGATGGTGTGAGAAGAGACAAGGTTTGCTGCGACTAACAGATGATGCTTCATACATGACTAAAGAAGCCAAGGGGCTTCAGACACTCTATCCCAGTATGAAGTACATCACTTGTCTTGCCCATGTGTTACACAGAATTGCAAAAGAGATGTGATCAAGTTACCCTGACGGGGACAAATTAAATTCTTGTTGCAAGAAAATCTGTGTGAAAGTTTTGTTATGGGTGTAGAAATTCAAAGAATAAGCACCTTCACTGTTCCTCCCCCCACAACCTATTCTTACATGATGGGTTTCTTGCTTATGATGGGAGTATAACTGCACCAACTACACTAAAATAAAGACCATCTTTTATGAGCTTGACAGCAATGAATGAAGAGGTGTTTACAGGTTCCTCTACTGTAAATCTTGTGCAAATCAAAGCCAACTTTTCAATGACATTAAAAACCATCACATGACTAGAAGCTGCTGGTACAAAGATGTTTACAGGTAACTCGACCGTAAATCTTGCACAAATCAACGCCAACGCCAACTTTTCAATGACATCAAAAACTGCAGGAACACAGCTGTGTGATGCCCTGTATATTGTGTAACATGTGCAGAAAGATTTGGGCTGAGCTTGTGGTTATAAGGCTGACAAAGTGAACAACATATTGAAAAATGTTCAGTGGAATTCTGGATATTCGACAATATGCAAAATTAGTGACAGTCATTCTGGGATTGCCACAACATTGAAAGCAATGAACCAAAGCTGGCCTGCAGTGACCTCTCCACCTTCAAATACACTTCTGTGGCATCCTGAATGTAGGCAGGAGTTTTTTCTTATAAAAAATTATCCTCAGCAGTGACAATTGTAGCTCTTCGAATAAGCAAAACCAGAAAATGCACCTTATGATCCAGTGCAACTCTGCAGAAACTGAAGATTGACAGTGTGTGTTAACCAATTTGGCATACTTTACGCAACTGGCGTGCAGTAGAAAAAACACAGTTTTATTGTCTGGATAAGTGGTGGTGTTTTTACCATACTTTCTGTCCCCCCCCCCCCCCACCCTTTCAGCCTCCAGCAGATATCTCAAAAGTAAATGCTAGCTGGTTCCAAACACTGCAAAAAGTAAGCACTATACTCACAACTTGTTCAGAAGTGAATTTTGTTTGACACAGTATATAAAAAAAAAATCAACAATAATGTTTTTAAATAAACTTGTATAAAGTCATATTTTATTTTTAAAAATCATATTTACATATGTTTTAGCCCACCAATACTTGCATAGTTTGCTTTTTTAATTTTTTTAGGTCATTAAAATTCAGGCTCTACTCATAACCTCAAATTTCTGTTTGGAGACAATTTGCTGTCAACACTAATACAGGTTGCCTCACTTACCTTGAGCACCACAAGTAATATTTTGTGCAAAAGCAAATCTGTTAAGCAAATATTGTTTAACTACCAAGGGAACATTAATCAACATGATTTCCTATTTTGTAGCTTTATTTCAAAGATATGAAAAGCGGTGCATTATTTTTAAGTAGCACAGCTGTCAAACTTGAGAATAGATTGTCAGTAATCACATGACAAATATGAAGGGGCATCCAGTTTCCAGGCAGAAAATTTTAAAAATTACAAGCTAAGCCTGATATAGACCCTTAAATGGTATATTTTAGAGATTTTCTAAACCTAAATAAAGAAGATATATTTATTTTTATGTTCATACTAAAATTTATCCAATTATCATTTTCATTAGAGAACACTTCTTCAGACTCACTTCCAGTGAATGTGACAGGAGAATCTGAAATTGGCATCTGATGTTCCCTCTGACACATCCACATTTACTACTGACTGCTGTCTCATATAGACATTCATATCTGCCACATAGAAAGTATCACAATTACCCCCCCCCCCCCCCCCCCATTTTTCTGTTCTTTCCGAAGGTGGCAGCTCACTGAACTCGATGACAAAATTATTTTTCAGAATCCTGTTGTTACTGCTGTTGCTGCAGTATTGGGAAACGAGAGACTTAATTTTTTTATCTGGCACTGCTATTGGTGCAAAGTAACAAAGCACTTTTTTTTTTTTAGGGAATCAATGCTTCTGTACAATATTTCAATAACTGTAAGTCCAAACATTCCAGAGATATATTTATTTTTATGTTCATACTAAAATTAATCCAATTATCATTTTCATTAGAGAACACTTCTTCAGACTCACTTCCAGTGAATGTGACAGGAGAATCTGCAATTGGCATCTGATATCTGATGTTCCCTCTGACAAATCCACATTTACTACTGACTGTTGCCTCATATAGACATTCATATCTGCCACATAGAAAGTATCACAATTAACCCCCCCCCCCCCCCCCTTTTCTGTTCTTTCCGAAGGTGGAAGCTCACTGAACTTGATGACAAAAACTTTTCTCAGAGTCAGGTAACGAATCCTGTTAAAGATTCCAGAGATATTTTTTTGTCTCATAGAGAGTGACAAAACTCGTAAATTTTGCTTCTTGTCCACTTGTAAAAGAACATACATAAAAACAGCATGTTACACTACAGAACAAAAATAAACACTAGCACTGGGTAGCAGCATTTAGCGGTAGCAGGCCAGGAGTAATGTTAATCTGATTTGTACTGACACACCCATGGAACTGGGTTTTGTGTTGCCAACACACTGCGAACATTGTCGTCCAGTATTAGTCACAAACAATGTTGGGAACATTCGTTACATTCCGCCCACCATTGAAGATTGCGGACCTTGTGGGATCAGTTAAGGACAGTCTGTTACTATGAAAGGCCGGGATTTACAAGATACCGTGCCAATGTGGTATGGCGTACATAGGTCAAACCACACGCACCGTGAAAGAACGCTGCACTGAACATCAACGTTACACCTGCCTTTTGCAGCCAAGCAAGTCCACTATTGCTGAACATTGTATTTCTACTGGACATTCAATGAAGTATGAGAAAACAATGGTTTACTCCACTGCAACGTCTTTCTGGAACTCCATTATTAAAGAATCCGTAGAAATACGCCTGGCGGAAAATCTGTTAAACCGTGACAGCGGCTACCAGCTGGACAGTGCATGGAATCCCATCATCTCTACGATTTGCTCAAATTGAAGACGACAGAGTGCGTCGACGGCCGTGGCAAACAGCAACGCAGAGGGTGACTGAGTTCCACTATTCCACCAGCGAGGGCACTGCTGGCAGTCAGTGTGGTTCATCTATCAAGTTTTTGATGCATGCGCAGGATAGTTACAGTAAGCTATATATTGCGGAACGGAGGACGTTTTCGCCAGTCTGCGACAGCTCACCTGAAGATGACTGGCAGGTGCCCAGTTGAAATATCGTGCGAAGTATTGAATGACGACCGGCTGCAAGCCCGAAATTCATTTGAACAGTCAATTCGCCAGGAAAATTTTAAAATTCACAATGTTGGGAACACGTTTTGAACTCAGTGTAAATGCACCTTTAGTACACCACAGTGACAAAATCAATCGTAGACAGATTTACTGTGTACTGAGGAAGGAAATCATTACAATCTATAAAACATTTTAGTAGCATATGTTTAGCAAAATGCAAACAGTAACTTTTCCAATTATTTTTTTAACATCAAACAGTAAAATGTCTATTTCCATAATTTTTAGTAACTCCTCTTAACTCTAATTAAGGTAATGAATCTGTAACGATCATGGATAATCTGGAACAGTTAGCATGCATGAAATAGCGTCCTGTTATTCTTTATTAAATAGCCTCCTGTATTATTTATTCAGTAATCCACTACCTCTCTTCAAGACTTGTTCAAAAACTTATCAGAGGGTACCATTCATGTAAACATGATGTAATAAAAAAAGTAACACAAAACTGACTTCAGCTCTCCCGTACTAGCATACAATGAAAAAATGAGGGGTAACTTAATGTGTCCACTTACTGGAGTGGATGGTAAATGAATGGAAACAGAAGGAAAATTCATACCAGTCACTCAGTCAACTGTCTTCAGTTGAAGGTTGTGCAAGTACAATGTACACCAGTGAAGTGAGTGTACAAATGCTACTCAACTATGGAGAAGACAAGTTAGTGCAACAGAAATTGTAAAGAGGTGGGTGGTTATCAGCATATCTCTTTCTGTGAAGTTCTGCAGCTTGAGTAACATTGAGATTATCTTCAACCACAACAAAATATACCGTATTTACTCGAATCTAAGCCACACTTTTTTCCGGTTTTTGTAATCCAAAAAACTGCCTGCGGCTTAGAATCGAGCGTAAAGCAAGCGGAAGTTCTTAAAAATGTCATTGGGTGCCGCCACAACTTAGTTCTGCCGTCGAATATATGGAGCGCTACACAGGCATGCTTTCTAGGCACAAAGATAAATACTGGCGCCAAAACCTCTGCATCAGTAAATAAATTTAAAAAAAAAAAGGTGGAAGACAAGCTTTTTTTCTCCGCGCCGAGTTTCGACCACTGCATTTTCATACATTATCCAACGAAGTAAATACAAATTCTGTATTGTTCCTCTTCGAATGTAGCAGCATTTCAATGTACTACGAAAACCCGACTGGCAAGAATGTTTAGGATGTTTGTCAATATGGCCAACTCTACGTTCTGAATTTTTTCCTATCTGTGAGAAGAGATGGTTGCTAATAGGAACTTTTATAAATTGTGAATCACATGAAGTATTCTCGTCACCATAAGAATAATACGAATATAAACATTTTGCCATGTATTGTTTCTTGTTTGCTGCTATCTCATTTAAATCCTGCCTGCGTAATAAACCACAAAACTAGAGTGAGACAACAGCAAACGCGGAAGAATATACATATCATGTCATGTTTATATTCGTATTATTCTTATGCTAAACAGTGATACAGTCAGAAATGAAGCACTGCAATTGACTAGATTTTTAAATCTAAGATGACTCTAATTTCTGTGCAGAATGTAATGTACTAAAGAGACGCCTGCAAATATTTTCAAACGGAGAAAAATTTTCGCTAAACTCTCGTTCAGAACATCTTCTATCATACGCAGTCTATTATTTGGTTCTTGTTGATCATTATCAAAGCAAGCAGCAGTGTAAGTAACAACAAGTAGCAGTCTCTTGCCATTGTTTCGCTAATGAGATGATTCCTCTCTCTCTCTCTCTCTCTCTCTCTCTCTCTCTCTCTCTCTCTCTCTCTTTTTTTTTATTTGTAAGCGGCGGTAGCCCGCACAAAAGCAAGCCATGCCGCTAGCCGCGACAGGCCGTAAACACGCAGTATCAGAGTACGACAAACAATGCATGACACAGTACTGCAATGCATTTTCAGCGTAGAGTGACGTAACACCTACAACAAAGAAAACTGCGCTTATCAGATAAAATAAAAATAAGCAATCAATTCAAACCAGACGAAGCATGTGAAAAAGGAAGGGTACCCGTATAAATACGGACGGAGCGCCTGCCGCATAGCAATGGCTACCTGGTAAAGCTTAACTGCTAAGTTTACGACTCGAACCAAACTACTGTAGCTGTATCATCATTCATTCGACCTAAATTGTCTCATATTACAGTGGACCAACTTTGTTTTGATTTGGAGATGCGGCCTAAAACTTTTCTCTCCCCTTGAATTTCGAGTCTCAAATTTCAGGTGCGGCTTAGATTCGGGAATTTTTTTTTTCCTTGATTTCGAGTCTCATTTTTCAGGTGCGGCTTAGATTCGAGTGCGGCTTAGACTCGAGTAAATACGGTAGGTAATGCTGATGCAATTTCTGGTCAAGGGTTGCCGTAACTTTACACAACATATCATTTAAAAGTACTATAGTGCTAAACTACATGTACCCTTATTGCAAATAAGAAAACATTATTGTTTTGTTTAGTGTCAACTCCAACAGGTGGGAGAGTTACATTGCTTTGCATACTTCTGTACTGCGTTCCAGTACACAAGAGTTAAAGACAATTTTATGTTGTGTTTTCACCATCATGTTTATATGAATAGTACTTTGTGATGTGTTCCTGAACAGGTCTCAGGTAGAGGAAGGGATTACTAAGTAAAAAAATATGGAATGATATTTTTTTTTTTTTTTTTTTTTTTTTTTTTTCTTCAAACATCTGTAGCGAACAAAGTTACAAGAAAGGCAATTGTGTTGGTTAATTAATAATGTGCTTCCATGTCTTCTGCAGACTTGTTTCGATTTTATGTGTAATATTTTGACAACCGACCTAACCATCTTCTTCAGGCACTACCAGTTTCGCAGTTACATGTACTCGCTGTCTGAGTTCCAACCAGACTGAACTACTGTCGATTTCGAGCCACTATTTATAGCAGAGTTTGATGCCTTATGCTCTTGTTTTTCGGAGCTTGCACTGATATTCTTTTTGAAATTCTAGTTCTCTCAGTGTTTCCCAACTCTAGTGGATCTGATGGTTAATGAGATTTTAATAACTCTAGTGCTGGATCCCATTATTTAAATTGAACCATCTGTCCCTGTTTATTAGGTTTTCAGACATCTTTATTTCGATAGCCTCCTTAATTACACTGTCTCAGAAACTTTGCATTTGCACCACGATTTATTCCAGTCAGTGCTAGGCAACAGTTCATTTACTTGGTTACTTGGGTATTTTGTTGATGTTCTGTGCACATCTTTTTGACTGTTTCGATAGTTTATCCTGTGTAAGACATGTCACATTCGCATGGAATGTGGTACATACGAAATTTTCACATACATTGTCTAGAAGGAATACTTTTTCTCTTAGCTGAAGAGAATAAAATACACTGGATGTCATAGATCACAAGGAGTCTGGAAGGTAGATAAGTGATTTTTGGATTCTCTTCCTCAGTCTCAGTCTCAACTGCTACACATTTCACAGAATATCAGGACTAGCACTGAAAAACAAAAGAGCATCAAAAGGTGTGGTGGATGTCAGGAATGGCACTCGGCTACAAATAGCAGCACGAGACCGACAATAGTTCTAAGTCTGGTTTGAATCCAGGCAATGAGTACACTTTACAGCAAAATTAGTAGCACCTGAAGAAGATGGCTCAGTAAGTCATCAAAATATTGTGCACAAAATAGAAACACCACCTCAGCAGAACAACCAGAAAAACAATATTGATCTTCTGGGCTTGAAATTCTTCTAAATGACTCATCATCAAAGAGTTGATTTTTAAATGAGAGCAAACGCTCTGCGATTTAAGAAATTCATTGTACATTCTCGCACATAGTCCATCTTGCGTAAAAGGAAATTTACTTTGAAAATAACGCTTTTCGAACCACAATTCGCAATATTTCCCCACTACCTGTTAGAAATAGATTCATTTCAGCAGTTGCCAGAGAGCACCAGATTAGAGGCGCCACCGTGCTTGCGCAGCTATGGTGACATAGGAAGACCGTATGTTCTTACGTGTAAAACACTGAAAGATCTTACTTACATTATGTCATAAAAGAAACAACACATCAGAGGATACTCCCAGAGCGTCGGAATTTCACGAACCATAATGAAATGCAAATTCGCCTTAAAGTGCACATTCGTATGCCTCGACCTAATATTAAGATTTTCAGTGTGATTTTTGGGACGTAAATTTTCTTGGAGTACCAGTACTGTATTATCTAATGTTTGGTTATTTATTATGGCATAATTCCATATGTGTTAGAAGATGAAAACGTGGACTCAAAATGCAGCGAACAATTGAAACTAGCCAATAGTGTGAAATTAAACACCTCATTTCAAATAAATTTACTGTCTAAGCAGGAAAGCTTGATAAAAGCCAAATTTCTTTAGCAAATCGACAAAAATAACTTCATTGTTCTGCAAGTTGATTAATGCTTGACTGTCATAAAGGTAGAAATAAAATAAAATCTGAAACTTGTAACACATTTTAGCCTTCTGTAATTATGTGAATGTATTTTAATTCACTTGATAGCTCCAAGCCACAGAAATCTGTCTTGTTTTCATTTGATGTGAGAGCAGTAAACAAAGAGGAAACAGAAAAATCACTAAACGTAAACACGGGTCACATGGAGACTATACCCCCCCCCCCCCCCCTTCCACTATAACTCAGACTGCTCTGTGCATCAAAACGTTTAAAATTAAAAAAATAAAGAGACAGAGAGAGAGAGAGAGATAGGGAAGACGTTTCAAAAATACGTTCATTTTGTAGTGCACATCTTTCAGATGAGTCTGATGCATAAAACATATATCTTAGAGGAAATGTAAGAGATGTTATTTGGTCTTAAGTGCCATGCCTCTTCAAACAACATTCTTATACTGCACGTCACTGTATTTCACTCTATGGAACTCAAAGGTATATATTTTGTAATGGATGCCATCAAACTATTTCAACACAGCGGAAATTAAGAACTCTTAAGAAAATGAGGACTCTTTATTGCCTATTAGCCAATAACTTGCTCTTCTGTGTGACATAAAAGTAAATATAGGATACCTAAAACCAGTAAAGGCAAGAGACAGGCAAGACAGTACACATTTCTTCAATCCTTTGGTCCTCGCGATTTTTCTCTCTAATCTTGCTACAGCTTTATATGGCATACTTTCCTTTCTGCGAAAGATTAAAAAAAGTTTGCCAAACGTTTTGCTACATGAAAAATCGAAATGTCGTCTAATACTGGAAAAGCTGTTAATACAAATAGTACCAAGACTGGTGTGGTTTCTCGATCTGACTACGTCTATTTTGTCACTGTGTCCTGGATAAAACAAAACAGGCATTTCCAATATTGCAGCAATTGCAACACACACCAAACAAGCGAGACTGTTTCGGTAATAATGATAATTTTTATAGTATGACAATATAATTCACATACATACCAATTTGAAATACCTATTTGGCCTACTTCAGTCAAAAAGCTATATGTTTGGAAATAGTTCCACATTTCATTCATATGCTCCAGTTTCTCATGCATGAGACTGAATAGTAGTAGAACGAAATTTTTGTATAAATTTGGAATCGTCATACTATTCCGTAATTTGTGTGATGTCCCCGTTTCTTCTCCTTCCTCGTTCTAACAAACAATCCTGTCATCACTAATTCTGTAACTATTCCGACTACTGCCAAAACTCATTCTCCATTTAACTTTACTAACCCTGCCACAATAACCGGTTTAGTTACCCAGCGATTATTCTCCGGTTAGGCGTTATTATGTGTTTGTACAACGCATTTTCCACGCTACTCCCAGAATGGAACTTAAGCGGCTGCTAGCTGGGGACTACAACTGGCCCTGTCTAATGTAGCGATCTGGCCAAAAATTTCCTGTCAGAATAATCTTTCTTACCTGTTATTCCTGTTAGTCATTTATTTCCACTCTGGTAGTCTGAATCTATGGATTTTGTTAGAAATTATAACTACGCTGAACTTTTGTACGCCGAATCAACCACATAAACAAGCAGCAGGTGGCATTCACCAGTTCGGCTTTATTCCGCTCAGTTTGTATACCCCCGTCAGTTTTGTCTGCAGGAAGTTCATGTCTAGATGCAACGAGGATTCCCCTGGCAGAGACATCACATGCACTATGCACGTATTCAAAAATAAACTTATAATTCATTCGGAAATCAACTTAGAATGTGTTCAAAAATGTCCAAAAACCAGCAGGGGTGCATTTCAAAATCATATGAATAATCGATAGACCGACGTGTGCTGTATGCTAGGTGCTTTGTAAAAGAAGGTTTATTTTCCCCTCAAGAATATGAATTTGCCCCCTCGCCCCAAAATTGCTGCCTGGTTCAGATACCATGGTTTGCTGTCCCCCTCCACTAGATCCGGACCTGCTGCGCACATGTTAATCTGGCAGCTTGGGCGTTCCAATAAAATTTTTCTGGATACCCCATGTGGCTGGTTGCTGCTACTGCTGCTTACACAGCCAACAGCCACATTTCTGTATATAGAAACAGGAGAAGGTATTACTCACATGCAACTCAACTGCACGTGTGCATGAGCCTGCTCGGAACTGCTTAAGTGAATCTAATGTAAACAGTTGTGACATCATGCTCATGGGAGGCAATTTGTTGTTATGTAGCATTGCACAGTCTTCCTAAAGCCTTTGACACATTTTGCTGTTGGCAGACACTTGTATGTGCGCTGTGTTATTTTATATGGTGCATTTCCTTTGCAATTTAAGTTTTATTTTAGTTTTTTTCTCTAGTTCATGTTTTAATGCTGCAGTATTATTCTGCAGTAGCGGGATACAGTATAGGTTCTTACCACACAAAATTACATAATTTAACTGAATACTAAAACAACAACAAATTTCTGAAATTCTAAAAAATTGAAGAGTAGAAAATACATAAAACAGACTTGACAACTCAGCTGTACCCCTCCTGAAACCATACCCTTAAGCATTAAAATTGAACAAATTACTACATGAAGAGTGCTTAAACTGAACAAATTAAAATCACGATAAGGCCTTAAATAAATAGCTGACTACCCTGAGCAGAGCCCTTAAACTGAACAAATTATTCTATAATGGACCACTTGCCACTAAGGTGTTCTTACACCAAAACTCTCAGTAAACAAGCATGATGGTGGATTTAGAACTCATACTGTATATGTGATACACATATTTGAGGCAAAATTAATGGGAAATATGAACATTCATTAGGTATCTGTTCTCATTGAAAACTGTGGATATCACCGCTGACCAAGTTATAACATTGGAAACAGAAGGCTGAACAATGATAATTAATAATTTTAACAAACAGATAGTAAATAATTTAAGTTATGATCAAAAAGCTTCAATGATACTGCCAAAAAAGAATACAGCAGTTCAAAGATATTAACCAAATTCAAGATGTACAAAATAATCATCGAGAACAAGAGGCATAATATTTCTAAAGTTAATACAGAAGATTTCCTCACCTGAACAACTCGCGAATTGTGAAAGTGCTGCTGTGGAGGTGTCTGCGGGGGTTGTACAGGAGGAGGAGGTTGTGCCGGAGGTGGGGGTTGCATAGGTGGGGGTTGTACTGGAGGTGGAGGTTGTACGGGAGGTGGGGGTTGTATGGGAGGTGGGGGTTGTGCAGGCGGTGGAGGTGGAGGAGGCGTGCCCCTCATAATGGCCGCCATGGCCTCTGGGCTCGTGTCCCACATCTCCATCCGTGGCCGGAAGTGCGTAGGAGTAGGCAGCAATGGCGGCCTCTTATTCTGGATAGGCGGTGGCGGTGTGGTGTAGCGCACGATGGGTGGCGGGGGACAGGTGAACTGAGGACGCCCCTGGCAATGCAGAGGGTTGAAGCCTTGCTGGAACAGAGGAGCCGGACTGGGAATTTGAGGAGTGTGGGGGCCATAGTAGTTGGGCGGGAATGGGAAATTGTATGGTCCCTGTTGTTGATGAAACTGTGGGACAGGGGCCGGTGACTGCGGTGGTGGAGGTGGTGGCGGCTGCTGTGACTGCTGCTGCTGCGGCGGCTGCTGCTGCTGCTGCTGCTGCTGCTGTTGCTGTTGCTGCTGCTGCGGTGGTGGTGGTGCTGCCTTGCGAACACCCAGTTCCATCTCAATGCGGTCATCCAGGGATGGGCGCTTGGGTGAAAATTTCAGTGACTTGCTCGCCGGCGGTGGAGATGGAGGCCTTTTTCCGCGTGTGGTCCTAGATTCTGATCTTGAACTGAAGTTGTAGCCGGCTAAGTGTTCCAACTGCAAACAGAACATAAAATTTGAAAATTACTTAGAAATATCTGAAACAGAGGAATTTTTCAGTATTATCTAGTAACTGTTAGGAATAATACGGGTCAATAATTATTTTGTAACATGAAACAAAATACCATTGTTGCTTCCCTATTGTAGTAACTACTAAAACATAAATTACTAAGACAGTCATACCATACGTGCTTTTTGTTCTGTTTTGTTTTGTTTTCAGCATCATTGGATTTATTCTGTACTTCGGATTGGAAATTTTTAGTAGTGCAGTTAGCAACACTAATGAGTCATCGGTGGTGGAAATAAGAGATGTTTCGTCACCTGTTGGCTCAGCAAAATTTGCGAATTCAGTTCAGTGGTTAATGAGAATTGTGTTAGTTCTCAAGTTCTCAAATCAAAAACCGTCCAAAAGATCACTGAACACATTTCATTATATTTGTCATTATTCTGTTTTGAAAAGTCAATAAGAAAAGATATGAAAAGACGTGTGAAAAGTATATTTCTTATATTCTCACTAAGGATTAAATGATCAAGATAAACAGTGAACTCCACAAGTTTGTTGTGTACATGTGACAAACTCTAATAAGGTGCATGAATGGTAACAGAATTCGATGCCATTTTGCTGCACCTATGTTTTGGTGTGAGTCAATTAACCATTTTGATGACTGTTACTTTTACACAATGAGCACTGAAGGATATTCCAAAAACCAAAAGAATAAAATTATCTATTTTAATGTGCCATTAGACAAGTTCCACAACACAAGCACATCCATTACAATGGGAAGATACTGAAGTCACAGGATGAAGTGATGACAGAGATTCAATTTAGGATGCTTCTTATAATAACTTTGATCCCACTGAGGAACCTGAAAACTCTAAGGAAGCCCATTTAATCTGGCAACTTAGGCATCTCGAAGCAGCAAGCTGAACTTCTTAGTTCCACTTTACAAGAACAGAATCTGTTATATGAAAATACCACCATAACATCCTTTAGGTAAAGAAATGTTCCTTTGTCAGTATTCGATAAGCAAGAAGGTAATGTCTGCAATTGTTTTGACATTAAAAGGTTACTGAAAGAGCTCAGATTAGATCATGACCAAGCCTGGAAAGCAAACCTAAGACTAAAATTACTTTCTTACTTATCATTTTGATTACGGAAACTGACTTTGGACATAAAAGAAACACATTAAATACTGACACAAATTTATCATTACAATAGAAGGGTCACAAGCATTTATTTTAAAATCTGGTTTACACCATCCCCACAGCCAACCAACTCATATCTATTTATTGTTTTGATTGTAACCAGTACATAAAAATATTGCATGTACTGATAATATTATTATTAAAAATAAATAACCAGGAAAATCATTGCACTTGGTTATAATAATACTGACTTGTTTCTACTCAGCGCGCACACCCACACCCATACATATCTCTTCTGGAAATATCACTTTGCCACGAAGAAAAATAATCCTAATCCTACTCCTAATGATCCAACTCCCCAAGACCCTATCCAAACTGAACCCTGCCTGGAACAGTTCCATCCTCCGTCACAGTGGGACCCACCTCCTCTTCCTCACAATCACCCTCTCCAAACCTTCCAGGACTTTCTCACTTCCAGCCTTGCCTCTCAATCCTTCTTGAAAAACCTTAATCCTACTCCCAGCTAAAGCCCAGACTATCCGTGATCTGAAGGCTGACCGATCCATCGTCATTCTTCCGGCGGACGAGGGTTCCATGACCGTGGTACTTGATCGTCGGGAGTATGTGGCTGAGGGACTGCGGCACATGGAATGTTTCCCTCTATTATATATAATATAGGGTGTTACAAAACGGTACGGCCAAACTTTCAGGAAACATTCCTCACACACAAAGAAAGAAAATATGTTATGTGGACATATGTCCAGAAACACTTACTTTCCATTTTATTACTTCTCTTCAAATCACATTAATTATGGAATGGAAACACACAGCAACAGAACGTACCAGCGTGACTTCAAACACTTTGTTACAGGAAATGTTCAAAACGTCCTCCATTAGCGAGGATACATGCATCCACCCTCCATCGCATGGAATCCCTGATGCACTGATGCAGCCCTGGAGAATGCCGTATTGTATCACAGCCGTCCACAATACAAGCACGAAGAGTCTCTACATTTGGTACCGGGGTTGCGTAGACAAGAGCTTTCAAATGCCCCCATAAA
The DNA here is from genome assembly GCF_023864345.2 of Schistocerca serialis cubense. NCBI lineage: Eukaryota > Metazoa > Arthropoda > Insecta > Orthoptera > Acrididae > Schistocerca > Schistocerca serialis. Next base: position 39,124,127 of record NC_064649.1, on the reverse strand, counting down.
TGAAAGTTAAGAGGGTTGAGGTCTGGAGAGCGTGGAGGCCATGGAATTGGTCCACCTCTACCAATCCATTGGTCACCGAATCTGTTGTTGAGAAGCGTACGAACACTTCGACTGAAATGTGCAGGAGCTCCATCGTGCATGAACCACATGTTGTGCCGTACTTGTAAAGGCACATGTTTTAGCAGCACAGATAGAGTATCTCGTATGAAATCATGATAACGTGCTCCATTGAGCATAGGTGGAAGAACATGGGGCCCAATCAAGACATCACCAACAATGCCTGCCCAAACGTTCACAGAAAATCTATGTTGATGACGTGATTGCACAATTGCGTGCAGATTCTCGTCAGCCCACACATGTTGATTGTGAAAATTTACAATTTGATCATCAGAACCGAGGAAGTACACACTGACGAAACTAAAATGAGCTCTAACATGGAAATTAAGCGTTTCCAGACACATGCCCACATAACATCTTTTCTTTATTTGTGTGTGAGGAATGTTTCCTGAAAGTTTGGCTGTACCTTTTTGTAACACCCTGTGTGTGTGTCTATATATAAAACAGAGGGAAACATTCCACGTGGGAAAAATATATATATAAAAAAACAAAGATGCTGTGACTTACCAAACGAGAAAGTGCTGGTAGATAGACACAATAAAAACACACAAACACACACACAAATTTCAAGCTTTCGCAACCCAAGGTTGCTTCGTCAGGAAAGAGGGAAGGAGAGGGAAAGACGAAAGGATGTGGGTTTTAAGGGAGAGGGTAAGGAGTCATTCCAATCCCGGGAGCGGAAAGACTTACATTAGGGGGAAAAAAGGACGGGTATACACTCGCACACACACACATATCCATCCACACATATACAGACACAAGCAGAACTGCTTGTGTCTGTATATGTGTGGATGGATATGTGTGTGTGTGCGCGAGTGTATACCCGTCCTTTTTTCCCCCTAATGTAAGTCTTTCCGCTCCCGGGATTGGAATGACTCCTTACCCTCTCCCTTAAAACCCACATCCTTTCGTCTTTCCCTCTCCTTCCCTCTTTCCTGATGAGACAACAGTTTGTTGCGAAAGCTTGAATTTTGTGTGTATGTTTGTGTTTGTTTGTGTGTCTGTCGACCTGCCAGCACTTTCATTATATATATTCATCCACACATGTACAGACACAGGAAGACATATGTAAATACATATGTCTGCCTGTGTCTGTATATGTGCGGATGGATATGGATCTACCAGCGCTTTCTTGTTTGGTAAGTCATATATATATATATATATATATATATATATATATATATATATATATATAAAAAGAAAGATGATGAAACTTACCAAACAAAAGCGCTGGCAGGTCGATAGACACACAAACAAACACAAACATACACACAAAATTCTAGCTTTCGCAACCAATGGTTGCCTCGTCAGGAAAGAGGGAAGGAGAAGGAAAGACAAAAGGATATGGGTTTTAAGGGAGAGGGTAAGGAGTCATTCCAATCCCGGGAGCGGAAAGACTTACCTTAGGGGGAAAAAAGGACAGGTATACACTCGCACACACACACATATCCATCCACACATACACAGACACAAGCAGACATTTGTAAAGGCAAAGAGTTTGGGCATTTTTTGGGCAGAGATGTCAGTCGGGGCGGATGTACAGAGGCAAAGATGAAGTTGAAAGACAGGTGAGGTATGAGCGGCGGCAAATTGAAATTAGAAATTAGCGGAGATTGAGGCCTGGCGGATAGCGAGAAGAAAGGATATGCTGGAGGGCAAGTTCCCATCTCCGGAGTTCTGACAGGTTGGTGTTAGTGGGAAGTATCCAGATAACCCGGACGGTGTAACACTGTGCCAAGATGTGCTGGCCGTGCACCAAGGCATGTTTAGCCACAGGGTGATCCTCATTACCAACAAACACTGTCTGCCTGTGTCCATTCATGCGAATGGACAGTTTGTTGCTGGTCATTCCCACATAGAACGCTTCACAGTGTAGGCAGGTCAGTTGGTAAATCACGTGGGTGCTTTCACACGTGGCTCTGCCTTTGATCGTGTACACCTTCCGGGTTACAGGACTGGAATAGGTGGTGGTGGGAGGGTGCATGGGACAGGTTTTACACCGGGGGCAGTTACAGGGGTAGGAGCCAGAGGGTAGGGAAGGTGGTTTGGGGATTTCATAGGGATGAACTAAGAGGTTGCGAAGGTTAGGTGGACGGCGGAAAGACACTCTTGGTGGAGTGGGGAGGATTTCATGAAGGATGGATCTCATTTCAGGGCAGGATTTGAGGAAGTCGTATCCCTGCTGGAGAGCCACATTCAGAATCTGATCCAGTCCCGGAAAGTATCCTGTCACAAGTGGGGCACTTTTGGGGTTCTTCTGTGGAAGGTTCCGGGTTTGAGGAGATGAGGATGTGGCTCTGGTTATTTGCTTCTGTACCAGGTCGGGAGGGTAGTTACGGGATGCAAAAGCTGTTTTCAGGTTGTTGGTGTAATGGTTCAAGGATTCCGGACTGGAGCAGATTCGTTTGCCACGAAGACCTAGGCTGTAGGGAAGGGACCGTTTGATGTGGAATGGGTGGCAGCTGTCATAATGGAGGTACTGTTGCTTGTTGGTGGGTTTAATGTGGACGGACGTGTGAAGCTGGCCATTGGACAGGTGGAGGTCAACGTCAAGGAAAGTGGCATGGGATTTGGAGTAGGCCCAGGTGAATCTGATGGAACCAAAGGAGTTGAGGTTGGAGAGGAAATTCTGGAGTTCTTCTTCACTGTGAGTCCAGATCACGAAAATGTCATCAATAAATCTGTACCAAACTTCGGGTTGGCAGGCCTGGGTAACCAGGAAGGCTTCCTCTAAGCGACCCATGAATAGGTTGGCATACGAGGGGGCCATCCTGGTACCCATGGCTGTTCCCTTTAATTGTTGGTATGTCTGGCCTTCAAAAGTGAAGAAGTTGTGGGTCAGGATGAAGCTGGCTAAGGTAATGAGGAAAGAGGTTTTAGGTAGGGCGGCAGGTGATCGGCGTGAAAGGAAGTGCTCCATCGCAGCGAGGCCCTGGACATGCGGAATATTTGTGTATAAGGAAGTGGCATCAATGGTTACAAGGATGGTTTCCGGGGGTAACAGACTGGGTAGGGATTCCAGGCGTTTGAGAAAGTGGTTGGTGTCTTTGATGAAGGATGGGAGACTGCATGTAATGGGTTGAAGGTGTTGATCTACGTAGGCAGAGATGCGTTCGGTGGGGGCTTGGTAACCAGCTACAATGGGACGGCCGGGATGATTGGGTTTGTGAATTTTGGGAAGAAGGTAGAAGGTAGGGGTGCGGGGTGTTGGTGGGGTCAGGAGGTTGATGGAGTCGGGTGAAAGGTTTTGTAGGGGGCCTAAGGTTCTGAGGATTCCTTGAAGCTCCGCCTGGACATCAGGAATGGGATTGCCTTGGCAAACTTTGTAAGTAGTGTTGTCTGAAAGCTGACGCAGTCCCTCAGCCACATACTCCCGACGATCAAGTACCACAGTTGTGGAACCCTTGTCCGCCGGAAGAATGACGATGAATCGGTCAGCCTTCAGATCACGGATAGCCTGGGCTTCAGCAGTGGTGATGTTGGGAGTAGGATTAAGGTTTTTTAAAAAGGATTGAGAGGCAAGGCTGGAAGTCAGAAATTCCTGGAAGGTTAGGAGAGGGTGATTTTGAGGAAGAGGAGGTGGGTCCCGCTGTGACGGAGGACGGAACTGTTCCAGGCATGGTTCAATTTGGATAGTGCTCTTTAGCAGCATGCCACCCTCCACCTTAAAAAACTATCCAATCTCCTGGTTTCCCACCTCCGGAAAGGCAACTCACTCACCCTTCACAACCTTTCCAGCAAACCTCAACCTCCTCTCATTGCACACAAACCCAGTCTCTCCCATCTACTCAATCTCCCACTTCCAGCTCCACTCCCTCCAAAACTTCAAAATTCCAATCAACGCAATCTGGAACCACAACACCCCAATTCAGTAGTTAACCTTTCCTCCAAACCTCTCTCCCAATCCGAAACCTCTGTCCTATCCAAAGGCCTCACCTTCAGCCCCACTCCCAGATTTAACCAAACAGCCCTCGTCAAAGATTTACTGTCCTACACCCGTACTCTCTGCTGGAAATATCACTTTGCCACGAAGAAAAATGATCCTAATCCTACTCCTAAGGATCCAACTCCCCAAGACACTATCCAAATTGAACCATGCCTGGAACAGTTCCGTCCTCCGTCACAGCGGGACCCACCTCCTCTTCCTCAAAATCACCCTCTCCTAACCTTCCAGGAATTTCTGACTTCCAGCCTTGCCTCTCAATCCTTTTTAAAAAACCTTAATCCTACTCCCAACATCACCACTGCTGAAGCCCAGGCTATCCGTGATCTGAAGGCTGACCGATTCATCGTCATTCTTCCGGCGGACAAGGGTTCCACAACTGTGGTACTTGATCGTCGGGAGTATGTGGCTGAGGGACTGCGTCAGCTTTCAGACAACACTACTTACAAAGTTTGCCAAGGCAATCCCATTCCTGATGTCCAGGCGGAGCTTCAAGGAATCCTCAGAACCTTAGGCCCCCTACAAAACCTTTCACCCGACTCCATCAACCTCCTGACCCCACCAACACCCCGCACCCCTACCTTCTACCTTCTTCCCAAAATTCACAAACCCAATCATCCCGGCCGTCCCATTGTAGCTGGTTACCAAGCCCCCACCGAACGCATCTCTGCCTACGTAGATCAACACCTTCAACCCATTACATGCAGTCTCCCATCCTTCATCAAAGACACCAACCACTTTCTCAAACGCCTGGAATCCCTACCCAGTCTGTTACCCCCGGAAACCATCCTTGTAACCATTGATGCCACTTCCTTATACACAAATATTCCGCATGTCCAGGGCCTCGCTGCGATGGAGCACTTCCTTTCACGCCGATCACCTGCCGCCCTACCTAAAACCTCTTTCCTCATTACCTTAGCCAGCTTCATCCTGACCCACAACTTCTTCACTTTTGAAGGCCAGACATACCAACAATTAAAGGGAACAGCCATGGGTACCAGGATGGCCCCCTCGTATGCCAACCTATTCATGGGTCGCTTAGAGGAAGCCTTCCTGGTTACCCAGGCCTGCCAACCCGAAGTTTGGTACAGATTTATTGATGACATTTTCGTGATCTGGACTCACAGTGAAGAAGAACTCCAGAATTTCCTCTCCAACCTCAACTCCTTTGGTTCCATCAGATTCACCTGGGCCTACTCCAAATCCCATGCCACTTTCCTTGACGTTGACCTCCACCTGTCCAATGGCCAGCTTCACACGTCCGTCCACATTAAACCCACCAACAAGCAACAGTACCTCCATTATGACAGCTGCCACCCATTCCACATCAAACGGTCCCTTCCCTACAGCCTAGGTCTTCGTGGCAAACGAATCTGCTCCAGTCCGGAATCCTTGAACCATTACACCAACAACCTGAAAACAGCTTTTGCATCCCGTAACTACCCTCCCGACCTGGTACAGAAGCAAATAACCAGAGCCACATCCTCATCTCCTCAAACCCGGAACCTTCCACAGAAGAACCCCAAAAGTGCCCCACTTGTGACAGGATACTTTCCGGGACTGGATCAGATTCTGAATGTGGCTCTCCAGCAGGGATACGACTTCCTCAAATCCTGCCCTGAAATGAGATCCATCCTTCATGAAATCCTCCCCACTCCACCAAGAGTGTCTTTCCGCCGTCCACCTAACCTTCGCAACCTCTTAGTTCATCCCTATGAAATCCCCAAACCACCTTCCCTACCCTCTGGCTCCTACCCCTGTAACCGCCCCCGGTGTAAAACCTGTCCCATGCACCCTCCCACCACCACCTATTCCAGTCCTGTAACCCGGAAGGTGTACACGATCAAAGGCAGAGCCACGTGTGAAAGCACCCACGTGATTTACCAACTGACCTGCCTACACTGTGAAGCGTTCTATGTGGGAATGACCAGCAACAAACTGTCCATTCGCATGAATGGACACAGGCAGACAGTGTTTGTTGGTAATGAGGATCACCCTGTGGCTAAACATGCCTTGGTGCACGGCCAGCACATCTTGGCACAGTGTTACACCGTCCGGGTTATCTGGATACTTCCCACTAACACCAACCTGTCAGAACTCCGGAGATGGGAACTTGCCCTCCAGCATATCCTTTCTTCTCGCTATCCGCCAGGCCTCAATCTCCGCTAATTTCTAATTTCAATTTGCCGCCGCTCATACCTCACCTGTCTTTCAACTTCATCTTTGCCTCTGTACATCCGCCCCGACTGACATCTCTGCCCAAAAAATGCCCAAACTCTTTGCCTTTACAAATGTCTGCTTGTGTCTGTGTATGTGTGGATGGATATGTGTGTGTGTGCGAGTGTATACCTGTCCTTTTTTCCCCCTAAGGTAAGTCTTTCCGCTCCCGGGATTGGAATGACTCCTTACCCTCTCCCTTAAAACCCATATCCTTTTGTCTTTCCTTCTCCTTCCCTCTTTCCTGACGAGGCAACCATTGGTTGCGAAAGCTAGAATTTTGTGTGTATGTTTGTGTTTGTTTGTGTGTCTATCGACCTGCCAGCGCTTTTGTTTGGTAAGTTTCATCATCTTTCTTTTTAGATATATTTTTCCCACGTGGAATGTTTCCCTCTATTATATTCATATATATATATATATATATATATATATATATATATATATATATAATGGAAGGAAACATTCCACATGGGAAAAATTATATATAAAAACAAAGATGAGGTGACTTACCGAACAAAAGCGCTGGCAGGTCGATAGACACACAAACAAACACAAACATACACACAAAATTCAAGCTTTCGCAACAAACTGTTGCCTCATCAGGAAAGAGGGAAGGAGAGGGGAAGACGAAAGGAAGTGGGTTTTAAAGGAGAGGGTAAGGAGTCATTCCAATCCCGGGAGCGGAAAGACTTACCTTAGGGGGAAAAAAGGACAGGTATACACTCGCACACACACACATATCCATCCACACATACAAACACAAGCAGACATATTTAAAGACCCTCTCCCTTAAAACCCACATCCTTTCGTCTTTCCCTCTTTCCTGATGAAGCAACCGTGGTTTGCGAAAGCTTGAAATCTGTGTGTGTGTTTTTTTATTGTCTTTAAATATGTCTGCTTGCGAAAGCTTGAATTTTGTGTGTATGTTTGTGTTTGTTTGTGTGTCTATCGACCTGCCAGCGCTTTTGTTCGGTAAGTCACCTCATCTTTGTTTTTTTATATACATATATATATATATATATATAGAGAGAGAGAGAGAGAGAGAGAGAGAGAGAGGGACCACGTGGGAAAAATATATCTACATTTACATATGTCTGCTTGTGTCTGTATATGTGCCGATGGATATATGTATGTGTGTGTGTGTGTGTGTGTGTGTGTGTGTGTGTGTGTGTGTGTGTGTGTGCGCGAGTGTATACCTGTCCCTTTCCCCCTAAGGTAAGTCTTTCCGCTCCCGGGATTGGAATGACTCCTTACCCTCTCCCTTAAAACCCACATCCTTTCGTCTTTCCCTCTTTCCTGATGAAGCAACCGTGGTTTGCGAAAGCTTGAAATCTGTGTGTGTGTTTTTTTTATTGTCTCCTATCAACATAACAACGCTTTCGTTTGGTAAGTTACAGCTTCTTTGTTTTATAAAAGCTTCACAATGCAGCTGTACAGTACCATTTTCAGAGTAATACTAACAAAATATTTACAACTTCTAATTTAAAAATGTAATGGGGAAAGTTGTATAGCTTTCTTTACAAAATTAAGTCAGTAAATTTCACTCTGTATTTGCTTCTTTGGGAAAGAAAGAGCTATAACACTACTTTTTAGCTATCAACTGCTTTTCTGCACCTTCTCTATGTTTTTAATTTTCTTGCCTTCTTGTTTCTTAATGTTTGTAGCACTTTCCATCAGTGCTTGGGCCGCACTAACTCTCATTAAGTCCTTTTTCTTGGCTGCTTCTTTTAAGCACTCATTTCAATCATCCAGTAATTTGTCGACAGTCCATTTTCCTCTTTTTCTTCTTCCTCCATCTTTTCAGTGCCTGTTTACCAACTGCAGTATTTAAGTTTTCTTTTTGAAACTCATTTGTTTGTCACAATTTTTCTTTTTCCTGTTGTTCTTTTTTCCTCAGTTTTTCCTCACACACTCACTTCCCATCTTCACACTACTGCTTGTACCAGACGAGCACTGTACTTGCCAGCTGAAGATGTTTCTGAGTGATAATTTCAAAGTGAGCCATCTCCTCTATAACAATGGAACACTCATAGACGGTCCAGAGGACACCAATTATAACAGGACAATTCTGAGGGATTTGGTGAGGTCTACGATTCTTTGTTGAGGAAGGATTCTGTGCGGCTGAAAACGGATCAATAATAGTTCATGATGACCTCTTTATTGAGGCTCGATTACAACTGTTAGTGGACAATGGCAGACTATCACTGTATCTACCCAGTGACGACGCCCTCTGGCTGCTGACTGCAAGTTCCATTACTGTATTTTCAGGTTCTTGTGACAGTGCAGCCATCAGCTGTGGCTCTGAGGACGACAGGCTTCATTCTGCTCCAGGGCTTCCATTGGCACCCCGAAAAGGACACAGCTGTCTGCAGCCTCTCGTCCCACTCTCGGGACGGCTGCCTATCGCAGAGCTGCCCCTGGACTCAGATGCTTATGCAACAGGCCGTGGTTTGTGCCCCAACCAAGTCAGAAGCGTCTGCGTTCTAGGTCCAGAGTAGCACATTACTGTCCACTTGCTCAATAATGAGGAGACTGCTTCTCTCTGCTGACGTGATGGTAACATCAACGTTAGTGGCTTTTGCAATAAATTCTGGGCTGGAGCTGAGGACCTAGTTGTCATAATTGGGCTGCAATACCTCCGTGAAGGGTTACAGTATTTGCAGGCTGTTGACACAGAGGCGGTTGTGAAGCTCCTGAACATGCAGTCCACTTGCCAGCACCAACCGACATTGGCAGTGGCTGGATTCCATCCTGGCACTGCTCTGCTGCTTCTAAGGCCCTTTTAACTTCTTTCCTTTACACTTCAAACACATTCAACACAGCAGCTCTTCCAGTCAAATGAGCATCCAACATTCTTTCACACAGATTTGTGGTGTCTTCATTCGAGATGTTCCTCGACAATGAGAATCCCCTGCCTGCATCTGCACTGGCAAGTGAACATATAAGTGGAGCCTGCACACTTTTCGTAACAGTACACCATTTCTTTTCTCGAGAGGTATATGTTTTCTCAAAAAACTGACTGCAGTAAATGTTCACTGGGTTCTTGTCAACACCCGATTTTTCTGACGCCAACAGTTTCAGTTCTTCATCTAGCACATGTTCGTGTTACTCAACAGGAAGAACTACAGCTACATCTTTCTTGTGCGCTTAGCTTCTTGAGACGTTCCCTTTGTATAGTGTTGAACACTATGTTTTTCCATGGCATGTAATACTTATCACAAAATACTTCCAGATTCAGTGGAGCAGCACTAACATAAAATTGATTCATGAGTGTTCTGACAAGGTTTGTAAGCTCATTAGGAATTAGAGGAATTAAAAGATCTCTCTTATGAAAGAACCGGACCAGAAAAACAGTCATGAACCATTCCTCCAGAAGCCTTAGCCCCACAAAAATATCAGTCCCCTCCTTCTCCCGGTCCCTACAGTGGAAACACTTTTTCGCCACCAACCCTACGAACCAAACTCGACCAAAGACCAATGTTGAACCCTGCATAACTCAGTTCACTCCTCCATCTAACTGTGATCCACCCCTACTGCCCCCAAATCACCCCCTGTCAACTTTCCAGAATTTCTTAAACTTGAACCTTGCCTCACCATCATTCCCCAAATCCCTGAACCAGCAAACTAACCTTACTTCCACAGAAAGAACTGCAGTCCACCATCTAAAAACTGATCCCAATCTTATAATTTTACCTGTGGATAAAGACTCTACCACTGTTGTTTTGAACTTCCCACCTATTTGCTTCACCTAGTCCTACTCAACCCAACAAGCCACCTTCCTAGATGTTGACCTCCACCTCAAAGACAGCTACATCTGTACCTCTATCCATATCAAACCTACTAACCACCAGCAATACCTCCACTTTGACAGCTGCCATCTGTTCCATACCAAGAAGTCCCTTCCATATGGCCTAGCCACCTGTTGGTTGGGTTGTTCAGGGGAGGACAGTCTCATCGGATTAGGGAAGGATGGGGAAGGAAGTCAGCCACGCCCTTTCAAAGGAACCATCCCAGCATTTGCCTGGAGCGATTTAGGGAAATCACAGAAAACCTAAATCAGGATGGCTGTACGCGAGATTGAACCGTCGTCCTCCTGAATGCGAGTCCAGTGTGCTAGCCACTGCGCCACCTCGCTCGGTCCTAGCCACCTGTGGTCATTGCATCTGCAGTTATGAACGGTCCCTCTCTGAAGCCTTCACAAACCGTAATTATCCTCCCAACTTTGTACAAAAACAAATCTCCCGTGCATTATCATTCCAGTCTCCCACCACCTCACAAAGTCCCACCATCCAGCCACAGAGGAGCATTCCCCTCATAACTCGGTACCACCCAGGACTGGAGCAACTGAATTACATTTTCCGTCAGGGTTTTGACTACCTCTCGTTGTACCCTGAAATGAGAAATGTTCTGCCCACTATCCTTCCCACACTGGTATTCCACCTTCCACCGAACCTACGCAATATATATTTGTCCCCCTCTACACAACCCCTACTCCGATCTCTTAACTCGTGGTTCATACCCCTGTAATAGACCTAGATGCAAGACCAGTCCTATACATCCTCCCACCACCACCTACTCCAGTCCGGTAACAATTATCACCTACCCCATCAAAGCCAGGGCTACCTGCGAAGTCAGTCATGTGGTCTACAAGCTAAGCTGCAACCAGTGCTGCATCCTATGTGGGCATGACAACCAACAAGCTGTCTGTTCGCATGAATGGCCACTGACAAACTGTGGCCAAGAAACAAGTGGACCACCCTGTTGCTGAGCATGTTGCCAAACATGACATTCTTCATTTCAATGACTACCTTACAGCCTATGCCATATGAATCCTTCCCACCAATACCTGCTTTTCTGAATTGCACAGGTGGGAACTTTCCTTGCAATATATCCTATGTTCCTGTAACCCTCCTGGCCTTAACCTTTGTTAGCCAGTTTCCTCTCCCACCTAGCTCCTTCTCTGTTCCCTTTTCATCACTACACAGCCCTCATTCCTCCATTGCACCAAGTCTTTTTACTTCCCTCCTTTTCTGCAACCCCCCTCCCCCCCCCTCCAACTCTCCGCTACCATCTTTCCACCTCATCCCTGCGCACTCCCCAACCTCCGCTGTATGGTGAGTAGCAACTTTCCTTTTCACAATACTGTTACATTCCATCCTGGATTTTCCATTGTTTGAAACTAGTGAATCTTGAATACATACGAGGATTTGCACAAGCAAACATAATTTCTGCTTTGGTAGCATTGCCTTTTATAATAATATTCTTGTATTTCAAAGAACTCATCAACCTGATTTGGTATTGGGGTATGAACTGAAGAAAGTTTTTTTTCAAAAGCTGAATTATTGTTCTGGAAGTTGCTCTCCAGCAGGCGCTAATGTCAGCAATCTAGAGGATACGTATTTTATAAACCAACAAGATCACATCCAAAGCATTTTTAACCAAAGTCCTGTATTCTTTTTTGGAACGTATTATGGATGGGTGTACGTTACATGTGCCAACATTAATCAACTATTTCCTTCCTAACATGACCAGAGAACCATTCTTAAGATGATTCACAGATCTGTTAACATTGGGCCCACCACAACCTATCACCAATAACTCTGAACGAGAAAACTGGGCATTCTCCAAGGCTTCATTTACCTTGAAGTAAATGTCATTAACAGTTGCTTTACCAGCAAAGAAAGTCTGCAGATGTCATGTCATAATCATTTCTTTGGAATCTGACCAGTAAATTTAACTACAGTCTGATGCCTTTCTCTGAAGTTGCATGCACACTTTCATCAAAACAACAAGAAAAATGTCTTCCTCCAATATTATCTACCAACTGATTTTCAAAATATGGAGCTAAAGCATCATATACTAAGTATCTTGACTTTTGTCTTTGAAAGCGTGAGCTCAGAAGGAACACTTTCAGGAAATATTGCCTCAAAGGTTTCTCTGATATCTTCACAAGGTGGCTGAACAGCAAAGTTCCCTCCTGCCATTTCCAAACATCACATTAACCCCGCCCTTGAAGCAACTTGTCTAGTAGAATAAAGATGAATTGATGGAGTGGCTCTGGGAGCTGAAATTACACCATCACTGTTACACACAGGATGGGTGGAAGACAAATGTAGTTGTGTAGAAATCAGTTTCACTTTACATCTCTATCCGCGCTTCTGAGTAGAAGCATGCTGCTCTGTAGAACTGAAGCCAAAAGAAACTGAGTATGTCTGAGTTACCTTGAGATTTATCATATGTCGTCATGATTTCAATGACTTCACAACACTTAGATCACGTACCCAATATAGAAATCAAGAATTACACTTTCTTTTTATAAAGTTATAGCTCAGAACCTTCTCAATAGCTTTTTCTAATTTTTCAATCCATCTGCCACATAAAACATAACTTTACTGGGTGCAAACCTTTTCTATATCATACAAATCTTAAAAATAAAATAAAATAAAAATTAAAAAAAATAAAGAGACAGGTATAAAGTTGACTTTACGGAAAAAAGACTTGAACTGACCAATCTGACAAATACTGAATTCTATTGATTTACTGACCATTTTCCATCGATGTTCATGACCCTACAGAATGGTGCCTCTTTCCTGATTCATCAAAATGATGATGATGATGATGATGGTTTGTGGGGCACTCAACATCATGGCCATCAGTGCCCATACAAGTTCCAAATCTTTCCAGTCTCGGCACTTCCTGTATGATGATGAGGACAACACAAACACCCAATCCTAGGTCCGAGAAAATCCCCAACCTGGCCGGGAATCGAAACTGGGACCCTGTGATCCGGAACCAGCAATGCTAGCCACTCGACCATGAGCTGTAGACCCCTGATTCATCTAAATATAATGTAAAAGGAGTCAAAAACCATCCATAGAAGCTGCTCATTTAGTTTCAGTGAAAGAGAAATATGGTAATATTGTAATAATTTTATGTGGAATGAAGTCTGATTAAGTCAAGTGGAGAGTATGAGGGGATTTGAAGGTTGTAGCTATTAGGTCTACAACTTTGCTTCCGCCGTTTCGCATGGGGAAAGTAGTGGTGCAAGTCATTTGTCATAAGTGTCATACAGTAAACTTAGGCATTTGAGAACGTAACACCATCAAAATATTAGTCGATTTTTGATTGCATCATAAAGTTATTCTCGACTGAATACATCAACTTATGAGCCCAATTATTGTCATCTGCGGGAAGTTTTAATTTTCTGCTTTGATATGAAGAACTCTGCAGCTAAGGCTCATAAAAAGCTGGGTAAGACCTACGATGAGACATCTGTTAGTGACAGAACTTTGCAGAAAATGGTTTCCATGCTTCAAGAATGGTGATTTTGACGGCATGGTTGTGAAAGAGAGAAAGCTTTCGATGCTACTGCAACCGATGGGAACAATCACAGGGGATTGTTATCGAAAGCAATTGATGTATTTGAGCTGAGCACTAAAAGACAAATGGCCACACTACAGTGATAGACATGAAAAAAATGATTTTGCAGCATGACAGTGCACGACCCCATGTCAAAAATCCCGTCAAAACATACTTGGAAATGTTGAAATGGGAAGTTCTACCCAACCCGCTGTATTATCCAGATATTCCTTCCTCTGACTGCCACCTTTCTCGATGTATGACACACCACCTAGCTGACTAGCACTTGCGGTCATATGAACAAGTGCAAAATTGGATTGATTTATGGCTACCCTCAAAAGATGCCCAGATTATACACTGCAGGATTCATATGCTGCCCTAAAGCTAGGAGAAGGCAGTGGCCAATGATGGCCAATACTTTTAATCTTAAATTTTTTGAAAGTTTTTTGCAATAAAGTCTCGAACTTCGAGAAAAAACGGCAGAAGCAAAGTTGTAGACCTAGTATATGAGTCTGAGAGAAAAGTGGTTTACACAGTATTGTCATTTTTTATCCCTGTTGGACAGTAGAACAACAGAGTGACATTTTGTTAAGAAAGACTGGTAGAAAACAGCCTTGTGGATGTACACACACACACACACACACACACACACACACACACACACACACACACACACACACACACACCCCTTACACATCCTTAGTTGATCCTAAGACTATACTTCTTCCTCCACTTCATATAAAGCTTGGACTTATGAAAAACTTATTGTGAGCTATGGGTAAGGAAGGCAGAGGTTTTAAGTATCTGACAGAACTGCATCCTAAAATGAGTAAAGGTAAACTGAAGGAAAGAATTTTCAGTGGACGTGATATGAGAAAAGTGATAAATGACTTGTAATTAGAAAATTAGCTAAATAAACATAAGCAGGTTGTGTGGAAGCATTTGTGGAGTGAGTGAACAGCTTTCTTAGCAAAAACAAGGGAAAAAATATCAATGTGTTGTCAAAACTCTTCTGAGGATATATTAACACCACTGGATGCCGAATGCCTTTGAGACTACACTACTTCTATTCACACGTTAACTATTAACCAGAAAACCTAGAGGCAGTTAGTGACAAACAAGGTGAAAGATTCCACCAAGACATTAGAACATTGGAAACCAGAGCAAGCCCCTGTTCATAATATTTTCAGTATTTATCAAAACACTCAAACTTCCTTGTATTTCAAAAACTGTATGTATCAAGTGATTTTAAATCTCATATTTGTATTTAAAAAGCCAAAAAACATATGAAATAATTTGGTATACATTACCAATAACTCATTTTTCTTTCTTTCTTTCAACAGTGAAATTTACACTGAAATATGTAGAAGCAGCCATTGCACATGACTGCTTTCTACATCGGACAGCCACTAGCCAGCATCACGGCAACACTGATATGACCTAGCAAAATCTTATATGATGTTCACTGCATCAGAAACTAGAGCTACAATTACTGCAATACTGTCACTAAAAATGTATGTTCACTGCATCAAAAACTAGAGATACTATTACTTCAATACTATTACTAAAAATGTATTTGTGCTAACTAAAAGTAACCTTCACACAGGAAGGAAAGATTATTAGCGTTTAGTGTATAACAGATAAAAGTTGCGATTGCACAGGAAATCAGCTATAGCTATTTCAAAGGAACTATGCCAGCATTCGTTAAAAACAATTTAGGGAAAGCAGGGAAACTGAAACCTGCATGCCCAAACAGATATTCGATCTCATGATGCAAGCCCACTGCCTTAACTACTGTGCCATGTTCTTAGATGTAATCCTTACTGTTAATACACAATGCAATGTATAAAGTTATTATCAATGACTCCATATCCACTGCTGGATAAAGGCATCCTCCAAACTTTCCATTCATTACAGTCTTCATTGGTCCATTTATGTACAGGGGGCAGTCAACTGAAACCAGGGCAGGTGGACAAACGTAAGTAAACTGTTATAAGAATGGTAACTCCAGGTTGGAATATCGACAACATAAGGAAAAGATAGATTGTATTTACGGTAAAGATGACACATTTAATAGCAGACGGGTACGATGAAAAGACACATATGCACTAGCTTTCGGCTGAGCTGCCGAAGATGGCAGTCATCTGTGCATGAGGTGTGCTTGCTTGTGTAAATGAATGAATGAATGAATGAATGTGTGTGTGTGTGTTTTTGTGTGTGTGTGTGTGTGTTTTTTTTTTCCTTTTCTGATGAAGGCTTTGACTGAAAGCTAATGTGTCTTTTTGTTGTACCTATCTTCAACTCAATGTGTTATTTTTACAGTAAGTAACAATCTTATTCTTTCCTTATATTGTTAAGCAAACTGTCCACTACTTCAAAAGTAATCATCATAACTGTTAATACATTTATGTCATTACAAGAGAAGGCAGTCAGTGCCATCATGGAAAATGTTTACATTTGCCTACAGAGCTGCCCCGAATTACTTTCTTCAGGACTCCATAAACATGGAAATGGCATGAGAGGCGATTCGGACCATATGGAGGATGTGTAAGGGCTTCCCAGCAAAACTTCTGCAGTGCAGTCAAAACAACCTTGTCAGTGTGTGAGTGGGCATTATCTTGCAACAGAATGATGCCATTAGCCAACATTTCTGGTTGTTTCAATTTGATGGTGTGCTTTGATTTTTCCAAAGTATTGTGCAAGTAACACTGTGCATTAATTGTTGTGTTGTGTTCCAGGTAGTCAATGAGCAGAGGGGCCTTTCAGCCAAAGGAGAAGCTCATCGTGACTTCATCAGAGCTGGTGTGCTATTGTTTTGACTAAGCTGCGGAACTTTCACTGGGAGGCTCTTATTATACAGTCTCCATACAATCATGATGTCTCCCCATGGGATTGCCACATTTTTGGACGCCTGAAGAACGACATTCATGATAGTTGATTTGGTTTGGAAGAAGAGGTGCACACCTGGGTACAACTATGTTTCTGCGGGAGACTGCAGACATTTTTCCATGAAGGTATTGACTGCCTTGTCTCACAGTGGGATAAATGAATTAGCTGTTATGGCAATTACCTTTTAAGTAATAAACAGTTTACTTACTTTTCTGCCATCTGTCTGGATTTCATTTGACTGCCCCGTGCAACAACAGTATTGCCTGGTCTACATTCCACAGCCCAACGGCTTTCCTTAACTCTGCACCTCTCAGAAGAAACCTTTCCCTTAGCCCTCAGGTGCAAAAACAGTGTCATTTCATTGAAACAGCATAAAAAATAAAACTACTGAACAGGCGTCTATCACTAGCATGGTTTACGCAGCAACAGTGCACTCGGTTCACATGGTTGCTGCCTACATAGCTTACTCATGTTTAACAATAGAGTTTCTGCTACTACTTCATTATGGTACTATAGGATTTCACACATTGTATAATGTTATATATGCTATCCATGGGAGGAGACCTGTTGTCTAGGGGTAGTGTCTGATTACTAATCAAAACATCCTCTGTTCCAGGTCCGAACCCTGCCATCACTTAGATTTTGAATAAAGAACATCAGCATGAGCGGCCAAAGACTTCCAGCATAAGAAGCCACCCTCATTCTGCCAACGGCCTTCTCAAAGAGGGTGGAGGAGCGGACATTGGTTCAGGGCACTCTCTTGCCATTGGGATGGGAAAGAGCCCCTAAAGGCAGAAGAGTCAGCAACAATCAATGGAACGAGGCTGCAGAAGGCAATGGAAACCACTGCATTAAGAACATATAATGTGTATCCACAGGACACGTCACCTGTAATTGAAAAAGTGTCATAACAATCTCTCCATTGATTCTGGAACAGTCCCCAGTTCAGATCTCCAGGAGTGGACTGCCATGGGGAAGGTGGCTGTGAGAAAAACCAACAAAAGGATAATGTTCTACAAATTGGGGCATGGAATGTCAGCAGATTGAACATGGTACAGAAGATAGAAAATCTGAAAGCGAAATGCAAATGCTCAGATTCAGTGAAGTGAAACGGAAAGAAGATAAGGATTGCTGTCAGATGCGTATAGGGTAATATCAACAGCATCAGAAAATGGTGTGAGGGGAGTAGGTTTCGTTATGAAAAGGAAGGTAGGGCAGAGAGTGTGCTACTGTGAGCAGTTCAGTGATATGGTTGTTCTCATCAGAATCAACAGCAAACCAACACCATCAAAGATAATTTGGGTATACATGCTGCTGTCTCAAGCTGAAGATGAAGAGAGAGGGAAAGTATATGAGGATATTGAAAGGGCAATACAGTATATAAAAGGAGATGAAAATCTAATAGACAGAGGGGACTGGAATGTGGTTGTAGCAGAATGAGTTGAAGACAGGATTCCGTTGGAATATGGGCTTGCTACTAGGAATGAGGTAAGAGAAAGACTAACTGAGTTCTGCAATAGATTTCAGCTAGTAATAGCAAATACTCCATTCAAGAATCACAAGAGGAGGAGGTATACTTGAGAACACAAGTAAAAAGAAGCTGTGAAGAAACTATGGGTTACAGAAGAAATACTTCAGTTGATTGATGAAAGAAAGAAGAACAAAAATGTTGAAGGAGACACAAGAATACAGAACTACAAGTCGCTTGACAATGTAATAAATAGGAAGTGCAGGGAAGCAATGGCAAAATGGCTGCATGAGAAATGTGAAGAAATCGGGAAAAAAATGATTGCTGGAAGGACTGACTCAGCATACAGAAAAGTCAAAGCAACCTTTGGTGAAATTAAAAGCAAGAGTGGTAACATTATGAGTGCATGTAACATTAAGAGCACAATGGTGGAAAGAGAACACTGAAGGTCGCTGTGAGGGGAAAGACTTGAATGATGTGATAGAGAAAGAAACAGGAGTCTATATAGAATAGATGGGGGTCCACTATGAAAATCACAATTTAAAAGACCATTAGACAACTTAAGATCAAATACGGCAGCAGAAATAGATAACATTCAAAAACGATTTCTAAAATCGTTGGGAGAAGTGGCAACAAAATGACTAATTCACATTAATGTGTAGAACGTGTGACTCTGGCGATATGCCATCTGACTTTCAGAAAAATATTACACACCCAATTCTGAAGACTGCAAGAGCTGAAAAGTGCAAGAATTATCATACAATCGGCTTACAGCTCATGCATCCAAGTTGCTGAGAAGAATAATGCAGATGTGCTAAACGACAATCAGTTTGGCTTTAGGACAGGTAAAGGCACCAGAGAGGCAGTTCTGATGTTGCAGCTGATAATGAAAGCAAGACTAAAGAAAAATCAAGACATGTTCACAGGATTTATCAATCTGGAAGAAGTGTTCAACGATGTCAAATGGTGCAAGATGTTCAAAATTCTGTGGAAAATAGGGGTAAGTTATAAGGCGAGAAGGATATTATGTAACACATATAAGAGCCAAGAGGGAATAATAAGAGTGGTAGATCAAGAAAGAAGTGCTCAGATTACAAAGGATGTAAGACAGGGATGTAGTCATTAACTCCTACTTTTCAATCCATGCCTTGAACAAGCAATGATGGAAATAAAAGAAAGTTTCAAGAGTGGAATTAAAATTCTAAGTGAAAGGACAGTGATGATAATATTTGCTGACGACACTGGTATCCTCGGTGAAAGTGAAGAATTACAGGATATGCACAATGGAATGAACAGTCTAATGGACACAGAATATGGCCTGAGAATGAATTGAAGAAAGACAAAAGTAACGAGAAGAAACAGAAATGAGAACACCATGAAACTTAACATCAGGACTGACTGTAACGAAGTCGATGAATTTAAGGAATTCTGCTACCTAGGCAGCAAAATAACCAATGATGGATGGAGGTTGGAGGGCAGTAAAAGAAGAATAGCACTGGCAAAAAGGACATTCCTAGCTAAGAGAAGTCTACTAGTATCAAACATAAGCCTTAATTTGAGGAAGAAATTTCTGAGAATGTATGTTTTGACACAGCACTGCATGGTAGTGGAACATGGACTGCAGAAAAACTGGAACAGTTATGTCTAGCTTACCTCCACTAGGACTTACATAATTATTCACCATTTTTCACTTTTAGAAAGCTCTCTATCAAAATCAATTTTACCCTGTGAACAATCTCAATTACATATTTATGAATTAAAAACTACCATCTCCATTTCATTATGCAGTTAACTGCATTCTGCACTGTACGAACAATATAATTCATGTTACATAAGAAACCAACCTGTGTAATATTAGCAGATGACAGCTTCGGGTCAACACCAGCGGAGAGTGTGGAGGAACGCTTCTGCCTTCCCTCCCGTGCCTCTGCGGCTGGCGGCGGCTCATCGTCTGCCCTGTATTGGGACCTCCGCTGCTGCCGCAGGGCTGCAGGCAGCGGGATGTCCTCCACACCTCTGTGCCGGCGGTCAGGTGACCCGGAACCCCGGCGCTTCCTGGATGATAGGTAGTCCGCAGGACTGCCACTCCGGCTGCGGCTGTCACGCCGCCAGCTCCTCCGCTCTCTCTCCCTCCTGTCACGTCTGTGTTCCTCTCCCCGCCGCCGATCTCTGTTTTCCCTCCTCTTGTCATCACTCCGATTCTGCCTGTCAGAGTCATCGTGGTGGCGGGAGCTCTTCCTGTGTTTCTCCTCCTGGGTCCTGTAGGAGTCTGGACTCCTCTCTCTCCTGCGTTCATCGTGCCGAGTGGTGGTAGCTGCCTCTCCACTCTTTTCACCCGAACCGTCAGCCTTACTGTCTGTCGAGACCCCATGGGTACTGCTCGGAGTGGCAGACTGTGGCTTATTGTGCTCCTCCCCATCGACACTACTAGGCTCCAGAACCCCACTACCACTAAAAGTCATTTCGGCCTTCGATTCAGTCGTGCGGGCCTTTTTCCTGGGAGAGGAGATACTGTCCTGCTCTTCGAAGTCGATGGCAGTGTCCTCTGTGTGGGCACCTGTGGCTTCTTGAGAATCTCTAGCCCTCTTTTGTGCAGGCGACGAGAGGGCATCATTAGACAACTTTTCGTCTGTGTCCTCTCTCTCGAGAATGTGTTGCAGGCTAAAGAGATTGTCAGAAAAACAATCAGGTAAAATCTCCTCGTCATCAGACGAATGTGGGCTTCCAGCAGCCAACAGCTCTAACTCAGTACCTAGTGTAATTTCTCCCCTGTCTTTACATTCTATTAATTTACGAAATACATCAGTGACATTCGCAACTTCTTGAAGAGTTTTTTCTTCCTCTTCATCACAATCACTACCACCACCACCACCACCACCACCACCACCACCACTCAAACTAGGTTTTACTTCATCTTCCAGTAACCCACTGTCAGCTGCAGACAAATCTGGAGGATTATTAGTCGTATTTTGTGTGTCTTTTGTATGAATGATGTATTCTTTTCTACAGTTACTGATGACATCATTCTCATTTAGTTCATCAAATTTTATTTGGTCATTCTCACTTTCTTTCCACCTTTCAAGAGGAATGTATTCTCGTACTGTTGAACCATGCGATCTCTCATGACTGATCAACGCCTCCCTATTTTCGTGGCAAGAGCTCCGATCTACCTCGAAGTCTCTCTCCTCTAGGGAATTGATCACTTCGGAAGGAGTGCTACTGACTTCAGTATTACAAAAAACTTTACCAAAGTGACTGTCGCCATCCGCATGACTACCCTCAGCCTTTCCATTTCCATACTCAGAAGAAATCCAACTGTTCTCATCCTTCTGACGGGAGGCCGAGTTATCTCCCTCTTCTCGAGTGGTCTGGTCAAAATCTGATACCTGGGCTCCAGTATTTGAATGTTCACGTTCATGGCCCCAACTGAAATGTATACTCTCGTCATCCTTCTCATCCCAGTACAAACTGTGTGACTTTTTCACGAAGTCAGCATTCAAATTTGATTCCTCCGCAGTTTTTGTAACTGTTTCTTCTTTCTTTTCTCCTTCTGCTTCGGGCACTTTATCAATGTTTCCGTCTGCCAATTTTTTCTGACGCTCTTCGGTTCTTGCTTTCAGCTCCTGCACATTTCTCACTGCAATACGAAATTTCTCCTCCCAGCTGCTCACTGCAGAAATGTCAGATGTAAAATGTACAGGCATTTCACGGTGAAAGAGCCCCAAATTCATTGGAGCTGCACTGCTTCCGAGGGGTAGGCCTTCGGCGAGACACTCGTTGGCGCTTTTCCTATTTTCATGGGCAGAACTAGTGTTCCCCGACTTGGCGCAAGGTTTTCTCTCACTACTAGTGGATGTTTGTGCATTCAGTTGGTACCTACGGACCTGTTTCTCACTTCCACCTGGTTGCTCCAAATTGTTATTCTCTTTGTTACATGCACTCTGAACCACTGATGCACTTGGTGGTTCATCAGCAAACATATCATACATTTCAGGATAAGCATTTCCTTTTTGAGTAAGAGCAGAGGGCTTTTGCTGGGAGGATAGTGTCTGTGGTGGATGTTTATCCAGAAGAGGCACTTCTGCAAGTTGTGCCTCCAGTTGCTTGTTCTGAACAATTGAATTTTCGAGTTCAGCATTATTACCAATTTCTTCTCTCACATGACCTTTTACAGGTGTGCTGTCTTCCGAAGTGTCTTCAGCACCTCTTCTTTGCGATATGGGACACTCATTTTCCATTCCTACCACTGTGTCCCTCAATTGGCCTCCAATTTCTGCATCGCCTACTGTTCCATTCTGGGTCTGCAAGAGAACCGACTCATTCCTTTCTGACAGAGAGGCTCTCTCCTGATCGACAGCCACAGCTGTGGCATTGTGGCTCGGAGGGATAGCACTGGTTGATGCTTTGGCTGGGGCATTACGGCTCGGAGGGATAGCACTGGTTGATGCTTTGTTAGTTACAGAACTGTTACCATGTCCCAAACCACTGTCAGAAGCCACCAGCTCAGATTTATTACACACTTTCGAAGAGCCTGCCTGTTGCCACACTGTGCTGGGAGAGGCAGCTACAGAAGCAGCTGCTAAAGAAGGTTTCGACGGACCCGGCAAGTTCTCTGTTTCTGTGCTCGTGCGTGCACTATTACTTGACTCACTTATCTTTGATGTTCCCGGAGTCTGCTTCCTGGAAGGTCCAGCACCCTCATACACAGACGATTTTGAAGTTGACGGGGCACAAAGAATGGGCTCAAGTTTCAGCTCAACTGAGGCCTCATCTTTCGATGTCTGTCTTTCTGCAGACTTATTGAAATTACTGTTCCTGGTTCTGATATGTTCTGGCAGCTCTTGCAGGATGACCAATTTCACACTAAAATTTTGCAAACAAAAAGTAAATTTTAAAGTGTACACTCTCAAAAATCTGAACAACTGAAAGTCAACAGTTTATAATGTGAATAAACTGATGGATGCAGTTAAAGAATCACTCAAAAAATAGATAAAAATTAGAAACTAGAAAATGGTACTGAAAGCATAAAAATATTTTAGAATTGATATTATATAACACTGTTAAGTGCTGTTTCCATTATTCTTTAACATGTGGCCAGTTTCTGTTATAACGCAGTCCCTTGTGAAATGCACAGCAGTACTGTCTTGTAAGACTCAATGTTGAAGGAAAAGGAGGACTCAGTACTGACTGTGAAGTAGCAACAAAGTGGTTAAAAAAGGTGACTAGAAATAAAAATACACAGACCAGGCACACTGGCTTAAGGAAACACAAGTGACCATCTTGTAAAAAATTTTTATTACATATTTCATCTTCTGGCTGCACAAATGGTATACTTACCAGTTATGATTTGTTACCAGTTCACCATCAGATGCTTTGTCAGATAATATGAACCTGTTACACAGTAATTTGTCAACCATATAACGTATTCAAATCATTTGATGATGACTCTGTAGTATGTCGAAACTAATGATTATAGCAGGTTGGTTCAAATGGCTCTGAGCACTATGGGACTTAACTTCTGAGGTCATCAGTCCGCTAGAACTTAGAACGACTTAAACCTAACTAACCTAAGGAAATCACACACATCCATGCCCGAGGCAGTATTTGAACCTGCGACCATAGCGGTCGCGTGGTTCCAGACTGTAGCGC
Organism: Schistocerca serialis cubense; assembly: GCF_023864345.2. NCBI lineage: Eukaryota > Metazoa > Arthropoda > Insecta > Orthoptera > Acrididae > Schistocerca > Schistocerca serialis. The sequence continues at coordinate 39,100,485 of NC_064649.1, read as the reverse complement.
CTAGAACCGTTCGGCCACTCCGGCCGGCATTATAGCAGGCATGTGATGTAAGGATGAAATATATAATTTAAAAATGTTACAAACAAAAAACTGGGAAAAGTAATATGGAGGACATTCCATATTTTGTGTCTGTTATAAAGTCGAGTTGGACCAGAAGCATTTTGCTTTTATTTAAAGTACCATAAGCGGTATATGCAACAATTGGAGTTTTGCTTCCAAATCAGTTTACCAAGGTCATAAACAGTTGTCATGTTTAAAATTACTTTCATTACTCATATTTTTTTGGCTTCTATGTCATCTATATGTGGTCTTCTATAGGCAGGCATTAAAAGTTTTAGCACAATGCACTGACATGCACAATATTTTTTCATTAGGTCATTTTGTTTCAACTGCTGTGTTTGTGTGTGCAAATGAGGAAATATTGTGTGTCAGTGCAGTGTGCTAAAAATCAAATGTCCCTGTGTAGAAGTATGTACAGAGCTAATGTAGGAGCCAAAAAATGTGAGGGATAAAAGAAATTTTAAAAGTGGAAACTGTCTGTGATTTCATTAAAGCCATTTGTTGGCAGAACCACTATTGTTACAATGCCTACTGAAAAAGCTTCGGTTTAAAAAAAAAGTGAAACGAGTCCACTTCAAATGAAAATTTGTTATAGCCATAAAAGATGGAATAACGCCCACACTATTCATAAAACAGCAACAGTGGAAGAGAGGCTTCTAAAACGAAAGCACAAAAAAAAAAAAAATTATGGAAGACATTAACACGGTCGGTAAGACATGATTACAAACCCTTCCTTGCTGTCAAATGCCTCGTTCAGCGCGCGCAGGGATTCCGGGTCCCACACCTCTGACTCATCTTCGTCAGAGACTGCCTCCTTCTTGATGCGACTAGGTGACATAATTGATGACACTTCACTCTCATCACTGTCCTCCTCTCCATCTCTGTCCTCATCATCACCATTCTGATTGTCTTCACCATTTTGATTGTTTTCACCATTTTGATTTTCATTGCCGTTTTCATTGTCTACATCATTTTCACTGTCGTCATCGTTTTCATCATCTTCATCATCATAGTCATCGTCTGAAGATTCAGAATCTTCTGTATCATCCTCATCGGCTTCGCCCTCAGCTCCCAAACCGGATGGGAAGAGGGCAGGGCGGGTGTCACCTGTGAGGGCCGCCAACTCGTCACCATCGTCGCTGTCGCTGACATGTGGCACAGGCAGGTCACAGCTGCTGCTGCTACTGCTGCCAGCACGTGCTTCTGAACTGCTCGAGCTGCTCGTGCTGGGGGTGGAGCTGCTACTGGAGCTCGAACTGCTGCTACTCGTGCTGCTACTGCTGGAACTGCTGCTGTCCGAAGCGTCTGAAGAAGAGCTGCTGCTGCCATTGCTCCTGGAACTGTCACTACTGCTCGAACTGCTCCTACTGCTGCTGCTGCTGCTACTCCGGCTGCTGCTCGAAGTGACAGATGTTGAGCTGCTGCCCGAACTCGAGTTGCTGACACTCCTCTTCCTACGCACGGCCACAATGCGACTCCTCGAATGTCTGTGGTGCTCATCTTCCTCTTCTTCCCCCTCTCCGTCGGCCTCTTCTTCATCTTCCTCACCTTCAAAATGGGCAGACTTCGTCTTTTCTGAACACCTAGCGGCACCTGTCACAAAATTGTTAATATGGACACACTGAAATATAATAAAGATAAACTTATCTTTATGAAATGATGACAATATTTATTTATTTTTAAGACAAACAATGGGAACTCCATGAAGGGATATCAACAATGTAGGAAAAAATATATTGCTAACTACTGTAAAGAAGACACATTAAGTTGCAGACAGGCACAATTAAAAGACATTTACACACTTGGCCACAGCCTTCAACAGCAAAAGAGAAACAGAGAAACACGCACCATTCACATACACAAACCTGAGTTGCCAGAATTGGCGGTCATGTGTACGTGAGGTGTGCGTTTCTCTGTTTCCCTTTTGCTGATGAAGGCTGTGACCAATAGTTTTGTGTAAGTGCCTTGTAATTGTGCCTTTCTGCAACTCAGTGTGTCTTCTTTATGGTAAGTAGTGATCTATCTTTTCCTGCGTTGTTGTTTATTTATTTATCTACCCATTTCCAAGAGGGGTAACATATCACTTTGAAAAAGTGATGTGTTATTCCCTTTACATCTCTAACTGATGAAGGATAGTCATGATCTGTAGTGAGAGCGAAAGTAGGTGAAGTGTATCTGGAAGGCAAGGGCAGTGGTCACCTGGATTTCCTGCACATGGAGACACCAGCTGACCAGGAAAGTTATTCCACAAGAACATCATCCTACCTCGGACATTCGCTGCAGACCACACAACCTTGCCATGCAAGATGATGGTCATGACCTCGCTTGTCAATGGAAGCTCATAGAAGGCAGATACAAGCTCTGTGTGTGTGTGTGTGTGTGTGTGTGTGTGTGTGTGTGTGTTGTGCTACTTTTTTGGGGTAACTTGTGACACTGTACCCAGTGGTCACAGGTTCCTTTCTCTATCGTGGCACATCACATGTAAATTGTAACATTTTGTAAACAGAAAGCCATCATCCCTGAATGATCGTGGCAGTTTCTTCTGAATGAGTCAATACTGTCAACAACAAATCCATTACGGAATATACATACAGGGACGGCAGGTTAAAATTCTTACACACATGCATGAGGGCCTTCCCAAATTCGAGAGCTGACACTGCGGATCAGTCTCACTGCCCTTTTCTGGCTAAGAGTATTCCTGGTGAATGCACATAGTTGCCCCAAAATACAACAGCATATGAGATGATAATGTAAATGCAAGACTATGCATTTCAGCGTTACAGGCTGTTGAGATCATTCTTATAACAAAGACAGCAGCAGTTTCTGCACAAGCTCTTAAATGTGTTAGTTCCAAGGAAGCCTTCCATCCACCATCAGTCCTAAGAATTTCAAATGGTCAAGTTCCCCGCTCTCTGTCCATATCGGGAGAATAAAATAAAACATTTTCTGGGGTCGTATCTGTGCGGAACATTTGACAGATATTTTTGAAACATGACACAAAAAAATAACAAGAATAAGTCTTATAAAGTAACAGCCATTCCCAAATTACCCTACGGAAGTGTGTCTTGGATTGTTAAAGAACAATGTGAAAATTAGATAAAAGCAGCTGAAATGGGTTTCTTGGGGGGTGAAGACTGTAACAAAGAATACAGGAACAGTGATATTAGTGAGGAATTAAACATATTTTAATGTAAGAAAGAAAAATGAAGACAACAGAAGAAAATGGATTGAACATCTCAACAGAAATAATCAGGCACACCACCTTAGGTCTAACCAATACTTGAAGTACAAAAGAAACCCACTCCTCATTCAAGGGAAAAAGTTAAAAATACTTTCAGCAGAGGTTATGCAACTGACTGACTGTCTACTTTTATTTACTTATACTGATAGAGGTCAGGCCTGCACTAGCTCATTTATAGCACTGATAACTGCAGTAAACAAATGTGGTAGCCATTCGTGAATATTTGTGTATTTCACTTTGCTTTGTGTTGTTGTTTCATTTTCTTACTTTGAAGTGAGTGAAGAGGTTACTCACAGTCCAACACCAGATTCGAGTACGAGTCCTGTGAACCTGGAGGGACTGGTGACTGCTATCACTGTGTGTAGCTTTTACTTTCAGCAAAGTACACAATGAGTGTGTAAGCTGCTATCCCTTGGAAGAGAGATGCAGTGCTTGTTCCCCTGCACTGTCCATCTTCTTTTGGCAACATAAATTCTCATTTGTTTACGATCACGGCCGAACACCACGTTAAAGTTTGTGCACTACACATTTTCATTACCCAGTGGTCACTGTTGGATGGTCAACAGATAAAAGTAGGAGACAAACAAAGGTTAAAAAATCTTGATTTATCATCATGTAGACAGGTACGTGGTAGATTTTGTAGATTCTATGATGATTTATTGTCTCCTCCTATTATTTAAAAACAGCTAATGAAAAATACAAGCGGTACAAAAGCATCACATTGAGAAATGTCATACTAGAAGACACAATGTCTCAGGGAAACACAATTCTTTGTAATTACTGTGAAGAAAGCTACCATTTTGGTTACTTGATACATTTTATAAGAATAAACAATTTCAACCTTACATAAAAGTCATTCTGAGATCATTTCATCCAATTACTGCAAAAAACAGCTTGTCAACAGAATGAATATCTACTTCCAAATGAATCCCTGTCCTGATGCCAAACTGTGCTTTATAGTAACTAGACATATCGTTCTTAGGATGACCTTTTTCAAAAGTCAAAACTGTTTATCCAGTAATTGTTAAATGTCTTTACGATTATGTCATGAGTGAATAAAAGACAACCTTCAAATAAATAACTGAAATTTGGCAATTGTTATCACGTAAGACATGTAGTGAAACTAAAAAGTTTATCTGAGGAGGGATCACTAATCACTAAACAGAAGAAGTGCTGAGTTGCAAACAAGCTTGTAGGCATGCTAGTGAATTACTTGGCTTTCAGATACATTTCTTCTTCAGAGTCCCCCCCCCCCCCCCCCCCTCTCTCTCTCTCTCATTTGACAGGCAGTTATTTACCCTCATAAAAGGTCATCATTCAGCCTAGTCACCCCTAAAAGTAGTGGCTCAGAGCCAAACATACCTGTGACTCTGAAAAAGGTTTACTTTTACATTATGTAAAAAAGAGACAACACTGATTAATATAATGGTTTCACTGTCACCAACAAGCAAAGCCATAATTTCATTACTATATGTTACTGAGGGGTTGCTTCAGGCAAAGAGAATATGTTATAGAGAAATACTAAAATCACTTTTGCCACTAACAGCAGCTGAAGCTAATTAACCAGTCCCCTTGGAGGTTTAGCAACACAAGCACATAGAAGAGAACCAGAAATGGCTGAACCAAATTCTACATACATCAGACAAACTGATTTTTCATACCCCATTTATGGACAAAATAAACCCAACAAACCCACAAACCAAATGTTCATCATATATGACAACCTATAAATACTCCATATGATAGAAAACTGGAAGAAAAGGAAATGGACATATACATCTATGACTTATACAATAATATAACTGAATGAAATGATGTTTCAAGCATACACATTTCAACTTAATTTTAATTTGATACCATTAATGTCAAAAGTTCATACCACACACCCTGTATTTTTATGTTAAAAACATACTCCATACTTTTAATATAAATAACAGAATCAAAACTTACATGATCATATTTCATAAATAATAAACAGTTCTATGTTAAACAACAAAGCAGTTACTAGAAGCATGGACTAGTAAGCTTTGCAGAAGTTGTCACACTGATTTGCCAGCTAATCCCAATATCGTATCTATTGTCTGTACAGTAATCCTTACACATTGGTAACTATCACCAATCCTGAAATATCAACAGAGGGGTACAAATAAAGTTTTGTTTTGGTCTTCCATCTTAGTAAACTGCTAACAAAATACACAAGATTTTTGTCAGAATCACCAAACAAAACAATGACAGTGTTCCAAGGAGAATAATGCCGTATAAGAATAGCTCTGACACTGACAAACAAAGTGAGTGAAACCTTAAATTACTACAGACCATGTAGTGAACTAACACTATCTCAAAGAGATGTGTTTCTACTTCTCCCTGCACACATTATTCAGGCATTCATCAGCAGAAGCCACTAACATAAGTGTTACATAAACTAATGTAGGAATTGTTATCTACTTATTTCCTTACCAAGATATTCAATATGTTCTATTTTTCTGCAATTCTGACACGATCTGACACATAGGGTATTCTTTATTGTCCAGATAGGATCATGCCAGAAAAAGATATTTGATGATAGCTGAATGTCTTTTCCCATACATGAGAAGAAGATTTTGAGATACAGACATTAAAAAAAAAATTAAAACACTGAAGGAATGGAGGGTCTTTGATATCCCTGGTAAAAGCTGCTGCACAAGCCTTCAACAAAGACAGCTCAGAAATGCCAGCAGCAATGCATGGGAATATCGCATGAAGTCACAACTCTCATTTTGCCTTAGTCTTGCAAGGAGGAGGAAGAGTCATAGGAAAAGAAGCCTGATGAATCACTATTTAACACATTGTGGGCGGAACACAAGTAGGCCTCGTGGTGTAGCAGTTAGTCAGATGTACAGCAACTGAGTCTCGTTCATGCAGTGCATAAAAATTCATAGCTACCAATGCTCTTCCAGTCCTCCGTCAATAACAGTGTAGACTGAATGAAGGAGGGTCTCTGCACTATGCTACTGTGTGGTGTTTGAATTCTGCACAATCTGTGCTCCAAAACAGCACTTTGTATGTTACTGCTCTGTGTTGAGAGCCATACTGCATGTGCTCTACATAGTTTTGAAGTGGCAAATTTCGATGAAAGAGACTTTTTCAATACCTTGAAAAAATAAATCAACAATTGCTGTTCAGAAGGAGAAGTTGATGATTCTGATATTGATCCATATTTGTTTGTGGTTGAGTGCTCATATGAGTAACAAATAACAGAAAATAATGTAGTGAAGCATACAAACATTCATAAAACAACTCTGGTTGTAAGAAGTATCATAATTTGATAGTAGGTGATGAAACTGATGATGCACAGACTACTGATCTGTCAACTTCTCCACTGCTATGCCAAAGAGACTCAAGACATCAAATGAGAAAACAGGATAGAATACAGCATCCTATATGTGGTCTCCTTTACAGATGAACCACACATTCCTAGAATCCTCCCAATAATCTGAAGTTGCCCATTCACCTTCCCTACCATAATCCTCACATGGTTGTTCCATTCATATTGCTTGCAAATTTATGCCCATACATTTAAACGACATGACTGTGTCAAGCAGGACACTACTAATGCTGTATCAGATAGTTACAGGTTTGTTTTTCCAGCTCATCCACATTAACTTACATTTTTATAAATTTAGAGCTAGCTGTCATTCATCACAACTACTACAAATTTTGTCTCAGTCATCCTGTATCCTCCTATGGCCACTCAGTTTCGACACCCTATCATAAGCCACAGCACTATCAACAAACAACCACAGATTGCTGACCACCCTGTCTGCCAAATCATTTATGTATACAGTGAGTAATAGCAATTCTATCACACTTTCCTGGGATACTCCTGACAATACCCTTGTCTCTGATAAACACTCGCCTTCCAGAACAACATACTGTGTTCTACAACTTAAGAAGTCTTCGAGCCACTCGTATCTGCAAACCTAATCCATACACCCAAACATTTTTTAACAGCATGCAATGGGACACAAGTGTCAAACGCTTAGTGGAAATCATGAAATACTGAATCTGCCTGTTGCCTTTCACCCTAGTTTGTAGTAATCATGTGAGAAAAGGGAAAACTGAATTTTGCACAAACGATGCTTTCTACATCATACTGACTTGTGGACATAAGCTTCTTGGTATCACGAAAATTTATTATAGTCTAACTGAGATATGTTCAAAGATTTGCAGCAAACCGACGTTCGGGATATTGGTCAGTAATTTTGTGGGTCCATTCCTATGCCCTTCTTGTATACAAGAGTCATCTGCACTTTTTTCCAGTCACTTAGGTGGGACTTCGCACGGGATGGAAGATCCACAATAAATGAAACATAATAGGTAAGAAGCCAATACCATAGAATACTCTTTGAAAATCTGAATTGGGATTCCATCCGGACCTGGTGACTTATTTGTTTTCAACTCTTTCAGTTGTTTTTCTACACCAGGGATGCTTATTACTATGTCATCCATACGGGAGTCTGTTTGATGGTCAAATGACTGTATGTTTGTATGATTCTCCTGCATGAAAGATTTCCTGAACATGAAATCTAAAACTTCAGCTTGTGTTTTGCTATCTTCAACTGCAACACCACACTGGTCAACAAATGACTGGATGGAAGCCTTAGACCCACTTAGCATTTTAAATAAGACCAGAATTTTCTCAAGTTCTCTGTCAGACCTTTTGCTAAGGTGTGACAGTGGCAGCTCTGCCAGACCTTTTGCTAAGGTGTGACGGTGGCAGTTGTTGTCCACCCATAGTGAGTAGATCCTCCAATATGTAGAACTTGTCAGAAAAACAAGAATACACAATAAATATTTACACAGAAAAAAATGCTAAATTATCGTCCACAGATCCCAAGTTAAATGATCCTAAGCAAAGCATGTGGAATAAATAAAAAAAATTGTCTTAAACATATTTTTATTTAAAAGGTAATAAATAACTTTTGAATAGTAGACTACAAAACTACTTAGACAAAGTCAAACAATGGAAACTCCAGGCTGGAATGTCAACAATGTAAGGCAAAGATAAGAGTGCTACTTACTGTATGATAGCTACTTAGACAATGTTTATATGATATATATTGATACCTACTTCACATCACTTGCTGTGTAGCTGAGACTCAAAAAAAGACAGACAATTTTGATAAGAAATGAACATCTTCCCCCAGGAGTGTATAAATCACATCAAATGTTTGCTTATCATCCTTTCAAGAGTGAATAGTTCCAAAAGGTGGAAAAAATTGTTCTTCCATATGTTTGTGACAGGTATCATAAATGCATTTGTGTTGCATAAGGAGATATGTGGAACGTGGATGAGGGAACACCAACACACACACACACACACACACACACACACACACACAAAATGATTTAACTTTCATAAGCTTTTGAAGCCACTGGCTCCTTCTTCTGGTAGAAGAGCTGCAGGAGAAAGAAGAGGGGTGAAGGATAAGGACTGAGAAGGTTTAAGGAAAGGGGTACAGTTTAGAAAAGTCACCCAAAATCCCGGTGAGAAGGAAAGACTGATTGTTGGGGACTGCACGGAAGAGATTTGAAAACCTGTGAGCTTAAAGGTGGAAGGCAGGGTAATATGTAAGACAGAGGTCACTACTGAAACATCACTAAGTTAAAAACAGTGAAAAGCTAAGTGCATTGCATGTAACAGAGGTGGGAATGGGACAGCAAAAATAGACAAGTCAGAAAATGAAAGATGTAGGAAACAAATGGACTAAAGAAAGAAGTAGCTACTGTGAACAAATGCTGAGATAGAAGAAATTAACATAAATTAAGGCCAGGTGGGTGGTGAGAACGAAGGACATGTAGTGCTAGTTCCCAACTGCAGAGTTCCGAAAAACTAGTGTCTGTGGGAAGAATCCAGATGGCACGTTTGGTGAAACAGGCACTGAGGTCGTGACTGTCATGTTGTACAGCATGTTCTGCAACAGGATATTGTGTGTCACCTGTATTCACCCTCTGTCTATGTCCATTCATCCTGACTGATAACAGGGTGGTAGTCATGATGATGTAAAAGGATATTTTTACAGAAATACACCACCACTCCACCTTTTGGAACTATTCACTTCAGCACTGGCTGAATGTAATTATCCCAACAGCCTAATCCAAAAGAAAATTTTTCAGGCCATCACATCCAATCCTGGTACAACTTTAGAGCACACCACGTGTCACCCAGTATTATCCTGGTCTTGACTGTATCAATCAGCTACGTTGACAAGGCCATGATTTCCTAAACTCATGCTCTGAAAGGAGATCTATTCTGTCCGAGATTTTGACCACCATAGCTTTTTCTATGCACCCTCCTACGAGCACCTAATAAAGCAACTGGCAAAACATGTACTATCAAAGGAAAAGCTACCTGTGAAATGACACATTCCGTATAGCAGCTGTTATGTTAACACTGTTCAGCCTTTTACATGCATGACTACCATCCAGTTATCAGTCAGGATGAATGGACATAGACAGAGGGTGTATAAGGCAACACACAATATCCTATTGCAGAGCACGCTGTACAACATGACAGTCACGACCTCTGTGCCTATTTCACCACACGTCATCTGGATTCTTCCCCCAGGCACCAGTTTTTCAGAACTCCACACTTGGGAACTAGCACTACAACATATCCTTTGTTCTCACCACCACCTGGCCTTAATTTATGTTAATTCCTTCCATCTCAGCATTTATTCGCAGTAACTACTCCTTTCTTTAGTCCATTTGTTTTCTACATCTTTCATTTTCAGACTTGTCTACTTTTTGCCATCCCCACTCTCACCTCTGTTACATACAATGCACTTAGCTTTTCACTGTTTTTAACTTATGCACGATGTTTCAGTAGTGACCTCTGTCTTACATATTACCCTGCCTTCCACCTTTAAGCTCACAGGTTTTCAAATCTCTTCCGAGCAGTCCCAATCAGTCTTTCCTTCTCACCCGGCATTCTGGGTGACTTTTCTAAACTGTACCCCTTTCCTTACACCTTCTCAGTCCTTATCCTTCACCCCTCTTCTTTCCCCTTCAACTCTTCTACCAGAAAGAGGAGCCAGTGGCTCCAAAAGCTTGTGAAAGTCAAATCATTTTGTGTGTGTGTGTGTGTGTGTGTGTGTGTGTGTGTGTGTGTGTGTGTGTCTGTGTGAGTTGGTGTTCCCTTTCCGACACCTGGTGAGTAGATATTTTAATCTGTCCATCTACATTATATTATCAATAATTGATTATTTTCACTGTTATAATACGTATCAAGAGATTTATCCTTTTTCAATTCTCGGACTGAGCAGATTTAATGGGCAACATTTTGCCGAAAAGGTACCACCTACTGAGACAAAAATTGCACCTGAAGTGTGTTCCAGTCAGTAAGAAACAGAAGGGAAAAATGAGATGGAAAGAACCAACCTGGTGGTATCTAAATTGTAATTAGGCTCTCTGTATGTGATGAGCATTTCAAACCATACCACACTCATGAAAATAATGTGTAAGAACAGTGTGTACATCTTTCTTTTCCTTCTACAACACGAACACGATTTAGTACAACATTTTGTATATCTGCTTATTTTAATATTTCACAGTAACATTTTTGTGACTACATGAATCAGGTCCCATAATTTCAAATTTGAAACTTCCCCTCAAATTAAAATTTTATGCTAGGCTGGGAATCGAACTCGGAATCTCGGAGAATACTCTAGCTGCCAAGCTCTCTGGCACGACTCACGGCCCGCCCTCAGTGCTTCACTTCTGCCTGTACCCCATCTCCTACTTCACAAAACTTTACAGATGTTCACCTGCATCCATAACAGGTCTAACACTGCTGTACGAAAGGGCATCACAGAGAAATGGTTCAGCCACAGTCACGGTAGATATGTGAGAGAACTTCTCTGAAGTTAGGAAACTATTGTTTTGTTTCGTTTTAGGGTGCAAAAACAAATAAGGTCATACGGACCCATGTCAGAACATTACAACACTAATACAAAAAAGGAGTTAAAAAGAACTACATGTTACGTCCAATCGATGGGAGGAAAGAGAGGTGAGAACAAACACTTCACTTGGAGAAAGATCTGCAAAACTTGCTGTAGAGACAACAGAGGTTCAGAACCAAAAATTAAATGTTCTGCACCATACTGCTACAATGGATAAGAAGTAAAATGCAGTTGACAAACCGCATGTCATTTACTGGACCCATGTGTAATTTGCTAAAACAACCCATAACTTAGACAGCAAACACATATTAGAACGTAAGTGGTTAAAAAAAGGGTATTCGGTCAGAAAATGGTGAAAAGTCAAAGGTTGATGACAATGAGCGAGCACAAAGTCGTGGGGGACCAACACCTAACAAATGGTGATGGCTAAAATGACAGTGTCCAGTACGCAACTCAACTAAAATGATCTCCTTGTGTGAGGAGGTAAACCAAGCCACTGGGAGAGGGTTAATTTCCTGCAGCTTGTTCCCATGAAGGGAAGGACAGTGATGATGCTAATGTGACACCACCTGCTGACAGATGGCAATGCGGAGATATTTGGAACAAATGGAAAAACTAGTGGCTGAGCTAGGAGGACTACAGCCTTGGCAGCAGCCTCATTTCTCATCAAACTGACGTGACTAGGAACCCACATAAACATCACAGCAGCTCCCTCACGAGTGAGCAAGTAGAAGCTTTCTTGGACCTGTTGCACTAAGGGACACACTGTGTACAGCTAATAGAGGCTCTGAAGGGCACAGAGAGAATTGGAGCATGTGACACAATTGAGAAGCCTGTGTCGCTGGATGTACTGCGTAGCCTGATACAGGTTGAAGAGCTCTGCTGTAAATCCTGAGCAGTGTTCCAGAAGCCGATCTGAAAATCATTGATGCCAATGATGGAGGCACATCTGACACCATGGTCAGTCCAAAAACCATCAGTGTACACAAAGGTACTATTGCTAAGTTCCACACAAAGGCCGAGAAACTTACAGCAGTAGATCGAATCAGGAGTAGTTTCCTTAGAAAGTGAACGAAATCCAAGATGAACTAGGGCCACTGCATGAAGCCAAGGTGGTGAAGGGTTCACACTCATCAGGAAAGTGGCAGGTAGCGTGCAGTTAAGCTGCCGGAGCAATAGCCGAAATTGAACACCAGGACATAACAGAGAAGAGGGACATAACCCATACTGGCAGCTGCAAGAGTCATTGAAGGTGAAGGCATAGGATGGGTGGTCAGGCGTGGGAGACAAATGGCATGAATATCCGGTGAACAGAATATCACACCAGTATGACAGTGATAGTTCGACAGGTCCTGCATAGAGACTCGCAACCGCGCTAGTGTAAAAGGCTCCAGTGACCAAATGGATTCCATGACATTGGATTGTATTTTGATGGCATGAGATGGATGGACTTGCAGTTGCATAAACGGAACACGCATAGTCTAGTTTTGAACAGACAAGGGATCGGTACAAATGGAGGAGGCTGGTCTTATCTGCTCCCCAGGAAATGCCTCTTAGGACACATGGGACATTAAGAGACCGTGTACAGCGGGTGGCCAGGTAAAACACATGGAGGACCAACGAAGTTTCCCATCGAGCATGAGTCCCAGGAATTTCATAGGTTCAGCAAATGGAAGAGCAAGAGACTCAGGATGTAAAGACGGTGGAAGAAACCCATTGTGCTGCCAGAAATTCATACGAACAGTTTTGTCAGTGGAAGACCAACCCTACTGTCAATGCTCCATAAGTAATGATGATCAACACATTGCTGAAGATGCTGCTTAAGATGACAAGTTTGTGGAGAACTGCAATAGATCGCAAAATCGGTGACAGAAAGGGAGCCGGAAATGCCCCACAGGAGACAGGCCGTAATGGTGTTAATGGCTATAGCAAAGAGTTCGACGCTCAGGATAGAGCCCCGAGTCACCCCATTTTCCAGGATAAAGGTGCCAAAGGTGCCCGACAATGCAGAACTCACACGTAGTTTGAAAACTCAGTCTTTTAAAAAAATACTAAAGACAACGGAGCAGCCGCCCATGGAAGTGTCATGTGCAGAGTTTATGCGGGATGCCTGTCCTCCAGCAGGTGTAGTAGGCTTTCTGCAAATCAAAATACACAGACACGGTCTGGTATTTTCACAGAACATTTCATGACAAGGGTTGACAAAATGACGAGATTGTCAACTGCAGAAAGGCGCTGTCAAAATCCACATTGTTTAGTAAATTGAAAGACTTGAGCTATCATACCAGCCAGGCATGAATCATACATTCCATCACCTTGCAAAAATAGCAGGTGAGGGAAATGGGGTGGTAGATAGAAGGAAGGTGCGTCTTCTTATTGGGCTTAGGTATGGGGGTGACAGTGGCTTCACGTCAGCATCTGGCAAATGTGCCATTTGCCCAAATGCGATTGTACATATGAAGCAGAAAGTGTTTGCCCACAAGAGAAAGGTGCTGCACAACATCTGGATGTGGACATTGTCCAGCCTTGAGGTGGTAGATTGGGATGAAGTGAGAGTGTGATCTACTTCCCTCATAGCAAAGGCAGCACTGCAGCATTCACGATTCTCAGAGGAGAAGGGTATCAACTCGAGCCCTCCTCCACTCGTTTCTAAGGGAGGGAGGAAGGCAGGGTGATAGCGGATAGAGCTTGAAATCTCCACAAAATAGCAGCCTGAGCTGTTGGAGGTAGCAATGGGGGTCCGCAATAAAATAATTTGCTATGGCCGGCCGGAAATCTGGGGATTGACCTTGGTTCCAGAGAGCTGCCCAAAGTTGGCCCACATGGCGGAATAGGGCGTGGAACTGTTAAAAGAACTAGAAATGGGGTGAGGGAGTTGACCGATAAGCTGGAAGAAATCTAGCTAACTTTCTTGGTATCCCAAAAGATGCATCAACACAGTGCATGCCTCTGTTGAGAGGCCAGACAAACGTGTGGTTCCTGAAGAGGGGCAGCAGCCTTTTTCAGTAATTGCAGGGGCAACAGTCTGGATGACTGACTGATCTGGCCTTTTAACACTAACCAAAACAGCCTTGCTGTGCTGGTACTGCGAACAGCTGAAAGCAAGGGGAAACTACAGCCATAATTTTTCCCAAGGGCATGCTGCTTTACTGTATGATTAAATGATGATGGCGTCCTCTTGGGTGAAATATTCCAGAGGTAAAATAGTCCCCCCTTTGGACTCCGGGCGGAGACTACTCAAGAGGACGTCGTTATCAGGAGAAAGAAAACTGGCGTTCTATATTGAGCAAGCAGTAAAGGAAACAAAAGAAAAATTCGGAGTAGGTAATAAAATCCATGGAGAAGAAACAAAAACTTTAAGGTTCACCAATGACATTGTAATTCTGTCAGAGACAGCAAAGGACTTGGAAGAGCAGTTGAACAGAATGGACAGTGTCTTGAAAGGAGGATATAAGATGAACATAAAAACGAGGATAATGGAATGTAGTCGAATTAAACAGGATGATGCTGAGGGAATTAGATTAGGAAATGAGACACTTAAAGTAGTAAAGGAGTTTTGCTATTTGGGGAGCAAAATAACTAATGATGGTCGAAGTAGAGCGGATGTAAAGTTTAGACTGGCAATGGGAAGGAAAGCGTTTCTGAAGAAGAGAAATTTGTTAACATCGAGTATAGATTTAAGTGTCAGGAAGTCGTTTCTGAAAGTATTTGTATGGAGTGTAGTCATGTATGGAAGTGAAGCATGGACGATAAATAGTTTGGACAAGAAGAGAATACAAGCTTTCAAAATGTGCTGCTACAGAAAAATGCTGAAGATTTGATGGGTAGATTACATAACTAATGAGGAGGTATTGAATAGAATTGGGGAGAAAAGGAGTTTGTGGCACAACTTGACAAGAAGAAGAGACCAGTTGGTAGGACATGTTCTGAGGCATCAGGGGATCCCCAATTTAGTATTGGAGGGCAGCGTGGACGGTAAAAGTCATAGAGTGAGACCAAGAGATGAAGACACTACGCAGATTCAGAAGGATGTAGGCTGCAGTACGTGCTGGGAGATGAAGCAGCTTGCACAGGATAGAGTAGCATGGAGAGCTGCATCAAACCAGTCTTAGGACTGGTAAAATCACACAAATGAATTTTTATTTTTGCTCTTTCAAGTTAGTCGTTTCTTCTTCAGAAAAAATTTCCTTTGATGCTCAGTAGAAGTCAAATCGTAGTTAGAAGTAGTATTAACCAGTGAATTTTGGAAGGGAGTGCTACGCAAAATCAAAATTTTCAAAAGCGATGCAAGATTGTTGTTTCATGTGCAAAAGGGAACACAAAATGGCTGACTTGGTCAAGCACTGATAAATGAACGTCGCACCAAGGAAAATTAATTTATTCATTCTTGTGAATTATTATTGCTGTGATTATTTTGTGTTAATTTTAAGAGCAAATATCTGTGTGAAGATTTTTCTGACTTTGAATAATTTTTGGTAATGGTAAAAGTAGGAAAGAAAGTCATTTTCCCACTCAATAATGGTTTCACCAGCTAATATTGATAGTGAAGCACAAAATAATAATGATTCTTTAATGGATCTGAACTTTGAGCCATTAGAAAACCCACTACTTGATCCGAACATGGCAGTGAATTTAGAAAACACGCAGCCAAATGCCGACACTAATATAGGCACCGATCAGAGTGAACGAGAGACAGAAAAAGACGCAATATCAGCAGTAACGGATGCAAGCATTTCGCTTGACCCGCTTACCACTTTCGTACAAAAACTTGAAATGCGTGATCGCAAGCAGGAAAAACATGATCACAAAACTAAAGCTGAACTAGGCACAATTAAATCCGAGCTAATTACAATGAAGGCAGCTTACGCTCCAATTTTAAATCAATTCACGAAACTTGAAACTGATGTGAGCTAGTTGAAAACCTCTCACGATGAAGTAAAGACGAATGTGGAAACTTTAACTTCTGCAGTCTCCAACATTAAGCTCAACAACCAGAAAATCGTGGGCAAACAATTAGAAAGAAATTCAATAAAGGCATATCAAATTGGATAGCAGACAAGGAATATGAAACTGATTAAAAAAAAATGTAGCAGTCAACAATGCTGTGCAGCGCGAACACACAGAAATGTGTTCTGGCACAGAAGCAAATTATGATGAATTACGTAATGTACATTCAGATAAAAAGGACACCGATGAAGAAAATCCTATGTGGAAGCAAGAGGTAAACACCCACATAAGGAACCTGGAAAGGGTTATGTCAAGTGATACCAGATCGGAAGATAATTTTCCATCACATTGTGAAAATCCTATCATTGACATTAAACCCACTTACGGCAATGAACAAATATTTCAATCACCCAATATAGCGCCCGTCCAAGCTAAACACGAAAATGATCCATGTGCTAGCACCACCAAGACAGAACAAAGTTTGCTGAAACATCCTCATTTCCAAACTTTTTTCTGAAGACAAGAAGTCAGTCCACCCCATTGTACCCGTACAAGCTTTCACGAACATCTTACCAAGATGTTTGATGGAGTATCAGAAGATACAGTTCTTTATGTCGCACATCACAGGTGATGCAGCTTTATGGGTGAGTGAAGCATCAGAAGTATGTGACAAATTAGCAGATTTTGAAAGAGCATTTCTTTCTAAATACTAGTCCACGGGTATTCAGGAGCGACTGCCCAAAAAAGTGTATTCGCCCGAATTGTACAACCCACTTAAGGGAAGCTAGCGGAAATACTTCGAGAGATATATTGCGAAAATGAGGTATTGGTTGTAGCCAATCTCTCACAAAGAAGTGCTCCGCATACAAGGCAGAACTTCCTATCCACCTAAGAGATAAGTTGATTAATGTACCGGATGAGGACTTGGAACAGTTTCTGTCCGTGATCAACTCACTCGATCTCATCCAAGAAGACACTAAGTCGTATCAGGCTTATTCCAACAACTGCAACAGCTATCACAACAGTGATAACACTAACATCAGTGATGGTAACAAACAACACCAGAGTGGAAAGAACCAGTACACAAAAGTGAATGCAGCTGCATATAGTCAAAATAACCACTCAGCAAATAAACCAAACACGAATTACGGAAATAATAAGTGGAACCATAAGAACGGTAATCCAGCAAATGGTTCCAATAGAAACTGGAAGGATGGTAATGGAAATGGTTACAATGATTCCAACCATGATAGGAAAACACCAGGGAAAAACCAATTGGGAAATTCCTGGAATAATAGCAGTAATGTACTGATCCAGCAAGGTGCAAATGACAGGAACAAAAGTAGTCAGTGAAATCCTAATTATGGAAATGGTTGGCCTAACCGGTGGCCAATTTTATGGTTTGGGAATCCAACGCAAAAGATGATACAAGCCATGCCTGTTATTTCAAACCCGCACATTTGCAATAACAGTGACAACAGCTGCCCTATAACGAATCGTGTATGTGAAGTCATAGAGCAAGATGCCAATCCACAACAGTTAAACTAGAACCGACCGTTCTAAATGTGGTGTCACCGCCAGACACCACACTTGCTAGGTGGTAGCCTTTAAATCGGCCACGGTCCGTTAGTATACGTCGGACCCGCGTGTCGCCACTATCAGTGATTGCAGACCGAGCGCTGCCACACGGCAGGTCTAGAGAGACGTCCTAGCACTCGCCCCAGTTGTACAGCCGACTTTGCTAGCGATGGTTCACTGACAAATTACGTTCTCATTTGCCGAGACGATAGTTAGCATAGCCTTCAGCTACGTCATTTGCTACGACCTAGCAAGGCGCCATTATCATTTGCTATTTATCTTGTGATGCATGTACCGTCAGACCGATGTTTACCAATTATGGATTAAAGTTAAGTATTCCAGAAGTTACGTAACTTTTTTGCTAGTCTCTATTCCTTTAACTGTTACAGACCTCACGCCAGCCTGCATGAGCTTAAACGCGTGCCTTTCGGCTACCTCCTAGTGGCTTGGCTGTCTTGCCAAGTCACAACACTAAACAGCCTTCCTAGTGTGTTCATATTCCAAAGTGGTGGCAACTTCAAATCTGACCCGAACACACTGAGGTACAACAATGGTGTGGATATCAGGGAAGAACTTTTACAAGAGCCGAACACATGCAAACATATGGAAGATTATGTTTTGCAAGTTGCAATGAAAGTTTTTATAAACAGTATCCGTGTGAAAGCTACAATAGACACAGGGGTAATAACCAGTGTCATGAATTACACATTATACAATGAAGTAAATTGCATAAGGAGTCTTCCTGTTTTGCCTGTGCAAAACTGCCGCATTTCTGGTGCATTAGGCGGATCTACACAGTGTGTGAAGCAACAAGTGCAGGCCGATTTGATAGTAGAAGACTAGCACATACAATGCCACTTCTTACTCATAAAAAAATTGTCAGTTTCCTGCATTCTTGGCTGGGATTTTCTGCACAGTAGGGACACAATAATCGACCTACAGGCAGGAAAATATGTAGTTACAAATGATGGTAAAAGAATTGCACTGCAGCTCATTAAAACACCGAGCATGCACAACAGATACTGTCGTAGAATTGTTGTAAAATTAGTAGGTCCACGCATATTGCGGAACAATTTGAGAAGACAGAATTCCTGCACTCAAATGATTCAGAAGTAGCCATACTCAGTAATCTTGCCACTATCAAAGCTAAAGTATCAGAAACATGCTATCTGGAAAACATACAGACGGAAGAGCGGGCAAATCTCATTCAGGACTACGCTAATTTTTTTTTGCAGATAAACCCGGCATAATAAAAACTTTGAGTATGACATGGAAGTTGCCCCACATGAGACATTTTGCAGAACATCTTACACTGTACCATGGGCTAAAAAGGAGGCTGTAAAGGCGGAAATTCGTCAAATGTTAAAGAGTGGTGAATCCTAGAACCCTCATACTCACCATACAGCAGTCACATTCTAGCAATTTGTAAAATGGGGGGGGGGGGGGGGGGGGGGGGGGAGATAAGATTAGTGCTAGATGCTCACAACATCAACAAAATTATAATACCTGTACAAACTAGGCCTGAAAACTTGGAAGAATTGCTTCAACGTTTCCATGGAGCTAAATATTTGTCAAGTATTGACCTCCTATTGTCCTACTGGCAAATTTTACTCAGTGAAATGTCAAGGAAGACACTTCCTTTGTATTTGCTGGACGCAGTTATCAATTTCGAATGCTTCCATCCGGTTTGAATGTCAGCGCTGGAGTATTTATTTCCACTCTGGACAAGGTTTCAAAACCAGCGCTGTTAGATAAAGTCACAGTGTATGTGGATGATTTGTTAATTGCCACAGCTACATGGGAGAACATGTTGATCTACTGTGTAGAATTTTCACAAAGTTTGCCAACGCAGGAGTAACATTAAACCTCACCAATTCTAAATTTGGAAGTTCGGAGTTGAAATTTCATGGGCATATCATCTCACCCGACAGAACTGTTCCTGAGCCAGGATAGCTCGGTGCAATTGAACAATTTTCTGTGCCCATGACCAAGAAACAGTTAAAGTCTTTTCTTGGCCTAGCCTCATTTTTCAGATGTTTTGTCCCAAACCAGTTACTAAATGATGAAAATTTTTTGTCCCTATTACACAAAAATAACACTTGAATCGTGTCAGGAAGCATTCAAAGTCCGCCCTGGTAAATGCAAACTTGTTGCACCACCCAGTATGACGCAAGGCTTTTGTATTACTTTTTGTTGTGCCAGTCCACAACTCAACATCTCTCTTCATAAGGTGAGTAGCAATCCATCCTTTTCATAACGCCATCTTCAATACTTCACTTTTACATCGCTCTTCTCGTAATATTTCTCAATAACTTTCTTTTATGCACGTACTCTTTAGCCGCTAAAGTATGAAAACCCAACTGTAAGAGACTTAAGAGCCATAATTTTTGTTCTGTAAGCCCTTCATTGTCGTTCCTGTTTTATTTTTAAGAGCGTAAGTATTCAGACAGACGAGTGCCTACCTCTGGGCTTTGCAGACGCTGCCCCATCCCCAGCAGCAGCCACTACTGCTGCTGCCACTGCTTTGGGAGAGCCACCGCCTCTGACCCTCTTACGACTGCTCCCCTCATCACTGCCATTCTTCTGTCGCTCTCTGTTGGTCCCCCTGCCTCCTTCAGAACCCGATCTGCCACCACCTTCAGACGGAGCCTGTCGATCGGATGAGGCTGAAGTTGATGGGTGCTGATTCTGTCGACGCTTGGATGGAGCTGGCGACCGTTCAGGCGAACTGCAAATGGTGCAAAATTGTGGCATTTGTTGTAAATTACACTTCTGAACTGTAAGTGATGCACAGGTGTTACTTACTGTACTATTACAAGCTGTTAAATAATAGGAACATGAAAAAGTGGATCTCCAATGGGACAGACCAAGTAACTCTGACATTATTTTAGAGCAAGATCTTACAGAAGTCTATTAAGCAGGATCTGACAGATAACATAAAATAGGCTCAATTGCTCACAAGTTGATTTTCTTGATCCAAACCTATGGGCGGGCAATATTGACCAAGTAATGGATATCTAGCACCATTTTTCTTCTTCTTCTTGACTTTTGCTATGCTGATATGGGTATGACAAAACGACAGGCCTGCATGAAGCATCCTGTTAACACTATGTGCCACCTCATACAAAGCAATGTCAATCTGTCTTCCACGATCATAATTATTTCAAATGGAAGCTGTGGATGAACAAAGAGCAAGGGCTGACATACAAACGGCAGTCATGTTGATAGGACACATTTTGAGCCATCAGGAAATGGTAAATTTGGTAATGTAGGGCAGTGAGGGGGATGCAAATGTTGGAGGGAGACCAACGCTTGACTACAGAAAGCAGGTTCAAATGGATGTTGGATGCTGCAGTTATGATGAGATGAAGAGGCTCACACAGTACTTTCTAACATGGAAAGCTATGTCTTTTGATGCACACAACAACTCAGACTAAAGACCGCTACCACAATGACAACAATAATAGAGTGCATTTCTGTATAATATTTATGTTACACACTTTAAAATTACATGCACAGCACAAAGTCCCTAGTGACTGGAAAAAAGTGCACGTGACTACTGTACTTAGCAAGATACTGACCAATATCTTTACTATCAGTTTTACAAAGCATGACTCATGCAATACTCAGCCTGACCTTTTCTCACATGATACACTGTGAACTATGGATGAGGAGCAACAAGCAGATTCCATACTCCTAGATTTCTGTTAAGCATTTGACACGGTGTCCCACTGAAACTGTTGACGAAGGTGCAAGCATACAGAATACGTCCCCAGATATGTGAGTGGCTCGAAGTTTTCTTAATTAACAGAATCCAGTGTGTTGTCCTCAACGGTGAGTGTTCATCAGAGACAAGAGTATTGTTAGGTGTGCCACACGAAAGTGTGATAGCGCCACTGTTATTTTCTATATACATAAACCGTATGGCAAATAGAGTACACAGCACCTTGTGGCTGTTTGCTGACGATGCTATAGTATATGGGAAGGTGTTGTCATTGAATGACTGTAGGAGGATATAAGGTGACTTACACAAAATTTTCAGCTGGTGAGATATTTGGCAGCTAACTCCAAATATAGGAAAATGTAAGTTAATGTTGATGAGTTGGAAAAATAAGCCCAAAATGTTCAGGTAGAGCATTAGTAGCACCGCACTTCCCACAGTCACATCATTTCAATTCTGAGAGTAATGATGCATGTGAGGCCTATGGTAGATAATGTGAATGGTTGACTTCGATTTATTGGGGGGAGGGGGGAGGGGATTTCGAGAAGGTGTGGTTTATCCATAAAGGTCATACATAGGATGCCTTGAGTGACATATTCTTGAGTATCTCTGCGACGCCGTACAATAATATGCCAATAGCTTCCACAGGATTTTGAGAAGAAACTTCAAGAATTTCAGCGATATGTTATCACACTTCGGAAAGAAGAATTTTTTGATGGGCCAAACAGGCAATGCTTATGAGACTCAAAATTGGTTTGATATGCCATGTAATTACATGATTAACGAGAAGGGTACAAAAGAATTTATCATAAAAACATCTGGGTGTGAAAAACAGTGCTTAACAGTAACACCGGTAATCACAGCAGATGAGAAAAAACTTCCCCCTATTTTAATCTTCAAGTGAAAAACAAGTCCCAAGACACCTAAAGATGAAAAGCTATTCCCTGGTGACGTCATTGTTCGGAATCAAGAGAAGGGATGGATGACTGAAACTTTAATGCTTGACTGGCTTAGAAATATGTGGGAAATCTGTCCTGGTGGACTTTCCAAGCAACCATCAATAATTTGTCTTAATGCATTTCATGATCATCTCATTGACAAGGTAAAAAAGAAGGTCCACAGTGTACCCAGTGATCTTGTTGTTATTCCTGGAGGAATGACTTCTGTATTACAACCCTTGGACATTAGTATAAATAAACCTTTCAAAGGTTACGTTCAGGAACAGTACGAAAAATAGTTTTGCGAACCAAATTGTGAACTAATTAAATGTTCTGCACCCTAAATTATTGCGCACTGGGTTTCGGCTGCCTGGGAATGCACTGAAGCACCAACGATTGTAATGTCACTCAAGAAATGCTATATTTCAAGTACTCTGGATGGCAGTGAAGATGATGTCCTCTGGAATGACACTGATGATGGCGGGGAAGGAGGAAATGAACCAATTTCTGATGCACACTCTTCCGAGGATTCCAGTAATGATGAAATTAGTGAATAATGATGAGTAACGCCTGTAATTTACAGTATGTTTCTTTGTATGTCATGTAGGTATCAAGTTTGGCATTATTTTTTAATAATTAAAATGTCACTTATTACTGTAATGAGTAACTTAAAAATAAATTATTATTGTTTTTTATAGTTCATGTATACACTCACTATTGTTTGAAATAAAGTTAGCATTGTAAAATAAAGTTCAACAATAAAAATACCCTACCAGCAATGTGCCAAAATTCCTTTTTTTAATTAATTTATATTTTAAAATTGGGGTGCACATTACATTCGATGGTACATTAGATTTGTGTAAATATGGTTTTACCAATCTGTGTATATGGTTCAGCCTGAGGACTATATAAATAATTACACGAGTCTTCAATTACGTGGACAATTTTCTGGCTCTTGTTAGTTACTGGGCCATCTGAATTCTTAATTCATGAAACATGGTGCTCACTCAACAAAAATATCTGGTCTGTATTTTTCATATTCCTATTGCTTTCAATCGTTCCTCTCGTAATATATTCACTGTATTTCATCATATTGTTCAAAGATACACTTTATTGTTATGCTTGAAACTTTTGCCTTCTCTGATTTTCTTTATTTTGCTTTCTTCATACAAACACTATCTTTTGCTATTTGTATATATACATCCGTTAAATGAGTGCCCCATTCACTTGTGCTGAATTTGTGCCTTAATTTAACTTAGAATACCTATCTACTCTTTAGTCAATTCTCTTAATGTCACTGAACGGGTGAAGAAAGGAACATATGGAGAACACTAACCAATAAGATGGGACAGGATGTTAGGACATGGAACCAGGAAATATTTAAAAGAAAAAATTCAGGAAGTTGGGTGCGAGTGCTGCTCTGAGATGATGAGGTTGGCAGCACAGGAGAGGAATTTGTGGCTGGCCACATTCCTAACTTCATGCCAGAAGAATTTCTTTCTTCCTTTGTGTCTATTTTTACTCTGCATTTGGCTAGTGTACGATGCTTGCAATCTGAAATTTATTTAGTAGTGCCACATCTTGCATGTCTTCTTCAGTGTTTGGTAAAAGATTTTCATTTTTAGTTCCATTTGGTTCTTGCAATTTTCAATTTTCAGTTACTATTGGTGTTTTTCTTTTGTGGAATAATTTGCTAGGGATAAACAAGTTGTTGCCGCTGGCAAATTCTTTTTATATTTGGATTTTATGTCACCAGTACCCACAACTCCTTGGAAAGGGTCTTCTATCTCCTCATCAGAATGTTAGCATGTTGGGCACAGACATGACTGATTTCTGTGGAGTACCTTTTGTTTATTTTTTATAACAACTCTTGCTATTCTGGCTAAGGTTCCTTCAATATCTGTAACAGGGTTTTAATTTCTTACACTGGTGAGCTCAAGCAATTACTTTTTGCCTTACAGAATTGTTCAACATGGTAATGGAAAGCCCTTGGTGGAATAGAAATAATTTAAATAATACAGGTAAGAATGCACCAAATACTTGAGGCACAGTGTCATTCCTTACTTTCAGACGAATCCTCCTTCACAGCTATAGAGAACTTCCCCTTCCACCCCCTTCCCTCCCCCCACACACACAACCTGCAAAGTTGCTGTGCCAAAATCATACCCCAATTGAGTGGACAAGGGGAGAATAGGAATGAGGAACAGGAGACACTATTGAGGAAGGATGGCCGATGGCTAAGAGGTAGAAGCAGCAGGTGCGCAGAGTAAAAACGTGGTGCCAGTGAGCTCACTCTGGCCACTGGCACGGT
The DNA here is from genome assembly GCF_023864345.2 of Schistocerca serialis cubense. Classification (NCBI taxonomy): domain Eukaryota; kingdom Metazoa; phylum Arthropoda; class Insecta; order Orthoptera; family Acrididae; genus Schistocerca; species Schistocerca serialis. The sequence goes on along the minus strand of NC_064649.1, from coordinate 39,075,749 downwards.
GAGTTGTGTGGAGCACACAATAAGGTACACCAGTAGATTGGGAGTGGGACATAGAACAGAGGGAGGGTGAGACTGCAAGTGTTCATCAGAGATGAAGGTATCATATGGACTGCTCCGGGGAAGGCTTACTCTCTGCATACATTAATGATACCATAGCATGATGATCAGCAATCTGCTACCATTTACTGATAGGGCTGTAGTATATAGGAAAGTTTCGCCACTGGCTGACTGCTGAGGGGTACTAGATGACTTAAGATAGAATTTCTCTTTGGTGTGATGAATGGCAGCTTGCCCTAACTGTAGAAAAATGTAAATTAATGCAAAGTGGTAAGAAAAACAGTCCTGTAATGTTCGAATACATTATTAATAGTGTGTTGGTTGAAAAAGTCACATCGATTTATGACACGAGTGTGTAAGGACGGCAGTAGCGAAGGAAAATAATTTACTTCAGTTTATCGGGAGAATTTTTAACAAAATGTAGCTTCTCTATACAGTAGACTGTTTATAGAACACTAGTATGACCAGTTCCTGAGTTTTGCTTGAATATTTTGAATACCCACCAGCTTGGACTATGGGAAGATGAAAAGGTGCACTGCCAGATTTGTTAACAGTAGGTTTCATCAACACTTTGGATATTACTGAGATGCTTCACAAGTTCAGATGGAAACTCCTGGAAGAAAGAGATGTTCTTTTCATGAAACAGTATTGAGAAAATTTACAGAACTGGCATTTGCTGCTGACTGCAGAGTAACTGTATTGTTTTCAATACACATTTTGCGTAAGGGTCACGAAGACAAGACAAGAGAAATTGGGGCTCATACAGAGGCATGTAGACAGTCAATTTTCCCTCCCACCATTTGCAAGTGTAACAGGGAAGGAAATGACTAGTAGTGGTACGAATTATACTAAGACATACACTCCATGGTGGCTTGTCGAGTAGATGTAGATGTAGAGGAGACTGTGGATTCAGAATGGGTCAACGTGGTAGGGGTGGAGCTCGTAGTGAGGCTGGAGATAAGAGAGACTGGGCCCAGGAGAGGATCAAAGAATGTATTGTAAGGACAATTCTCATCTATATAATTCAGAGGAAGTAGTGTTGGAGGCCCGTGAAGCAACCATCTGGATCCTTCCTCCCAAAAAGCAGCTTCTCTGAATTTCATAAAAATGTGATATCTCTGCAACAGATCTTTCTATCCCTTAACACTCCTGGCCTCAATTTTCAAACTTCACCCATCCTGCACTCACAATCTCATCCCTGCAGTCTTCTTCTCTCAACTGACTCCTCCACATCATTGTGTGCTGCACATGAGTCGTCCTACCTGTGGCTGAAATGAGCTCTTCAGTGAAACATTCCTACCTCCCGTGTGTGTGTGTGTGTGTGTGTGTGTGTGTGTGTGTGTGTGTGTGTGTGTGTGTGTTTGGGGGGGGGGCACTCTCTGGAGGAGGATTCATTTGAAAGCTAGAGACATTTTCAGTCTCATCTATATGACTAATGACAACTCAAAATTGTGCAATAGTTTGTCATCACTATATACATTCCAAAATGTACTACGTTTGTACTGCATACTTGTGACCTATACCACTGATGGATTAATGCACTACGTTCTAACAGGTCAAAACATGACTGTAACTGAATGCAATCACACAGCTGGACCATCTTGTTTTGAGTCATTCTTACATAGCCTCAAAAGTTGATTGTTACTCAGTAGTGAAATAGGGATTAAAAAAATGTTAAGATGTGCTATGATGAGCCCCACAGGCCACATGGATTTCTAGCAGCCACTAACACTTCCCTCAGTTTTCACACCTTGTCACACAGCTGAATGACATTTCTTGTGCTTCTTATGCAGTAACGCTATCAGATATATTCTTAACTTGTTTCTCTACTTCGTTACCAGGCACAGTTACACAAAAATGGTTGCAGGTTGGTTGGTTGATATAGGCAGGGGACCAAACAGTGATGTCAACAGTCCCACTGGATTAAGGAAGGATGGGGAGGGAAGTCGGCTGTGCCCTTTCTAAGGAACCATCCCGGCATTTGCCTGAACCGATTTAGGGAAATCACAGAAAACCTATATCAGGATGACCAGATGTGGGCTTGAACTGTCATCCTCCAGAATGTGAGTCCAGTGTGCTAACCACTGCGCCACCTCACTCGGTAATGGCTGCAGGAATTGGCTTGCATGAGGAGCTCTATGCTTTGATCAGAAAAAAGAAGGTGTAACAGATGGAAAATCTGATGTTGATGTGTCACCTTCAGATGTAATATGAGAAATCGACCCATTAGTCTGGGTTCTCCACAGTGAAAACACAGGATAGAACTAGCGTACCTGCTGCCCTGAGATCGGTAGAGTACTGCGCCATTGAGTTTTCTGTTCTAGTCATTGTACAGCTGCTATGGTATCTGTACTTAGTCTGGTAGATCCTCAACTCCTCATCACCACTACTCCTACCCAACACCAGTTCACAGCAACTACACTACATAACATTGGAAACAGTTAACACTTTAATTTTAGCCAAGCCATGCCCATTAAATTTCATACTAAGTCCTTTGGTATGCATTAAAAACTGCTTTCACATTTGAAAATTCTTCCCCACTGAGAATGATGTACTGACTTCTACCCGCTATAAACTTCTGAATACAAAGATAAAAGTTGTACAAAATAGGGTAATTGGACAGATACAAGAATCTACTCACCAAGCGGCAACAGAACACACGCATAAAAGATTATAATTTGAAGGGGAAGGAAGAGGGGTGAAGGAAAAGGACTGGAGAGATCTAGGAAAAGGGGCGGATCTCAGGAAAGTCACAAAAGAGACTTACCGGGCTGGATGAGAAGGGAAGACTGATTGTTGGGGACTGCACCAGATGAGATTTGAATACCTGAGAGCTTAAATGTGGAAGAAAGGGTAATATGCAAGACAGAGATTACACCTTAAACATTGTGCAAGAGTCAATAAGGGCGAAAAGCTAAGCGCATTGTATGTAACAGAGAAGGGCGAGGTGGAGGTGAAAAATAGACAGGTAAGAAAATGAAAGATGTAGACAACTAAAACAGAATGAAGAAATGAGTAGTTACTATGAAGAAAAGCTGAGGCAGAAGAAATTAACATAAATTAAGGCCAGATGCATGGTGAGAATCAAGGAAACATTGTAATGCTGGTTCCCACATACGGAGTTCTGAGAAACTGTTGTTTGGGGGAAGAATCCAGATGGCGTGTGTGGTGAAACAGGCACTGAGGTCACGAGTGTCATGTTGTACAGCATGCTCTGCAACAGGATACTGTGCAATGCCGGTGTACACCCACTGCCTATGCCCATTCATCCTAACTGATAATTTGGTGGTAGTCATGCTGATGTAAAAGGCAGAAAAACAGTCGGTATATGATGTGGCGTTTCACAGGTGGGTCTCCCTTTGATAGTGTATGTTTTGCCAGTTACAGGACTGGTATAGGTGCTGGTAGGAGGATGTATAGGTGAAGTCTTGCAGCAGGGATGGTCACAGGGGTAGGAGCCATATGGTAGGAAGATGGGTGCAGAAGAAGCATAGGATCTGACGAGAATATTGCGGAAATTGGGAGAGCAATGAAAAGCTGTCTGAGATTTTCCCCACCACACCTAGAATAACCCCCTCCCTCCTCTGGTACATACAATTCACATAGCTTTTCACTCTTATTAACTCGTGTATTATGTTTAGGTAATAATCGCTGTCTTGCATATTACCCTTTCTTCCCCCTTGTAGTGGCTCGAGAATTTCGGTGTAAATTCTAGAACCACTTAGCCTTCTACTGTCTCAAACACAAGATATTTTAGATGTGAGTGTGGGATGATAGAATCCTACCTAATGCACGTCACGTGTTTGTGTGTGCAGGTTTCAAATTCAGTCGCGAGAAGAATGTAGACGCGGCGGTCAAACTGCACTGACAAGTACCTACTGGGCAGTCCATGGGTGTTTAGTGAGTGCGTACGAGAGGACCATGGAGTATTTATGTAACTCTGTGATTATGGTGTCAGTGGCTATTGTTAGTGAAAAAAAGAACTCTTAAAAAAACTCTTAATCCAGACTTGCTAGAGGCAAGACATGTTTATGATTTCAGTGTAATAGAGTCGTGGTTATTAAACCAACTCTGTCATAAATGTAACTTAATTGTTTCTAACGTGAGATGACACGGGTGACTTCCAAGAAGTTGAATGTTTATGTGAGAAGTGTGAATTTTGTTCTTGGTGGAAGTTGAAATATACCGATAGTGAACTAAAAGTATTCTTTGAGTACCTCCTTATTTCACGAGTAAAGAGGGAGTCTTAGAGGTTCCTTTAACTAGCATTATCATTCGGAAAAGAAGTTTATAGAGATTCCAGCAGCCGCCTGACCTGCGAAGATCGGCTACCCACTCCCAAGTATGTCAACTCATATAAAGGAGGTGGGAAGGTAGCATACATACACTTCACACATTCTTCTGTCATCAAAAGCGTTAGAACGTGGCTGCCTTGACAGGACGGAAGAAAAAAGGAATTTCAAGATGAAAACGAGGGAAAAAGCTATCAAGTCTTGCCATAGAAACTGAACATAACAAGATAAAAGAACCATTTTAAGAAATTGGATTCTGCCCAAATATACAATGAGAGAAATTGTGAATGCAAAAAAAGGAGAAGACGTGAGAGTGTCACAACGTTAAAAACCAGAGAGAAAATATCGATGTATTAAGACCAAGAAGAGATACGCCTAGAACGATTCAACTAAGACGATCCAGTGTGGGGAGTGTAGAGCTCTCACACACATCGCAAGGGACGCAGACACAGAAACCAACATCCGATGCCGCTGGCACCAGTTGCTGTTCACTGGTGCTGACCTGCCTCCACATCCACTCACTGATGCATCGCAAATTCTATGCTGAGTGAGCATAAAACAGTACTTTATTATTTTAGTACAAAGTGGTACAAACTGTTGAGTGAACTTTATTAGTACAGCTATTATACTTCAAGTTAATTTTTAAATGCTCACAAGGTCTAAAGCTTGTAAAAGTATGGATAACACACAGCAAATTGGGGAAACTTCAGAACCAGCAATGGCTATGAAAGTTATCAAAGAAGTGTGACTGGTCTGAGTTAGTAAATCTACTTAAAGCTCAGAGCATACAATTACAAGCAACTCTAAGTGAAGAAATAGGCTGAGTAAACTCTCGATTAGATGCCCAGAGTGAAACTCTGAATAGGCAAGAGACAAATACCCAAGTTTGTTAAATACCAAAATCGATTCACAAAGTAAAGAATTTAGTAACCTATGCAAAGGCATGGGGGCTTTGAACACTGAATTCAACGCCTTAAATAGTAAAGTAGAGAATTTTACGATATATCTGAAGAATTAATGACAAGTTCCTTGACCAGTCATGTAAATCAAATGTTCACTGACCTCAGTAATAAACAGAATGATAATTTCCATGAATTATCAAAAACGTTAGAATTTGACATTGAGGAAAGATGAAATACAGTAGAATCCGAAATCAATAAAAGTTAGGATCATTTGGAAATGTATGTAATAAAGTTTAATGCAGTAAAGCAGGGAATGAATACTTTAAAAGACAACGTCGATAAGCATAATGAATTAATGCCTGTCAGTCAATCACAAATTACAGGTGTAGTACACGAGTGGATAATGCGTAGAAAAGTTTCCAAGAGAAGATAGCTAATTCTGATATTGTAAATATAAGTAGTTAGGAGAAACAATTTGAAGGGATTAGAGATCGAAAAGTCACTGAGAGAATAACATCATCAGGGAACGCGTTGCCTATTGTTTCTTCCGAACTATTAGATACCAGGAAGGGCATAGATGACCTGTTGAGAGAAGTCAAACTTATCCAGGACAAAGTGGAAAAACAGGTAACTTCACCCAATGTTGTGTTAACTAGTAAAGTAGTTACAGATTTGCAATGGGGAGTGAATTCGGGGTTATCGAGACAATTCCCTAAATTCAAGCCTGACGGAGACATGCACCTGACACATTTCTTGAAAAGATTAATCAAGTCTTGCCAAAAAATTGAGAAGATTCTAAAAAGATGGAATTTGCTGTGGGTTACCTTTTAGGGGAAGCCTCAGAATGGGGAACCGTAAATATTGAGAACTTTTCCTCTTGGGGTGATTTCCAAAACAAGTTTAAAGAGAAATATTGGTCTGCAAGAGCACAAGGAAAGTTAATATCAGATCCATGGGACCAGGGCAGAGTCATATGTCCCCCAGGGACTTTAACGTTATGACTTAATGGGCGGAGTGGCAACTGTCGGATCCCGAGTTGTTTTAGGTGCTTCTTCCAAAATAGTTTTCCTGCACCAAATTCCCTTAAAATATTAAAGTATTCTGTCATCTATGCTTAACATCTATAACTATCCTGTAACTTTATTACTTCGAAAACCGGATATGATCATATAATAGAGACAGATTTAAGAGAATCTCCGAAAAGAAGTGATATCCAGACAATATAAAATTGAATAGATTATTATACTTATGGATAATATAATATGAGGTGACTAATGAAACAACTGTGATACCAGAGTGTATAAATTTTCGATTTTGTATAGAGTATTTTATATATAGGAGACAATTAACACCGTACCTCCTCTGATGCCTCACTCAAGTACCTGAGGGGTAGGGATCCTGGGAAAGCAGGGTGGGAAGGGTTTCCTGTCTTTGGGGCTATCTTCTTTCTCTTCTTCGATCTTAGCAACCACATCTATTTTTTTCCTTTCTTACTTCTTATCTGAGGACCTATCTAGTTTTTCCCTCTTTCCATATTCACTAACTTCTATCACTGAAGTCCTTCCTTGTTTCCGTGGTTTCTAATAACCTACATCTTTTCTTTAGATAAGAAGGCCGAAGAATCAAACTACATGAGCACACATCTGCATACACACAAAAATACATTTAGACACAAAAATTGAAAAGCCTGTCACAATGTCAGAATCGTCAGGTATTGTAGGGGAAAAAATATGTGCACACACAGGCTTCATAGTTCATTACCCTAGTATACATTCCTATGTATACTAAAGTATTCTCTGGTAAAAATAAAAATCTATTTTACACTTTGCATTCACTTTTTACTGCATCATTTACTCCCTAGAGCCCTCCTCTACCTCTCAAATTCTGTACTCGCCATAGATAATATGTCTACATACACTATTTAAGTCCCACTATCCTACAATCCATCCATTCCTCAGAGTATTAATTACAATGACTTTTCTTAAATGACTATTACAATTAATTCCATTCTAGCTTACATTCTCTTTCTTATGTTTGCTCAATGTAGAACCATCATAGTTCTTATATACATATGACGATTCCACATTGCATATGTATATAAGAACTATGATGGTTCTACATTGAGCATACGTATGAAAGAGAATGTAAGCTAGAATTAATTGTAATAGTTATTTAAGAAAAGTCATTGTAATTAATACTCTGAGGAATGGATGGATTGTAGGATAGTGGGACTTAAATAGTGTATGTAGACATATTATCTATGGCGAGTACAGAATTTGAGAGGTAGAGGAGGGCTCTAGGGGGTAAATGATGCAGTAAAAAGTGAATGCAACGTGTAAAATAGATTTTTATTTTTACCAGAGAATACTTAAGTATAGTATACATAGGAATGTATACTAGGGTAATGAACTATGATGCCTATTCAGAAAGGATAAGGGGGGGCATACGTGGCATTTGCGAGTATATAGGGCAGGCGTACCTACATGGAGATAGGATGACCTGTGGCCAAAAAATAGGAATGTTTTATAAAGGAGCGTACCAACCAAAATGGAAAAAGGAAGTGCTCTCATAAGGTCGACCCACAGGCAAGGTATAGGTACTGATCCTAGGAGAAGGGGACAGTATCACGACAAAAGTAACAAAATTGTATAGGAATTATTCTGGAAAGTATGAATTCTATGCACAACTAGCATGATTATGTTTCATATAAATAAATGAATGTCAAAAGAACACTTTCATTTTGCCCAGAGTTCCTCCAAGCTACAAAAAATAGTAAGAATAGTACATACCAAGGAAAGGTAGAACAAAAGATGAGAATCTAAGATAGATTACTTATGTTTCAGGAACACCTGGAAATTATGACTGGAAATAAAGGAGTCCTCACAATTTCTAAATACTAGTGAAGAACTGACTAAAACCACGAGTGACTGCTCATGGCTTAATATTAAAGTAGGATGAGAGAGAATAGTGAAGTAGTAAGCAAAAGATTATTCGCGGTTATCGAAAGAAAAGAAATGCATACTGTTAAAATATGAAATTGTTATTATGTGTAAAATTATTTACATAATGATTACATATCCGGGATATGTAGTGATTCGAGAATTTCAGTGTAAATTCTAGAACCATTCGGCCTTCTACCATCTTGAACACACGATATTTTAGATGTCAGTGTAGGATGATAAAATCCTCCCTTCCACACGTCACATGTTTGTGTATGGAGGTTTGAAATTCAGTCGCGAGAAGAATGTGGATGTGGTGGTTGAACTGCAACGAAGAGTAACTGTCGGGAAGTCCATGGGTGTTTAGTGAGTGTGTACGAGAGGACCATGGAGTATTTATGTAACTCTGTGATAACAGTGTCAGTGGCTGTTGTTAGTGAAAAAAGGAACTCCTAAAAAAACTCTTAATCCAGACTTGCCAGAGACAAGACAAGTTTATTATTTTAGTGTAACAGAGTCGTGGTTATTAAACCAACTCTGTTGTAAATGTAACTTAATTGTTTCTAATGTGAGACGACGTGGGTGACTTACAAGAAGTTGAATGTTTATGTGAGAAGTGTGAATTTTGTTCTTTGTCGAAGTTGAAATATACCAATAGCGAACTAAAAGTATTCTTGTAGTACCTCCTTATTTCACGAGTAAAGAGGGAGTCTTAGAGGTTCCTTTAACTAGCATTATCCTTCGGAGGTGGAGTTTATAGAGATTCCAGCAGCTGCCTAGCCAGCGAAGAAGATCGCCTGCTCTCTCTCAAGTAAGTCAACTTGTATAAAGGAGGTGGAAACGTAGCATACATACACTTCACACATTCTTCTGTCGTCAAAAGCATTAGACCCTTTTTAGCTCTCAGGTTTCCAAATCTCATCCAGTGCAGTCCCCAACAATGAGTCTTCCCTTCCCATCCTGTTCGGTAAGTCTCCCCTGACCCATGGTTCTGGGTAACTTTCCCAAAATCTGCCCCTTTTCCTAGGCCTCTCCAGTCACTTCCCTTCACCCCTCTTCCTTCCTCATCAACCTATCTGCCTGAAGATGGAGCCACTGGCTCAGAAAGATTGCCTAATTATAATCTTTTATGTTTGTGTTCTGCTGCTGCTTAGTGAGTAGTCTTTTTATCCATCCAGTTATTTTATTTTGTCAAAAATTGATTGTTTTAGAACGGGGCGTGAGTTGTGCTTGGGTAGCTCAGTTGGTAGAGCACTTGCAAAGGTCCCAAGTTCGAGTCTCAGTCCGGCATACAGTTTTAATCTGCCAGGAAGTTTTGATTGTTTTTGTTGTCATAAAACTTGTACAGTATTATGTATGATTGTGTTGTGAACACTAGGTGACAATAAGAAATGTCCATTTCCAAAAAATATGTAAACTTAAGATTTATATACTGATTATGTAGGACAGAGTCAAATTTGGGGGAAAAAAAGGAGAGAGAATGCAACATTTTCTGAAGCTTATACATAACAAACACCAAGCAATATTCAACTCTGCAAAGGCCTGTTGCCAAGCTAGGAATTTTAGTAATCAAGGGAAAAAAGTTTTCAGTGAGGTTTTTAAGTATATATGTTTTTCAGCTGTATCTCAAACAGAAAATTTTCAACCATTTAAAAATTAAATAATAATATAATAAACTAACAATAATACTATGCATTCTTGAAACATAAACTGTTAACAGTTATCGTATGGTTGGTAATAGTACTACCAGTTTCACAATGTTGAAGTGGCATCTTCAGGTACATCCAATAAAGAAGAATAGCACATGTGGATATAGTATCACTTCATAACGGGTAATGCAGACTGTGACATACACGTAAATAATGAATGCTGCGAGGGCTCGAGGGATATTTTCCAATAATAATGTTCTGTTTATTTACCACTAAAATACTATACACAGGTCTATCCAGTGGAGCACAACTGTATTTTAATTGTTTAGTGGAACATTGTGAGGCAAAAGCAACAGAGAAACTCTCACTTGTAAATAGCCTGCATTATCGTTTTCGCCTGCGAGAGCGCAGCATTGTAAATAACTTAATTGGTTTGTTTGTGTTCCGTGAATTTTAACAAACCTGAGTATTCTGTGACTTTACCAATGATTTTTTTTTCTGATAGTAGACTTGACTACGGAAGGACGTATTTTCAGAGGAGGTACTTCTATAGTTAAAAATGGAAATGACAGCCGCCATTTCTGCGAGATATCAGAAAATATTAATTTTTGTCAATATACGCTCTTGTAAAAAGCTGAATACATACTGTAATAGTTGAGCAGCGAGAAGAACATTTTTATGAAATAATAATTGTTATCTTAAAAGGTAAAATTTTTCTCATTTCTGAAGTGGATATTATGCTCATCTTTCCCCTCCTAGTAATTACGATATAAAGTGCAAGCAAGCGGAAGACGTAGGATTTTGAATGCTTGGTAGTGCTGTGAAATCTCTGTTTAATAACATGGTCTTTTGGAATGAACATATTCTCTTTTGCGAAAAGCGAAAATTTGTGGAACTTGCCCTATCGACACAGACTATCATAGCTGTTCAGAATCATATCCGTCTGACTTGTTTTCAATAACAGCATCAAGAATTTTTTAGAGCTACATTACAATGCAGATCTTGAAAAGTTGTTTCTTACGCTGGTTGCTAAGAAGAACTTTAACCTTAGGTGCGTTCGATTGCACTCCGCAGATGCCACTCATTACTGCAAAATTAATAATTTACTCTTTTTCAGCCAAGTTTTCAGCCAAGAAGACAGTAATTAAGATCTACAGCACTAAATATTTTATTTTTGATGAAAAGGTCAATTTCAATTTTCATATTCAACAGTAACACCAAAGGACAGGTTTATTTAAATCATTTAATACTAGGAAGGAAAGAGGACTTGGTAAGAGTAGGGAACAGTAGTTATAAATTATTTAGCAGCGGAAAGTTTCGAGGCTGCCTGTCTGTTTGTTCTTTTTGCTCTTATCAAGAATACTTAATAATTTCTCTAGTTGCCAGGAAGGTTTATTAGAGGGAATTAAAATTATAATATATTTTTTTAGAGATGGCAAGAATCTAAGAAGAAGAATTATAGCATAATGTGCAAAACTATGTAATTGATAAAAGAAAATTTAAATATAATAGTCAACTTATTAATTTTCAGAGAAGTTGAGTGCACTGGGCATCTCATCACTCCCACTCAGGTTATAATGAATTCGTCAAATAGTGATGACAGTCAAAATTTAAAAGAGGTGGAATGAAGAAGATGGCCTTTAAAGATGGTCAGCTCTAAAAACAAAGACGAAGTTGTAAAACCAGGAAAATGGACTTAAAGATGAACAAGGGTATTAAACAGCAGTCACGATCAAAAGACAGGACGTAGTGAAAAGTACCAAAAGTGGGCCACAGAATAAAGTTAGAATGAATAAAAGAAGAGCAAAGGAGTACAAAAGAAATAAAATGTGTGTTACAAGAATGGATCAGGTGCGCATCGGCAGGAACAGTCACGAGCAGCAGCCAGCACAAGTGACAAGTAAACAACAGGTGCGGCTTACTCATAAGAGACAGACAGCATGTGAAGTAGCAAATAACATGAATGACAATCTTGGGAGTCATCCTTATGATAGAGATATATGAGATCTGTTCAAAAAATAACAGAACTTTGTCCACAAAATTTTTCTACACTTACCTTTTATTTCACATGGTTTCCTTCAAAACACTCTCCTCAACAATTGATACTTCGCTCCCAATGCTCTTTTCCCCTTCTGGAAGCAGTCTCTGTACGCCTTTCATTGGATTGTGAGAAGCGCCATTTGCGAATTTTCTTTTATCTCATCTGCCATTGCCGATCTTTGTTCTTTAGACGGGATTTTCAACTTTGGAAATAAAAAAAATGTCTGCAGGGGCCAGCAGGATGAAGTAGCACAGTGATATCGTGTTTTTGTGCAATAGTCACGCACCAACAGGGATGAATGTACAGGTGTGTTATCGTGATGTGTGAGCCATGAACTGTCTCACCACACTTCAGGCCATTCTCACAGGCATCACAACATGTCACGATAACAGTTTTTCTCTGTGGCTCAAATTCATGATGAACTAATCCTTCAAAGTGAAAGAAAACTATCAGCACGGCTATGACATTTTACCTGACCTGATGAGCTTTTTTGGGTCTTGGAGAAACTTTCCCAACCCACTGTGAAGATTGTGAAGACTGAACCTTGGTCTCAAAATCATAATCATACACCTATGTCTCATCATCAGTTATGAAGCTCTTCACAAATTTGCGAGGTGAAGGTCTTTCTGGTCTCGACTCACAAGCCCTGGGATGAACTTGGTGGCAACGCTATGCATTCCAAGATGCTGTGTCAGGATTTCATGACATGATCCAACTGAAAAGCTACATCCTTCTGCAACCTCTCACACAGTCAGTCTTTGATTGGCGCGCACAATTTCAATGATGTTCCTGACATGAGTGTTGTTGATAGATGTTGAAGGGCGTCCTGAAAGAGTGTCACCTTTAACTTCTGTCCGGCCATTTTTAAACTGTGTGAACCATTTGTAACACTGAGTTCAGCTTTAGTACCCATCGCTGTACGATTCCTGCATCATTTGATGTGTCTCTGTAAAGGTTTTCTCTAGTTTCATGCAAAATTTAATACAGACACATTTCTCCTCTAACTGCCATGTCGACATTCACAAACTGTGCTACGCAATGTTCTACTCAATACACCACTGAACAATAACTAACAAACATACAACAATGAAACTTCTGCCAGTTACACATTAAACACAGTTGTATGCAGGAATGCCAATAGCATTTCGCTCTAATATACCATTGGCGCGAAATTACTACTGCAATATAACAAGGATCTATCTTTTACACTGCAGACAATCAAAATTAGGGAGTATATTATAATGTTTCAACTTAATTCAGCTATTTAGTATACCTTCTGTATGACAACTCATATTTCGCATAATGCAACTCTCTTCCAATGTATTAAAAGTATGGCCTTTCACAAATTCCAGGTCAGTATTAAGTACCTACTTATGAGAACAAAACTATACCGCAACTGATTTGTTAAATAACTTAAAAATTTTACATCGTCAGACCACAAGCCACACTTTAAATATATTGGAAGAAATTGAAATTATGTGAAATTGAAGTTGTCATACAGAACGTACACTAAATAGCCAAACTAAATTGAAGCATTATAATATACTTGTCAATTTTGATTGTCTACAATGTATCTCTATCATAAGGACGACTCCCAAAATTCTTATGCAAACTATTTACGATTTCATGCAGCATCTGTCTCTTCCAGGTAAGTAAGCTGCACCTGCTGTTTACTTATCACTCATGCACACATTCAGTATTCTGTTGGCTGCCACCCATCACCATTCTTAATGACAAGCATCAGATCCATCCAGTAAGTTATGTTCGATTACTTTTGCATTCCTTTACCATTTTTTTTAAAATTAATTCTGATTTTATTCTTTGGCCCGTTCCTGGTGCTATTTAACATGTCCTGCCTTTTGATTGTGAGTACTATGAAATACCACTGTTCATTTTCTTGGTTTTACAACTTTATCCTTCTTTTTAGAGCTGAACGTCTTTTAGAGCCGTCCTTCTCCATTCCGCGTATTTTAAATTTTGACTTCTGTCACTATTCAATGAATTTATTATATAACCTAATTGGGAATGATGAGACATCCAATGCTCTCAACTTTGTCCTATAAATGATCTGAAAATAAGTAAGTTGGTTATTATATTTAAATTTGCTTTTGTCAGTTACGTATTTTGTACATCTTGTTACAATTCTCCTTTATAGATTCTTGCTATCTCTCTAAAAAAAAAATTATCCTCGTGTGCTACTTCCCTTTATTAGACATACATGAAGATGCAACTTCAGCACTGTGAACTAGTACTACTATTAATTAAAAGACCATACGGCTGCTGTTTGTGGTTTATTTTTCAAGAATCAACTCACAAACATTCAAGAACCAGCTTTAAGTGATGAATCTAGAAATATACTAAAATTCCCTATGTACTGCAACCATACAGATTGTGAAGACAAGATTAGACTTTTTGCAGCACATGGAGAAGCACCTCCCACACTCCATATGCAAATGGAATGGGAAAAACCCCTAATAACTGATACAATGGGAAATTCCCTCAGCCATATAATTCACAATGATTCGCAGAGTATGGACGTACATGTAGAACTTATTTTATCAAAACACTATTGTTTTTCTACTGTCACTGACCTATGTACCACAAATCGCACATCCACCTAATTGATGATTGATGAGCTTCTTTCTCTTCTTTTTATAATCTCTAATATATTACATTTACTAAATTTCTTTCAATCGACTACGCTTTGCCAATATTTCCTCATTCCAGTCTTCCACAAGCAAAACATTCCTTGCACACACCTTGCTCCAAAAATGGCCTTCTTTGACGTATTTATGTGGCTTTGTTGTAGTGCTGGTTCCATATTGAGACCTTCATTTCAAACCTTAATTCCTCAGATATGTTCTTTTCCCTAGAACACCTTCAGACTCACTGTTATAATTTTCTGTATGAGGTTATCTTCAAGAGTATGGAAAATAGGGCAGATTTCCTACTGTGTTCAAAGACTTTGTAGTATTGTATCTTATTAGCTCTAGGAAGTACAGTTAACAACCACTGAAGTATAATTTCAAGCAATACTTCTCACTTACCTGGAAGGCGAGCGCCGTCGCTTCTTATGCGGTGGTTCAGGCATCGACGAAGATCGACGCCGCCCCTTCCGTTCATCTCCGTCCTCTCGTGTGTCCGAATCTCTGTCGCCACTCTCATCACTTTCGGAGTCACTGTCAGTATGGCGAGTGTGTCGTCGACTCTGTTTCTTTTCCTTTTTCTTCTTTTTACCCCGAGATCGACCTTTGTGTTTTGCTTTTGCAGCACTCTTGTTTTTCTTACCTGTGAAATTAAATTGTACCCTTTCACAATGCACAATGATAGCTCTCAAATAGTATGAATGAGAGTTCAATATGGATTACATTAGATACACCATTTGTCCAAAAAGTTTAGAGATTGATTTTATTCCTGGCATGTAAGTAGGATCAGCACTGTAACTATGGTGGCAGCTTGAACTACCAACTGTACATGACAAATGTACATTCAACCAGTCAGTTGTGAGCAAGCTGTGTTAAGTAGTGTGTCGATGTTGTTGTGTCACTAATCACAATGGAGCAACATCTCTAAATTATGTGTTCAAGACATTCTCCAGAATATTCTGAAGAAGAGAAAAGTGTGTGCAAATTTTGTAACACATACCTTGACTCCCAAACAAAAAATGATGAAGGTTGGATGCCTACAGTAGTACGAATGAAATGAAAAATGCAGGCAATTTTTTTCTGGAAAAAAAAAATTATAAGTGATGAGACTTGCTGTTAATAATGTAAACCTACCACAAAATGACAGCACAAATTTACGTGAAGTGCCAATGCTTTGACAATATAACTGACATTTGCGCGCATGTGACATGCAAGTTGAACAATGTCCAAAAGAAGGAATTTTTTTGATGGTTTAGCATAGTTATATCAAAATTCTGTGCACTGTCAATTCGCAGGGGACTATGAAGAACACCTGAAGCACTAAAGCTACCATCTTAACTTTTCTCTATTTTTTATTATTCCCGCCTCGAAACTTTTTGGACTGATCGGCTATACCCACTCTTCCGCAGATCCATATTAAGGGGACCTACCTCTACGTAGAACATCTCAATAAACATATATTCTACACTACACTCCATCCGAACAGGCCTTGGAAAGCGCAATGGTACCAACCGGCCCTGTGTCTTCCTCATTCCACAGGCATCACTGGATGCGGATAAGGAGGGGCATGTGGTCATCACACAGCTCTCCTGGCTGTGTGTCAGTTTACGGGACTGGAGCTGCTATTTCTCAATCAAGTACCTCCTCAGTTTGCCTCACAAGAGCTGAGAACTCCCCGCTTGGCAACAACGAGCGACATACTGGATGGTCACCCATCCATATGCTAGCCCAGGCCGGCAGTGCTTAAGTTTGGTGATCTGATGAGAACTGATGTTACAACTCTGGGAAGGCTGTTGGCAAATATATATTCTACACAAAATTAATAAGCTTGGTAAGCTTGGCTGTAGGCTTCATTTCTTATATACATAATGAGGTGGCCCTCAAGGATGTTGTTGTTGTTGTTGTTGTTGTGGTAAGGAGCAATTAAAATATCACAACTTATTTTCATTCACCGAGTAATGTAATAGTTCCCGCTCTCCTTCACATGCCCATGCCCACGCACCACCCCCCCCCCCCCCCCCTACCTAAACATAAAAAATAAATTTACATTGTTCATATGAACAGATAACCTTACTGAACTCAAGAGGTGAGCTATTCAAATATTACGTAACACTTCTATTGAGCGATATGATCAACACCACCACTGGAAAAAGAAGCAACACTATCAGGGAGTTTGTTCACTGGTACCAGCGAATAGTAGATACATAACTGAGGGGTTGTAGTGTTAGTGATTCATTTGTCATGGTCACTGGTCATCAGATGGCACTCAGTAGGCCTCTGTTTTGACTCTGCAGGCAGTAACTGTGCTGAGTTCAGAAGTGAAGAGGGGTTGCAACATTAATTCTGGGGTACAGTTGACCAGTATGTTCTCCTATTGAACAACTTCAGCCATTTGAATTACATCAAATTGTTGGCTTGCAGGAAGCTGAAAGGAGGTGTCAATGGATTGCTGCACATGTTGCACACTATGTACTGGTCGTGTGTCATTGCTTTCAGCAGGGGTCTGTGGAACACGCTCATATGCGTAGATAAAGTTCTGTATGTCTGGATAATATAGGCACATCAAGACTGACATATTATAAGGGCAGCAGTTGCCGATCAAACATCATTCAAGGAAGAAATCTGGACATATGTTGCACCTGCTGTGTTACCAGAATGGGTGGGAACTGACACCACAACATCACCAAGCACAGCTATAGACCAGTTAACGAATGCTTAAAAAGGCTGATTACGAGGAAAAAAACACGTAGTTGCAAATTTTTTTCAGAGTGCTAGTAAGGAGTGTCCTGAAAAATATACAAAAAACCCTGATGGATTGGAGTGAGCGCTGCGATGAGGGTGAGGGTGGGTGTTTTTACAGTCACTTTTCTATGTTTTTCTTTAATAACTTGAAAACCGTAGTTTCTAGCAGAATTGTTACTGAATACAAAATTAAACTACAGTAAATTTCCTACAAAAATGGTCCTATTGGTTTTCTTTCTGTAGGACTAATAGTTTTCACAGTGCAGATTATTAAAAATATTTTGTAACAGTATAAAATTACTGCTTATATTGAAATGAAGTGGGTTAAAAACAAATATTAAATTTGTGTACCAAATTAAGAAATAAATTGTATTCTGGGAGTATAACAGGGTGAACGGGTGGATGTGTGGAATAGAAGTGTGTGATACAGTAAGGTTACTGGATTCTGTACACACATCTTCGTCCTTCATAGGTCCACAAACTGAAGATCGAGCAGATGACTTCCCACTCTATCCACACCACTAGATTACAAAAAGGAATTGTTTCAAAAAATTATGCCAATTCTCCACAGCACACACGAATCTCTGCCAAAGCAGAATGCAAATGTGCCCAGGAGGGGTGGGTGGGTTTATTTTTTACACAATGTATGAACACTTGGAATGCCAATACGACTTTCTAATAACACTATCCCAAGAAACAGATATGGACAGAAGCTACGCAAATCTCTGCACAATGTACCACATGGTCTGAGGGGAAACTGATTCTGTCATCCTATACGACAGCTGTGGCATTCTTCTGGGAGGCCAACTCCCCCCTCATGGGTGCTGTTCACTTTTCAGCTTACTGACTAACTATGCCTCCCCAGCATGAGAGTAGACAAAATAATTTCACTGAGCTTGTGTTTATATGGTGCAGTTATTTTCAGTTTAAGATTTGTTTTGCAGTTGTTAAGTGAGCTATTACGAAAAAAGCTCAACAGCTAGAGCTGTCAGCTTTCTACAACAATGAAGATCCTCTCCCAAATGTAATACGCATTTAATACATATTTGTCAATGTCAATTTTGTTGTTTCCACTACCATTGTGTGGAATATTTTTCATAGCTCGGAGGCATCAAATGTGTCACCCCAGCCTCAGCTTTCCCAGCATTTGAAGAGACCAGAGGCTTAAACTGCCTCCCTCTACTACAGAGGTAAGTCACCTATGTGTTACAAAACTTCAGATATTTCAACTTAAGTCAACCAATGCATTACATCAGATTACTATTATAGACTTTAACATGATCAGTTCCGTTCCATCAGAAAAATTCACACACATCTTACTTTGGTTGTGCGGTAAAGTGTATTAAGACAATGTAGCCCACTCGACAAGTTTCAGAAACTCCAAAATGAAAAAGATATGCATCCTATTAGTACCACAGTTAATGTCTGGAGAAGTGAAGTAACTTTTCTGGTCATTAACTAATTCACCACCACGTGACAACAACACAATTACATGTCTTTACAATATACTGTCAATGACAGACAGAAGCAAGGTGTCACATTACTAATCCATCCCTTTTCCATCAACAGTAAATAGGTCACAGACAACATCACACTTACAAATTAAATACTTCTCAGCCTTTGTCTACAGGAACATATTTTTAGATTATAGCTCACTTAACACCCACAAAAAGTATCTGTTTAATAAACCGAAAATAACTCTACTACATAAACATGAGCTCAATGAAGTTAATTCATCTACATAAGAGAAGTGGACAGGAAATGTTGTTGAGGTACAGTGTGTCTGCAAAGTGGAATGTGAGTAGCACTTGTAGTGGTGGAATTTGCCTTTCTTGGAAGAGTGCTACAGCTGCCATATAGAATAACTAACAATCAATTTCCTTAGCAGTGTAGACAGTGTGTAGAGATTTCGTGTGTGTTTCTCACTTTAGCTTTATCAGCATATAATGTACTTTGTGGAAAATCCCCCCCCCCCCCCCCCCCCCGTCATGTCAGTGTACCGATTTGCCAGTGATTAATGAGCTGTGCTGTGAAGAGTCAGCATATTTTTCTGGAACACCCTGTAGTTGCTTCTTGTGATGTAATGTGGTCACAGATTGGGAATCATCTGCTTGATCTTCGGTTTGCAGCCCTACGAAGGAGGGAACTCCATGCACATAATCTGGTGACCTTCCTTCCCTCGTGCTTCTACTCCACACATCCCCTCCTTCACTCAGTTTCACCGTGTGGACACAATTTATCCCTTCATACGGTTCTACTGCACATAGGCGTGTTATATGTACTGAATATTTTTTTTAACTCCCTTCATTTAAACACTAATTTTATACAACTAAAGAATTTTTTAAATCTATAACTTCTACATCCCCGTCTTATGGATATAAAATGAATGGGACCTATTTGTAGAAAATTTATTGTGGTTCCATTTTGTACTCAGAAATGTTTTCGTCAGAAAGCCACAGTTTTTGAGTTATTCAAGAAAAACATAAAGAAGTGAACTTCCAACCCCCTCTACACCCCACCTATCAGGATTTTTATCACGTTGTTCGAGACAGTCCCTCCTAGCACTTTGCAAAAATTTCTGACTATGCAATTTTTCCCCCTAATTCTCCTTCATCGATTGGCACGACACAACAGGTCCTGTCCCAGGCTTCATTGTGTGGAGGGCCACCAGTTACAGCTTGCGGTCACATCTGGTGTTTCTGCAGGATGAATTAATCGGTGCCCACTGCAGTGGACAGATTGTTATTCCCATGCTACTGCCACTTGTTTGACAGGAAGGTGATGTGTGTTTCCAGCAGGACAATCCACATCCATGTGCAGCTGCTGCAATGCAACATTATCTTTGTGGTGTACTGCAGCTACCCAGGTCATATATACTGAGATGGAGCAGTAATTCCAGACAAGCACCTTTGTACATCTGTGCAGTTTTTGGCGACACCTCATGTTTCTTGATGTTTTCGATCGTTATTATTTTTATGACAATTTGAATGGTTGTTGAGTGTTTTTATTGTTATTCACAATATAAAAAAGAAAAAGAAACAACCCTAAGATGGGACCTCAGGGGAAACTACACAGTTGCTCCTCAATCAAGTAATGACTCTCAGCTTAATTTTGGGATATTTCATACTGACACCCTTTCTATCCCATTAAAGAGATATGAATTCAACAGATGTCATAATATTCAAATTTACTGAAAAGGATGTAATAACTCATCCAGCTGAATTACTTTTAGATGTCACAAAGAAGACTAGCAGCTTATAATTTATTATCTAATGAATGAGGCACATTCTTACTGTGTGTGTGAAGAGCTTTCTCAATATTGATAACCTTCAGAAACTTAACCTTTGCTGTGGACAATACATTATTAGTGGCTGCATGGTTAGGAAACCACTTTGGTATTTTCTAAAATGTTGGACAATTATGGTAAAATTTAAACCAAATGGATGTTCCTCTTTTTTATGTTATTCTGGTACAGAGTTATCTTAAGCATATATCATCCAGTCACTAAACATTCATTGAATAAATGACTAGTGGTGTACATTACATACCATGACCCCACAAAGAACTCTACTGATACATACCATGACCCCACAAAGAACTCTACTGACTTCATAACAACAAAAGTGCACAGACATTAAAGACTTTCCATCACAGATTACTTTTTCTGGTGAACTGAGTGCTATATTGGCATAACCACAGTGAAACCCCTACTACATTATCATGCGGTCCAGACTTAGAAAATGGAAAACTGAGGAAAATGCAGAATCGAAGAAAATGTTAAATCCCCCCTCCCCCCAAAATACGAGCAAAAATGTATGTAACTGGCATCTTCTCCAATACTTTGCATAAAATCTATCTAAGTGAAGGAAATTAAAAGCATAACACAATGTTTATGCAATAACTTGTGGTAATGAATTTCAACGGTTATTTAAAAAATCACAGATAGTAACAACAAGTAAAAATTCATAAAAAAATTGAAACTGATATCTGAGTACAAGGTAATCGAGCAATTTTATACTTTCAAGACACGTTTTTTTGAGAGATCATCCTCTGTGCTTGCCTAGAAAAAAGCAAAAATTGATGAGCATGTTGAATTAAAGCAAAAACATCACAGCAGTGAAGTAATTAAACCATAAGCATAAATGCGGACATTTGCATATTGAAAAATGTTGCTATTATTAGTGTTATTGTTTAATGCTTTTCTTATGAGCCACACCTCATACGCTCACCACCGATAAAGTGTTATTTTAGGCTCAATGAGAGAAACAGAGACATGAAAAAATGAATTTATTTCCCCAACTGATGTTACAAGCTTATCAGGGCTCAGCCCAGAGAATTTCTGTACGCTGTGTAAAATTTAAATTTGAGAGAAAGCTTAGGTGCTACAGTTTTGCTTCATGCCCTCTATCACTGCTGCCAATCTTTATGCTCTACAGTGTGTGGTGCAAAGTACATACACGAGTAGCATATATAGTTGTTGCAACTGTATCATGTCAGATTTGAACACGAAAGTCTTTAAATGTACTATCACAAAACTCTTGTTCTATTTCCCTGCGATGTCTCTGTCATAGAACATCATCTGCACGAAAAGTATGTTTTTGTTGTTGTTGTTGTTGTTGTGGTCTTCAGTCCTGAGACTGGTTTGATGCAGCTCTCCATGCTAATCTATCCTCTGCAAGCTCCTTCATCTCCCAGTATCTACTGCAACCTACATCCTTCTGAATCTGCTTAGTGTATTCATCTCTTGGTCTCCCTCTACGATTTTTACCCTCCACGCTGCTCTCCAACGCTAAATTTGTGATCCCTTGATGCCTCAGGACATGTCCTACCAGCCGATCACTTCTTCTAGTCAAGTTGTGCCACAAACTTCTCTTCTCCCCAATCCTATTCAATACCTCCTCATTAGTTACGTGATCTACCCACCTAATCTTCAGCATTCTTCTGTAGCACCACATTTCAAAAGCTTCTATTCTCTTCTTGTCCAAACTATTTACCGTCCATGTTTCACTTCCATACATGGCTACACTCCATACAAATACTTTCAGAAATGACTTCCTCACACTTAAATCTATACTCGATGTTAACAAATTTCTCTTCTTCAGAAACGCTTTCCTTGCCATTGCCAGTCTACATTTAATATCCTCTCTACTTCGACCATCATCAGTTATTTAGCTCCCCAAATAGCAAAACTCCTTTACTACTTTAAGTGTCTCATTTCCTAATCTGATTCCCTCAGCATCACCCGACTTAATTCGACTACATTCCATTATCCTCGTTTTGCATTTGTTGATGTTCATCCTATATCCTCCTTTCAAGACACTTTCCATTCCATTCAGCTGCTCTTCCAAGTCCTTTGCTGTCTCTGACAGAATTACAATGTCATTGGCGAACCTCAAAGTTTTTATTTCTTCTCCATGGATTTTAATGCCTACTCCAAATTTTTCTTTTGTTTCCTTTACTGCTTGCTCAATATACAGATTGAATAACATCGAGGAGAGGCCACAACCCTGTTTCACTCCCTTCCCAACCACTGCTTCCCTTTTGTCCCCCCATGACTCATAACTGCCATCTGGTTTCTGTACAAATTGTAAATAACCTTTCGCTCCCTGTATTTTACCCCTGCCACCTTTAGAATTAAGAGAGTATTCCAGTCAACATTGTCAAAAGCTTTCTCTAAGTCTACAAATGCTAGAAACGTAGGTTTGCCTTTCCTTAATCTTTCTTCTAAGATAAGTCATAAGGTCAGTATTGCCTCACGTGTTCCAACATTTCTACGGAATCCAAACTGATCTTCCCCGAGGTTGGCTTCTACCAGTTTTTCCATTCGTCTGTAAATAATTCGTGTTAGTATTTTGCAGCTGTGACTTATTAAACTGATAGTTTGGTAATTTTCACATCTGTCAACACCTGCTTTCTTTGGGATTGGAATTATTATATTCTTCTTGAAGTCTGAGGGTATTTCGCCTGTCTCGTACATCTTGCTCACCAGATGGAAGAGTTTTGTCAGGACTGGCTCTCCCAAGGCCGTCAGTAGTTCTAATGGAATGTTGTCTACTCCCGGGGCCTTGTTTCAACTCAGGTCTTTCAGTGCTCTGTCAAACTCTTCACGCAGTATTGTATCTCCCGTTTCATGTTCATCTACATCCTCTTCCATTTCTATAATATTGTTCTCAAGTACATCACCCTTGTATAGACCCTCTCTATATACTCCTTCCACCTTTCTGCTTTCCCCTCTTTGCTTAGAACTGGGTTTCCATCTGAGCTCTTGATATTCATAGAAGTGGCTCTCTTTTCTCCAAAGGTCTCTTTAATTTTCCTGTAGGTAGTATCTGTCTTACCCCTAGCGAGATAAGCCTCCACATCCTTACATTTGTCCTCTAGCCATGCCTGCTTAGACATTTTGCACTTCCTGTCAATCTCATTTTTGAGTCGTTTGTATTCCTTTTTGCCTGCTTCATTTACTGCATTTTTATATTTTCTCCTTTCATCAATTAAATTCAATATTTCTTCTGTTACCCAAGGATTTCTACTAGCCCTCGTCTTTTTACCTACTTGATCCTCTGCTGCCTTCACTACTTCATCCCTCAGAGCTACCCATTTGTCTTCTACTGTATTTCTTTCCCCCATTCCTGTCAATTGTTCCCTTATGCTCTCCCTGAAACTCTGTACAACCTCTGGTTTAGTCAGTTTATCCAGGTCCCATCTCCTTAAATTCCCACCTTTTTGCAATTTCTTCAGTTTTAATCTACAGTTCATAACCAATAGATTGTGGTCAGAGTCCACATCTGCCCCTGGAAATGTCCTACAATTTAAAACCTAGTTCCTAAATCTCTGTCTTACCATTATATAATCTATCTGGTACCTACTAGTATCTCCAGGATTCTTCCATGTATACAACCTTCTTTTATGATTCTTGAACCAAGTGTTGGCTATGATTAAGTTATGCTCTGTGCAAAATTCTACCAGACGGCTTCCTCTTTCGTTTCGTACCCACCAATCCATATTCACCTACTACGTTTCCTTCTCTCCCTTTTCCTACTCTCGAATTCCAGTCTCCCATGACTATTAAATTTTCGTCTCCCTTCACTACCTGAATAATTTCTTTTATCTCATCATACATTTCTTCAATTTCTTCGTCATCTGCAGAGCTAGTTGGCATATAAACTTGTACTACTGTAGTGGGCATGGGCTTCGTGTCTATAATACGTTCACTATGCTGTTTGGAGTAGCTTACCCGCACTCCTATTTTTTTATTCATTATTAAACCAACTCCTGCATTACCCCTATTTGATTCTGTATTTATAACCCTCTATTCACCTGACCAGAAGTCTTGTTCCTCCTGCCACCGAACTTCACTAATTCCCACTATATCTGACTTTAACCTACCCATTTCCCTTTTTAAATTTTCTAACCTACCTGCCCGATTAAGGGATCTGACATTCCACGCTCCGATCAGCAGAATGCCAGTTTTCTTTCTCCTGATAATGATATATTTTCAGCAGTTAAAAAAAGATGCTTTCACCCCCTACCGGCACTCTTGTCATTGAAAGGCCATCCCTCTCTCCACACATCCAGTAGGCAACCTCATTTTATGGGTTTTACTGTGGTGCAATGACTGTGCTGCCTATTGGGTGACTTAACAAGTTGCCAGCCAATAAGAGTTCATTAGCCGGAAATGGGTGATGTTTCCTTGATCACGATTGGGCATATTCTTCGAGACTCAGTGTTTTAATTTACAAGGAAGGCGATTGATATCGTTGCTAAATACAGCACATCAGAAATACATTCAAAAAGATATGACTGAGTTCAAGTGGCACAAGAAAAGGTGGTGGCTGGGTCCCTTCTTCACATACTGGGTCAGTCCGGAACACTTTGCATCAACTGTCATCTTTTTATCGCTGCAACCTAGCAGTAGTTGTATCATAATTGCACAGTAAAGCTAAATGTTGCAAGTAGGGTTGGCAACACTGATTGTGGATCATGCCAGCATCTCCTCACACACATCTCCCTTCTCCACAATGGCCTCAAATATCCCCTTAACTCTGCTACCACCTGTGGTGTGTACTGTCTGACTTTTGTACCAGTTATAACTCATTCAGTCACATCAAATGTCAATAGGAAGAAACCGGAATGACATCAAGCGAGACATCGAGCAAGAACTTAGAATCGAGGTCAACCTTACTAGGAAGAAATGTAAAATTGGGGAATTTTCAGCATTAATCTTAGGGGTTTTTTCACAGGGGATACAAATTTGTGGTGTAATGTAAAAATCAGAGATCCACTGTAAAACTATCTCTAAAAGCTGTCCACAATATTTTTGGGTACTCATTATTGAACCTGAGAATTACACATTATCAGCAATAAATTTGAAGTAGTTAAAGTTTAGTTAGTAGGAAGTTTAGGTAAAAATACCAACTGGAAGTTTAGGTAAAAATACCAACTACAAAGTTCCATATCATAAACAGTGATTTAATGACAAGTTATTCTATCCAGACATCGAACAACAATAAAGGAAACCAAGAAGAAATTTTGAAAGTACTGTCAAGAAAAAGAGTAGACATTTCACAATGTGGTGCTATAAGAAGAATGCTGAAATTAAATGGGTAGATCGAGTAACTAATGAAGAGATACTGAACTGTACAGGGGAGAAAAGAAATGTGCAGCACAATTTGACTAAAAGGAGGAATAGTATGGAAAATACATCCTGAGGCATCAAGGAATAATTAATTTCAGAAATAAGGGTAACGTGGAAAGAAAAGGTAGGGGGTGGGGAGGGGGTGGAATCTAGAGGGAGACCAAGGCTTAAATAGCATAAACAAATTCAAGTGGATGTAGGCTGCAGTAGCTATGTAGAGATGGAGAGGCCTGCACAGGACAGACTAATGTGGGAGGTGTATTGTATCATTCTTTGGAATGGTAACCGCAACAAAAATATAATTTATAAAACTATATTATAGTGCAGGATACAAATACAAATTGCAGAATACCTAACAAGGGAACAAGGGGTTGGTTGGTTGGTTTTTGGGGGAAGAGACCAAACAGCGAGGTCATCGGTCTCATCGGATTAGGGAAGGAAGCCGGCTGTGCCCTTTCAGAGGAACCATCTCGGCATCTGCCTGGAGCGATTTAGGGAAATCATGGAAAACCTAAATCAGGATGACTGGATGCGGGATTGAACCGTTGGCCTCCCGAATGCGAGTCCAGTGTGCTAACCACTGCGCCACCTCGCTTGGTATAGTGCAGATAGTCAAGTTATAAGTGAATTAACTTGTCTGAGAGAACCTTAATGGTGGGGCCAATGGGCACTAACACCATGAGATGCAAAGGGTGAAAGAGAGGAGTTATATGCAGAGAGTAACGTGGAATACCAGAATTCCAGCTTGACACATATCTTCTTATCACGTAAGTGAAGACTCTGTACAGCATCCAATTAGAAGGATTACCAGCAGAGAATAATTATGGTCCTGGGACACTGTGCGAGTGCTTGGATGCATAGACATATCTATGTAATACAAGCACAGGTAGTTTATAGGTGCACGCAGAATACCTCTTCCGCTGATGAAAAGTCAGTTAAGGCATTTCAGGTAATGGGATATGTCCACTTGATCGCAAGATGCTGAGAAAGTCGGCAATGTAGTAGTTGAAGAAAGATGTAGCAATGTACTGGCTAAAAAAAGACGATTGTTGTGAAGTGCAGAATTTTGTAGGAATATGGCCACAATTAAGACGATTCAAAATTGTATCCTCTTCCTACAGCAGAAATGATGTGGCAACACTCAAACAGCAAGACGTGCCTACAATTTTCTCCCAAGTATATAAGGGAAACTGGGAATGAGGCACCCAAATCCTTCAAATCTTTCATGGGAACCAACACACAGGGTCGCAGGCCTTACATCACCTAGTGGCATCAATTTGGGTAAAGACAAACCTCTTTATGTCTGTGGTAGAGAAAGCCCATCAGAACATACTATCTAGGGATGTCTGCATTATTGCTGATATTGACAGCAACTGAACCAGCATGCAGACTCAATCTTGGGGAGATACTGTGTTGCGAAACAACATGACAGATTCTGGACGAGACTGCACATGCTATATTAAGAACAGTTTGGGTAGCACATCAACTCATCAATCAACCATCATCTGTTGCATTATGGGAAGCTGTCATGGAGATCGAAAGAAAAGCAGAGCTGTGGGTCATGTCTTTCCACCCAACAATATGGAAATGAGATGCCTGGTGCCAGCATTTGGTTGTCCTCCTCACCAGCAATGAACATATCCTTCCTCAGAATGGGGAAGTCATCCTTGCAAACAGGAAGCTGGCAGACAACAGAAGAGGCAGATTCCACCACAGCACCCTCCACAGGGCCCAAGTAATTGGCACGATGTGCCTATGGAGCAGTGACTGATGGGAGTGCCTTGTGGTATGTGGCGCAAAATAACTAGTGTTATTACTGTTTATAATCTACGAGGGGCTTTAACTAAACAATGCACACTTTTTCCCCCTGCCTCAGCCAATTTCAGTTCAAAAAATGCGGAATTTCTTGTGAACATCGTGAACTATTACTGCTTCAGCCTCCATACTTCTGTTGAGTTCTGACACATGGCAACACTATACACTATACGCAGCCTTTAAAATGGCATCTGTAATGGAGCTGCATTCCAAGCAGAAGCTGTCATTAAGTTTCTTTTGATAGAAAAACAGAGAATCGCAGATATTCATAGGTGTTTGCAGAATGTCTACAGAGATCTGGCAGTGAACAAATGCACAGTGAGCTTTTGGCCAAGGCCTCTGTCATCAAACACAATCACGCAAACCTGTCCGATCTCCCACATGCTGGCTGGCCATTCACAGCTGTGACTCCTGCAAGTTGGAACGTGTGGACACTCTCATTTGAGGTGATCGACAGATCACAAATAAATATCTTGATGCTTAACTGGATGTATTTGTTGGCAGTGGTGATACACTCATCCACCAGTTAGGGTACTCATGGTGAGTGCCCGCTGGGGTCCTCACCACCTAACGGAAGACGATAAAGAACAATGAAGGACCACCTGTGCAGAAATGCTTGCATGTTACAAGGCTCATTGTGACAATTTTTTGTCGAACAACATCACAGGTGAGGAAACAGGGATTCATTACACTGAATTGGAAACAAAATGGCAATCCACGGAGTGGTGCCACACCACCTCTCCTCTGAAGAAAAGGTTCAAAGCCGCACCCTCTCCCAGTAAAGTAATGGCAACGGTCTTCTAAAGCAATAGTGATGGTCCTCAGGGACTCTGAAGTGGTTATTCTGCGTCATGTCCTCCCTCACAGTGCAATGATTAACTGTGAATTGTATTATGCTATCCTGAAGAAAATGAAGAAACAATGTCAGCATGTTCATCACCAAAAAAATGCAAATGAACTTCTCTTTCTCCACAATAATGCAAGGTCTCACATGTGTCAGATTTAGTAAAACATACAGGCATTCATATACGCACCATTCACACAAGTCTGTGCACCTGAGAGGAACTCACAAAACTTCACTGAACATTTCTTCCTAGCCCACCATACAGCCCGGATCTCGCACATTCTGACTTCCGTCTGTTTGGCCCAATGAAGGACACACATTGCATGAAGGAGCACATGGATGATGGGGAGGTTACTGATACAGCAAGATGCTGGCTCCAACGTCGACCAGTGGAGTGGTTCTATGCAGTCGTACTGGCCCTCCCAGTATAATGTGGCATATGACCGTCACATTGAAAGGAGATTATGTTGAAAAACAGGGTTCACACGGATGCTGCTTTGCAGTTGGGCTTCAACACCCAGAGACGTCAGGGGCCCTCTGTGTGTGAGTCGAGCATGTATGAACGTGTATGCATTTTTCTAAATCTTTTTAACAACTCTATGTATTAGCTTAGTCAACTTTAGTCAACTGTATGGCACTCAATGCTCCTACTATACGGTAAGCAGCAATCTATCCTAATTATGATGATGTTAATCAAACCTGGGTTTTCCACTGTTTTATAAAGGACAAGAACACCCAACAATGCTTTGCAATTGCTAAATATGTATGGGGAATAGTAAATACATCCTAAATTCCTTGCCCTCCCCCCTCTCTCCACACATCTTCTCATCCCCCCCCTCTTTTCCCATACATCTCCTTCCCCATCTCTCTGTGCATAATCTCTCCCCCCCCCCACCTCTGTCCATCTGCTCCTCCCCCTCTCTACATCCATTTACATCTGAATGTACAGAATAGTATTGTGTAAAAATTTGAAGTAAACCAGCCAAGAACTTTTTTGAGATTTTCAGTAACGAAGTTTCCCCATCATATATTACATATCTATTGATATATTAAAAATATAATTGTAAAACTGATTTTTTATATGTGAACAGTGACAGCAAAACTTTCAATGATCTTTCACAACTGATTTCAATTTCTAACTTTACTGGTGGATTTTTCAAAAATTTTCCTTCATACAAACCTTGTCTTGACAATAAAGAACACAGGGGGGGAGGGGGGGGGGGGGAAGACGATCTTTCATACATTTTTATTTATACACATACCTTCAACTAATTTATGAGACAGCTTACATGACTGTATTAATATTGGTGGAAATATGATAATACGACACTTGGTGGAAGTACACGATAATAGAAGAAAAAAGATTTCACTGTACAGAAATCTGCAAACCAGCCATTTCCGAGAAAATTGCAAATGTATGGTTATGAGCTGCCACTGGCTTCAATATGAAATATTTTCCTAATTAGTACAAGTAAACTTCTTAAGGCTCCACCTAACTGACCTCAAATTTCACGTATGGCTCACAGTTGAGGAAGGTAGTAAATGCACAATGACACATTTTACTGCTGATGTAAGATGATATCTAATGTGCCAATATGGTCCGAGCAGTGCCTGTATCTCAACCTCCGAGATTGGACATCAATCCTTGGGTTTTTCTGTCTGAGGTTGTCTCAAAACTGAAGTGTACAGCACTGTCACTGATACAGCTGAAGAATTGGAGCAGTAAACTGTACAGTCTTGTCAAGATTTATGAGATAAAAAACCAGGAGAAAAGCCCTAAGTTAATGCTTCTACCACTGAAAAGATAAGTGAAACCAGTATTAGTGTCAGCAATTTTGAGAAACAGTTGAAATCGTTGACACTGAATGAAGCTCTAGTGCCCAATGGAACTCCTGTTAGAGTCTACACAGAATCTGCAGCTGAGTTAGCCCCTCTTCTAACTATAATCTATCATATGTCCCTCGAACAAAAAACCGCACCCAGTTCTCAGAAAAAAGCAAAGGTCACACTCATCTACAAGAAGAGTAGTAGAAAGGATCCACAAAACTTCCTTCCCATATCCTCAACATCGATTTGTTGTAAATCTTAGACCATATTTTGAGTTTAAACATAATGAGGTATCTTGAACAGAATGACCTCCTCCATGCCAACCAGCACGGATTCTGAAAACATCGATCACGTGAAACCCAATTCATACTTTTCTCACATGACATACTAAAAGCTTTAGACCGAGGCAGTCAAATAGATGCATAATTTTTTTGATTACCACAATGAGTACCACATGTACGCTTATTGTCAAAAGTTCAATCATCTGGGATATCAAATGAAATTTGTGGCTGGATTCAGGACTTCTTGGTAGGGAGGACACAGGATGTTAACCTGGATGGAGAGTCATTATCAGATGTAGAAGTAATTTTGGGTGTACCCCAGGGAAGTGTGTTGGGATCTTTGCTGTTGATCTCATATATTAATAACCTTGTGGACAAGATTAATAGTAGCCTCAGATGATGTAGTAATCTACAATGAAGTTCCATCTGAAAGAAGCTGCATAACTATTCAGTCAGATCTTCATAAGATTTCAAAGTGGTGCAAAGATTGGCAGCTTGCTTTAAATGTTTAGAAATATAAAATTGTGCACTCCATAGAAACACACACACACACACACACACACACACACACACACACACACACACACACAGAGTCAGTATCCGATGACTACAATATCGATGAGTCACAGCTGAAACCAGGCAACTTATACAAATACCTGGGAGCAACACTTTGCACGGACATGAAACGTAATGGTCACAGAGACTCAGCTGTGGATAAAGCAAGTGGTATACTTCGGTTTACTGGTAGAATACTGGGGAAGTGCAATAAGGAGATTGCTTATAAATAACTCACGTAACACATTCTAGAATGTTGCATAGGTGTGCAGGACCTGTACCAAATAGGACTAATGGGGGATATTGAATGTATACAGAGAAGGGCAGCTTGAATGAATACAAGTTTGTCTGACTTGTGGGACAGTGTTACAGTTATGCTGAAGAAACTAAACTGGCAGACTCTTGAAGATAGATGTAAACTATCCTGAGAAAGTCTACTAACAAAGTTTCAAGACCTGGCTTTAAATGACAATTCTAGGAATATACTAAAATCCCCTATACACCGCACACATACAGATCGTGAAGACACCATGAGAATAATTACAGCATGCACAGAGGCTTCCATACAATCATTCTTCCCATTGTCCATAAGTGAATGGAATAGGAATAAAACCTAATAACTGATATGATGGGAGGTACCCTTTGCCATGCACTTCAAGGTGGTTTGCAGGGTATGGATGTAGATGTAAATGTAGATGCACATGCATGTGTGAATGACCCAGTGGCTTTGAAGGAATCTGTAACAACTGTAGAGACGTGTAAATATCACATTCAAAATGTGAGGACGTCCCATCAAACATCTCTTTTAACATGTAAAAGTGTGTATTAAATATTAACATACAATGTCTTGAATTAGTATTGTATCAGTATACCCCTGATTCTTAAAGAATCGAACCTCCAAGTAGAACTTATGATTGTATTTTGTTAGAAGTAGTTAAGTGCTCTCATTGTGAAACACAGAATTATTTGCACTACATTTTATGCAAAAACTAGTTTTTCGGGCATCTCATCACCCCTGAATTGTGTCTCATACAATGGTATAATTTTGGAAGTGTATTCAGAGATGTATGTAGATACTGTATCCAAAGTGTGTTGCAAATAGAGTTAATGGTAAGTGGCTGCCATTTTACTTCATGAACAGCAGAGATGTAGTAAATGATAAAAAAATTTTCCTTTCATCATTTTGCGTGTGTGGGTAGTGGGAGTGGCAGTGAGAAAGTTTCGAAATGTTTGAAATTACATGTAGAGTCTGTTAGAAGTTGCTAAGTGCTCTCATTCTCAAATACTGGAGGAATGTACTGTGAGCATTTGCTTGTTGTGAATCACTTTGCCTCGAGAGAAACACACAGTTTGTAACTGTAATACCTGTCTTATTACGTCAAACTTTTTAACCTAACAGCATTTAAAATTTTTAAATTCATAATGTATGCAACTTTGGAAAGCCCTGTTGCTGAGCAAGGAATTTTGATGATCAGTGGAAAAAGTATTTCAGTGAGTTTTTAAGTTTTTGAGATATGATGATATGTTTTTCAACTGTTTCTCAGATGGAAAAAGATTCAAACATAAAAAAAGGTGAAATATTGCCCTTGGAAGCTGTTAGATAGTCAATCTGGAAATGGTTCATGGTCACTTAGTAATACAGATTTCTTCTTACAGTAGGCCATGGGTGAAATTTTTGCCCAGCCACATGGCACCCTCTTTTTTATGTTATAATCAAATCTTACTTCTGACAGAGGACAATGAAACAGACTTGACTTTTTTTATAATTTACGACGAGAAAGATTGGAATAAACAAGATGATTGTTAAATCAGTTCTCAAATGATCACTCCGTCATTAGCCACATATGTACCTGCATCCACAACACCTGTACTATCAAATATCACCAAGCAAGAAGAAAGACTGCTTCCATAATTGTGGGAACATTACACACCCCACACGAACTGGCACAGCAGTCTATGTAAATGATAGCCACAGAGAGAGTGAGGGCCCACAATGTGGAAAATAACATTAAATTTATATTAGAAGAGGCAAATTAAGAGTAAAAAAGTCCCATTAAATGATGGGCTCTCTGGCGTGTCCCAAAATTTCTCTAGAAGCACTGGAACAGGAAAATAATTTTGGGAACAATGTGTCATTTTTATGTCGACAAACTCCTGAAAGGTCACCATGTTATTTATATCATTTATAACCAAAATAAGTTGCTTTCCAGACAGCACTCATAAGTTGACCACAATTACACATCTAATGCCATTAAGTTGTTAAAAAATATCTGTAGTTTTTTTAAAGTAAAATAAACAATTTTATAAAGAAAAGTATAACTAGAATGCCTCACAGTAGGAACCTGATTACTGAACCATTTGTATATTACCTGTTTCAGCTGCTTTCGAAGGAAGGTGGGAGTTAACAGCCAACTCTGGAACAAATCCCAGTACCTCATTAGTCTTTCCACCAGTGGGCTCAGTCACACCTCCAGCAGTGACAGGAAGCTCCGGAAGCAACAGTGCGGCAACACCATCATCCGAATCGCTCGAACTGTGCTTTTTACTATGACTCCGTTGCTGCTTCTTCTTCTTCTTTTTCTTCCTCTTTTTCAATTTCTTCTTCTTTTCTTTATGGCGCTTCCCATGTGACTTGTCCTTTGCTTTTTTTGCCTTAGACCTGGAGCGTGTCGACTTCTGCCCCTTATCCTTCCGCGTGCGGGATGGAGATCTTTCATCACCTGTGTCCTCGCCTTCGCTGCCAGCCTCGACCTGCTGTGCGTGTCCCTTCCGTTTCTTCCTGCTGCGTGCAGACACCTTTTCCTTGGCCTCACTGGATTCCGAAGAGCTTTCATCATCTGACGAAGTGCTGCTATCCGAAGAAGAGGACGAACTCGTAGCTGACCGTTTCTTCTGCCTGCTTTTTGACTTTTTATGTGAGTGGTGTCGTTTCTTCTTCTTGTGTTTCTTCTTCTTTTTCTTCTTTTTGGAAGCCTTCTTCGAGTGCCTGCTCTTGCGATGGTGCTTTTCGTCTGAATCTGAAGATGAAGAGCTTTCCGAACTACTGGAAGAACTACTGCTGCGAGAATTGTTCTGCTTTACCGACAGATCACTGCATGCACTTTCAGCAACAGCTAAGAAAGCACTGACCGACTCTGGTACACTCAATTTAGGACCAAGATTCACCGTTACAGGCTGTTTCATACTCGACTCACCATTTTCTTTCATCAGCTCATTTCCCTCTGTGACTTTGTCATTTCTGTTACATTCTGAATCATTATTTCGGCTGCTTTGCTGTTTCTCCTTCTCTGAAGAACTATGAGACCAAGTTGTGTCTTCCATTTCAACACGAGGAGCTTCATTGAGAGTGTCAGATCTATTGCTAATTTTGTTTGTAGTACCAGGATCTGGATGAATTTTTTTGGGGCTATCAGGATCCATCTGAATTTTTCCAAAACTTTCAGGATCCGGGCAAATTTTTTCAGGGTTGTCTGGAACAGGGCAAATTTTTTTGGGACTGCCAGGATCTGGACGATTTTTTTCAGAGCTGTCAGGAACCAGACGAACTGTTTTAGGACTGTCGGGCTCTGGTCGAATTTTTTCGGGACTGTCATTAATTGGCCGAATTTTATCAGGACTGTCAGGATAAGGGCGAATTTTTTCTGGACTGGCAGCAACTGGTTGAATTTTTTCAGGACTGTCAGGACCCAGCTGTATTTTTTTGGTACTCCCAGGCTCCAGCCGAATTTTTATGGGACTGTCAGACTCTGGCTGAATTTTTTTGGGACTATCAGATTCCTTTTTTTGGGGACTGTCCTGCACCGGGGTACCACCATCAATTTCCATCTGCTCATCACCTTGCGTGGTGTCATCCCCAGTGGCTTCGAAACTGACAGCCTTCATGAATTCTTCATACTCTGACGCGAGTTTTGTACTATCTGAAGGTTCCCCTTGACTGTTTTCCTCCTGCATGAACTGAGACAGTGGCTGTGGACCAATTAAGGCTGCATTCACACTACTTGATTTCTCAGTCACTGCCTCATTTTGCATCACTTTGTCCAAAGCTCCAGAAATTGAATCATTTAGTTTTACATTCTGTATATAATGGGAAGGCAGGGATTCTTCATCATCCTGAGTATGGGACCCATTAACTGGAGTGTGTAGAATGCTGTCAGTCTTGTGGGAGTGGCTGCCAGATGTCAGCGACCTGTCTTCCACGTCGGCATCTTCAGCAGATGTGCTGTCACTTGGTTCCTGCAACAATTAAAAAAAAAAAAAAAAAAAACACCTGAGTAAATGGGTCTGGTTGGAGGCGGGCTGCTGATTTGTTACTGGTAGGTTCAAACAACATGCAAGTTTTATGGACATACTCCAGGAACTCAAAAGAGAAAGCCTAAGAGGACACGAAGATAAGATATGAGAAATTAGGGCTCATTTGGAGGCATAAAGACAGTCATTTTTCTGTCGCTCTGGAACAAGAAAGCAAATGGCTAGTAGTGGTACGGTGTCCTCTCCACCACGTGCTGTATGGTGGGTTGTGGGGTATCTATATACATGTAGAGCTTAACAAACTAAACCAGTGGTTTGCAGCCTTTCTTACCCCATTATCCCTGACTTCAATCAGATATTAGCTAGTCTCCACCCTCCCCATTATCACCACCAACTTTAGCACCTAACTAAACATCAGAATGAAAAAGAATTTTCTTCAAACATTTATTTTTAAAATGATGAAAGAAAATTTATATTTGGTTTTTGTGTGTGTATTGTTAACCCACAAACTAATGAGTCAATCAGACAATTGGTACTCTTTGCTTCAAACAACATTTTTTATATCTGAGTTGTTCTCAGTCAGGGCGCGCGCACGCACACACACACACACACACACACACACACACACACAAATAAAAAAAAAAATTTTAAAAATCATGCTTCAACTCTATACAGTTACGTGTTTTAACAACAATATTGCTATTCCAGCTTGGACTTCCCAGTTACTTGTCTTTATTTTCATTGGTAGTCAAAATCTACTTTCACAGCTCTAAATAAATCTTGGATTCTGTATCATTGTGTGTGTGTGTGTGTGTGTGTGTGTGTGTGTGTGTGTGAGTGAGTGAGAGAGAGAGAGAAAGAGAGAGAGAGAGAGAGAGAGACGCGGGGGAAGCAATCCACAGTGCTCTGTGAGAGCTTCCTAGCACTGCTTCTCTGGTAAGAGAGCTAACTATCCCCAGTGAGGATAGACATCTGTTACAGGTCGTGCTTCTCCAGCACCACCACTCACCCTAGCAGCATTTGCTTCACCGGCAACACCCATTTAAAATGAACTAGCTATTATTATTATTTGTACATCACTTGACAGCTCCACTCCTTACTTATGAACTGACAGAAGCTGGAAAACTTCTGGCTCTTAATGCTTTGTGTTTGGCCACTCTGATAATAATTAGGGATGATGATGATCTTCATAAGATATTTCGCATTTGTTAAGTATATGTCTCTCTCTTTTTTTTTTTTTTAAGAGACCAAACAGCGAGGTCATCGGTCTCATCGTATTAGGGAAGAAAGTCGGCCGGCCCCTTTCAAAGGAACCATCCCGGCATCTGCCTGGAGCGATTTAGGGAAATCACGGAAAACCTAAATCAGGATGGCCGGATGCGGGATTGAACTGTCGTCCTCCCGAATCCGAGTCCAGTGTGCTAACCACTGCACCACCTCACTCGGTGTCTCATTTTTACCACCACTGATGTATTTCACAAAGCACGTTTGTAGTGAGTGGACTATGTGTAGGAACCTGTAGCTCCACACCACAATGTTACGTATTAATGCAAGCAGTTGAGAAATAAGTAAATATTGATCAGATGTAGAGTCAATATTAGAGCCTTATAAAATTAGTAATGACCCTTTAAAAAATAATTTAGTTCCATGACTGAAACCTAATTAGACACTTTTGGTTTTTACCCCTCAAAAAATTTCATGCCCCCCCCCCCTCCCCCCCAGGAGTAATTCCTCCAGTAGATGTTTTATACTTGCAAATGGTATGTAACATCAAGTTATTTGAGAAACGCTTAATATGTCATGTTGATTACTTTTAGAACGTGCCACCGAACTACATTTTAACAACGTATGGCCAACACAACTTCTGACTGTCAACCAAAATATGTCTGTTCAATAAAACCTTGAAAATGGCTTCACAGCTGAAACTGTGCAGTACTGAAACACACAAGAGTCAGCTAAGACAGACATCGGTCTTCACGCATTCTACAAAATGTGCAGATTCAATGGAGAAGTCCATTTTCTTCTCGTCAAGTACAAAGTGTTTTTTTTAAAGTGCAATTTTATGTGTCATTTCGTCAGAGTACTCCCAAATTAGTCTAGAGTGGCATTCAGTTTAATGACAGAGAGACAGCCTGACACGAAAAATACCCAGTAGTCCAGCAGTAACCGATCATCACTGCCGCACGGCAGACTGTGGGATGAGGGAAGCATACAAGGTGAAAAGGGCTGAGGCAGGCACGGAAGACAAGGCAAAGAAATGTTTACCAAACTTTCAAAATCTACTGTTTTTATGGACTGCATTAAAGACTGACCAGGAGCAAATCGTACATTAACAATACCGACACAGCTCCCTATAGTTATCGCCTTTGAGACAATTTCACAGAACTGCTAAGTGTTTCAGTTTCCATACTCCTCAACACTAACATCTACTATATTTTGCTGTGCTTTGGCATTTAACCACACAACCAACTCCAACACCCAGCATTTGTTCACCACATCTTCCTTTTCTGGCTCGCTCTGTCTCCCGTGCCAACCTACAATGTCGGTCTGCTACCACTGTGCGGCAGTAGTGACCATATGTTGCGGAAGTAATAATTCGTCTTCACATTTTGCTGTCTCATTAAAAATAGTTAGTTATTTGCATGTTCCATGGATAATTGTTGCAATCTTTCAGTATGATGTGGAATGAGTCAGTTTTGCAATTATTGCACACTTTCTCAGCAACAATAGTATGACTACATTTTCAGCATTTACGTGATTTTTTGAGTGACTTCCACCCTCCTTATCTCTCTCTCTCTCTCTCTCTCTCTCTCTCTCTCTCGACCCCTCCCCCCACGCCCTCCGTGGCAGCTGCTTACCGTAAATAAGACATGTCAAGTTGCAGACAGGCACAATTAAAAGATACTTCCATAAAGCCACGGCCTTCATCAGTAAAAGAGAGACACAGCATTCACACACACATGCAAGCACACCTACCTCTCTCTCTCTCTCTCTCTCTCTCTCACACACACACACACACACACACAATCACCAACTTCAGCATCTTGGGCTGGAATGCAACTATCATGAGGGATGCAAGCAGATATCTGGAAGGGGCAAGGAAGGGGAGGAAGGGATAGTAGTGTACCGGTGGGAAGTGAGACAAACACTGTCTGGTGGAGTGTGCAGGGACTACACTGCCAGCACGCACAGCGTCAGAAAGTTGTGGGGCAGGGAGGTGGAGTGGGGAAAAATGAGCAAAAAAGGAATGGGGTTGCTTTGGGGAAGGAGACCAGACAGCGAGGTCATCGGTCTCATCGGATTAGAGAAGGATGGGGAAGGAAGTCGGCCGTGCCCTTTCAAAGGAACCATCCCGGCATTTGCCTAGAGCGATTTAGGAAAATCACGGAAAACCTAAATCAGGATGGCCGGACGCGGGATTGAACCGTCGTCCTCCCGAATGCGAGTCTAGTGTCTAACCACTGCGCCACCTCGCTCGGTAGCAAAAAAAAAAAAAAAAAAAAAAAAAAGGAGAGGAACAGGGAAAGACGGGTGGATGTATTGAAAGACGGCTGCAAATAAACAGGATGGGAAATGAGAATGAGGAGGAGATGATCAGACAGAGAGGGTAGAAATTGTGGGGTGGAGGGTGGGGGGAAGTATGTTACCATAGATTCAGGCCAGGATAATTACGGGAGTGGAGAATGTGTTGTAAGGATAACTCCCATCTGCACAATTCAGAACAGCTGTTGGTCGAGGGACGGATCCAGATGGCTCAGGCAGTGAAACAGCCAGTGAAATCACCTGTGTTGTGTTCAGCTGCATGTTGTGCCACATGAATGTTTACTTTGCTCTTGGCCACATTTTGCCAGTGGCCATTCATCTTGGTTGACAGCTGATGCAATGATAGCAGCAGATCTGGTAAATGACATGGACGCTTTCACATGTGGCCTGGCCCCTGATGGGGTGGGATAAATCTGCGACAGGACTGTAATAGGGAGTGCTGGCTGGGTGGACTGGGCAGGTTTTGCACTTGGGTCTTCCACAGGGATATGATCCTTGTGGTAAGGGGCTGGGATTGTGAGTGGCATAGGGATTGAATAGGATGTTGTGGAGGTTGGGTTGGCAATGGAATACCTCTTTAGGTGGGGTGGGTAGCATTCGAGTAGGATGTTCCTCATTTCAGGACACGATGATAGGTAACAGAAGCCCTGACGAAGTGGTACAGTTGTTCCAGTCTGTGGTGATACTGGGTCATGGATGGGATATTACTTTGTGGCTGGTTCTTGGGGATGATGGGAGGATTGGGGGTGTGCAGCGAAATGGCATGAGAGATCTGTTTGCTGACTGGGTCTGGGGGATAGTGCCTGCCTGTGAAGGCCTTGGTGACACCCTCAGCATACTGAGGAAGGGAGTTTTTGTGCTGTAGAGACACCACCCCCGGGTGGCCAGGCTATATGGGGGGATTTTTGGGTGTGAAATGGATGACAGTTGTCAAAATGCAGTTACTGTTGGTGGATGGCCAAGAGCAAAATAGACCAGCCTGTGGCACAACATGCAGCTGAACACAAAACTCTCGATTTCAATGGCTGCCGAGCCATCTGGGCCCTTCCCTCGACCGACAGCTTTTCTGAACTGCACATATGGGAGTTATCCTTACGACATATTTTCCACTTCTTTAATTACCCCGGTCTCAACCTACAGAAACATACTGCCCCACACCCTCCACTCAACAGTTTCCACCCTCTCTGTCCTATCATCTCCTCCCCATTCTCATCTCCCACCCTGTTTATTTACAGCCCTCTGCCGAGGCATCCACCCGTCTTTCTCCGCTCCTCTCCTTTTCTGCTCACTTTTTCCCCACCTCCCTGCCCTACAACCTCCTACCACTGTGCCTGTTGGCAGTACTTCCCTGCACACTCAACCAGACAGAGTTCATCTCTCTCCCCATTCATTCACTAGTATCACATCCTTGCTGCTTTCATCCCACGTGCCAGTTGCATTCAGTTCTGAGGAGCTTAATGGTGGTCATGTGTGTGTCAGGGGGTGATTACTTGTGTGTGTGAATGGTGGGTGTCTCTCATTTACTGATGAAGGCTGTGGCCTGTGTGAAACTTGACATTTCTTCTTTATGATAAATAGCAATCTGTCTTTCCTTACATTGTTGATATTCCTACCTGGAGTTTCTACTGCATTCTTTAGATCGCAAGGTCAAATAATTTTATGACTAAACACCTCACTCCTTTCAGTCTCTCCTTCCCATCCTGCCTGATAAGTATCCCCTGATCTGGGGCTCTGGGCAACTTTTCGAAAACACCCCCTACTTCCAAAACCTCACCAGTTCTTTTCCTACAGCCTTCTTGCTTCCCCTTCCACCTTTCTGATAGAAGGAGCCACTGGCTCTGAAAGCTCGCAAATTTCCTTGACCTTGATGTGTGTGTGTGTGTGTGTGTGTGTGTGTGTGTGTGTTTTCCTTTCTGTGTCACACTAAGCCTGAGAGATGGATAGTGTAAATTAGTTCTCCTTCTAGCATTATATTTATTAATATTACTGTTTTTTTTTAAACTGTGATTGTCTGTTGACAATAAACTTTGTAAGTGAGTAAATAAACCATATTTTGATGCTTTTATCAGTATGCCCTACTGCTTCAAGAGCTGCCTAGAAGATGTTCTACAGTGGACACACAGACTATCTATATTACACACTTTTAGACAACGTAGTTTCCTATACGAGGAATTATCCCCAAATATGATGCCAAAAGACATTAGTGGATGAAAATAGGAACTGTCAACTTTTTTGACAGTTCCATATCCAAAAAATCTGGTATTATGCAGAAGTTGCAGAGTTTAGCTATTTACAAACATCTATAACGTGTGACTCTCAGTTCAGTTCTTATCAATATAATATTCTGTTAAATTTCCTGATTTACCCTCATGTATTATTTCTAATGCTATGATAAGGTCTTTTGCAGTCTCAGTTGCGTGTATTGTCATTTATCTGAAATCTGTGACAGCCCGTTTAAATCTAATAATGCTCTAGATTAATTTGGGTCAAATCTGTCGAGTCAGTATGGCTGCTTTATAAAAAATTTGATTGTAAAGAGCAACAAACTGATGTTTCCCATTGACACCGGGCATCACATAAAACAAGCAATCAGCAGTATTTGTTTAAGCTGACCATATCTACATACTGCACATACTGATCAGCTCTCTCTCTCTCTCTCTCTCTCTCTCTCTCTCTCTCACACACACACACACACACACACACACACACACACACACACACACACACACAGAGAGAGAGAGAGAGAAAGAGAGAGAGAGAGAAATGTTTGAGCAAAGATGTGTGGGAAAGAGATTGTAATTACATGCGGTTCAATAATTCCAGGCTGGGAATCCTCTTCAACTTCCATCTCAACTTCTTCTATCTTGTCTTCCTCTCCCTCCTTCTCCTTCTTCATCCTCACATTCATCTTTATCTTCTTCTTCTCCTTCTCCTCGTTCTCATACTGCTGCTCCTTCTCCTTGGCCCCCTCCTCCTCCTCATCGTCTTCCTCTTCATCCCCCTCTTCGTCCTCATCATCATCCTCATCCTCATCGTCATCTTCAGTCTCAACTCGTTCAAAGGGTCGGCGTTCGTCTTCACGTTCGTTGTCACCACTGTAGCCTTCTTCATGCTTTGCCCTCTCCTTTTTTTCATCTTCCTCTTCTGAAGCATCTTTGTGCGAGCGTCTGTCCGAGCCTTTGCCATTGCGATACTCGAAGCTGCTCCCATCCAGTCCACGGCTGCTGGAAGAATCGTGTTGTGCGGCACCTCTATCATCTGTGGGCACCACAACAAATATTTCAATTTAAACAGAAATGAGCAAAAAAATCATTGAAGATTATCAAAAGGGGGAGGGAAAAAAAAGAGCCAATGCAAATAGGAAAATAATTAATGATTATTTTTAACACAATTATTTTTGCTTTTACACTAAATTGTGGAAGTTTAATTCATTCATTAATTCAGACTGTGTTCTTTAAAGACCACCATGAAGAAGAGCATTCACAGATGTGGAATGAGTCGAGCTAACATTAATGGGCAGTAGCAGGCACTGCAGTCTACTTCTGTATAGTATACTCTAAACCAATACACAAAATATGCAGGCTATTCATTTCCATTGTATTATGAACAAAATTACAACAGCAAATCACGATTGGGGAGGTTCATGAAAAAACATGAAAACAGATGAAAGCTTAAAGAAAGGGCAAATAGACACAGGAAGTCATCGAAGAAAACGGAATCTACTATATTTGGGAAATAAAACAATGCAGGGGATTGCAGTAACAGTCAATCAGTAGAGTCTGGTGAAAACCAAACACACTATTGCATAGAAGCAACGTGAATGGTGAGAAGAAAAGTGGTGCCAATTTTGCAGATAAATCAATGACAGAAAATCGTGTGAATGGTCCTGCAGTGTAGAGTGAACCACAAACAAAATGTTATAAGAAAATTGATACTTAACAATAGACCTAAGTACATCGAAATCAGTACTACAAAAGATAGAAGCGTAAGATGATGGTTAATAATAGCTGCTACAAATTATTTAAAAAAAAACCTAACAAACTAGCACAAAAGCTTGAAAACAGATGAATTAAATAGCAATCACAAAGACTGACAGTGAGGTTACATAAGAAGAAATGATGGCCACAAGGGCTAATATAGCAATGAAAATAACCAATGTTTGGAAAAATTATAGGATATGAACTGATAAAAAATACTCACCATGTGGCAGTAGGAGAAAACACACATAAAAGATATGTAAATGTGCAAGCCTTCAGAGCCAGTCCGGTGGCTCAGTATTGTGGCAGAAGGGTTGAATGGAAAGGATGAGGGATGAAGGGAAAGGACTGGTTAGGTTTAGGAAATGGTGAGAGTTATGAAAGAGTTGTTCACAGCCCTAGATCAGGGGATGCTTACTGGACAAGAAGAGAAGGAAAGACTTCCCTAATCCAAGGGTCCAGGAAACTTTTCCATAAACCTCCCCCTTTTTTTTTTTTACCTTGTCAGTCCTTTCCCTTCATCACTCTCCCTTTTCCTTCAAGCCTAGTATTTCAAACAAACATTTACAAGTTAGTTATGAAGAAGACACAATATGCGCTAAAAAAGTAATCTATATCTGTAATGGCCACAAGATTTAAAGTATTAAACAGAAAGAAATTTTCCATTTGTTCAAGTATACCTTTGCTACAAATGTATGATGGAATATTTAACACTACAGACCTGGTATTGCCATAGGGTTAAAAGGCATTCCTTACAAATACATTTAAAACAATGCAGACTGCTATAATGGAAATTCCTGGATGGAAAATACATAAAATAAAGGAAAGGGAGCTACTTACCTATAGAGGAATAGTGTCTGGTGCACAGAACCACATAACAGAAAACATTTAACACTAGCTTTCGAGCTCTTGCTCTTTCTCTATTAAGGATACAGCTCTTTTTCCGTTAACAATATACACATTCAGACACACAACCACACAGACATCAAATCATCCAGGTCTGTGGCAATGGCGAGACAAGATTACTGAATGTTGATTATTGAAAACAGTTGTCTGTGTAGGTGGAGGTGGGGAGGAGGGTTGGAAAGGAAGAGCAAGGCAAGAAATATAATAGATAATAGATAGAGAGAGGGACAGGTGGGGGAGGAGGGGAAGGAAGGGTGAGGGAGGTGGTGATGGTAAGGGTGACAGGGAGGGAATAGAGAGAGAATGCACCTGCATCAAGTGTGTGTGTGTGGGGGGGGGGGGGGGGTAGTAGTAGGGGAGGTGAGGGAGGGGGTAGTGTGGGAGAGGGGTAGGAGGGGGGGGGGGGGGAGTGTGGTGGGAGAAGGCAGTCTGAATACGGAACATGTAACAAATCTTTACCAACTTCCTGGCCAGCATGGGAGCACGTTAGCACACTGCAGAGTATCCACTGCTGTTCACAGTAATCTCACACCCTATGAACCCTTTGACTGCTGGGGACGAGTTAACTCATCATGCCTCGCCATTC
The DNA here is from genome assembly GCF_023864345.2 of Schistocerca serialis cubense. Lineage (NCBI taxonomy): Eukaryota > Metazoa > Arthropoda > Insecta > Orthoptera > Acrididae > Schistocerca > Schistocerca serialis. The sequence continues at coordinate 39,031,265 of NC_064649.1, read as the reverse complement.
ACCTGGCACGCCCGATGTGTTTAAGTGTGGCCCTTGGCTTTTACCTACAGCACTGGACGTGTTGACACACACCGCACCACCAGCCTTTGACACATACCGCACCACCGGCCTTTTCACCGCTAGGGATGTGTTTAGGCATGCTGAGTCACAGCTAGCCAAGCACGACAGACATATAAAAATGTAGAGCTGTCATTCCGTCCTGCTCTTCCAGTAGCTGTTCAGCGGTCTGACTGTATACTTCGAGAGAGTGTATATGTTTGTTGCTGTGTTCCCTCTCTGCAGAATTTGACTTTGCTTCCCGTAATTTCATCAATTTTCTTGTCTTCTATGGGAGAAATGACAGATCGCTGTGGTTGCACAAATGTAGAGATCCTGGATATGCTCAATAGCAACAGTGAGTGTGACTTATCTGATGTTGCTAACAGTGATGAGTCTTCAAGCTGTAGTCTCGAGGCTGTAGTCCTCAGCCATTTACATCAGGGGGGAGAGCAAGAATTACAATCAGCAGTTCCTCTGAATCCGAGGAATCAGAAAGTGACAGTGAAACGATTTGCAAAAGAGAGTGATTAAGTGACACGTTTTACTGGAAAGAAACTGATTTCCAGCCGTTAAACCTTTACTTTGATGACTTGAGTTCAGGACACAAATGTCAACTAGATACTGACCCAAGTATTTGTTCATTTCTTGTGATATTTATTTTTGAAGAGCTGTTGCAATTTATTGCAGACGAAACAAATTGTTTTTGAATTTACACTGGATAAAATACTACAGAATCGGTGAATTCTCGACTGGCAAAGTGGAAAGACACTGGACTTGAGAAAATGTATTGTTTCTTTGCTATTTGCCTTCTAATGGCCCAAGTTAAGAAGTTAAAATTAAGTGATTATGGGCCCAGGGATACACTTTTGAACACACCCGTTTTCAGCAAAATTATGTCCCTACAATGTTTTTATCTACTTCTGAGAATGCTACACTTCAGTGATAACTCTGTGAGTACTGGAAGCGACAAGTCATTTAAAATTAGGATGATTGTTGACAAATTTCGTAAGACATATCGTAATTCATTTTGTCCACATCACAAGCTTTGTATATATGAGAGTCTCTTGCTGTTCAAAGGACTATTATCTTTTAAGCAAATTGTTCCAACCAACCGAAGTAGATTTGGAATAAAAACATTTGTACAGTGTGACTGTCAAAGTTGATATACTTTGAATTTTATTGTATATACAGGCACAACAACAGAAATTTGGTTTCACAATTTAGGGAAAAGTGGCGACGTAGTGTCAAGGCTTACGGGACCATATTTGGAACAGGGTCATATTCTATATGCCGATAATTGATACTCCAGCCTGGATTTGTTCCTCTGGCTTCACAACCATGGAACAACGACATGTGGCACTGTTGGTAAGAATAAGCACAACATGCCAAAACTGCAGAAGCAATTAAAACGAGGAGAAGCTGAGTTTCAGCCCACTGACAAGATCCTTGCTATCAAGTAGTGTGATAAGAGAGAGGTGTGCATTTTGACCACAAGTCACACAACACAAATGGTTGAAACAGAGAAAACTAACAGAAATATTGGTGAAAAAATAAAGAAACCGTAATGTATTGTTGATTACAATTCGATTATGGATGCAGTTGACTGTCGTGACATGTTCCTGAGCTCACTAGGGGAGGCCGCCAATTGTGAAATTCAGATTCGATTCATACTGCGCATAATAAAAGCTAATGCCCAGAGGTGTAATGTGGCAAAGCACCAAGATGCACTTCTCAGCCGTTGTCGAGAAAATCGACAGTTAATAGAAACCGTTGCGGTGAAATACTCTCTACGGTGTATAACTTCCTATAGCGTTGTGGCGCAGCGGTAAGCGCTAGGGTTCGTAATCCAAAGGTCGCTGGATCGAATCTCGCGCCATGCAATTTTTTTTTTTTTTTAGTATTTGTTTTTTGTAATTCAAATATACATATATCATGGGGTCTCTAATTCGAACGTTTGACTTACACTATACGTATTCGTTTCGGAATATCGTTTCTACGTCTTCCGTTAACCACACGTGTAAACATTATGAAGACAATTAATAACATTTGTGAAATACAACTTTGTTTGCAGAAAACATAATCATGTTCGAAGTCGCCAGTTTTTCCACGACAAATGACTTTCAACAACTTATTATATGCATAATTGTTGAAACTGATTGCCGGGAGGAGGAGGGAGGAGATTAGTGTTTAACGTCCCGTCGACAACGAGGTCATTAGAGACGGAGCGCAAGCTCGGGGGAGGGAAGGATGGGGAAGGAAATCGGCCGTGCCCTTTCAAAGGAACCATCCCGGCATTTGCCTGAAGCGATTTAGGGAAATCATGGAAAACCTAAATCAGGATGGCCGGAGACGGGATTGAACCGTCGTCCTCCTGAATGCGAGTCCAGTGTGCTAACCACTGCGCCACCTCGCTCGGTGATTGCCGGGAATTTCGAATCTCGCGCCATGCAACTTTTTTTTAGTATTTGTTATTTGTAATTAACACACACACACACACACACACACACACACACACACACACACACACACACACACACACACACATATATATATATATCGACTGACATCTCAGCCCAAACTCTTTGTCTTTAAATACGTCTGCTTGTGTCTGTATATGTGTGGATGGATATGTGTGTGTGTGTGTGTGCGCGAGTGTATACCCGTCCTTTTCTCCCCCCTAAGGTAAGTCTTTCCGCTCCCGGGATTGGAATGACTCCTTACCCTCTCCCTTAAAACCCACATCCTTTCATCTTTCCCTCTCCTTCCCTCTTTCCTGATGAGGCAACAGTTTGTTGCGAAAGCTTGAATTTTGTGTGTATGTTTGTGTGTCTGTCGACCTGCCAGCACTTTTTTATTTATATGTATATATATATATATATATATATATATAAAAATAACAAATACTAAAAAAAAAAAAGTTGCATGGCTCGAGATTCGATCCGGCGACCTTCGGATTATGAACCCGAGCTCTTACCGCTGCGCCACGACGCTGTAGGAAATTACAACTCGTAGAGAGTATTTCACCTCAACGGTTTCTTTTAACTGTCGATTTTCTCGACAACAGCTGAGAAGTGCATCTTGGTGCTTTGCCACATTACACCTCTGGCTATGAGCTTTTATTATGCACAATATGAATCGAATCTGAATTTCACAATTGGCGGCCTCCCCTTGTCAGTGGGACCAGTGCGTAAGACTGTGAAATAATACAAGAAATATTTTTTCCACATTCTGGATTTGTGCATTCTAAATGCTCATGCTCACCACCAGTCGATAACAGGACAAAAAATGACACTCGCAAAGTTTCACCTTTCTCTCCTAAGGGAGATTGTAGAAAAATATGCTACAGAACAGATAAAAGCTGGTATAGGAAGGTGCTACTATGACGAGAATCCTCTGCGATTCACAGGGAGACTTTTTCCGGCCATTATTGTGAATGAACATTCGCAGAAAAGTATGCTAATGCACAGATGCAAGGTTTGCATGAAATATAAAGTTTGCTGGGAAATTAAATACCAATGCCAAACTCACAACTTTCCATTATGTGTTGTACCCTGCTTTGAGAGTTTTCATACAAAGAAGCAATACTAATCAGTGGGAACTAAACCTGATAAAATTTATTGACACTTCTGAATGAATTTAAAAAAGGGCAAAAAGTGTAAAAAATATGTAAACCTAATTCTAATTTCGTCAGTGCCAGTCCAAAAGACCGAATCGAAAAGAAGGATGGGAAATAGAAGTAACAGGTGTAAAATTATTCAAACAATGCCTTCTTCTTCTGTAGCAGTTTTCTGGCAAATGAATGGACTTTGTGACTGAGATGGTGCAATATCTGTACCGTGGCAAATGTAATTATGTTGAGTACATTGCACCAGTATAACAAAACCCATATATTAATCAATGTACAACACATTTAAATTTTAACATGTATCACAGACAGTTATATTTTTTTCTTCTCATGAGTACAAGTACAGGGTGTACATAAGTCTGGGAACACTTTCAATTATTTATTGCACAAGGACCAGCCATTGTACAGATATCATACATATGTCATTTTCAAGAGAAAACCTGAAAGCTTTTTTTCATGTATACTGCCACAGCGCAGTTTGGTAATTTGCTGATAGTCAGCACTAGTCGCAAACATGGCAAGTTCAGGTGCAGAGCGAGCTTTCTGTGTGCTGAAGTTTGACAAAAACAAGTGTGCTACACCTGTTCAACGGATGTTTAGAACCAAGTACGGTACGAAGCCACCAACAAGGAAGGCCATTTACTACTGGCACAACAAATTCATTACGACGGATTGCTTGTGCCCAGCGAAGAGAAGCAGATGTTCTAGTGTGAGTGAAGTGAATGTGGAGCCATGTTTGTGACTAGCAGCGACTATCGGCAAAATTAGCGAACTATGCTGTGGAGGTATACATTGGGGGGAGGGGGAACCTTTCAGGGTTTCTCTTCAAAATGCAACATGTATGAAATCTGTACAAGGTTTAGTTCTTGTGCAATAAATAACCGAAAGTGTTACCAGACTTTATGTACACCCTCTATAGATCACATTCGGTCTACTTGTACAAAATCTGTTTTCCATAACTGATTTCAAATGCCTTTTATCAACGAGAAATAACATGCCAAAGTTAAAACTCTGTTCTCAGTGCAATTTTTCTTGCTGCTTTGCTTCTGTTGTTAGCCAATATTAGAAATTACACTCACTGTTTTGGGGAGGGTGGGGGGCTTCAAATTGGTTGTTCGAATGAGACTGGCTTTGAAGCATTAATTTTAACGGTATTTGTGAAAGAGGTATCGAATATACTATGCTTTCATCTTTTCATAAAAATCAACATCTTTTTGACTAATTTGTAGATTACTGGAAAATAGCAGGGGAATAAAAATTTTGATTCCATATCTTTGCACTATCAATCTATTGCACTCTAAATTTCATTTTCATCATGCGTTCACTCTACTAAATATGCAAATCTTAAGTTTACACTGTTTTCAAGCCTGATTTTCCCACCCGACTTTCATTCCAATTATTCAGCTCGGAATCTCAAGATATTACAGCTCAAAGTCACCAAAAATTCACACTGGCTCTGCGTGAGTCCGGTCCCAGTGGTGGCTCCGGGGGACAGGCACTGAGGTGGTGGTTGTTGGGGTGTTTAAGGGGGACTAAACAGCTAAGGTCATCAGTCCCCCATTCCAAAAAAAAAGGCGAGACAGAAACGCACGAAACAGGTAAAACCCCAAGGGGAAGGAGACTCCCCCCCAGGCCCTAAAAGAACACAAACGCGGTAACGAACACTACAGACATGAAGACACCAGACAAAAGGAAACAGAACAAAAGAAGATGACCGGAGACTGGTTGACTGACAACAACAACAAATAAGGGAAAGAGTCAACCAACTGACTACACACTAAAATCTGCAACCAAATACGAGAGACTCGAGGACAAGAGACACACAAAGGGAAAGGAGCAGGACCTCCCTAAATGGAACAATAAAAAGGACTACCACGGATAAAATTTAAAACGTCATCAGCCACGGAGGCATTGTCGCTTAAAACCAAAGGCAAAGTGCCCGGGAGATTACAAGACTGCCGGAGGGTGCGCAGTCGGGGACACTCCAATAAAATGTGGGCGACCGTCAGCCGGGACCCACACTGACACAGGGGGGGATCCTCCTGATGCAAAAGATGGCCGTGCGTCAGGTATGTATGGCCGATGCGCAGCCGACACAGGATAACAGAGTCCCTGCGAGAAGACCGCCGGGAGGAGCGCCACACATCGGTCGTCTCCTTGACAGCCCGCAGTTTATTAGGCGCCGTCATGCCTCGCCACTCAGCAGACCACACCCCAAGCACCTTACGGCGCAACACCAGCTGGTGATCGCGAGCTGTGAGGCCGATCTCCAAAGCTGGGGCGTCGATCGCCCCTTTGGCCAACCTGTCAACACATTCGCTCCCCGGGATGCCAACATGACCTGGCGTCCAAACCAAGACCACCGAATGACCAGAATGGGCAATGGCGGAAACAGACTCCTGAATAGAGGACACCAGAGGAGAAGAGGGATAGCAGCGGTCGATGGCCTGAAGGCTGCTCAGGGAGTCACTGCAGATGACGATGGATCTACCTGAGCAGAAACGCATATGCTCAAGAGCGCGTAAGATGGCCACCAGCTCTGCAGTAAAAATACTGCAGCCAGCCAGCAGGGACCGTTGCTCAACATGGGCAGCATGAGCAAAAGCGTAGGCAGTGCGACCATCAGCCAGGGAACCATCAGTGTAGACAGGCTCACAGCCTGGAAATGAGGTGAGGAGCGCAAGAAAACGGCGACGGAGGGCCACAGGCGGAACCGAGTCTTTTGGGTCCCTGCGCCAAGTCCAGACGGACGGACGACCGGGGCAAACACCAGGGAGGCGTAGGTGCACGGACCCGGAAGGGAGGCAGAAGAGGGAATGACCCCAGTTCCGACAGCAGGGACCGGATGCGGACAGCTACGGAAAGCCCAGACCTAGGTCGCCGTTCGGGCAGATGGAGGACCATGGCAGGGAAAAGCAGGCGACGATTGGGATGGCCTGGCGAGCAATGCACGTGGACAGCATAGTCGGCGAGCAGACGATGGCGGCGAATCCGCAGTGGGGGAACCCCGGCCTCCACCAGTAGACTATCCACAGGGCTAGTGCGAAAAGCGCCAGTGGCAAGCCGAACCCCACAGTGGTGTATGGGGTCTAACAACTTCAACACTGAGGGTGACGCAGACCCATAGGCGAGGCTCCCATAATCAAGCCGGGACTGCACAAGGGCTCTGTACAATAGCAGCAGCGTGCAGCGATCTGCACCCCAAGACGTGTGGCTAAGGCAGCGGAGGGCGTTGAGGTGCCGCCAGCATTTTTGCTTCAGCTGAGTAACATTGAGGAACCCATGTGAGCCGGGCATCAAACACGAGTCCCAAGAAGCGGCAAGTGTCCACCACTTCAAGCAGGTGGCCGTCGAGGTAAAGTTCAGGATGAGGGTGGACCGTCCGACGCCTGCAGAAGTGCATAACTCGAGTCTTGGGTGCAGAGAACTGAAAACCATGAGTCAGAGCCCATGATGCTGCCTCGCGAACGGCGACTTGCAGCCTGCGGTCGGCGACTCCCGTAGTCGTGGAGCTAAATGAGATGCAGAAGTCGTCGGCATACAAAGAAGGAGACACCGACGACCCCACTGCTGCAGCCAGACCATTAATGGCCACTAGAAATAAGGAGACGCTCAACACTGAGCCCTGCGGGACCCCATTTTCCTGTATATAAGATGAACTAGAGGTGGCACCGACTTGCACCCGGAAAGAGCGGCGCAATAAAAAGGTTTGAAGAAAAGCCGGGAGCCGACCACGAAGACCCCACTCATGCAACGTGGCGAGGATGTGATGCCTCCATGTGGTGTCATACGCCTTCCGCAGATCGAAAAATACAGCAACGAGATGCTGACGTCGGGCAAAGGCCGTACGGACAGCAGATTCCAGCCGCACCAAATTGCCCACTGCAGACCGGCCCCGACGGAAGCCACCCTGGGATGGAGCGAGGAGACCACGCGACTCAAGGACCCAACACAAACGCCGCCCCACCATACGTTCGAGCAATTTGCACAAAACGTTGGTGAGGGTAATGGGACGATAGCTGTCCACCGCCAGTGGGTCCGCACCGGGCTTCAAGATGGGGACAATAATACCCTCTCGCCATTGCGACGGGAACACGCCTTCGCTCCAAATGCGATTAAATATCGCGAGAATGTGTCTCTGGCAGTCCCTGGAGAGATGCTTCAGCATCTGCGCGTGGATGCAGTCTGGGCCTGGTGCTGTATCAGGGCAATCGGCGAGGGCAGCGAGGAATTCCCTCTCGCTGAAATGAGCATTGTATGTTTCAGAACGACGCGTGTGGAATGAGAACGGCGTCCGCTCGGCTCGCTCCTTTAGAGAGCGAAAGGCGGGGGGATAAGATGCAGTCGCAGAGCTCTGAGCAAAGTGCGCGGCAAGCCGTTCAGCAATGGCGGCAGCGTCCGTGCAGACAGCGCCGTCCACGGAGAGCCCAGGGACACCCATAGGGGTCTGGTATCCATAAATCCGCCGGATCCGGGACCACACAAGTGAGGGGGAGACATGGGAGCCCAAGGATGAGACATACCTCTCCCAGCACTCCTGCTTACGCCGTGCAATAAGACGACGGGCCAAGGCACGAAGCCTCTTAAAGGCGATGAGGGTCTTGAGAGACGGGTGCCGCCTATGACGCTGGAGAGCCCGCCGACGGTCGCGAATAGCCTCAGCAATCTCCGGCGACCACCAGGGTACAGCCTTCCTCCGAGGGAGGCCAGAAGATCGGGGGATGGCAGCCTCGGCCGCTGAAATGATGGCCGTGGTTAAAACACGGACCACCTCGTCAATGTCACCCTGTGGGGGAGACTCAATGGCTGCAGCAGAAGTAAAAGCCGGCCAGTCTGCCCTGTGGAGAGCCCAGCGGGGCAGGCGCCCAGAAGAACGACACTGGGGTAGTGACAAATAGATGGGAAAATGGTCACTACCGCACAGGTCAGGGTGCACCCTCCAGTGGAGGGATGGGACAAGTCCGGGGCTGCATAGAGAGAGATCAATGGCCGAGAACGAGCCATGGGCAACACTGAAATGCGTGGAAGCACCGGTGTTCAAGAGGCTAAGGTCGAGCTGAGCCAACAAATGCTCCACGGCCCGACTGCGGTCATCAGAGACAGTCCCAACCCATAGAGGGTTGTGGGCATTGAAATCGCCCAGAAGCAGCAATGGTGGCGGGAGTTGAGCCAGCAGCGCAGCCAAGACATGTCGGGGGAGCTCCCCATCCGGAGGAATGTAAACAGAGCAAACAGTAATAGCCGGCGAGAGCTCAACCCTGGCAGCAACTGCCTCTAAAGGCGTCTGAAGAGGTACTGGCGAGCTACAGACAGAGTGGTGAACAAAGAGGCAAACCCCACCTGACGCTCGTTGACAGGCAGCACAGTTCTTATAGTATCCCCGATAACCGCGAAGGGCGGGGGTCCACAGTGCAGGAAACCAAGTTTCCTGCAGAGCAATGCAGAGAACAGGGGAATCACTCAGAAGCATCCGGAGCTCAGGCAGGTGGCGGAAATAACCGCCGCAGTTCCATTGGAGAATGGAAGCAGGAAGGGACTGGGAGGGCGTGAATGCGACTAAGAGGCAGACAGCGCTTCAGAGCCAACTGCCGCCACCGAGGGAGAGTCAGTTGAGTCCATAGGAGAGGCCCCCAAGGGTTCCGTGAGGGCGAGATCCGCGGCAGAGGCGAGGATCTCCACCTCATCCCCAGAGCCAGCGGTGCTGAAACCGCCGGAACGTCCTTCTTCTTGGACACATGCCGTTCCTTCTTCTCACGTCGGCCCTTAGGGTGAGAGGGCTGGGAGAGCTTCTCTGAAGGAGCGTCGGAGGCTGACGACGACGCAGAAGCCCTACGACCAGCAGGTGGCGGAACCTTCAGCCACTGGCTGACATCTGGCTGGGAAGGAGAAGAAACGGAGGAAGGGAGAGCCCCGAGGGACCCCTTCCGCGAGAGAGGAACCGGCGGAGGCAACGCCGGCGGAGAAGGAGGGGGAGGAATCGAGCCTCCCGGTTGTGGAGCAGATGTCACTCCCGAAGTAAGCGTGGGGGGAGCGACAGAAGAGGGTTTGCCCCCAACTGCTAAGGGGGCAACAGAGGAAGGCTTGCCCCCAGACACGAGGGGGGCAGACAGAGATACACGGCCCCGAGGGCCCACTGAAGGCGGCACAGATGAGGCGACAACCGTTGCTCGCGTGGGCGACGATAACGTGGCTGCAGCATAAGATGGTCGAATGGAAGCAGGATACAACCTTTCATATTTCAGTTTTGCCTCTCGATAAGTAAGCCGGTCCAGGGTCTTAAATTCCATGATCTTCCGCTCCTTATGAAGAACGGGGCAATCCGGCGAGCATGGAGAGTGGTGCTCCCCACAGTTGACACATACAGGCGGAGGCGCACATGGAGAATCGGGATGAGAGGGGCGTCCGCAATCTCGACATGTAGCGCTGGATGGGCAACGGGAGGACATATCCCCAAACTTCCAGCACTGGAAGCACCGCATCGGGGGAGGGACGTATGGCTTCAACGGTAAACCATCACCTTGACCTTCTCGGGCAAGACAGCACCCTCGAAGGCCAAGATAAAGGCACCGGTGGCCACCCTGTTAGCCTTGGGCCCTCTATGTACACGACGGACAAAATGTACACCACGTCGTTCCAAGTCGGCTCTCAGCTCGTCATCGGATTGTAACAAGAGGTCACGATGGTAAATAATCCCCTGGACCATATTTAAGCTACTGTGGGGAGTGACGGTAACAGGGACGTCACCCAGCTTATCGCACAAGAGCAACGCTCGTGACTGGGCTGGGGAGGACGTCTTGAGGAGGATGGACCCATTCCTCATTTTAGACAACCCCGCCACTTCCCCAAACTTATCCTCCAGGTGTTCCACAAAAAACAGAGGCTTCGTCATAAGAAAGGAGTCACCATCAGTCCTGCTGCAGACAAGGTATTGCGGTACGTAAGGCTCCCGCTTGGCACTAGATTGGCGTCCCTCCCATGGCGCAGCCAACGAGGGGAACGACTGAGGGTCATATTGTGCAGCATCAAAGTCTACTCTACCACGCTTAGAGACACTGGTGGCCGTGCGACCACCAGCTTGGTGTGATTTATTGCGCTTCATTGCGCCACATCCGCCCAGATGCCACCTACTCCGAACGAGGGCTCTCCCCAAGGGCGCCACCCAGCCAAAGCAACGGGTACCTGGCCGATATCCCGTTGCCTGGAGTCCTCGTGCCCCAGACAAGATGGGCACATACTCCTTGGCATGCATGGGGAGGGAACAGCTCTGGCATCTGTAGTGCGATCCCTGCGTGGTCAGGGGGCTACCACCAAGAGGGTACATGACAACCCCACCACAACGGACTGGCTACCGTGCTGGATTTTAGGTGTTGAAAGGGTCCACAGTTGTCGTAGGCGCTAAGAAGAAGAGTACGCACAAGGCGAGAAGGAGACAACCCAGAAGATGTTGGGCGTAGTCCCCCCCACACGACAATAGGTAACATGCAAGATGGTGGAGCATGATGGACCAATAGAAAAACACCACGTAAGGTGTCCTTCCCCAAATGGCACGCACTAACAACGGAAATTTGGAAAAAAAAAAGGAGGTCAAACCCAAGAGGGGAGCATCACAGAAGGCCGAAACGTTTGAGACTCCTTTTAGTCGCCTCTTACGACAGGCAGGAATACCGCGGGCCTATTCTTACCCCCGAACCCGCGAGGGGGGGACAGGCACTGAGCACAGGTAGCCTGATTACACCACAGGCCGCAGTGCCTCTGTGCATCAAGCAGATGGTGTGGCTCCAGCACTCAAAGGGTTAAGAACAATGTCTGACTTTTCATATATCCAGGAGACCGCAATGAATCACAGTGACTTCAATGTAATTATTGTATTTGAATAAAAGTGTCATTTGTGTTTGTCACAATACATATTTCTTTCAGTTGCCTTCTGCACTATATTGCAACAGTTCCTTCTATGTATTGTCCAAGTTTCACTTAGCTGTGTTACTCGACAGTGACATATCCTGAGAAAGTTACTTTCGTCCTAAGTCTTGCACACCACCGTATGTTTAATACACGTAAAGGCAAAAATACTATAACAAACTTCTGACCAGTGCCAGACAGTGGCCCTTATAGACTGAAACTAGTAGCAACTTAATATAGTTTTTATAGCACCTGACAAAGCTACAAGAACTGGTTTTTAATTAAAGAATATATTGGTACTGACATGATCAGAAACTGTGAAACAGGCCTGTCTTCTTGCAAATTCACAATTTCCCAATTTATAATTTTCTCAACTGAACTTTTCTCTTGAAGATTTAAAATCATACATACCATCAGGCTCACTTTTATCTGCTGCAGTAGTCGAATAATCGAAGTCATCACTCCAGCTGCCCCGCGTCCTCCGTGGCGACACCGACAGTGCCGTCTCTGCCCTGTCAAATCTATTTCTCTGTTCACGCTCTTCTCCATACTCTCCATTTGCTTCCTCTTCCTCTTCCTCTTCTTCGTAGTCACTGTCCCAACGGGAGCGGACGGTGATGCGTTCAGCCCTCGGCGACACCATCGGCACGCTCCCCACACGAGAAGAGCTCTCTTCACGGCGAGACTCAGACCGCACCCTGAATCTCCTGTGCGAGACCTCCGGCGAAGTGCTGAAGTCACGCTCCTTGTCACGGTCATGGTCGCGGTCTCGATCTGATGCACTGCCCCTCATCGTAGGGGGCTCCCTCTGGCTGCCGGATGTGGTAGCCACGGCAGATGCAGAGTCTCCTGACCAGAGCTCCCTAATCTGTGAGACAGGCCAATGGGAGAGTCTCAAACTAAGCATTAAATTAATCTACAAAGTGATATCCTCTTGCCAGTATTATAGTTCAAGCCTTAATAAGCCAATATGAGAAACCCTGTCCTACAAAAGGACCAAAGAACTTAAATACTTGGGAGCAATTTTCAAGAAACATACACCAAGTATTTCCCTGAGTTTTCCATGTGGATAGAATATTCCATCACTTTTTGGGTGTGTATCTAGGACAGCAGTATTTCTGTTTCCCATAACCACACTGCCTTCTTGGAAGTGAGTACCTGGTGACTGAATTTAGGTTCCCTTGACACAATGATACACTGCGGAGTAAATAAGCGTGCATTACAGGGAGTACAGGTGGAGCAAGAGTCACACATAAAACTTTGTGTATCTAAGAACTATAGCAAATGCTGAGGCAGAAAATCCATAGTGTTCATGTACTATGTAGTTAATTACTAAAATCATGACACATGTTATGATGTCAGGCAATGAAGATTAGAACAATATATTCTCTGAGACTGCGGATGTAAAATGGATATGCTGAATCAACTCTAGCTATGTTTTATTCTTAAATGCATTACATTTTATCTATTAGTGACACTCTCGTGCTGACTGTCATATCTGATGCAAGTGCCTTTACTTCACAGTATATCACTGTGTCAAATGGTTTTCATTCAGTCTCAAACTCACCCCAAAGATGGCTGCACAGTTATCAGCCGAAATAAAGCTGTCACAAATGCACACTAAAAAGATTATGGAATAACACACATAGTATCGGGCAGCGATCAGCAAACAAACTTAGGTTATGAGCCAGAAATCAGTAATGAGGTAACTGCTACAGTCGAACGAACATTCTGTTGAGAAAATTCAGACATACAATTTACAAGGTGCTGATCAAATTATTGGTATTATACGGATGTAGGCTCTGGTGTAGCAGGAAAGAAGAATTTTTTGTTATATCTTCTGGTCTCGGGTCGCACGAGTGTTATCAACACAAGTTTCTACTTGTTACGAAGTCATCATCACATGTTATATAAAGTGTATCATTGTTACTATGTAATAAATTCGAATCGCCTGCAACAAGGTGAAACTGGTAATGATATCACTTGTGTGACCTGAGGCTGAAAACAATATATACACTACAAAAAAGCGTGTGTGTGTGTGTGTGTGTGTGTGTGTGTGTGTGTGTGTTCCACTTCGCCTTCAAAACCACTGGATCATTTTAATCAACATTACTACACATACTACTTAATGTCTCAGAAGTAGCACTTTGGAGTGTAAAAACCACACACTTCCCACTGGAGTAGAGGTGGGGTTGAAATTGGGGCAACAGAGGAGATGAATGGAGAGAGAAGCGTGGAGGAAATGGACAGAGAGAACAAGTAGGAGGAGGGAGGAAAAAGAGGAAAGTGACAGGGAGGAGGAGGGCATAGTAAGAGAGAGGGAGGAGGAGTAGATGGAAACAGGCAGGGAAGGGGATGAGGTGGAAAGAGAGAGAGAGAGAGAGAGAGAGAGAGAGAGAGAGAGAGAGAGGAGATGGAAAGAGAGAGAGGAGATGGAAAGAGATAGGGAGATGGAAAGGGAGAGGGAGGAGATGGAAAGGGAGAGGGAGGAGATGGAAAGCGAGAGGGAGGAGATGGAAAGCGAGAGGGAGGAGATGGAAAAGGAGAGGGAGGAGGAGGAGATGAACAGAGAGGAAGGAAGAGGAGATGGACAGAAACAGTGGGGGAATGAGAGGAGCGTGTAGGAGGCACGTGGAAGGTGGAGAGCGGTAGTGTGGGGGTGGAAAAAGAAGAGGATGTTAAGCGGCAGGTGGAAGAGGGAGACGGCCTGATGCAGAACAGAGACAGATGATAAGGAGGCAGGTGGACAATGGACAGGTTGTGAGGAGGCAAATGGAAGGAGGACAGACTGTAATGACTGGAAGAGGCACAGGTCGTGAGCGAGCATGTGGAAGAGGTACAGGCTTTGAGGAGGGAGGTGGAAGAGGGACATTTTGTGAGGATCCAGGTGGAAGAAGCAGAAGTTGTGAGAGGGCAGCTGGTAGATGTACCGGCTGCGAAGAGGCAGGTGGAAGATGTACAAGGTGTGAGGAGGCAGGTGAAAGACATACAGGTTGTGAGGAGGTATGTGAATGATGTAGGGGTGTGAGGAGGCAGTTGAACTACATACTGAGTGTGACAAGGCACGTGGATGAGGCACAGGGTGTGGGGAGGCAGATGGAAGAGGCACAGGTTGTGATGATCCACCTCGAAGAAACGTGATGAGGCAGCTCAAAGAGGCTGTCAACCATGTCACGAGAATGAGCTCTGCAGTGAGCCAATATTTTTCTCAATGTATTTCAGGACCAAAGACCAGGCCAGATGGCCAAGTACCAAAAATTAATTTAACATCATTTCTGGAGTCATAAGATGGAAAAAAACATTCACTGAGATGACAAAAGCCATGGGATACCCCTTAATGTTGTGTCAGACCTCCTCCTGCCTGGCATAGTGCAGCAACTTCATGTGGCACAGACACAACAAATTGTTGGACGTCCCCTGCAGAAACATTGAGCCATGCTGCCTCTATAGCCATCCATAACTGCGAAAGTGTTGCCTGTGCCCGATTTAGTGGACAAACTCACCTCTCGATTATGTTCCCTAAATGTTCCATGGGACATGTAGGGCAATTTGGGTGGTCAAATCATTTGCTCAAATTGTCCAGAATGTTCTTCAAGCCAATTGCGAACAATTGTGGCTAATGAATGGCTGCAAACTGTCTCCGAGTAGCTGAACACAACCATTTCCAGTCAATGATCGGTCCAGCTGGACCAGAGGACCCATTCCATTCCGTGCAAACACAGTCCTCTCCATTATGGAGCCACCATCAGCTTACACACTGCCTTGTCGACAACTTAGGTCTGTGGCTTTGTGGGGTCTGCACCACACTAGAACCTACCATCAGCTATTACCAACTGAAATGGGGGACTCCTCTGACCAGGCCAAGGTGTTCCAGGCATATAGGATCCAACTGATAATGGTCACGATCCCAGGAGAGGCATTGCAGGCGATATCGTGCTGTTACCAAAGGCACTTGCATTGGTCGTCTGCTGTTATATCCCATTAATGTCAGATTTAGCTACACTGTCCTAATGGATAAGTTCATCATACATGTTGTTTCGTATCTGATAGCACTGACAATTCTACTCAAATGCTGCTGCTCTCACTTGTTAAGTGAAGGACGCTGGCCACTGCACTGTCTGTGGTGAGAGATAATGCCTGAAATTTGTTGTTCTCAGCACACTCTTTGACATTGTGGATCTCAGAATTCCCTAACAATTTCTGAAATGGATGTCCCATGCAATTAGTTCCAACAATCACTCTGCATTCAAAGCCTGTTATTTCTCATCGTGTGGCCACAATTGTGTCAGAAACATTGTCATATGAATCACCTTAGTACAAATGACAGCTCCACCAATGCACTGTCTTTTTATACCTTCTGTAGTGATACTACCACCACCTGTATATGTGCATACCTCTATTCCATGACTTTTGTCACCTTAGTGTATATTTGTTCAATATATGTGACATATACCTATGTGGGTGAACGTACAGGTATAAGTTAGTACACAATAGAAAAAAAATAGTAAGATGGGCACCGTGGTTTTTTAAGGCAGTATGCATTGCCTATATAAGCAAGACTTTAATAATATCCAGTTTTTAAAAAAAAAAAAAAAAAAAAAAAAAAAGTGATGTCTTGAAGAAATATCTTATTTCCAGTAAATGGCACAGGTACTGCAGAACAATAAATTAAGTACAATCAAAAATGGAATTAAAATCTTATAAGTGAAATGAAAAGCGCGTGTCTTTTGTGGGTATTTTATGCTGTTCAAATGAACAACTACTGTTACCTTGTAGAATTTTTTATTTTGTTCCCAGTTGAAAAGACCACTAGGCAGTCCAAAACAAAAACAGCAGCAACAACAACAACAAACCGAACAACAGGTTCCATGAGAGCTAGATAAGATCAGCACATGGAATAACTGGTGAGAGAGAGACTGAGGAGGGTCACCCAATAGAGGACACCACTTACAGGCACAAGCAGTTTCCCTAGACCCAGTTGTGATATAATATGGTAATAGTAGCACAACTAATCTGACATGTGGTCTACACAAAAATAAACAACCTCCTTTGAAATGGAATGTTACCTAAATTAGTATCATCTATCCACTGCAGTATTTATTTCCCATATCTTTGAGTGCCTGCTATTGGTGAACATACACAGTCAAGCTGCAGACTTGCAATAGCAAGTAAAACTTCTCTGAAAATTACACCTTTGATAACACTGAATATAAATCTTAGTGTTAGGGAGTCTTTCCTGACTGTACTTGTCTGCTGTGCAGCCTTATATGAAAGTGAAACATGGATGATAAACAGTTCAGATAAAAAGAAAATGAGACTTCTGAAATATCGTGTTAAATAAGAACGTTGAAGGCTGGGATGGGTGGATTGGGTTAACACTGAAGGGGTACTGACTTGAGTTTGGGGGACAAGAGACACGGCACAACTGCCCAAAGAAGCAATCAGTTGATAGGGCACTTCCCTATGCCTCAACAGATGGTAAATTTGATAACAGAGGGAAGTATATGGGGTTAAAACTGTAGAAGGAAACCCAGGATTTACTATAGAAAGCAGATGTGAGATGATGCAACCAGGAGAGATGATGAGGGTTAGTATGGTATGACTAGCATGGAAAAGTACATTAAACCATCTTCACACAACAACAATAACAAGATAGATTCACGGAGGTAAGTAGGCATGGCGGTGGATAGTGCTTAATTAATCAAGTAACAAATATAATGGCCACATACAAAAATTCTTAAACAACAAAACCATGTAAAAATTCTTTACGCCAACAACATAAAAGTTACAGGTCCTAAACTGATTTGGTGTGTGTGTGTGAGGGCGCGCGCGCGCGAGTATGGGCGGGTGTTGGGGTCTGGGGGTGGTGGTGCAGGGGGGGAGGGGGGGGGGTGGATGGTAGCTACAGAGTGCACTAGCTCCCCTAGTACGAAATACAAAATTTAACACTTGCCGAACAATGGGTAAACAATTATCTCCTGAAATGAGGAGTCAAACACATAACATTACACCCAGAAAAGAATAGGCTGAATACACATAAAATACTAAAATACGGAACAATGCTGATGGTTGCAATCTGTACCTAAAACAAGAATGACATTAGGTCATATACAAAATTATTAGCAATAGTCATAAAAGAGAAACAGGCAAAAGCCTACCTTGTGAAGGTTTACAGTAATGTGGTAACACACCCCAAGCCAATAATGGTAATAATAGAGAACTCTCATATGGTAAACTCAAATGTGTCTTAGGGTTACAAATTTTTTATGTGGTTTTGTTGTTTTAGAAGTTTTGTATATGGCCATTACATTTGTAAATTTCCTAAATTGTCCAAAGATGCCTATGAATACACATGAAACATGTTGCAAATGAAGAACTAATAAATCCATCTTTACTGCAACCACGACTGAATTTCTTCTATAACATTACCACTGTTGTTGTACCTGTGCTACAGAGTTTGCGAATGGAGTGGAATGATTTCTAAAGAGTGTTCCAATCATCAAACCTAACTCACATGGCAGCAAAGTCACACTTAAAATCTTACAAAATAGACTTTTCCAGTACACAGACTGAGAGCTACCTGAAGTAAGTTGGATTTTGTAAAGGATCAAACTGCCAACATCCGACTAATTATGGAGAAGGCAAGAGAATTCCAGAAAGATGTGTACCTCTACTTTATTGATTATGCTACTCCCTTTGACTGTGTTTACCACAATAAATTATGGGAAGTATTCGAAAACACCGAAGTACCAGATCACATCACAAGGAATTTATACATTGACCAAGAAGCCATGTTGAGAACCCTATATGGGCAGCTATGAAATCAAGACACACTTGTTACTTGGTAGAAAGGCAGTGCCCAATCCGGAGTACAGACGTAACTTTAATGACAAAGATCTGTACAGCAAGGACCATGGTCTTTCCACTTGTAATATATGGATGTGAGACCCGCATCATAAGAAAGGCTAAATGGTGTAGAACTCACCCCTTTAAATTGTGGTGGTAGGGGAAAGTCCTTAGAGTTTCATGGACCACAAATAGGATGATAAGTTAGTATTACAGCAAGTACAACCAGTCTGCCCCTTGGAAGGTCTGCTGCACACATCATGAGCAGACACGATTCTCTGGAAAAGACCTTTAGGCTGGGGAAGCTCAAAGGCACAAGTAGAGATGGATCATTGGCATCACAGAATTAATGGATTCCAACATGGAAAGCCTTTGGCAAATAGTCAATACATGACATGTAGAGGGTGCCGTGATTGTATTGTAAGATACAATGTGAGACAGCTACCGACCACCAAATTTATGACATTGAAATCATTCATTTTTACTTGATATTAATGTTCTGCTGCAACATTCCATCAGAAAAGCTGTCATGAGTGAGTAAATGGCAATACCACAACAAATTAGGACTGTACCACAGAGCGGCAAAACTGCAGCTGGAAGTGGAATGTTAGTTCTTTCACTTATTGTCTTCCCCATCTTTGTAACTGCCAAATGATAAATCCATGGCCCAATATAGCTCAGTCACTGACCAAAAGCACATTCTTGCCACGGTATCAATTCTGCCACAGGTGACATTTAGATAGTATCATAAGAACCAGAGGTTAACAAACCGATACCTCTCACTGACAAGGTTTATGTAACAACAATGCATTTCATTCATGCTGCCACAGGCACTGTTTTGCAGCTTTCTCAATACTCATCATTTGCTTGTGTGTTCTCTATGTGGAAGTGTTGTATGTGAGACCTTTTGATTTTCATTGCATTTTACTGCTATTCTTGTTTGCAATTTAAGATAATTGAGTTTCAATACACATGGAGCCAAACAATGAGAGTCATATACAAGGTGCATGAATTTCTTAGCACCTTAAAGAAAATGCCAGAAGAGACAACATCTTATTGGTATTGCAGACTGCAATAGCAAAGGTGCACAGTGTTTTACTATGAACCACACAGAGTACTTGCAGGAGTAGGAGCAATGGAAACCTGTAGTGAAAAATGGAAGTTTCAAACACAAAGTAAAGATATGAGTGAAGAATTAGTACAGCTACTGATTTGGACGATTTGCTGAAAGACTTTGTTCATACTACCGTAAGTGAATTTTACAAGCACAGCGAATATCCCACAAGGCAAAGGTGGCAGATGTTTTATGCAGGGTCACCATTTGTGTGGAAGGATTCTGAAATCTCTGGGATTTAGGTTCAGAAAATGGATCAATGGAAAATTATTTCTGATGAAGAGACCTGATACTATAGCAACTAGCGTAACTTACAACCTTTGAATCCTGCAATTATCATTAGAGATGAACAGTGATTTATTTAAACACTGGTTTTACATTATTACATAGTTTAGAAGAGAGTTGCGCGTGTATCTCAAATACTGCCAGTTAATATTAAGAAGAAGGAAAGAATTCCTAATTCGAATACAAAATTTCTATACCAAAGTGGATATGTTGGAGGGAGTCAGGCACCACAATCACATCAGAAATCACTTTGAACTTGACACCAGGTAGTAGAGATGGGCCATGAGGTTGTGACAGAAAATGGGTGGACTCTAGTTACAGGATAAAGCACATGATAATGTGAAGAATTTACTTTAGGAAACAACTAATGTTACGTTGAAAGTCTGGATTAACTGTGCATGACACAGTAATAATTTGCAAGAAAATGGTTTTCTGAGAGGAGGCATCCAAGAAATATTTGTTGAAAGCATTGTCACCATTTCAAATGACTCCTTGGATAGTGAGTTTTTGGATACACTTAGTTCTTCAGGAAGCACAATTAAATAAAAATAAAATTGCATTAAATATTATGTTTCATGTCTCAAAGTTGTAAACATTTTTCCCTCTCTCCATTCCCTTCCCTTTCCTGTCTGCACCCAAAATATATCAATTTCTGGCAGAACAGCTACTGAGCAAACACTGCTTGTGCTGGCACATTTCCCAATGTTACTTGTGGAGAGTGTAAGGCTGCTTTCTGCTTTATGCCATGGTTAACAATAGCACGTCAAGCTAAGAACTGTTTAAATGTTTACATTGTCAAATTGAAATACACTCCTGGAAATGGAAAAAAGAACACATTGACACCAGTGTGTCAGACCACCATACTTGCTCCGGACACTGCGAGAGGGCTGTACAAGCAATGATCACACGCACGGCACAGCGGACACACCAGGAACCGCGGTGTTGGCCGTCGAATGGCGCTAGCTGCGCAGCATTTGTGCACCGCCGCCGTCAGTGTCAGCCAGTTTGCCGTGGCATACGGAGCTCCATCGCAGTCTTTAACACTGGTAGCATGCCGCGACAGCGTGGACGTGAACCGTATGTGCAGTTGACAGACTTTGAGCGAGGGCGTATAGTGGGCATGCGGGAGGCCGGGTGGACGTACCGCCGAATTGCTCAACACGTGGGGCGTGAGGTCTCCACAGTACATCGATGTTGTCGCCAGTGGTCGGCGGAAGGTGCACGTGCCCGTCGACCTGGGACCGGACCGCAGCGACGCACGGATGCACGCCAAGACCGTAGGATCCTACGCAGTGCCGTAGGGGACCGCACCGCCACTTCCCAGCAAATTAGGGACACTGTTGCTCCTGGGGTATCGGCGAGGACCATTCGTAACCGTCTCCATGAAGCTGGGCTACGGCCCCGCACACCGTTAGGCCGTCTTCCTCTCACGCCCCAACATCGTGCAGCCCGCCTCCAGTGGTGTCGCGACAGGCGTGAATGGAGGGACGAATGGAGACATGTCGTCTTCAGCGATGAGAGTCGCTTCTGCCTTGGTGCCAATGATGGTCGTATGCATGTTTGGCACCGTGCAGGTGAGCGCCACAATCAGGACTGCATACGACCGAGGCCCACAGGGCCAACACCCGGCATCATGGTGTGGGGAGCGATCTCCTACACTGGCCGTACACCACTGGTGATCGTCGAGGGGACACTGAATAGTGCACGGTACATCCAAACCGTCATCGAACCCATCGTTCTACCATTCCTAGACCGGCAAGGGAACTTGCTGTTCCAACAGGACAATGCACGTCCGCATGTATCCCGTGCCACCCAACGTGCTCTAGAAGGTGTAAGTCAACTACCCTGGCCAGCAAGATCTCCGGATCTGTCCCCCATTGAGCATGTTTGGGACTGGATGAAGCGTCGTCTCACGCGGTCTGCACGTCCAGCACGAACGCTGGTCCAACTGAGGCGCCAGGTGGAAATGGCATGGCAAGCCGTTCCACAGGACTACATCCAGCATCTCTACGATCGTCTCCATGGGAGAATAGCAGCCTGCATTGCTGCGAAAGGTGGATATACACTGTACTAGTGCCGACATTGTGCATGCTCTGTTGCCTGTGTCTATGTGCCTGTGGTTCTGTCAGTGTGACCATGTGATGTATCTGACCCCAGGAATGTGTCAATAAAGTTTCCCCTTCCTGGGACAATGAATTCACGGTGTTCTTATTTCAATTTCCAGGAGTGTAGTTTTATAATTCAACAGTTCAGCACTAACAGTCTATTTTGCAATAACATATCTTATAAATTACGTGAGAATACATTAATATGATAAGGCAAAAGAATAGTGCTATGGTTCTATTTCACTAGAGTCTTTCCTAATCATTTTCATGAGTGTGGTTTCACAGACATAACAGATTGTTTAAAAGCAGCCTCTGCCTGCTTCTCGCTATAGCATCTTTATTGCAATGTGCTATTTGCCAATTTCAGTTATCGTGCCATTTTCAAATGAATCATACTGATGTGATAAGAGCCATGGGATACTTCCCTAATCATGTCAGACTCCTTTTGCCTGGTGTAAACCAGAAAATCGATCTGGCACGGATACAACAAGTCGTCGTAAGACCACTGCAGAAATATTAAGCCATGCTGCCTCTACAGCAGGTTTCTGTGCACAAACTGACCTCTCGTTTACGTCCCATAAATGTTCAATGTGATTCATGTTGGGTGATCTGGACAGCCAAATCATTCGCTTGAATTGCCCAGAATGTTCTTCAAACTGATCACGAACAACTGTGGCCTGCCGACAACGTGCACTGTCATCTATAAAAGTTCCATCATTATAATAGAAGGAAACATTCCACGTGGGAGAAATTATATATAAAAACAAAGATGAGGTGACTTAC
The DNA here is from genome assembly GCF_023864345.2 of Schistocerca serialis cubense. Classification (NCBI taxonomy): domain Eukaryota; kingdom Metazoa; phylum Arthropoda; class Insecta; order Orthoptera; family Acrididae; genus Schistocerca; species Schistocerca serialis. The sequence continues at coordinate 39,008,569 of NC_064649.1, read as the reverse complement.
CGAACGAAAGCGCTGGCAGGTCGATAGACACACAAACAAACAAACAAACAAACAAACAAACAATAGTGTTTGTGTTTGTTTGTGTGTCTATCGACCTGCCAGCACTTTCGTTCGGTAAGTCACCTCATCTTTGTTTTTATATATGAAGTTCCATCATTGTTTGAGAACCTGAAGTCCATGCATGAATGGCTGCAAACTGTCTCAAAGTAGCCAAGCATAACCATTTCTGATCAATGATCCATTCAGTTGGACCAGAGGACCCATTTCGTTCCATGTACAAACATCCCACAGCATTATGGAACCACCCCAGCTTGCACAGTGTCTTGTTGACAACTCGGATCCGTGGCTTCACAGGGTCCGTGTCCCACACGAACTCTACCATCAGCTCTTACCAAATGAAATGTGAGCTCCTCTGACCAGGCCATGGTTTACCAGTCCTCTAGGGTCCAACCGATAATGTCACGAGCCCAGGAGAGGCCCTGCAGGTGATGCCGTGCTGTTAGCAAAGGCATTCACGTCAGCTGTCTGATGCCATAGCCCATTAACGCCAAATTTTGCTGCACTGTCCTAATGGATATGTTCATCATAATTCCCACATTGGTTTCTGTGATTATTTCATGCAATGTTGCTTGTCTGTTAGCACTAACAACTCTTTCAAAAGCCACTGCCCTCGACTGTTAAGTAAAGGCTGTCTGCCACTATGTTGTCCACCGTGAGAGATAATATCTGAAATTTGGTATTCTCGACGCACTCCTGACAGTGTAGGTCTCAGAATATTTAATTCACTGATGATTTCTGAAACAGGATGTCTTACATGTCTAGCTGAAATACCATTCTGTGTTCAAAGTCTGTTAATTCCTGTCATGTGGCTATAACTGCATTGGAAACCTTTTCACATGAATCATCTGAGTACAAATGACAACTCCACCAATGCACTATCCTTTTACACCTTGCGTATGTGACACTACAGCCATCTGTATACATGCGTATGACTTTTGTCGCCTCAGTGTACTTGTAAGGTGCTGCGCACACTTGCCAGGCAGCACTGTTTGATGGCATAGTTCTGCTCTACAGAAGCAAGCCAAAGAGTCGAAGGTTTCCAATGACTGAGGTGTACGGCAAGAATGCAAATGGGGGAAATAAATGGAGAAGGTGGAAGTGGTACACACTATTCTTGTCCCTCCAGCTGCTAGTTTTGCTTCTCCATAACACAGAGTTGAGACTGGAGTAACAAACTGGGCCTTCTGGAACTTCATTTTTAAAAAAGATTCTGTCATTGGTCACAATTTTGAGTAAAGCCACATCACGTGAGGCAAAAACACAAATCTTTATGAACTTATAAATTAAATATATAGAAAGGCATGCACCAATGAGTTACTGCTGAATGTGACAGTAGTTAAATTCATTAGATTGTGTACAGTCAGTACAATATGGGGATTAAAACTTCATTCATGTGGGGCCATTTTCTGTCCACTATTCTAACTGTATAATCACACTAAACACTCAAATTATTTCATTTTATTCTCCCTCTGTGGTCATTTTCAAGTGATAAATTTGAGCTGGTAATTGAGAAAAACGCATAGAGCATCCAAACAAAGATTACACTAATCAAATAATGACTACATCTACAGCCATACTCTGCAAACCACTGTGAAGTGCACGGCAGAGAGTAGTTTCCAACAAACAAGTTTTAGGGCTTGTTTACACTCCATTCAAGTATAGTGTGTGTGGAAAACTTATTATTTTAATGGCTCCGTGCTTGCTGTAATTAATCTAATCTTTTCCTCATTATCTGTACAGGAGCGATACAAAGAAGGTTGTAGTTTAGTTCTGTATCCATAATTTAAAGTTGGTTCTTGAAACTTTGTGTGTAGCCTTTCCCAGGACAGTTTGCATCTATCTTCAAGTGTCTGCCAATTCATTTTCTTCCACGGATCAAACAAATCTGTGACCATTCATGTTGCCCTTCTCTGCATATATTTTACATCCCCTGTGTGTCCCACACACCTGAGCACTCTTCTAGAAGGGATCATGTGAGCATTGTGTTAGGAACCTACTTTGAAGACTGATTGCATTTCCACAGTATTCTACCAATGAACTGAAGTCTGCCACCTGCTTTAGCTACAATTCAACCTAAACGAATGTTCCATTTAATATCCCTACAGACTGTTACACCCAGATATTTGTAAAAATCGATCCATTCCAACTGTGACACGATGATACTGTAGTCATGGCATACTAAGTCTTTCATTTTGTAAATTGCAAAAATTTTAAATTTCTGAAAATTTAAAGTGAGTTGCCCATCTTTGCAACACCTGGACATCTTATCAAGATCTAACTGAATATTTGTGCAGCTTCTTCCAGAAAGTATTTCATTATAGATAACTACATCATCTGCAAAAAGTGTATGTTTACTATTGTCTGTAAGGTCACAAACATACAATGTGAACAGCAAGGGTCCGAACACACTGCTCTGGGGTACAATTGAAGTTACCCGCAAAATCGCAAAATTACAGACCAGAACCTTGAACTTATTCTCAGCTCGAATATATTTCCTTGAGATGGAGAAGCTTCTGTCCACAAATCAACACCATTTTAGAAAGCATTGCTCATGTGATACTCAGCTTGCCATTTTCTCACACGACATCCTGCAAACTATGGATGAAGGTCAAGAGGTAGAGTCCATATTCCTACACTTCCATAAAGCATTTTACACAGTGGCACACTACAGACTGTTAATGGAGGTACCATCATACAGAACACATTCTCGGATGCTTCAAAATTTCGTAAGTAACAGAACCCAGAATGTTGTCCTTGATAATGAGTCTTTATCAGAGACAAGGATATCTTCAGGAGTACCCCAGGGAATTGTGACAGGGCTGCTCTGATTCAATGATCTGGCAGACAGGGTAAACAGCAGTTTGCGGTTGTTTGCTAATGATGCTGTGGTGTACAGAAGGCATCATCGTTGAGTGACTACAGGAGGATTACAAGATGATGTGGACAAAATTTCTAGTTGGTGTGATGAATGGCAGCTATTTGTAAAAAAAGTTGTAGGTTGACGCAGATGACTAGGAAATACAAACCTATAATGTTTTTACAGCATTAGTAGTGTACTGCTTTACACAGTCACATCGATTAAATATCTACGCATAACATTGCAAAGCAATATGAAATGGATTGAGCATGTAAGGAATGCAGTAGAGAATGCAAGTGGTCAACTTTGATTTATTGGGAGAACTTTGAGAAAGTATGGTTCATCTGTAAAGCAGACCATACTACTGCCAGTCAGGCAGTAGTACCCAGCTGAGACACAAGCAGCAACAGGGAATTAACCAATTTTGCGACTTTTACAAGTTCCTAACCAGGAGCGAATTTTATTACATCATCTGTGTGCTTTAATAGTTTAGTTTCTTGAGATTGTGCATGTTAATTTACTATCTACTAGCCACAGTTCTCGCTAAACACGGTTGGCAGTGATGTGTTTGTTGCTGTTAGAAGTAGTTTACCTTGACGCAAAATTGAAGTGGATACTTCCTGTGAGTTAGTATGGGCAGAGGTCACTGTCAGCAACCAGAATAAAATAATAATTGGATATTTTTACCAACCTCCCAATTCAGATGATACAATTGCTGAAAGGTTCGAAGAAAACTTGAGTTTGATTTCAAACACGTACCCGACTCATACAATTATAGTTGGTGGCGACTTTAATTTACCTTCGATATGTTGGCGAAAATACATGTTTAATTCCAGAGGTACGCATAAAATATCATCCAAAATTGTGCTAAACGCATTCTCTGAAAATTATTTCGAGCAGTTAGTTCATAAGCCCACGCGAATAGTAATTGGTTGTGAAAACACACCTGACCTCTTAGCAACAAATAAACCTGAGTTGAGAAACGAGCATCAAAACTGATACAGGGATTAGTGGACACAGGGCTGTCATAGTGAGACTGAATATTGTAACCCCCAAACCTCCAAAAATAAACGAAAAAAGCAGATAAAAATTCACTTGACACCTTCCTGAGAGACAATCCCCACTCATTCCAAATTAATAATATAAGTGCAGACCAGATGTGGCTTGAATTCAAAGAAATAGTATCAGCAGCAATTGAGAGATTTATACCAAATAAATTAACAAACAACAGAGCTGATCCTCCTTGGTGCACAAAACGGGTTAGAACACTGTTGCAGAAAGAACAAAACAGACATGCCAAATTTAAACAGATGCAAAATCGCCAAGACTGGCGATCTTTTACAGAAGCTCAAAATTTAGCGCAGACTTCAATGCGATATGCTTATAACAGTTTCTATAACGAAACTTTGTCTCGAAACCTGGCACAAAATCCAAAGAGATTCTGGTCGTATGTGAAGTATTTTAGTGGAAAGAAGCAATCAATGCCTTCTCTGTGGGATAGCTAAGGAGATACTATCGAAGACAGTGCTGCCAAAGCAGAGTTACTAAACACAGCCTTCGAAATGCCTACACAAAAGATGACAGAGTAAATCTTCCCAAATTCGAATCAAGAACAGCTGCCAACACGAGTAACGTCAAAGTAAATATCCTCGGAATAGTGAAGCAACTTAAATCACTTAATAAAAGCAAGTCTTCTGGTTCAGACTCTATACCAACTACGTTCCTTTGAGAGTATGCTGATGCATTAGCTCCATACTTAACAATAATATACAACCATTCGCTCGATGAAAGATCCGTACCCAAAGACTGGAAAGTTGCACAGGTCACACAAATATTCAAAAAGGGTACTAGAAACAATCCATTTAATTACAGGCCTATATTGTTAATGTTGATATGCAGGACGACTTTGGAACATATATTGTGTTTGGACATTATGAATCTTGAAGAAAATGGTCTATTGACACACAGTCAACATGGGTTTAGAAAACATTGTTCTTGTGAAACACAACCAGCTCTTTATTCGCATGAAGTGTTAAGTGCTACTGACAAGGGATTTTAGATCGATTCTGTATTTCTGGATTTCCGGAAGGCTCTTGACACTGTACCACACAAGCAGCTTGTAGTGAAATTGCATGCTTATGGAATATCATCTCAGTTATGTGACTGGATTTATGATTTCCTGTCAGGGAGGTCACAGTTCGTAGTAATTGACGGAAAGTCATCGAGTAAAACAGAAGTGATTTCTGGCATTCCCCGAGGTAGTGTTATAGGCCCTTTGCTATTCCTTATCTATATAAATGATTTGGGAGACAATCTGAGTAGCTTTCTTAGGTTGTTTGCAGATGACGCTGTCATTTATCAACTAATAAAGTCATCAGAAGATCAAAACAAATTGCAAAATGATTTAGAAAAGATATCTGAATCGGCGAAAATTGGCAGCTGACTCTAAATAATGAAAAGTGTAAGGTCATCCACATGGGTGCTAGAAGGAATTCGTTAAACTTTGGTTACACGATAAATCAGTCTAATCTAAAGGCCACAAATTCAACTAAATATCTAGGAATTACAATTGTGGACAACTTAAATTGGAAGGAACACAAAGAAAATGTTGTGGGGAACCATTCTCTTTTAGAATACTGCTGTGCAGCGTGGTATCCTTACCAGATAGGACTGATGGAGCACATCGAAAAAGTTCACAGAAGGGTAGCATGTTTTTTATTATTGCGAAATATGGGAGAGAGTCTCACTGAAATGATACAGGATTTGGACAAGACATCAATAAAAGGCAGGCATTTTTCATTGCGATGGAATCTTCTCGTGAAATTCCAATCACCAACTTTCTCCTCTGAATGCGAAAATATTTTATTGACACTGACCTACAAAGGGAGAAATGATCACCACGATAAAATAAGGGATATCAGAGCTCTTACGGAGATATAGGTGATTTGCCAAGTATCCATGTAGATGTAGGACACTAGTAAAACCCATCATTGAGAACTGTTAGAGTATTAGGGATCTGCACCAGGTCAGATTAAAGGAAGTGCTCGGAGGAATTCAGAGGTCGGCTTCAAGATTTGTTAGTGGTAGGTTCACACAACATGAAAGTATTACAGAGATACTTCAGGAACTCAAATGGGAATCACTGCAGGGAAGGTAACCTTCTTTTCGATGAGACCATTGAGAAAATTTAGAAAACCAGCATTTGAGGCTGACTGTAGAATGATTTTACTGCTGCCAATGTACATTTCGCATGAGGACTACAAAAAGATACGATTAGAGCTTGTAAGGAAGCATACAGACAGTCATTTTGGAACAGGAAAGGAAATGATTAGTAGTGGTACAGGGTACCCTACGCAATGTACCATGCAGTGGCTTGCAAAGTTATGTATGTAGATGCAGATGCAAATCTGTTGATGATTCTTCATCCAAAGTGATATGACTTTGCCTAATATATTTGAAAAGGCTGCAGACCTCAGATACGATAAATTATCAAGACCAGAATGCGAGACACTTACCACACTGAAAGTAAGATACCAAGATCTCTCCTTTGGTTTGATGAGGTCATCAGAGGCGGCATCATCCACTTCATTCTCATCATACGACACCTGCAATGCAGCTAGGCTGCTGGACAGATTGGCATCGGTGGAAGAGCCCGCCACGTCTGCTGCGGCTGCTACTGACCGCTGCTTGGAACTAGTAAGAGCCCGCGTGTCTGCACTGGCCCATGACCCCTCCATTACGACTCTCATCAGTTCAGCAACACGTGGATGTGCATCATTTAACACCTGTGACACAACCACCTCTTACTCAAAGTGTTATAACTTTACAAACCTATCATGCAGTATACCGAAGATACAAGTAATTATATGCATGGAAATAAGCTACATTATCTGCAATCTACATGCAATAATCCTATTAGAACAACCTTATTAGTAAAGTCACAGGTAGCACCTTTGAACATTATGAAACTAACTATAATGCTACAAATAACTTATTTGCGTTAGGTTCAGCATATACTGTAAATGATGAAAAAGATTACATCAATTTGCTATACATAATGGAAATCTACCAAATGCAACATTTAAACCATTATATTTACACACAATACAACTTGCCAAAGATGTATATCAAATTTCGCAATCCTAGTTTCACTGTCTTGTTTAACATGTAGACTAGTAAAAAAATCATTTCTCTGTTCATGAGTTGTTTTACATGAATGGCGTTTGTTAATCAGCTGATCCAGTTTCGTCAATACGGTAAAGTGAGGATGTCAGGAACTTCAAATTATATTTTTCTGAAAAAGGAAAGAGTGTGATTTTCTTAGTAGACATCAGTGAACTTGTAAGAAGGAGACTGTTCAAAAAGAAATGTGTAAAAAATATTATCCATGCAATAAATGTGTGCTGAATTGTTTTATTATGTCTGCGTAGATCAGGCATGTTGAGGGAAAATGGTGCAAAATGGTCACTGATGGAAAGTTATTGTATTCCAATAGTTTGGACACTTAGGATGCCTAAGGCTTTTGCACACATCAATATATTGCTGTAGAAAGTTCAACGCTACTCCCAAACTGTAGTGACACAAGTACTGCTGGTAACATTGCAGAGAATGTTTTGTCACCAGCCAATGATTGTTTATGGTGAGTGAATTTACAAATTAGCCAGTTATGCGGGATGTAGGATTGTTGCCAAGCAGTTCAAATAGTCTAATTCAGAAAATATAATGCATTTACATATATCTCTCCATATGGTATGTGCTAATCTCACATTAAATGAAGGAAATAAATAACTACCTGATTACTCCAACACTATTATTTTTCCTTCACTCTACACAAAATCACTTCAGCCTCATTAATCAAATTTTTACAAAGAAATCAGCAATCTAATAAGCCAACCATGACTCAAATGTGGTACAGTGTTTGTAAGTAGCAAAAATAGGTTATGGAAGCTGAAATCTGGAATTCAAATACATATTTCCAGAATTGGTACATGACAACCAGGAAAGGGCATTGGGAAACAGGAAATTGGTTAACAAAAGACTGGATTTCGGAGGATGTGTAATCATATTATATTATATTCTCTCTCTCTCTCTCTCTCTCTCTCTCTCTCTCTCTCTCTCTCTCTCCCTCTGTGTGTGTGTGTGTGTGTGTGTGTGTGTGTGTGTGTGTGTGTGTGCGCGCGCATTTTGCCTAAACAGGACCTTCTTCAGGTGTAAAGGCCCCATAAATGATCAGACAATTTGTCAGATTTTACTGTTAGCCATGTATACTGCTGGCTGACAGCATATCTTTCATGAAACATGACTTTCTTACAATTTACCCCACTGTATCACGAGTTTCCACAATATGGAAACTACAATCAGAGGGGGGAAAAGCATTGGCAATTACCAAAATGGTAGAACTGTAAAATCTTTCTAAGGTCATATATTATACAGGAAGAGGTTAAGAACAAAATCAATATCCCACACACAAAATACAGGTGGGAGTGAAATAAAATTAAAAAATAAAAGTTCTCAAGTTCTTACGTTGATGATGTCAGGTAAATGTTATCACAGTGTGGTACTTCAATGAACTGCCATTAGAGGACCTAGTAGAAGAGAATAAATTTTTGTATACTTGTTTTCTTTTTCAATGTGAGGACAAAGTACCTCTTAACGAGTTATTGAAACTTTCCCTGACCATTTGTAGAAAGTTGATGTAATCCTCAGGTTCCAAGTGCAAAGTTTCCTGTAACAGATTTCCATTTGTATATTTCTCACCCTGGACCAGCATCTCATTTTCCTCTTCTTTAAACACAGTGCCAGATTCAATTTTAGAAAAGCTTATTTGTAGCCATTCCAACAAGTGTCAAAATACAGCATACATGAACAGCTTCTGTTTTAAAAGCGATGTTAAATTGCCAAGTTTTGTTGGTACATGTACGGGATTGTTTCTCCTCCATGGTTATGTAAGAGCAAATTTGACAAACCATTTAGAAGGGCCATAAGAGAAGATGGAAACAGGTAAAAGTAACATCGGGAATATAGCACAGGTAAAAAACCTTCCACCAGCACAACTCTTATTAAAGGCAAACCTTGGTCTCCCTCTAAAATTTTTACCCTCCCCTCCCCACCCACTCTCTCAACCAAAACACTCCTCTTTACAAAACTGACTACTCCTTGAGGCCTACTATTCATTGTGTGCTGTCAATCAATACCTTCTTTTAGTTAACCTATTTCGGTAGCTTCTCATCAGTTACCCAACCAACCCATGTAACATTCAGCACTTTCCTGTAACGCCACATTTCAGAAGCCTCTCTTTCCTGCCTTGTCTGTACTGTCTATGCCCCACGTTTCGATTCTGGACAAGGCTATCCTCCCCTAAATATCATCACAAAATACTTCTTAACATTTAAATACAGAAAAAAACTGTCACAAATAAAGTCAAAAACAGACGACAGACAGGCGCAGGCGCAGGCGCGCGCACGCACACACACACACACACACACACACACACACACACACACACACACACACACACACGCAACTCATCCACACTTGACTGCAGTCTCAGACAACTGAGGCCACACTGCGAGCAGCAGCACCAGTGCATGATGGGAGTGGTGACTAGGTGGGGGTACGGAGGAGGCTGGGACAGGGAGGGGGAAGGATAGTAGGGTAGGGTGGCAGACAGTGAAGAACTAGAGGTCAGACAGAGCGCAGGCAAGAGGTGGGGTGGGGAGGTGGTAGCAGAAAAGGAGAGAAGCAAAAAGACTGGGTGTGATAATGGAATGATGGCTGTGTAGTGCTGGAATGGGAACATGGAAGGAGTTTGATGTGTGAGGATGACGACTAATGAAGGCTGAGGACACACACACACACACACACACACACACACACACACACACACACACACACAAAATCAATGTCTGGTTACATGCTGCATGCTGTACTACTGACACCAATGCGATGCCATATGGCTGCATTTGTTGGTGTACTGGATTTTATGCTATTGCATGTAGACTGTGCACAACTATTCCATCTGACAATATTAATTTTCCTGCAGATATCCATGCCTTTATATTGATTTCCACTATTGTATGTGAGGCTGGAATGAAATACACAAATATCAGAATCATAGTGCTGTTTACGAACTGCTTGTTAAAAATTTTTGGTGAAGGGTGTTGTCTTATAACATTTTCCTCACTTCTAACATTTTTATGATCTGGGACAAAGTGTCTTAAATTTCTGTGAGATTTATTTATTTTGTGGTGATCCTGGGACATAACTGTTAAGGTAGGTATCACCACCCTGTTCACAGTTTGGATGGAGTGCAAACAGCAAGGAATGTTACATATACTCGACCACAAACCAAAAGACTTTTAAATCATATTACAAACCTACTGAGAAGAGCTCTCTCAGTTTCAACCTCTAAATCTGACAGCTCATACTCGCTATTCACAAATCAAACTCACCTCAGACCTGGTGCGAAACATGGCTGTCGAGGCAGTGGGATTCTCACAGAACGTGATGGGTGGCTTTGTCCTCGTGCAGCGCATCAGACCACAGGGGTACTCGGTGTGTGGTTGCAGAACACCCGTCGCTATGTAAGGCAGCCTCAGCTGCGGAGTTCCCTCAAATGGACGGTAAAGGTAGTCCGTAGGATCTGGTATTCCCAGCCGCTCCTTCTCCCTTTCCTGTGTTGCAGACTTGTGTCTGTGTTTGCGGTCGTGAGACCTGTAAGATGAAATCTCCTGTAAATCTGCTATGTGTTGGAAAATAAAAAGTCTTTGAAGGGAGCAACAACTACTGCCACTGCATCTTCCAACAAATAGTGAGGACAGCTACAGGTTTTTTGTATGCAATTACTGAAACAAGTCAAACACTAATTAATATTGACACACTGCAGTGTCACAGAATTGTTGACACTTGCATTCATACTTCTACCACTGGTGCAATCATAGGTAATGTACAATTTAGCTACACTTTGTTTTAATGGACTTAATATATTTAATTTTTCTTTCACAAGGGTTTAGTTCTGTTTTTTTTCTTTTATTTCACATGATGTGATCAAGCACTGTGGCCAACTTGGGTTCATTAGCCGTGAGATGTAGACTGGGTGCTGTGCCTGCTGGGAGGGACAAAGATGCTGAGAGGCTGAGCTCCACAATGCCACGTAATAGATGCTGTCTCTTTTAACAATTACTACTGTTAATTTTTATCTGGATTGACTGGAGAAAGTTATCAAGAAAAGGAATAAAGCATGTTAATTAGCTCCACTGAGAAACATTTCACATCAATTTTACAAAAATATGTTACACATCAGCAAAAATATCTGGACTACTGTTGCAAAAAAAAAAAGAAAGAGAGAGAGAGAGAGAGAGAGAGAGAGAGAGAGAGAGAGAGAGAGAGAGAGAGTGCAATTACATCTTTTTCGGAGTTTGTGCATTTTCTAAGAATGAACTGAAACTGCTATTCAGGAAAAGTTAGATAAAGAAAACCACTATAGCTCAGAGTCACATATGGTCTCTGAATGATATTTATACAGAACCTCTATAAGTATTCCACATTTAAACCCTTCTCATGCTCAATCTGTGTTTGCGAGGGCACCCCACAAATCCCATATATTTTTCTAAAAACACTTCAGAAAGAAAAGAGAAACATGTATCAGCAATAATTCACCATAGTCACAAGTTTTTTTTCTTTTTTCAATTTTTTTAAAATTCTAAAACACGTTAAATGTATACTGTTACATAACGAAAAATGAAAATTAAGGTTTTCTATTCTGTAACAACATAAAGTCCATGCAGTTTAGATTAAAATAGCTAATCACAATCGCAACTTATGTATGAAATTAGTTTATGGTAAATAAACCAAGAACTCACATCAAGGTGGACTCACTACTCTCACAGAGCAGTGATATTATGACCAGGTAAATATGGAATAACAAATTTGTTCATGCAACGAAAAAAGAAAATTATTAAATTGGAATTTTTTTCTCGCCAGAAATGATGGCTTAGCCAGGAGGATTATACCAATAAGTAATAATAAATAAGCTTATAAATACAGAAAGACAAATACTAGTAAGTGTAGAGAAATCATGTGAATTTCACTGTCATCCCAACAGTCGCATTAAGTACAGGACATCGTAATAACAAACTTTGTTTCTTCCCGTTTTCCTCTGGCAAGTTTCCATTGGTTTTACTGAAATGTGAAGTATGCAAATAGCCTAAAATATGTGCTGTTTGAGGCTTTCCTGGTGCTGCATCTGCCTGATAGGTTCCCGGGAATTACGCCGGATAATATTGTAGAAACCGCACAATATTTCAGCGAGACAACTGCCCGCCATCTTCAGGTGCTACTGTCGCGTCGCTGAGAAGCTCGCCAATTTATATGCTGGCTTTCTAGAACAGCGCAGGTGCCAGCAGGGCACAACTTCATCAAAGACCAATCGTAGACAGCATTGAATACCAGAGCCCTCTGCTGGAGAAACGGGTCGTGGTCTGTGGAAGCACGCCGCGGCGCGGGAAAATGCGACCGGGAGCGACGGACCCCATTCGCGCGCACGAGGTGTTGCTATGGGTAGCCCTCTGTCTCCCATAGTAGCTAATCTTTTTATGGAGGATTTCGAGGACAAAGCACTTCAGACGGCGGTTTTGAAACCAAAATGTTTTTGGAGATATGTAGACGATACGTTTGTGGTATGGCCACATGGGACAGCAACGCTTCCTTCTTTCCTGGAACATCTGAACTCCCTCCATCCAAGCATCTGTTTCACCATGGAGGTGGAAAAAGATGGTGAGCTCCTGTTTCGGGATGTTTAGGTTCGTAGAAAAGGAGACAGCTCCTTGGGTTACAGTGTGTTCCGGAAGCCTACGCACACAGACTTGTATTTACAAGCTACGAGCTGTCATCATTCCTCACAGTGCAGCGGTGTATTACGCAACAGTAGCACCTGAAGATGGCGGGCAGTTGTCTTGCTGAAATATTGTGCGGTTTCTACAATATTATCCGGGGTAATTCCCGGGAACCTATCAAGCAGCCTAAAATATTATTACAGAAGCAGCTTGAAAGTTTACTTAAACAGACAAGGGAGGAAAGAACTTATGCAGCAAACAACAGTCACCATCAGGTCCTCCTCCTGAAACATTTGTGAACAATGGCACATTTACCACTTCTGTGCTGTCACTGTAAGAGCTTCCAAGTACGTACTATAATATACAATCGAACTAGGTGACTTCTGAATATGACATAAAACAAACCAACTATAATAAAATAGAAATGAGAGAGCTATTACATTACCAAACTGGATAACTTGCTTCAGGAGGCAAAATAGCAGCATCGCTGATAGGCACAATAAAAACGCACAACAGTAACATAGCTTTAGGAATTCATAGTTCCTTCCTTGGGGAGCAGATAGTAACAGGTTGTGGAAGGTTAAAAATGAAAGGCAGGATCAGACCCCATGATGAGACAGACTCACCTGTAGGGCGGATGAGGGGAGAGACAGAAATAGGGGGAGGGGGGATGTGGGGGGGGGGGGGGTGAATGATACTCATAAGAGAGAATAGGAGGTCAAAAACAGAACATTGGTAAGCCTGCCGCCCCCCTCCCCTCTCTCTCTCTAAATTTTTACTTTTCATTATTCCTGTACAGAAAAGCTGGCACAGTGCTTACCAATGTAGTATCTTTGATCTCCCACTGTCTCTGATGCTGCTCTTCCACTCTTTCCTTCATCTATGTCTTCCTTGTCCTCACAACTGGTAGGTCCCATTCATCCTGAGGTCTGTGTGACCTGCCATCTCACCCCCCGCCCCCTCCCTTTTTCTTCTGTATTCTGACTGATGTGGTCTGCCAAAATTTCCTCTCTTGTGCCAACTTCTACATCTCAGAGTAGCACTTACATCCTATATCCTCAATTAATTGTTGGCTACTTTCCAATCTCTGTCTTTCCCTATAGGTTTCACCATCTACAGCCCCTCAACTAAAACGTGTTATTCCCCTGATGTCTTAACAGATGTCCCATCAACCTCACCCCTCACATAGTCAGTGTCTCCTCTCCTTACAGATTCTGCACACAACTACTAGTATCTTTACTTTATCAGTTCAGCTAATTTTCAACATACTTCTATAGCAACACCTAGACTCTTTTCCCACATTTGACGATTCACTACTATACAGTGCTGCACCCCAAATGAAATTTCTCAGAAATATCTTCCTCAAATTAAGGCCATTGTTTGATGCTGTAATGAGCAGTCAAATGAAAACAAGAAGCTGGAAAAAAAAAGAAAGTCAACTATTTATTATTTCAAAAGTAATCACCATGGCTCAACAGTAGCCAACAATTTGGCTCGTAAGCTGTGCCACTGTGTGTCGTAGTGCCTGGCCTGGCTGCACATTTCCCCATTGCCATGGCATGCTGTCGGAGCAGCAGGAGGGAAAAACTGTGACTGTGCCACATTTAATTGGCATTACAGCTGTGATGCATACGACCTAGTTTTATATTTCACATTTCTCAAAAATAAAGGTCACAAGCAAAAGAAATTTTCAGTATTATATATTTTTTTGCGCAATGAAGACGGACCCTGTGGCCAGACACGTCATTCTGTGCTGCCTGAACTCTTTATGACATGGCCACCAGCCATAGTATTGTCTGCGCTCCTCTCTACACCGCCTAGTGCAGAGAAGCCGTCCTGAGAGTCTGTGTTCCTCCATAGACCTTCGCAAGTTCCATGCTAGTACTTGTCTTCCTGCGAACAAGCTCCTTTCCTGACTCAACGTACGATGGCGTGCCGAAAAGTAATGTCTCCGAATTTTTTACTGTGTTCTCAATATTGGTTGAGATATTACATGTCATGTACACTATGTGATCAAAAGTATGCAGACACCTGGCTGAAAATGACTTACAAGTTCATGACGCCCTCCACTGGTAATGCTGGAATTCAATATGGTGTTGACCCACCCTTAGCCTTGATGACAGCTTCCACTCTCACAGGCATACATTTAATCAAGTACTGCGAGGTTTCTTGGGGAATGGCAGACCATTCCTCACAGAGTGTTGCACTGAGGAGAGGTATTGATGTCGGTCAGTGAGGCCTGGCACATAGTCGGCATTCGAAAACATCACAAAGGTGTTCTATAGGATTCAGGTCAGGAATCTACGCAGGCCACTCCATTACAGGGATGTTATTGTCGTGTAACCACTCCACCACAGGCTGTGCATTATGAACAGATGTTTGATCGTGTTGAAATATGCAAGTGCCATTCCCGAATTGCTCTTCAACAGTGGGAAGCAAGAAGGTGCTTAAAATATCAATGTGGGCTTGTGCTGTGATAGTGCCATGCAAAACAACAAGGGGTGCAAACCCCTTCCATGAAAAACACGATCACACCATAACACCACCACCTCCGAATTTTACTGCTGGCACTACACACGCTGGCAGATAACGTTCACTGAGCATTCGCTATACTCAGTTCGGAATTCCTTTGTGATGGTCTCGATAGATGTCTGCCTATCACACATTATGACCCTCTTCAACTGTCGGTGATCTGTGTCAGTCAACATGTGAGGTTGGCCTACACGCTTTTGTGCTGTATGTGTCCCTTCACATTTCCACTTCACTGTTACATCAGAAACAGTGGACCTAGGGATGTTTAGGAGTGTGGGAATCTCACATACTGATGTATGACACAAGTGCATCCGATTACCTGACTATATTCAGTCGGTGAATTCCACAGAGTGCCCCATTCTGCTCTCTCACAATGTCTAATAACTACTGAGGTCACTGATATGGAGTACCTGGCATTACGTGGCAGTACAATGCACCTAATATGAAAAACATATGTTTTGGGGGCTGTCCAAATACTTTTGATCACACTTTCATCTAGTACAAACAATTTTGCTACGGGTTTCTTCAAGTGCTCCATGTCTACAAATTAAGCATGAAGTGTTTCTTGATGCACAGAACAATGAATCCTGTCTGTCAACGGGTGTAATTTTTTGCTCTTTCACTGTCAACTAAGTTTTTAAATTCTCTCAGTACAGCACTGTAATGTTGTTCCAAAGTAAATATGCAGTACCCATCGATTATGCAACTGCATAATAGATATTTAGAATTCTCACCCCTGCCTTTCTGTCATTTCCGTTCAGTTTTAATCCTTTAACTGCTCTGGACATGTTAACGCTACATGGTACTCTGAATATTCTGAACATGTCTACACTTAGACACGTTCAGTGTACCAGGTAGAAGAACTGGCGGCGCACGTAAACACGTTCAGAGCACACAGGGACAGGTACTAAGGCGCACGTGTTAACACGTCCAGAGCAGTTAAAGTGTTAAAGGCTTGTGACAATAGATCACTACTTTGCTTCTTTTCATGCAAACAACCACTGGACCTTTGAATGTCCTCCTTACCATGACCATATAGCAAAGGGTAAACAGCGAACTGAAGAGAACTGTGCTGACTGAAAAAATGTAACACTGCAACACTAAACGAATGTTGCTTGGTACTGCATACTTTTGAGAAGCACGGGTGAAGCCGAGACAGACAGAACATTGGCCCACGCATAACACAGGCATCTGGCTCGCTTGCGGTTTGGTACATCGTTGTCATCTCTGCTGTAACTGATAGAGTATGTACCCCAGTGTGAGACAAGACGGTCAAAGGTTTCCTGGAAAAATGCCTGCGGTTGCCTATGGAACCATGATTGTATCCGAGCATTTCTCTCTTCGTACAAAGGAAAGTGTGCCCACATATTGCCAAGGTTGTTTCAAGTACACTGTAGAAGTTTCGCTGGGGAGCCTTTACACATCCTCCACACAGTCCCAATCTCTCCTCACACGATTTCCATATTTTTGGGACACTGTGGCTGACAATTTCCTGTGGATGAAGAAATGCACACCTCAGTACAGTCATAGTTCCATAGGCAACAGCAAAGATTTTTTCCATGAAGGCAACGACTGCCTTCTCTCGCAGCGAGATACATGTATTAACAGTTATGGTATTAGTTTTGAAGTAATAAAGAGTTTATGTACTTTTTCCCAGATGCCCCATCTTCATTTGACTGCATTTTATAGTATGCTTTGTCTGCACAATTTTGTAAACTGACACAATTGTAAATAATGAAGTTTTCCAACTATCTTTTTACTAGACGACAAAAACAAATTTAATTTCACCTTTAGATTTTCTAGTTTCTCATGCTGATGAAGACAGTACGGTGTGTCTTGCAAATAACAGTTTCGTTCTGTCATACATTCACTAACCAATCTAATTCTGCTCACAGCTGCCATTCACATACAAAGTATAGTATAATCACATGTCATGTCTGAACATTGACTATTTATAGTACTGGAGAAAACATAATAAAACTACTGTTTATCTTTTGTGTTGAGAAGCTGCCTTGAAGAAAAGACTTCCACATATATACTCAGATGTGCGTCACTAATGTAAATACTTAGGTTTCTGCAGCCACTGTGTGTTTAACATTTGAAGTATTTTATAAGATGATCTGGCAGTAAACTCAAATATTTTAATGAGACCTGATATATATGACCTTATAAATTATAATGTAGACATATTATATATAAAAACAAAGATGAGGTGACTTACCGAACAAAAGCGCTGGCAGGTCGATAGACACACAAACAAACACAAACATACACACAAAATTCAAGCTTTCGCAACAAACTGTTGCCTCATCAGGAAAGAGGGAAGGAGAGGGGAAGACGAAAGGAAGTGGGTTTTAAGGGAGAGGGTAAGGAGTCATTCCAATCCCGGGAGCGGAAAGACTTACCTTAGGGGGAAAAAAGGACAGGTATACACTCGCACACACGCACATATCCATCCACACATACAGACACAAGCAGACATATGCCAGCGCTTTTGTTCGGTAAGTCACCTCATCTTTGTTTTTATATATAATTTTTCCCACGTGGAATGTTTCCTTCCATTATAATAATGTAGACATAACATGACAAAGAGAAGTCAGCAGTTATGTAAAACTGAAAATTTGACAGGCACCAGAAATGGAAAAAATCAAACCATTCTCTGTTTTTCCAACAAAGTGCAGAAATTTTAATGCTGGATTGCTGGGAGACAACAACAAAGAGAATACTACTGATGGTGCTTCAGAGATATAATATTTTGGAAATAAGTAAATTATTTGCCTAAATGTAATAACTTTTTACGAAAAATGGCATTGCTATATGGAAGCAAAATAGTGCTGTAAGTGTGATCTGTTCTGCAAAATTCATTAAACCATTTTTCAAAAAAGAGCCTCATCCACAGAAATAAGCAATGTATGTCTAAAAATGTAATTAATTTCAAGTTTAGTAAATCTGTTAGCATTTTAGAACTTTCATTTGTCAACTGTTTGTATATCGAAAGGAAAATTTGTGAGACAAAAATATAATATTTTAATATGTTTAAATATTATTTGCACAAAGTTATTATTCCTTCCTTGGGGAGGTAAGAGGGATGGGTTGGAGAAGGTTAGAAAAGAAGGGTCATCTCTCTCATTCTGGGGGCTGAGTGACCTGCCATTGTCTAATTGTGGCCAACGAATTTCTCCTCTTGAAGGTAAGTACTGGATGCTAACTCTGGATCATCAATTTATAACTGTTCAAGATTGGTGGTTTGTTTCTGTAGAATTTGGTCCAACAAGATATCCAGCTTCCTCACAGAACACCTGGATCTGGAAAATCGGTGTGAAAATAGTCTCTTACAGAATATGACTTGCTTTTCTTTTTGCTCACTAATGTAACTTCTTGTTGTTGTGGTCTTCAGTCCAGAGACTGGTTTGATGCAGCTCTCCATGTTACTCTTTCCTGTGCAAGCCTCTTCATCTCCAAATAACTGCTGCAAGCTACATCCTTCTGGCCTCCCTCTACGAGTTTTACCATCCACACTTCCCTCCAATATTAAATTGGTGATCTCTTGATACCTCAGAATGTGTCCTACCAACTGACCCCTTCTTCTAGTCAAGTTGTGCCACAAATTCCTCTTCTCCCCATTTCTATTCAGTACCTTCTCTTTAGTTACGTGATCTACCAATCTAATCTTCAGCATTCTTCCATAGCACCACATTTCAAAAGCTTCTATTCTCTTCTTGATCAAACCATTTATCATCCATGCTTCATGCCCATACATGGCTACAATCCATACAAATACATTCAGAAAAGACTTCCTGGCACTTAAATCTATACTCAGTGTTAACAAATTTCTCTTCTTCAGAAATGGTTTCCTTGCCATAGCCAGTCTACGTTTTATATCCTCTGTGCTTCGACCATCCTTAGTTATTTTGCTCCCCAAATAGCAAAACTCATCTACTACTAATATTTTCAAAGTCAAGTTAAAGTGAATATTTGCAATACTGACTGAGCCCACGTGTCTGGAGTGCGAGGGGGGGAGGGGGGGCAGAGGGGGGGGGGGAGGGGGGGACCTGGGTTATTTAACATCTTCTGCATTACCAGGCAAAGGGTGTACCAATGATTGCACTTGAAATGATAGTCTACAAATTCCTCTATTAATAAACAGCCAATCTGTTGGTGTAGTCCTCCAACTGAGCAAATATACCACTCCTAGTAACATTATTTTGACAGGATATTTAACTCTAACCTCCTTTATTTCTTGTATTCTGGTGTTCTTCTTAATGATAAAAGCTTCTCTAAAACCTAAATAAGGTCTTTTCTGATACTCAAAAACAGCACTTGAACAGATAGCTTCTTCTACACACATTAGAACGAAATGAAGGGGACAGTTGGCATTTGATATTTTGATGGGAGAAGTGTCATTACAGCTGTGAATATACCATGATCTTATTGCAAGAACTGTACAGGCATTCGCTTTGAATGACACAGGGCAACTAAGGAAAACCTGAAACAGATTGACCAAATAAATATTGGAACCCTGTCCAGTGCCTCATCCATTACAGCGAACTTCTCAGTACACGAGAGATGACTGGCAATGTATTGTATTTCCAGGTGGAGTCACTTTAAGTTGGACCACAATGAAGAGTGGTTAGGCACAAAATGAAGCTATACATACTCTCATATTCCAGCATATTATTGAAACAATCAGAAGGACTGTACGTACAGAGTGTCTCTGATGTCATCAGAACAACACTAAAGTACACTTCGCCTTGACAGATAAAGCACGGGTGCTGTGACGGCCATAGTCACAATCATTTCGATCTATTTTTCAAACAAGACAATGCCCCTTATGATGGCTAGAATGTTGCAGCTTTCTTCACTGCCCAATACGTTTTTAATCAAATTTGTGTGGGAAGTTACCAGGATCAGTAGCAGACTGGGCTACAGCTTGTAAATGCTTTTTTGCTACATTTAAACTGGTTAGTAAACAAATATAAAGTCTTGATAAACAAGGTGATTTATTCTTTTTAGCAATAAAAACTTCCTTGGTTTCTTGTCACGTGAGATCACAGAGTGAGTAAAATGTGTTCTGAAAAGGTACTATCTCTTTATTATGTCTGGTGAAGCGCCGGCGTACCACAGTCCACCTCTTATGCAGGTATCGGTACCAAGCATTTAAATCTCATAACATCTGCTCCACAACAGTTTTAACAGCAGCCTGGCTGATTGTCTACATAGCTGACAACTAGTGTCCGCTATCCACCATTGTCCTATGCACTGAAAAATGCTGTCTCTCTCGTCTCGTTTCTTGAAAGGCTGTTTGCCAAACTGCATTGAAGGCAAAACCCTTATCTCAATTAACAATATACAAGGCCACTAGTATCTTGATTGCACCCTTAATAATTATTTCCCAGGAATCATTAGCTGAGCAGATGACATATGTTTGAAACTGAACACATGTTCTTCCATTAAGCAGTGTTCAGTCAATGCAGGTTTCTTTTACTTGCTTGAGTAAGGATGAAAATAAATCTGCATTGGCAAAGCACAGCTTCACAGAAAAGCACATGCTCAATTTTCCATAACTGAATCATGGAAATTTTGCTGTCATTGTTCCAGTCTTCATATACGAAGGTTGATGCAACTCACCATGCAATTATATCATGCGCAAGCTGCTTCATCTCTGCGCAGTTACCGCAACCTACCTATATTTGAGCCTGCTTACTGTATTCAAACCTTTGTCTGCTCCTACAACCTTTACTCCCCACACTCTCTCTCATTACAAAATTAATGGTTCCTTAATGTCTCAAGACATCCCATCAACCAATCCCTTCTTTTGTCAAACTGTGCATTTCTTTTCTTCTCCAATACATTACTTACCTCTTTGTTAGTTGTTTAATCTAACTTATCTGAATTTCAACATTATTTTCTTGTCTAAACTGCTTGGTGCCCATGTTTCACTCCAACTGAAGGCTGTATTTTACTCTATAGGTGCCTAAACTAATGTTGTGTTCATACTACTGCCATTTCATTAACAATCAAAATAAGATTGGGATAAGTAAATAATTAGACAAATCACTGTAAGCAACTAGTGAGGACTACCAGGGAGGGCCTCTTTCTGATAGAATTCCAGTTTAAGAGATCATTTTAGGGGGAGTGCTCCATGAATAAACAGTCACATGTACAAAAGTTTCTTTGTTAAAATTTGAACAATGTAGGAAAAGACAAAAGAAGACACATTAAGTTGCAGACAGGCAAAATTAAAAGATGCTTACATACGCTTTCAGGTCATAGCCTTCATCATTAAGAGAGAGAACACACCATTCACAGACACAAGCAAACACACCTCATGGACACAAGACAATCAACTCCAGCATCTCAGGCCAGAATGCAACAATCATGTGGGATGCAAGCAGCAGTCTGAGGGGACAGGCTGGGTGGGTGGATTGGGCAGGTTCTGTACCTGGGTGTTCCACAGGGATATGTTCCTTTTGGCAAGAGGTTGGGATTGGAAATGGCATAGGGATGGACTAGGATGTGGTGGAGGTTGGGTGAGTGATGGACCACCACTTAGGAGGGGTGGGAAGTATGTCGGGTAGGATGCCCCTCATTTCAGGGTATGATGGTAGGTAATCAAAGCCCTATCAAAGGATGCAGTTCAGTTATTCTAGTCTGGAGTGATATTGGGTGACGAAGGAGACACTCCTTTGTGGCTGATTCTTGAGGGTGGTGGGAGGATTGGGGTGAGGGGAAATGGCACAAGAGATCTGTTTGTAGAGTAGGTCTGTAGGATACTGCCTGTCTGTGGAGGCCTTGGTGAGACCCTCCTCAGCATACCGAGCAAGTGAATTTTTGTCACTCCAGATATGCTCCCTCCAAGTGGCCAAACTGCATGGGAGAGATTTTTTGGTGTGAAAGGGATTACATCTGTCAAAATGCAGGTACTGTTGGTGGGTCTAATGTGGACAAAGATGTGAATGAAGCCATCAGAGAGGAGGTGGTCATTTAGAAATGTGGCACGCTGGGTTCAAGAGGATCACGTGAAGTGGATGGGAGAGAAGGTGTTGAAGCTGTGAAGGAATGAAGATAGGATGTCTCGGTCCTGAGCCCAGATCATGAAGATATCATCAATGAACCTGAACCAGACTAGGGGTTTGGTGTTTTGGGAGGCTACATAGCCCATAAAAAGGTTGGCATAGAAGGGTGCCATGCGGGTTAAGAGGATCAAAGTAGTAATGTGTATGAGGCATGAGGTAGTGAGTTTGGATTCTGAAAGACACTGGGAAAGGCAGTGTTCAATAGTGATACGACCACAGGCACAAGGGATGTCGGTGCACAGAGGGGCGGCGTCAACAGTGACAAGTAGGGATCCAGGAGATAAAGGTGTGGGGATAGGAGAGAGTTGGTGAAGGAAGTGGTAGATGTCTTTGACGTGAGGGGCTAGATTACGGGCAACTGGTTGAAGGTGTAAGTCAATGAGGGCCAAAATTCTTTCAGTGGGGCCACAATAAACAGCCAGGATTGTTGGGGTTTGTGGATTTTGGGGGGATGTAGAAGGCGGGTGCGCAGCGCGTCATAGGGGTGAGGAGGGAAATGGATTCAAGGGAGATGTTCTAGGAATGGCCTAAGGATTTAAGCAGGGCTTGGAGGTTGTGTTGGACTTCTGGGATGGGATAAGTCTGGCAGAGTTTTATTTGTGCCTGTCTGCAACTTAACTTTATGGTATGTAGTGATCTGTCTTTTCTTACATTGTTGATATTCCTACCTGGAGGTTCCATCATTTAATTTTGTTAAAACTTGTATTTATGATGAAAATGAAAAAGCGCCTGGAAAATACTGGCATTGTCAAACATCTCCACAGTCACAGAAAGGGTGAAAGAAAAAATACAGTAGATCCTGTCATAAGTCAATAATGCAACATTGCAGAAGCACAAAATTAGAACCGAGTGAGATGGCGGAGTGGTTAGAACACTGGACTCACATTTGGGAAAATGACAGCTCAAACCCGCGTCCGGCCATCTTGATTTAGGTTTTCTGTGATTTCCCTAAATCACTTCAGGCAAATGCTGGGATGGTTCCTTTGAAAGAGCACGGTCGACTTCCTCACTCATCCTTCCCTAATCTGATAGAATCGATGACCTCACTGTTTGGTTCCCTCCCCCAAGTTAGCCAACCAACCTCACAAAACTATAGTCCAAACTAAATAAGGAGTATATTTGAAGAATGAAAGGGAAAGTGAGGTAGTTACAGACAAAATGTTAGCTCATTTAGAAAGGGAATGATTCTTCAAAGGAAACACTCTAACATTTGCCTGAAGGGAGTTACGAAAACCATAGAAAGCTTTAGTCTGAATAAACAGATAGGAGCTTCACCCTCCTCTTCTCTCAAATGAAAGTCTAGTGCTTCGATCACTGTTTCATCTTACTCTGTGCAATACACAACCATAAAAGGAAAATTTTCAGTCTAAATGGAATGCAATGATGTCTCAATTAGCAGATAAAATTTATTTCAGTAATTGTGAATAAGAGGAGGTATTTCTTCAATGAAGAAACTTTACCTGTAACATACACTGTGAAATTTGCTATGAGACACGCCTTGCTGCCTACATAATGCTAATTCCATTCAATTGATAATTGTTTCAGATGATCACAGGATGTCAGCTTGTGACTATAACATACAGCAGCATCCTCACAGCCTGTAAACCTAACGAAACTGGGGCAGACATGGTAACAATGGCTATTTTTCTTTTTGGGCTGACAGAGAACAAGCAACTTATTTCCTTTCAGGCAAAGGCATGATTGGTCAAACTACAAACTCTAATAAAAAAAAGTCTCTAACATTGAGAGACACAGACACTTTATATGCTTTAATGATTATAATTGATTTATTGTTTCATTAAGACCATCATCTGCTTGATTGCTTGCCCAGCCTAATAAATCTTTTCTTCTG
This sequence comes from Schistocerca serialis cubense, assembly GCF_023864345.2. Lineage (NCBI taxonomy): Eukaryota > Metazoa > Arthropoda > Insecta > Orthoptera > Acrididae > Schistocerca > Schistocerca serialis. Next base: position 38,984,359 of record NC_064649.1, on the reverse strand, counting down.
TAAATTACATGAATATCACATAATAAGTAGTAATAATTCAATAATATAGTGAATGCAGTCCATTTGGTTCCCATTTGGTTCATTTAAAAAATGCAGCTGTCACATTTAGAAGACTGAAGAATGCCTCTGTGTATGAAAGCATGTTTAGGGAATAAATAACATTCCCAAGAACCTACTAATAACTAAAGCATGATAAGCAGGTAGAAGAGAACACTTCAAACCAGAAAGATAAGAGAGTCATTCAACAAAGATGATACAAAACTGCAACCATCAGAACCAAACAACTATCTTTTATCATGTGCAATGTCCTTTAAATATTGAATATTAAATCAAGCATGTGCAACTGGCTCGACAACAAAACAGCATGGGGTTTTCAGAGAATGAAACCTAACATACCAACAAATGATCCTTCGGCATATCTCAGTGGGCTAGGAGTTTCAGTAATTTTGGCTGTCCACAAACAAGCAATATCTCTATGACGATTTACAAATCTAACTTTGCTTGCACAAAATCACCAACACTAGCGATAAATATTTTTATCCTACAGCCAGCCATGTTGTCAGAGGTAGAGTAGCACTTCAGATATTTTTGAGTCCTCTGTCCCCGAGTGGTTTGTTGTGGACTGCAACGAATTCCTCTTTTGTGCCAATGTCTTCATCTCGGAGTAGCAATTGCAACCTACATACTGAATTGTTTGTTGGATGTATTCCAGTCTCTGTATTCGTTAATAATTTTTGCCCTCTAGTACCATGGAAGTTAGTTCCTGAGGCCTTGACTCATGTTTTATCATCCTGTCTCTTTTTCTTGTCAGTTTTCCATACATTCCTTTCTTCGTCGATTCTGCAGGAAACCACCTCATTCCATGCCTTATCAGTCCATCTAATTTTCAACATTCTTCTGTAGCACCATGTCCCAAATGCTTCAATTCCCTTCTGTTCCATACAATGGTGTGCTCCAGCTGTACAAACAACTGACAGAGTTGAAAACAAATAAATCTTCAGGGCCTGATGGAATCTCAATTTGGTTTCTCAAAGAGTACTCTACAGCACTGGCCCCTTATTTAGCTTGCATTTATTCACAAAAAATTGCATGTAACTTCTGTGTATAAGAAGGGCAAAAGAACAGACCTGCAAAATTACAGACCAATATCCCTAACATTAGTTTGCTGCAGAATCTGAATATAATACATTTTCTTGAGACTGAGAAGCTTATGTCAACGAATCAGCATGGTTTTAGAAATCATCACTCGTGGGAAACACAGCTTGCCCTTTTCTCACGATATACTGAGAACTATGGATGAAGGGTGACAGGCAGATTCTCCAGCATCTGACGCAGTGCCCCATTGCAGGCTGTTAATGAAGGTATGAACATACGGAATAGGATCACAGATATGAGAGTGGCTCAAAGAATTCTTAAGTTACAGAATCCACAATGTTGTCCTTGACAACGAATGTTTATCAGAGACAAGAGTATTATCAGGGATGCCCCACAGAAATGTGATAGGACTGGTATTTTTTTCTATATGCATAAAATGATTTGGTGGACAGAGTGGGCAGCAATCTGTAGTAGTTTGCTGATGATGCTGTTTTGTACGGTAAGATGTTGAAGTTGACGGACTGTAGGAGGATACAAGATAACTTACACAAAATTTGTAGTTGGTGTGATGAATGGCAGCTAGCTTGAAATTTAAAAAAAATTGAGTTAATGCAGATGAGTACAGAAAACAAGCCCACAATGTCCAGATACAGCATTAGTAGTGTCCTGTTTGACATAGTCACATCATTTAAATATTTGGGTGTAATGTTACCAAGCAATATGAAATTGAACGAGCATATGTAGACTGAGGTATGAAAGGCAAATGGTTCACTTCAGTTTATTGGGAGAATTCTAGGAAAGTGTGGTACATCTGTAAAGAAGAGCACATATAGGCCGCTAGCCCGACCTGTTCTTGAGTACTGCTCGAGTGTTTGGGATCAATACCAGGTCAGATTTAAGGAAGGCACTGAAGCAATTCCGAAGCAGGCCTGCTACATTTGTTACTGGTAGGTTCGAACAACAAGCAAGTGTTAAGGAGATGCTTCATGAACTCAAGTGAGATTTCCTCGAGGGAAGACAACGTTCTTTTCAAAGAACACCATTGAGAAAATTTAGAGAACCAGCACCTGGAGCTGAATGCAGAACAATTATGTAGCCTCCAACATACATAGCGCGTAAGGACCACAAAGATAAGACACAAGAAATTAGGGCTCATGTGGAGGCATAGAGACAGTCGTTTTTCCCTCATTATATTTGAGTGGAACAGGAAAGGAAATGATTAATAGTGGTATGCATCACCCTCCACCATGCATCGTAAGGTGGGTTGCAAAGTATCAATGTAGAAGAAGTTGTAGATACATTCTCAGAAATTTCTTCCTCAAAGTAAGACAGTGTTTAATAATAGTAGACTTCTCTTGGCCAGGAATGCCCACTTTTCCTCTGCTAGTCTTCTTTTTATACTGTCGTTCCTTCACCTGTCATGAGTTATTTTGCTTCCGAGATAACAGAAATCCTTAGCTTCATCTACTTTGAGATCAGCAATTTTGATGTTAAGGTTCTTGCTAATCTCATTTCAGCCACTTCTCGTTACTTTTGTCTTCTGGTTTTCTCTCAATCCATATCCTGTATTTGTCAGACTGTTCATTAAATTCAGCAGATCTCGTAATTCTTCTTTACCTTCACTGAGAATAGCAATGTCATCAATTTTGCAACTGATATTCTTTCACCATGAATTCTATCCCACTCTTGAATCTTCCTTTCCTTTCCATCATTGCTTCTTTGATTTATAAATTAAACAGTAGGGGCAAAAGACTGTACCCTTGTCTTACACTCCTTTTTAATCAGAGCATTTCATTCTTGGTCTTGTAATTGTTCCCTCTTGGTTCTTGTACGCACTTTATATTACCTGACTTTTCCTATAGCTTACTCCTATTTTTCTCAGAATTTTGAACATCTTGCATCACTTTCATTCCTGCACCTTTTTTTTCCAGATCGCCAAATCCTATGAACGTGTCTTTTCTCCAGTCTTGTTTCCATTATCAAATGCATCAGAACTGCTCCTCTGGTACCTTTACCTTTCCTACAGAAAGAAGATTGTCATCTAACAGATCTTTAATTTTCTTTTCCATTCCACTGTATATTATTCCTGTCAGTACCTTGGATGCGTAAGCTGTTAAGCTGATTATGCAATAATTCTCGCACTTGTCAGCTACTGCTCTCCTCAGAATTGTGTCGATCATATTTTTCCAAAACTCTGATGGTATGTCGCCAGTCTTATAGCTTCTGCACATCAACTTGAATAATCATTTGGTTGCCACTTCCCCAACGATTTTAGAAATTCTGCTGAATGTTATCTATCCATTCTACCTAATTTGATCTTAATATTCTCAAAGCACTTTTTAATTCTGACACTAATACTGGATGTATCTCTTCCATATCAACTCCAATTGCTTCTTTTATCACATCATAGGAAAATTCTTCCTACTCATACAGACCTTCAACGTACTCCTTATGCCTATCCGTTCTCTCCTTTGTGTTCAGTGGAGGAATTCCCATTACACTGTTAATGTTGCCCTCTTTGCTTTTAATTTCGCCAAAGGTTGTCCTGAATTTTCTACGTGCTGGATCAGTCCTCCTGACAACCATTTATTTTCTGATTTCTTCACATTTTTCTGTACCCAGTTCACCTTGGCTTACCAGCACTTCATATTTTATTTCATTCATGAGTGTTTTCTATTGCTGTATTTCTGTCTTTTCCTGAACATTATTGTGCTTCCTTCTTTTGTTGATCACTTGTGAAGTATTTCTTCTGTTACCCAATGCTTCCTCCCAGTTACCTTTATAAAACTAATGTTTCAAACAATGGAAACTCCAGGCAGCAATATTAACAATGTATGAAAAGACAAATTGCTACTTACCATAAACAAGACACGTTAAGTTGCAGACAGGCACTATTATAAGACACTTACATTAAAATTTCAGCCACAGCCTTCATCAGAAAAAGATAACACACAGCATTCATACACACAGTCAAGCACACCTCACGCATACATGACTGCCAACTCCAGCATCTCAAGCCAGAATGCAGCTATCATATGGGATGCAACCACCAATGTGGAAGGGGAAAGGGAAGGGGAAGGGGAAGAGATAGTAGTGTATGGGTGGGGAGAAAGACGAATGCTGTTTAGTGGAGTGTGCAGGGACTAGACTGCCAACAGGAGGAGGTTGTGGGGCAAGGAGTTGGGAAAAAAAAGGGGGGCCGAAAAAGGAGAGGAGCGGGAAAAGATAGGCGACTGCATTGGCAGAGGGTGGTAAGTAAACAGCAGTGAAAAAAGAGAGGAGCGGGAAAAGATAGGTGGATGCGTTGGCAGAGGGTGGCAAGTAAACAGAGTGGGAGACAAGATATGGGAGGAGATGGTAGGGCAGAGAGGGTGGAATCTGTTGGGTGAGGGGTGTGGGGACAGCATGTTCCCGTAGGTTGAGGCAGGGATCATTATGGGAGCGGGGAATATGTTGTAAGGATAACTCCCATCTGTGCATTTCAGAACAGCTGGTGGTGGAGGGAAAGATCCAGATGGCTCAGGTAGTGAAGCAGCCACTGAAATCAAGTATGTTATGTTCAGTTGCAATCACTCTGGCAATGGCCATTCATCCCAGTGGACAGATGATTGGCAGTCATACCAACCAGCTCTGCAATGGGCATTTATATTGGTATGACTATCAACCAGCTGTCCACCAGGATGACCGGCCTCTGCCAAACTATGGGCAAGAGCAAAGTAGACCATCCTGTAGCACAACATGCAGCTGAATGTAACATACTTCAATTGTTGCTTCACTACTTGAGCCATCTGGATCCTTCCCTCCACCACCAGCTATTATGAACTTCACAGATGGGAGTAATCCTAACAACATGTTCTCCACTCCAGTAATTATCCCAGTCTCAACCTACAGTAGCATACTGCCCCCACACCCTCCACCCAGCAGTTTCTACCCTCTCTGTCCTAGCATCTCCTCTCAAATCTTGTCTCCCACTCTGTTTACTTGCCACCCTCTGCCAACGCACCCACCTATTTTTTCCTGCTCCTCTCCTTTTTCACTGTTTTTCTCCCCACCTCCCTGCCCTACAACCTCCTGATGCTGTGCCTATTGGCATTCAAGCCCTGCACAGTCTACCAGGCAGAACTTCCATTCCCCCCAACCGAACACTACTATCCCTTTCCCTTCCCCACCCCGTCCAGATTGCTGCTTGCATCCCACATGATAGATGCACTATGGCCCAGGCGGCTTGTGTGTATGATTGGTGTGTGTTTCTCTTTTGCTGATGAAGGCTGAGACAGAGAGCTTATGTAAATGTATTTTAATCATGCCTGTCTGCAACTTAACGTATCTTTTTCATGGTAAGTACCAATCTGTCTTTTCCTACGTTGTTAATGCTGTTAATGCATATGTTTTTGTCTTTCCAATATCTGTGATTGCTCTTTTTAAGAGATGTTCACTCCTTTCCTAATGAACAGTCTTCTGTGTTATTCCTTACAAAGGAATTCACATCTACTTCAGCCATAAGCAAGATCAAAATAATAAAGGAAAGAGCAAATGTAATCAATTATCATACAGTTAATGAACTGAGCAGTCAACGTGCATTAAAACATGGCCAAAATCATTGTATAAGAGAAAAAATTTCCAGCATCATCTGCCATTTTTTCCCATGCCAGTTTTAGACAGTTACAGCTTCATTTTAACCACAAACATTGACTTAATTCACTTCAAGCTTCACAAACTGTGGCATATCAGAGTATTAGCTCATAGCAAACCAAAGAGACTGTCTGCATACTTTATCCAAGCACACACAAGAATCATAAAAGAAGGTTGTATACATGGAAGACTCCTGGAGATACTAGAAGGTATCAGATACATTACATAATGGTAAGACAGAGATTTAGGAACCAGGTTTTAAATTTTAAGACATTTCCAGGGGAAGATGTGGACTCTGACCACAATCTATTGGTTATAAACTGTAGATTAAAACTGAAGACACTGCAAAAAGGTGGGAATTTAAGGAGATAGGACCTGGATAAACTGAAAGAACCAGAGGTTGTACAGAGTTTCAGGGAGAGGATAAGGGAACAATTGATGGGAATGGGGGAAAGAAATACAGTAGACGAAGAGTGGGGAGCACTGAGGGATGAAGTAGTGAAGGCAGAAGAGGATCAAGTAGGTAAAAAGACGAGGGCTAGTAGAAATCATTGGGTAACAGAAGAAATATTGAATTTAATTGATGAAAGGAGAAAATATAACAATGCAGTAAATGAAGCAGGCAAAAAGGAATACAAACGTCTCAAAAATGAGATCGACAGGAAGTGCAAAATGGCTAAGCAGGGATGGCTAGAGGACAAATGTACGGGTGTAGAGGCTTATCTCACTAGGTGTAAGATAGATGCTGCCTATCGGAAAATTAAAGAGACCTTTGGAGAAAAGAGAGCCACTTGTATGAATATCAAGAGCTCAGATGAAGGGAAAGCAGAAAGGTGGAAGGAGTATATAGAGGGTCTGTACAAGGGCAATGTACTTGAGGACAATATTATGGAAATGGAAGAGGATGTAGGTGAAGATGAAATGGGAGATACGATACTGCGTGAAGAGTTTGACAGAGCACTGAAAGACCCAAGTTGAAACATTGCCCCGGGAGTAGACAACATTCCATTAGAACTACTGACGGCCTTGGGAGAGCCAGTCCTGACAAAACTCTACCATCTGGTGAGCAAGATGTATGAGACAGGCGAAATACCCTCAGACTTCAAGAAGAATATAATAATTCCAATCCCAAAGAAAGCAGGTGTTGACAATTGTGAAAATTACTGAACTATCAGTTTAATAAGTCACAGTTGCAAAATACTAACGCGAATTCTTTACAGACGAATGGAAAAACTGGTAGATGCCGACCAAGGGGAAGATCAGTTTGGATTCCGTAGAAATGTTGGAACACGTGAGGCAATACTGACCTTATGACTAATCTTAGAAGAAAGATTCAGGAGAGGCAAACCTACATTTCTAGCATTTGTAGACTTAGAGAAAGCTTTTGACAACGTTGAATGGCATACTCTCTTTCAAATTCTAAAGGTGGCAGGGGTAAAATACAGGGAGCGAAAGGCTATTTACAATTTGTACAGAAACCAGATGGCAGTTATAAGAGTCGAGGGGCATGAAATGGAAGCAGTGGTTGGGAAGGGAGTGATGGTTGGTTTTTGGGGAAGGAGACCAGACAGCGTGGTCATCGGTCTCATCGGATTAGGGAAGGATGGGGAAGGACGTCGGCCGTGCCCTTTCAGAGGAACCATCCCGGCATTTGCCTGGAGTGATTTAGGGAAATCACGGAAAACCTAAATCAGGATGGCCGGACGCGGGATTGAACCGTCGTCCTCCCGAATGCGAGTCCAGTGTCTAACCACTGCGCCACCTCGCTCGGTGGGAAGGGAGTGAGACAGGGTTAAAGCCTCTCCCCGATGTTATTCAATATGTATATTGAGCAAGCAGTAAAGGAAACAAAAGAAAAATTCGGAGTAGGTATTAGAATACATGGAGAAGAAATAAAAACTTTGAGCCTCGTCGATGACATTGTAATTCTGTCAGAGACAGCAAAGGACTTGGAAGAGCAGTTGAATGGAATGGACAGTGTCTTGAAAGGAGGATAGAAGATGAACATTAACAAAAGCATAACGGGGATAATGGAATGTAGTCGAATTAAGTCGGGTGATGCTGAGCGAATTAAATTAGGAAATGAGACACTTAAAGTAGTAAAGGAGTTTTGCTATCTGGGGAGCAAAATAACTGATGATGGTCGAAGTAGAGAGGATATAAAATGACAAGGAAAGCATTTCTGAAGAAGAGAAATTTGTTAACATCAAGTACAGATTTAAGTGTCACGCAACTTTTCTGAAAGTGTTTTTATGGAGTGTAGCCATGTATAGAAGTGAAACATAGACAATAAATAGTTTGGACAAGAAGAGAATAGAAGCTTTCGAAATGTGGTGCTACAGAAGAATGCTGAAGATTAGATGGGTAGATCACATAACAAATGAGGAGGTATTAATAGAATTGGGGAGAAGAGTAGTTTGTGGCACAACTTGACAAGAGGAAGGGACAGGTTGGTTGGACATGTTCTGAGGCATCAGGGGATCACAAATTTAGCATTGGAGGGTAAAAATCCTAGAGGAAGACCAAGAGATGAATACACTAAGCAGATTCAGAAGGTTGTAGGCTGCAGTAAGTACTGGGAGATAAAAAGCTTGCACAGGATAGAGTAGAATGCAGAGCTGCATCAAGCCAGTCTCAGGACTGAAGACCAAAGCAACAACAACATGAATGACAGGTGACATTCAATTATCTTTTTTTCTTTTATGTGGAGAAGCCCATAGAGATATGCTAAGCTTTCAAACAATGTCTTTCCTCTCAGGTAACTAACAAAAACACACACAAAACTATACTATTCTAGCATTAAGGCAAATTAGGGTGAATTTTATAATAGCAGATTGCTACTTCTTCTTCTGCTCAGAGGTTTCTGTTCTTGATAAGTGACCTAGGAAAGAAAGATGGGGTTAAGTTGGAGATAGGAATTCCCGGGAGATAAACAGGAGATGTTTGGGTGGTAGTAGGGGAGGAATACAACTGTATGGACATCTGATCTGGGAGGGACAATATTCAGTGTTAACTTCCAGTCACTTTTGGTCAGAGGTGTTGTAGTGTCTGTTTTAAGACTGTGGACAGCTACTCAAAAGATAAACCTTCAATTTTTTTTTCAGAAATAAATTGCAGTAATTTAGAGAAAATCTTAGTCATGATGGACTGATTAGCATTCAATTTGGAGAGCACTACTTTCAGTGGTACCCTATTTTACATGAGGAGCATTCTTTCGTGCCTTCTCACACCTGTACTGCCACAGTCTTAGGAGCTGAGGCTGTGACAGTACGACCATCAGTCCAGAGAAAGATAAAAATAACTCTTGAAAATATGTAAAAGGTATTTCAAATCATTCTGCAGCAATGAGACTAAAGAAGATGAGAGAGAAAGATGAATAACCTAGTATAAGGTGTGTTTTCAAAAGTTGTGTCCTTGTGCGTAAGAAAATACGAAGATCTCACACAGACATTGCAGCATACTTTCTCTAGTCTCATGATGTTCATGACTGACGATGATAATTCATTTTGAATCAACAGCTGCAGCCATCCAATGAACACCAGATGCCAAAATGATATGTGAAATGGGGGACACATCCATCAATAGTTCATTTAAGTGTGTGTTACTTTGATCACACATTTTCCAACAACCAAAGGCAGTCACTGACAAAAGATGTACTTACAAGCCCTATTTGATGGTCTATGTCTAGAAAAACCACAACTATTATAAGTGGGAATGTGCAAAGTCGATGCAACAGGATTTAGAATCATTCTCTCAAGTTATTCCAGACAAACAACAAAACTGTTACTACTACTACTACTACTACTACTACTACTACTAATAATAATAATAATAATAATAATAAGCTCGTGTGCAGTTTACATTCATTACAGCCCCATGTGGGGGGTGGGGGCAGGGGTGGAAGAAAAAAGAAACCTCCTATCAATAACATAATAGGGAAAATTTGATACCAGTGAACATATGAAGTTCATGTCATTATTACATTTTGCACAGAGACATACTTCAAATGAAATATTTTGTTACAGAAACAGTAATTGTTCCTTAACTTGGTGCTAGGGAGGTATCATGGTGACTTAATATGCACTATGTACAGCATGGGATACGACATGATTGTGCCACTTCTACTGAAAAAGCACTATCAAGTGTTACTCAGGTTTTTTTTTTCCTTCTTCTAATGGAGAGAAACAATCTGAAATCTAAAGTGATGTGCCAGAACATTATGACTACTGGTCAAGGCAGTGTTGAACTCTGCCTGGTGCTGTTTGAGGCACAAAACACAATAAGGAAAATATACAAGTGGAGCAGAGAGAAATGGGGAATAATTCTAGCAATGATACAGGCCACAAATGAGTTACCATTCTAACAATGATACAGGAATTTTATTACAAATGGGTTTCCATTACAATAACAGTATGTGTCAAAAATGGGGAATTTCTCTAACACAAAGAACTTTGACAAAGAGCAGATTATTACGTACTGGCACCTGGTCGACTGAACACGTGCCACTGTCACGAGTATCTGTGGAAAGTGGTTGACAGGTGGAACCCACGAGTAGGCGACAGGTGGTGGATGCCACACCACCTCAGAGGCTAGGACCATGAATTGATGGAAATGTGTCACCTTGTAGGAGGAATCACATTTCCTGATACAACAGACTGATGGTAGTGTGCAGATATGCCATCATCCAGGTGAATGGGTGTTCAAAACATGCAACACACCACGGATGCAGCCTGTGGGAGACGATTTACACCGGGGGGGGGGGGGGGGGGGGGGGGGGGGGACATTCACCTAGGTTTCCTTGTAACCTGTGGTAGTAATCAAAGCCACTATGACAGCTATGCACTACTATACCGAACAAGGTGACACAGTGGTTAGCAGACTGACAAACCTGCGTCCGACCATAAAGATTTGAGTTTTCTGTGATTTCCCTAAAGCGCTCCAGCCAAATGCCGAGATGGTTCCTTTGACAGGACATGGCCAATTTCCATCCCCCTCCAAGCTTGTGCTGAGTCTCTAATGACCTTGATGGTGATGGGACATCAAACCCAATTTTTCTTCTTTTTTTTAGGTGCAGGCTATGTGAACATCAATGTGGACTACCTGCATTCCTTCAAGCTTGGTGACTTCGTTGATGGCGAAGACACCTTCCATCACGGTAACTGTCCATATCACTACATCAGACACATACTACAGCAGTTTGAGGAGCAAGACAGTAAACACATGTCGACATCTTGGCATCTTTTTTGATTTAACTAAGGTGTCTGATTGTGTTGACCACAAAATATGAGCCAACTCGACAGATTTCGACACATGTCACAGATCTGCATACAATATCATCCATTCTTACCTTCAATACAGGAAAACATTAAACTAAAGGTACTGAGGTGGCCACCCAATGGTTATAAATGGGCACAGCAGACAATGTCTCAGTAGCTCAGTAGGATTTGGAATGTTATGCACACGAAAATGATGCTTTGTTTGAACAAACTAAGACAGAGACAGGACCTAGGTCTATTACAGACCACAGTTTATATGAGAATCAAAGGAGTGAAGGCGCTCCATTTCACTGGTCGATAGGGGGAGGGGGAGGGGGGGGGGGGGGTGAGAGAGAGAGAGAGAGAGAGAATATTCATATATCCATCCCTTGAGAAAGCCTTGCTGCTGATAATTTGGTGTGTGCAAGGCAATGTACTTGTGCATTTACTGATTCAAGAGTTACCAGGACACTTCATACAGCTGATACAGGTACAAGCTTTATTTACACTGAGACCTCCTAATATCGTGTCGGACCCCCTTTTGCCTCGCATAATACAGCAACTCGATGTGGCATGGACTCCACAATTTGTTGGAAGTCCCCAGCAGAAATATAAATTTTTAACTGCAAACACGGCCAATATAAGGAGCTGCAAATCAAAATATGGAGAAATATCTAGCATTGCTGCCTCTACAGCCATTCATAATTGAGACAGTGTTACCAGTGCAGGATTTTGTGCACAAACAAAAGTCTGATGGGATTCATGTCACATGATCTGCATAGCCATATCATTCATTTGAACTGTCCAGAATGTTCTTAAAACCAATTACGGACATTATGGCCTGGTGACATGTCGCATTTTGATCCATAAACACTGCGTCGTAGTCTGCAAACGGGAAGTACATGAATGGCTGCAAATGGTCTCCAAGGGGCTGAACATAACCATTTCCAGTCAATGATCAGTTCAGGTGGCCCAAAGGACCCATCCATGTAAAAATAGCCCACACCATTATGGAGCAGCTGCCAGCTTGCACAGTGCCTTGTTGGCAACTTAGATCTATGGCTTCATGGGGTCTGCACCATACTCTAACCCTACCATCAGCTCTTACCAACTGAATTCGGGACTGACCAGGCCACAGTTTTCTAGTCATCTACAGTCCAATCAATATCGTCAAAAGCCCAGAGAGGCACTGCACTGCAGGCAATGTTATGCTGTGAGCAAAGCCACTCGGTCGCACTGGTCATCTGCCACCCTAGCCCACTCATGCCAAACTTTACCACACTGTCTGAATGGATATGTACATTGTACATCTCACATTGGTTTCTGAGATTATTTTACATAGTGTTGCTTCTCTATTGGCACTGACGCGTTTGGTCGATAAGTGAGGGCCGTCGGCCACTGCGTTGTCCTTTGTGACACGTAATGCCTGAAATCTGGTGTTGGAGTGTCCCACATGTCTACTTCCAACTACCACTCCACGTTCAAAGTGTGTCAATTCCCGTCGTGCAGCCATAATCACATCAGAAAACTTTTCACATGAGTCACCCGAGTACAACTGACAGCTCCTCCAATGCACTGCCCTTTTATACCTTGTGTACGTGGTACTACCACCATCGGTACATGTGCATATCGTTATCCCCCAACTTTTGTCACCTCAGCGCATAATGGATATGTACATGAGTCAATAGTGCATATAGATATGTACATGAGTCAATACAGACAACAATGTTAGCACCTCAAAGAGTAATACAGCAGTGAACATCAGAAAAGGCTTCCTAATCCTGTGCACAGTATTTTGAAGTAATAATCATGCAGCACGGCAAAATTGCTAGTGTTGCTTTCCATCAATTCCTAACTTCAGATGTGTGTTTTAAAGAAAAATAAAGCTGTCATCAAACTGAAGTCTGGATTGAACACCACAATGCTTTATTATGTGCGATCCTATTGGAAGCAGCATGCTGTTACTTTCCTCAACCCTTTGAACTGACTTATCCGGCCAGTTATAGGAAGACCTACTGTTTAGTAAGGACTGTGAATCATGGTGCAACTCTGTATTGCCAAATTAACAAACATTCCCAAAGGTGAAAAAAGTGGTAACTGACAGATAAAAATTACATTCGGGTACTACCATTGAGCCACACTTCTGTTTATACAGTTAGAGTTTTGGCAATGAACAGGGATTTATTTTTCGTACTCCAGCTTCGCAATTATGCTTATCATCTTTCTCAGAGCACATTTCTTCCTGACTTGAGGCACTGCATTTCTTAGGTTTCTGTGCTAGCAAATTGGCTGCCTGAGTACCATTCTTCTGAGTCGTTGGATTCACTAGAAGTCTTAGTTTTCTTTTGCCTCCAGCACATTTTATGAATTCAGTTACTTCATTATTTATGGTGCAAATCAAAAATTTGCTGTAGTATCCTGGAAATTGTTGTAAAGCAAGGAGATTCTGAATTGAAATCAGCTGTTACAGACAAATGATACAGGTGCAAATTACTGCTTTTCTGCTCACCATTTTTTTTTTTTTTTTTTTTTTTTTTTTTTTTTTTTTTTTTTTTTTTTTTTTTTTTTTTTTAGTAAGAGATTATACCAATAGCAACAGACAGCACAATAAATCTCAATTTTGAACATACCAACACACCAAAATTGGAGCATTCAAGCACAGTAACAAATCAGAATGGATTGGATGAACAAGCTTGGCACATTTAGCCTGATACAAATGCTAAGTAAACAGCATTCAGTTAATTTTTGGCTGTGTGTTTACCAAAACATTGCAGGACTATTGAACAGAGATTGCAGAATGCTACTCCAATTATACAGTATTCTCCTTTACATTTTCATAAGACCTACAAATTTTAATCATGAAACTTTTGTAAGTGTGACTATTTAGTGATAGAACACTCACTCCAGGAACCAAGATAAAAATATTGGATATCTCACTACTTCCATAAGTTTCCGCAGTGTGGCTCTTTTCACATAGTCTTAAGCTTTTTAAAGTATATAAATGCAACATTAGTTCTTAGTTGGTATTTTCTCCTCTTTTCAGTCAACTGTTGGAGAATAAACCCAATACATTTGCAGGTGTGCCCAGCTCAAAAACCACAATGTTTTTCTGTCAAAATTTAACCCCCCCCCCCCCCCTTTTTTTTGGGCAGTTCATTACGAATATCAAAGTGGGTCAAAGGTTCATTAAGAATAGCAAGGTGGGGCAAAGATTGAGTATTTCAGTGCTGTGATTCATTTTACCAGTGTAAGCAGCAAACCAAAACCAACAAAAATATGAGGGCTATCCACAAAGTACATTACGTTTTGGAATTAAAAATAAATAAAGATTGGAATTTTTTTTTACTATATACAGATGAAAGCCGCGCTTAAATACTACTTTTCTACATAGTTGCCATTTAAATTAAGGCACTTATTGTAGCGATGGGCGAGCTTGAAAATTCCTTCGTCGTAAAATTCGGCCGCCTGCGCCTTCAACCACGTAATGACTGTCTTTTGGGACAGAAAAGGTGTGATTTTTGTGGATTTCCTGGAAAGAGGCACTACAATAAACTCTCAAAGGTACTGCCAAACTCTGCACAACCTCAGAAGAGCAATACAAAACAAGCGCAGGGGAAAGTTGGGCTCAAAGATCTTGCTGATTCACGACAACGCCCAGACCCACACGGCAAATGGCACTCGTAAAGTTCTCGAATCTTTTAAGTGGGAGTTGTTTCCTCATCCACCAAACAGTCCCGACCTGGCACCGAGCGACTTCCACTTATTCCCAGCAATGAAGAAGTGGTTGGCTATGCAGCGTTTTGATGACGACGCACTGCTTCAAGAACAGGTAACTATTTGAAACTTCCTGGCAGATTAAAACTGTGTGCCCGACCGAGACTCGAACTCGGGACCTTTGCCTTTCGCGGGCAAGCGCTCTACCAACTGAGCTACCGAAGCACGACTCACGCCCGGTACTCACAGCTTTACTTCTGCCAGTACCTCGTCTCATTCAGGTAACTATTTGGTTGAAGGCGCAGGCGGCCGAATTTTACGATGAAGGAATTTCCAAGCTAGTCCATCGCTACGATAAGTGCCTTAATTTAAATGGCAACTATGTAGAAAAGTAGTATTTAAGTGCGGCTTTCATCTGTATATAATAAAAAAAAATTTCCAATACTTTATTTATTTTTAATTCCAAAACATAATGTACTTTGTGGATAGCCCTCGTAGTTCAGGTATAGACCCCAATGCCACAAGCAAAGGATGAGATGGAGGGGCCCACCCCCATCCGTATACTGCTATTCCTTTCCCTTCCCCACCCCTTCCAGATTGCTGCTTCCATTTCATGTGACAGTCGCATTCTATCCCAAACTGCCAACATTGATGGTCATGTGGGTGTGAGGTGCTCCTACTTGTGGGAATGAACACATATGTGTTTCTCTTTCTTTTTCTAATGAAGGCTGTGACCGAAAGCTAATGTGTAAATGTCTAAATGTGCCTGTCTGCAACTTAATGCGTCATCTTTAAGGTAAGCAGCAATATATTTTGTCCTTACATTGTTGATATTGTCACAGAAGAAGCTGAGTAGAACCGTGGAGTAGTGGTTATGATACTAAACTGTTGCATGGAGGGCCGTGAGTTCAAAACTCACCTGGACTGTACAATGGATAGATGGCGCTGTAGTAGTCACAAACGTATAAGTATGTGGTATCAAGTAACATTCCACCAGTGCGGACAGTATTTGCTTTGTGATACATTACCCGTGTTAAAATGGACCATTTACCAATTGCGGAAAAGGTCGATATTGTGTTGATGTGTGGCTATTGTGGTCAAAATACCCAAAAGGCGTGTGCTATGTATGCTGCTCGGTATCCTGGACGACATCATCGAAGTGTCCGGACTGTTCGCCGGATAGTTACAGTATTTAAGGAAACAGGAAATGTTCAGCCACATGTGAAACGTCAACCACAACCTGCAACAAATGATGATGCCCAAGTATGTGTTTTAGCTGCTGTCACAGCTAATCTGCACATCAGTAGCAGACAAATTGTGTGAGAATTGGGAATCTCAAAAATGTCAGCGTTGAGAATGCTACATCAACATCGATTGCACCCGTACCACATTTCTATGCACCAGGAATTGCATGGTGACGACTTTGAACATCATGTACAGTTCTGCCACTGGGCACAAGAGAAATTATGGGACGAGGAAAGATTTTTTGCACGTGTGCTATTTAGCGACGAAGTGTCATTCACCAACAGTGGTAACGTAAACTGGCATAATATGCACTATTGGGCAACAGAAAATCCACAACGGCTGCGACAAGTGGAACATCAGTGACCTTGGCGGGTTAATGTATGGTGCTGCATTATGGGAGGAAGGATAATTGGCTCCCATTTTATTGATGGCAATCTAAATGGTGGAATGTATGCTGATTCCCTACGTAATGTTCTACTGATGTTACTACAAGGTGTTTCACTACATGATAGAATTTCGATGTACTTCCAACATGATGGATGTCCAGCACATAGCTCGCGTGCAGTTCAAGCGGTATTGAATAGTATACTTCATGAGAGGTGGATTGGTCGTCGAAGCACCATACCATGGCCCGCACGTTCACCGGATTTCTTACTGTGGGGAAAGTTGAAGGATATTTGCTATCGTGATCCACCTACAACGCCTGACAACATGCGTCAGCGCATAGTCAATGCATGTGCGAACATTATGGAAGGCAGACTACTCGCTGTTGAGAGGAATATCGTGACACCTATTGCCAAATGCATTGAGGTTGACGGACATCATTTTGAGCACTTATTGCATTAATGTGGTATTTACACGTAATCACGCTGTAACAGCATGCATTCTGAGAAATGATAAGTTCACAAAGTTACATGTATCACATTGGAACAACCGAAATAAAATGATTAAACGCACCTACGTTCTGTATTTTAATTTAAAAAACCTACCCGTTACCATCTGTTCTTCTAAAATTGTGAGCCATATGTTTGTGACTATTACAGCGCCATCTGTCTCAAAGTGAAAAAAGTGGTCCAACTAAAACATTCATGTTTATTTACGTACTACACGGATATGTAATAAAAAATTGGGTTTCCTATTTTTTTAAAAATGCTGACCTATGGCAGCGCCATCTAGTGGACCAACCATAACGCCATCTGGTTTCCCCCTTCAAGCTAGACAAGTTTCGTTCTTTGTATTTTCTTTGTTTGACGCTTATTTCATGAGATATTTGGCCTGGTCATGATCAATGGACCATCCTGTATATAGTGTATGTGTTCTGGCCAGAGGCAGTTCGCTCCACGTTCTTGTATGTGCAAGTGCTGAATAAACCTTCGTAAGTGAAGTTAGTGTTCGTCATTCATCTAATTACACCTTCTTCTATGTGACACTATTCTGGTGGAGACGCATGGTATCAGAACTTGTGATGGCACACATTATTGATGACACAGTGGCTTCCATCAGGCCACGACAGAGCTGCTGTTTACGTGGCGAGAAAACCCGAGTTCAAGCTATATTCAACAAATCACAG
Organism: Schistocerca serialis cubense; assembly: GCF_023864345.2. Taxonomy (NCBI): domain Eukaryota; kingdom Metazoa; phylum Arthropoda; class Insecta; order Orthoptera; family Acrididae; genus Schistocerca; species Schistocerca serialis. The sequence goes on along the minus strand of NC_064649.1, from coordinate 38,966,848 downwards.
TTTATTGGAAACAGAAGGAGAAGAGGACGTAATGATGACAGCAACTGTGTGCCACCGCATGAGACATCCTTCTGGGTTCTCTGGTGACAATGGCCAAGATCCAAACAAGTGGCTGAAGGTATATGAGCATATAGCCAAATTTAACAAATGGGATGACATTGTGTGTTTGGCTAACATATTCTTTTACTTGGAGGGCATTGCCAAGCAATGGTATGAGAACAACAAGGACAAGTTCACAAGCTGGGAAGTATTCCAGGCGGAACTGCACAAGTATTTCGGCGACACACAATGACAGAATTGCAAGGCTGAAGATAAATTAAAGTGCAGGGCACAGCATCCAGGAGAAACTACAGCATCCTAGATTCAAGACGTCATGGAGCTGTGTAAAATAGTGGATCCTAGAATGAAGAAGGAAGATAAGGTTGCAAAACTCATGAAGGGTGTTGCTGATGACATGTATCGAGCCCTACTCCTAAACGAGGTTTCGACAGCAGACGACTTCATAAAATGGTGCCAGTATATTGAGACAACGCATTAAAAAAGAATTACATGCAAGAAGTTTGAACAGCTTCCAAATGTCGTATTGATGTCTGTGATGGAGGAAGCAACTGATTTCACAAGTGTCCTTCGTCAGATAGTGAGAGAGGAAGTTCAGAAGGCACTTGGATAGCACGGCGAGCAAAAACCCCGAGACGCTTCAAGAGGTCTTAAGGGAGGAAATGGAACAAACGTTGAACCCAATCACTCATTGTTCATTTCCCTTTAAAATGGTGAAAAAATCGAGACCCAGGTGGAGTTACGTTCCTACAATGCCGCGTGAGGAACCTGTTTGCGCACCAAGGAAGACTGACTTCTGGAGGACCCAGGATAACCAACCAGTATGTTTCCACTGTGGATGACCGGGACATGTGGTACGTTGTTGACGAGAAGGCGGCGGATATTTGATGACACCCACGCCAGAAGACAGCAGACCGATCTTAGCCAACACCAACTCCGGGACAACGAAGATGAAGAAGACGATGTGGGTGTGGGATAAAGTAGGTCACCATCCTTACAAGCTAGTCGCTGGAGAGGATGCTCCACAACAAGCCGATCAAGGTCTCCATGGCTGTTTAGTAGCTCCAGTCGATCACCTAGCTGCCGCAACCTGGAAAACTAAAGGGTGCAACCTTCCTTGGAGGTGAGACTGCCGAAGAGAAAAATCCTCTGCCATCGATCACTACAAAAATGACAGGAAACTACATCTTCATGGATGGCCGACCAGCACAAGCTCTTGTGGACTCTGGAGCATCATATTCAGTCATTTCGGAGAAGTACCATCGCCAGTTGCAGAAAACCGTATTCGTTGACAACAAAACATCTCTGCTGAACGTGGCTAATGGGAAATATGTAAAACCTACAGGAAGACGTACTATTCGTGTGGGTATAAGTGGCCGTACACAGCCCTTAGAATTCATCATCTTACAAGAGTGTAGTCATGACGTCATTCTTGGATGGGACTTTTTGAAAGCTTCTCAGGCAAATATAGATTGTGGTCACTCGAAGATTATGCTAGACGAGATGAGATACTGTGGACAGGAAGATGTGCATCCAAGTGTGTGGAGACTGTGTGTGCTGGATGAAGTGATCACTGCTGCAGTCAGTGCTAGAAAGGTAACTGTCATGTGTCATGCCATGCATCAACCAATGGATCTTGCAGTGGAATGTGAGAGAAGCATACCACTGAAGAATAACTTGGTCATCCCAGCCTCTCTCATCTCATTTAAGAACCAATTCAGTGAATTGTGGATAGTTAACTGTCGCCGAGAACCACAGATCCTACCAAGACGCATGTGCATAGCAAACATTGAGCTGTTAATTGAAGAACAGCTGAGTGTCATAGAAACCTACTATGCCGAGTCTGCGAGCAAAATTAGCGCTACCACTACGAGACAAGTTCTTCTAGCTCAACTATCACCAGATCTCACTAAGGAACAACAGAAGAAGCTACTTGCCTTTCTTCAAGAGTTCTCTGAATGCTTCAATCTACAGGTGAAGAGCAAATTAGACAAAACAATGGTGAAGCACCGGATTAGCACTGGAGACCATGGACCGATAAGCCAGAGAGCATGCCGTGTGTCAGCAACGGAATGTTGAATAATTCACAACGAGATGGAGCAATTGATGAAGAATGACATCATTCAGCCTTCGCAGAGCCCATGGTCATCACCAGTGGTCCTTGTCAGGAAGAAGGATGGCAGTTGGCACTCTGTGTTGATTACAGGAAGCTTAATAAGATAACTAAAAAGGGCGTTTACCCTCTTCCACGAATTGACGATGCACTAGATGGTCTGAAGGGGTAAGTTTTTCTCAACCATGGACATGTACTCGGGATACTAGCAAATCAAAGTAGATGAGGCTGATCGTGAGAAAACTGCATTCATTACCCCTGAGGGCCTGTATGAGTTTGGTTTGTGTAATGCACCAGCAACTTTTGAACGAATGTTAGATAATCTTCTAAGTCACCTGAAGTGGATGATGTATCTTTGTTATTTAGATGACATTATAGTGTTCTCAGAGACATTTGATGAACATATAAAAAGACTGGGGGCTGTTCTTAAGTGTCTCCAACAAGGGGGACTGAAACTTAATCCAAGAAAGTATTTCTTTGGAGCAAAAGAAATCAAAATACTTGGACATCTTGTGTCAAATGAAGGTGTGTGGCCACACCCAGAAAAGGTGAGATCTATAACGGAATTTCCTATTCCTAAAAGTATTAGAGACGTGAGAAGGTTCCTTGGATTACGTTCTTATTATCGCCATTGTATCAAAGACTTTTGTATCAAAGCCAGGCCTCTCCAAGAGTTGCCAAAAACTGATGCTAAATTTATCTGGGGTGGTGCTCACCAAGATTCTTTCCATGTGCTGCGAAAAGCTCTGACGACTGACCCTGTACTTGGTCTGTATGATGAGAGAGCACCTACAGAACTATGCACAGATGCCGGGATCGGTGCTGTTCTGGTGCAAATTTCGGACAGACTACTTACTAAAACTGAGAGAAACTACTCAACTACAGAAAGAGAATGTCTTGCTGTGATCTGGGACATGTGCAAATTTCAACAGTATCTCTATGGAAGGCCATTCACAGTTGTTACAGACCATCATTCACTTTGTTGGTTGACAGGTCTTTAGGATCCAACAGGACGACTCACCAGGTGGGCACTACGTCTTCAGGAGTGTGACATTACCATAAGGTACAAGAGTTGAAGAAAATACGAAGATACCAACTGTTTCTGAAGAAACCCTGAGCAAGACCATCAAGACTTTGATGAAGATAGTGACTGTCTCAATGCACTCCAGGATCTCTCTGCTGAGCAGAATAAGGATGCCAAGACATCTCAAATTCTGCTTGCCTTAAATCGGTCAGAGGATGTGAAAGGACAATTTAAGGTAGTTAATGGATTACTTTGCAAGAAAAACTTTGATCTGTTTGGAAAGAGGTGGCTACCAGTGATTCCTAAACACATGCACTTAGATGTTCTACAGAAATTCCATGACACACCGGAGGCTGGACATTTAGGATTTATTAAGACATATGATAGAATCCGCAAGAGATTTTTCTGGCCAAGTTTATTTAGGAGTGTCCGTCACTATGTGTCACACTGTCGAGAGTGCCAGAGGAGAAAGGCAGTTCCTCAGAAACCACCTGGCCGACTCATACCAATTCCACCAGCCGAAACACCTTTCCAGCGTGTTGGGATTGACCTCCTTGGATGATTTCCAACATCTGCTTGTGGCAATAGATGGATTATTGTTTGCACTGATTATCTGACACGCTATACCATTACAAAGGCCGTGAAAACAACCGAAGCATCCGAGGTAGCCAAATTCATCGTGGAAGACGTTGTATTAAAACACAGTGTCCCACGGTTGTTAATCACGGATCAAGGGAAAGTTTTTTCAATCGAATCTTGTGACAGAGATAAACTGTTGACGCAACATTACTCATCACATGACAACTGCCTACCACCCACAAACTAACGGGCTTACTGAACGCCTTAATAAGCCCTTGGCCGAGATGCTATCAATGTTCATCAATGTTGAGCAGAGCAACTGGGATGAGGTGCTACCTTTCATGACGTTTGCCTACAAGACCACCGAACAAGACACCCCAGGATTTATGCCATTTTTCCTGGTGCATGAGTGTGAGGCGACTGCAACGATGGACAGTGTGTTTCTGTTACATCCTGATGATGTGGACGACGACTGCATCAGCCAGGTGTTAACCACAGCTGAGGAAGCTTGGCAGTTAGCTCAACTCTGCATGCTGCAGGCTCAAGAAAACAATTGCTGAATGTATGACGCGAGCCACCACCCTGTTGTCTACCAGCCTGGTGATCTCGTCTGGATCTTCACGCCTGTTCCGAAGGTTGGTCTCTCTGAGAAGCTCCTCAGGAGCTACTTTGGACCTTATAAGGTTGTAAGACAGTTGTCTGATGTTACTTATTAAGCTGAAGATTTCGACCCCAACACAAGACGACAAAAGATCAGAGATATGGTCCACGTCCTTCGAATGAAGCCCAATAAGGATCCTGCAACCCAGGGTAAATTCGAAGCTCCAGAGACAGGCAACAAGCGGAAAGGTGACGAAGAGCATAACGGCAAAAGAAGTTCTAAGAAGATCACTGCCAGGGTGAGAATCAGTCATCTGGAGTCGGAGTATGCAGGACCAATGACTCGTTCCCGGACTAGGACGACTTAACACCGAGACACTGTTCTCTTAAGGAGGGAGCAATGTCACAGAAGAAGCCGAGTAGCACTGTGGAGTAGTGGTTATGATACTAAACTGATGCATGGAGGGTTGTGAGTTCAAAACTCACCTGGACTGTAGAATTTTATTTTCTATATTCGGTTCGAGAACATTCTAGAAGTATCCACAAATGTCAAGAATCATTGCACTGGAATATTCTGTACCTGTATATATACTGTATGTGTTCTGGCTGGAGGCAGTTCGCTCCGCGCTCTTGTATGTGCAAGTGCTGAATAAACCTTCGTAAGTGAAGTCAGTTTCATCATTCATCTAATTTCACCTTCTTCTACGTGACATTATTCCACCCTGGAGTTTCCATTTTTTGTAATGAAGGAAAGATATGTAAGCAGATTACAGGCATGTAAAATGAGGTTCCTCAGTAGTAGAATAGGAGTGACCAGGAGTGAGAGGATAAGGAATGAGAGGATAAGGGGAACAGTAAAAGAGGACACAACAGAAACATCAGGTTAACTTCTAAGATGATACGGGCACTTAAAGAGAATGAAAACAATAGAATGCACCAGGAGATATATAAAATGGAGATGCGAGGGAAATGACCAAGAAGAAGACTAAGGGATAGCTGGTTGAAGGGGTGGAGGAGTGTGTTGAGGAAAGAAAAAGGGGGTAAAGACTGGACCAGTGTGAGTACAGAAAGATGGTGGGAAAACAGGACTAGATGGTGAGGCTTATGTTTCAAACAGACCCAGCCTGGGACTGGAAATTGTTCAAGGTGGTGATGGTGAAAGGAAGAATCTAGATACAAAGCTGTGGGATACAAAAGTACTGAAGTAGGATGAAGTTTGAAATTCCCTGATGCTGCATATAGTGTGGTACTGAATATCACAGTAGGTGGTTCAGTTATGGAGGAATGACTGTCTCTAAAAGGCGCATCACAGAAGGTGGGCAGACAAATAGAGATATAAGAAAGGAACTTTCAAATGATCTGTAGGTGACAGAAGTAATACATTAATTAATCAACGAAAGAGGGAAATACAAAAATGGAGGAAAAAGCAATGTAAATCACATGAAAATTAAATCAATAGAAATTCAAGAAAATTAAAGCAAAATTGCTGCAAAAAATGTGAAGAAATCAAAAAATAAATGGTCATCATAAGGACAGATTCAGAATGTAGAAAAGTCAAAATAATTTTTTGAGTATTTAAAGGCTAAGGTATAAACATTAAGAGATAAGGAGGAATTCCACTATTAAGTACCAAAGAGAAAGTGGACTAATGGAAAGAGTACTGCCTCAACAAGGGGGAGGAACAGTCTGCTAACATAACTGAAAAAGGAATAGGTATCTAGTTGAAAGACATAGTATAGACATATATATTTGTACATAAGTGTCACAGTTTGACAGATCTACAGAGGACCAACAATCTACAAAGGTGGGTGTGACACTTAATATTCCTCCAGGACTTTTCGAATCATTTGGAGAAGTGGCAACCACATAATTCTTCAAATTACTGTGCATACTTAATGAGACTGGAAATAAAACTGAAAACTTACGTGGTAAATAGATATGTCAGAACTATCACACAATCAGTTTCAAAAGTTCATGCATCCAAGTTGCTTAAAATAATAATATACAGAAGAATGGAAAAGAAATCGAGGAACCATTAGATAACATCAGTTTGGTTTTAGAAAAGGTAAAAACACCAGAGAGGCAGTTCTGGTACTCTTAACAATGGAAGCAAGACATTTTTATAAAATTTGTTGACCCAGAGAGAAAGTGTGTCAAAGTGATGCAAGACATAAGAAAAATCTTCAGAAAAATAAGTGTACTACAGGGAAAGATGGATAAAGTATCATATGTATAAGAACCAAGAATAAACTATAACAAGGGAGACCAAGAGGGAAAAACTCAAAAAGGATACGAGGCTGTCTTTCGAGTCTACTGCTCAATCCATACATTACAGAACCAATGATAGGAATAAAATAACGCTTCAGAAGTGGAATTAGGAAAGTTCAGCATGAAAGGATGTAATTTATAATATTCCCAGATGACACTGCTATTGTCTGTTACAGTGAGGACCAAAAAAATATGCACCTCAAAGGAATTATCTGAATGGGGTGGAAATCAGTAGATGTGATGACATGTACACACAAACAAATGATTATGGTTTAGAAAAATTGGACGATTTCTTCCAGAGAAAGAGCTTCACAAATTGAGCAACTCAATAATGCGTTGGTCCACCTCTGGCCCTTATGCAACCAGTTATTCAGCTTGGCACTGATTGACACGAGTTGTCGGATGTCCTCTTGAGGAATATTGTGCCAAAAACTCTCCAAACGGCATGTTATATCAACAAAATCCTGAGCTGGTTGGAGGGCCCTGCCCATACTGCTTCAAATGTTTTAATTGGAGAGAGATCCGATGACCTTACTGATCAAGACAGTGTTTGACAAGCATTAATGCTAGCAGTAGAAACTCTTGCCATGCACAGACTGGAATTATCTTGCTGAAATATATGACCAGACTGGCTTGCTATGAAGCGCAACACAACATTGCGTAGAATATCATCGACATACTGCTATACTGTAAGGGTACTGCAGATGACAACCACAGGGGGTCCTGCTATGAAAAGAAATGGCACCCTAGACCATCACTCCTGATTGTCAGGTCGTGTGGCCAGTGACAAATCAGGTTGGTATAATACGTTTTTGCAGGCATCTCCAGGCACATCATTGTTGGTCACTTGGGCTCAATTTGAAACAGGAATCATCAACGGAGGCAATTCTACTCCAGTCAATGAGATTCCAGGCCGAAGTCATGTCTGGAGATGCAGTGGGATACCAACTTGACTGTTGCCCCCATACAGCCTGACAACCATGAGTGATGGTCTGAGGCACCATTTCTTTTCATAGCAGGACCTCCTTAGTTATCATACACAGGACCCTTATAGCATAGAGGTATGTCGGCAACATCCTACATCGCGTTTTGTTGTCCTTCATGGCAAATCATCCTGGACTTGGACAGGAAGGTCACTGGATCTCTCCCCAATTAAGAATGCATGGAGCATTATGGGCACGATCCTCCAAGCAGCTCAGGATTTTGATGATCCAACACATCAATGGAATAGAATTTGGCATGATATACCTGAGAAGAAAATCCAATAACTATTACTGAACTCCAGGCCAAATAACTGCTTGCACATGGGCCAGAGATGAATCAACATGTTACTGACTTGCTTCATTTGTGAAGTCCTTTCTCTCGAATAAATCATCCAATTTTTCTGAAACAGTAATCATTTGTTTGTGTACAGATGCACATCACATCTAACGATTTCTGTCCAATTCAGATAATTCCTACATGGTGTATCATTGTTTGTATTAGAGGGTATTCAAAATCATTTTCTTCTGGCTAGGTTTGTGGAAGCTCTGCATGGTGAGATATAGGTCAGTGTGTGTTGGCTTAGGATAAACTGAATATACGAGCCACCCACCTTATTTGGATTCTTCGCAAACACTTCAAAATTCTCTCTCTCTCTCTCTCTCTCTCTCTCTCTCTCTCTCTGTCTCTCTCATTCTCTCTGCATCTTGACAACTGGATGTCAATGTAATATGGTGCCACTAGTATCCAGCATGACATCAGGTAGCAAGATGACAAGTTGAAATAGGCTGACCAACTGCAGTCAGTTACCAAAGGATGTTACAGCAGCAGTTAGTCTGTTGTAAATAACAAGGACATTGTCAAAAGTTACAGTTTCTAATTCAACCTGAGCTGCAAAATGATTCAGAGCATTTTTTGCAACACCTCAGGAACCCGTACAGGCAGTTAGTAAGCATGATGACAGGAGTAAGCACTATTAAGAGCACATGTGGTGCCACACAACTGCTGCTGCTACTACACACACAAAACTGGGCCACTCAGAAGACACGTAATTGTCTGCAAAATGGCATCATAATGCCAAGATCCAACTTACATCCCTGAGAGAGGAGTTGACAATGTGCAAATATGGTGTAGAACAGATTATAAACCTAGAGCAGTTTGTGCCCGGATATGTACTTTCCCAAGACCTGAGCAAAGATACAGTGAACTCAACGCCACCAAATATTCATCATGAAAAACTTAATTCCAAGCAATACTCCCTCTTCAGCCATTTCAGATGTATTTCTATGAAATTATAGCTGTTGTATATACGAGGGATGCCCAGAAAGTAATGCACCGCATGTTTTTTCTCAGCCAAAAACAACGCTACGAATGTGAAACATTACGCACGTATTATTTGAAGTCTCCTGAGTGAGCACACCAAGTTTCTGTCACTTCCAACAGATAGCGTAGCTGCAGGACAGTCCCAAAATGGCGTCTGTAGGTGATATACATTACAAGCAATGTGCCATCACCAAATTTCTCACTGCAGAGAAAGAAACTGTGGGGAATGTTCACAAATGCTCGTGCAAAGTCAACGGAGCATCTGCTGTTGACGGAAGTACAGTTAGTCGCTGGGCACGGAGGATGAGGTCATCAAAAGGTGGTTCGGCGGAGCTCCACGATTTTCAGCAGTCGGAGAGACCATGCACGGCTGTCACACCTGACATATTGCAGTGAGCTGATGTTGTCATTCAAGGAAGCTAAGACAGCGAAGCACTGGCTCTGCCACCAGGACAAGAATTTGTACAGACAGAGAATACACGTCGTCGTTTCGCGCTGGATGAAAGCCGTACCGCGGAATGGAGATTAAGTGGAAAAATAGAGTGTGTAGATAAAACAACATTCTTTCGTGTGTGTAATTCCCATTACGTTCAATAAAGAATTGTTGAAGAAAAAATTTGGTGGATTATTTTTTGGGCAACCCTCGTATTGTGTCATACAGTCCCTGTAGAAAGTGTTTAGAATAATGTGTGGGGTTCATAGTTGCACATCTTGTAGGCATCTTTTTAAAAGATTGAGAATTCTTATAACAGCCTCACAGTAGATTTACTCACTTATGAAATTTGTTCTTAACAACACGGACCAGTTTAAAAACAACAGTGACATTCATGGTTACAATACCAGAGAAAAGAAAGACTTACACTATCCTTTACACAACCTATATTTGGCACAGAAAGGGGTAAAATATGCTGCTATAAAAATTTAAGACAATTTACCAGATGAAATAAAATATCTGACAGACAGCAGTAATAGCCTCAAAAATAAATTGAAATCACATCTCCTTGACAACTCCTTCTATACCATAGATGAATTCTTGAATATGAATAAATAAATGTATAAATATAGTATATGCATTTTGTGCCATTTAAGGTAATTGGGTAAGTAATAGAAATATTCATCCTTAACTCCGTATTATAAAATATAAAAAAAAAATCTTGTTTCATATGTGCATTTCTTGTGCACTTGACACATTCCACATCATAATGGCTACCATACCGTGTGATTGATCAATGGAACACGCAACCAACCAACCAACTAACTAACTAACTAAATATATATCACAAGTTTTTCTGAATCAAGAAATAAATAGCTTCCTTCCAAAGGTATATCTCGCAAAATACCCACAATAGTGAAGTCTGAGAAGATTAAGCTTGTACTGAGGCTTACTAACAGCCATTCTTCCTGTGAACTATTCGTGAATGAAGTTTGTGAGTAATAGGAGGGAGAGTGGAAAAAATGAGTTGATGGGTGGGGAAGGGGGGGGGGGGATGTGAATGATACACAATGTATCCTCAATCGCATATCAGGAGGTGCCTTGTGCAGAGTACCTGTAGATGTGAATGCAGATGTGAAGTTGAGTTCTCTCAAGCAGAACTTATTTTCCTCTGAATCTCTCTTCATCTGTTCACTGTTCCCCTTATAAAGTTCTGTCTCCTGTGTTCCTTGTCAATTGGGCTATCAGGAAATTTGTGGTTTTCAAGTAGGGTTCCAAATTTTGTCCTACCTTGACAGATTTCTGCAACTGTACCAATTTCCTTAAGGTCTTCATTAATTTCTTCTTATTCTTGGCTTTTAAGGGAATCTAAGGCCCCATGCTGATCTCACATGTTGCTTCCAAATGCTGCTACTTTTTGCTGGTTCCCACCAGTTACTTATGCACACACTCTGCATATTGTTTTAATAGGTTTTCCGATTAGTCTCTTACCAAATGACTTCTCCACGAGTATTCTTGAAACTACTTGTTCCTCTTTCTCTTTCCTTCTCATCACATGGACTCCCACTGAACTCTTCTATTAATTTAATTTAGCATATTATTTGGGCTCTTTATCAACAATGCTACAATCAGAGTTTTATTTGCATGCAGAGCCTGTTGCTATTCACTCTGATTAAGGTGCCACAAAACTGTAATCACTACTTTCTGACTGTATCAGTGATTTTTTTAACTACATAGATTTACTTTAGTTTCTTCCTCATTCAAATCCCTTTTTCGGATATTGGTCCTTGGATTTTTCTCTGTATCTTTCTTTTCTCTTTTTAATGTTTTTGAATCAAGCTGTCACCTGTTACTGTTTTAATTGCATAAAATACTCACGTTTTAGCAATCATTATAATGCCATAGTTTCTACAACTCCTATGTGTGTCAATGAGTTTACATGCTCTTTGTAACTTTGCTATTTCTTCTTTGCCAGTTTCCCAAATTACATCTTCTGTAAATAAAGTAAAAACTTTTTTTGTTGCTTATAATAGTTTTACTCTTTGTTAGTATGATATGCTCCAGGATAGTAGGACAATGTTGTCAGGGAACTAACACCCAAACCTCCTGAACTCAGGCACTCAGATCAGTACCAAAAATTGTATGTCAATAGAGTATGAATCAAAACACCAGTTTAGTTTGTGCTATGTGCTGTTGTCCAGAAGACCATGCATAAACAATAATTAAAAGTATCATCAGACCTATGGAGTGAGAAGGTAGCATGGGTGAGAAGGTAGAGTATTCGGTCAGTGTACCAAAGGTCCTGCATTCAAACCCCAAAGGTCCTGCATTCAAACCCCACTGATAACAATTTTTTTTTAACTTTTTATGCCTGAAGCTGTTACAGGGGGAAAACATTTTCCTGACATCTAAGTGGGAGTTGTAGCAATGTTCCTTTGACAGTCTGCTTTTGCTTCGTTAGTTGAACGTTATGTACTTATTACTGATCTTATTATTTTGTTTACTACTACTACTACTACTACTACTACTACTACTATTGCCTCGGCACATGTGATGTAATTGTTTCTTTATTTTTCGGTTCTGACTGTTTGTTCTGTGAGACTAAAAATGTACTCTATAGGTTTACTACTTTCAAAGAAACAAAGCGAAAGCAGACTGCCAAGAGACATTACTGTAAACTCCAAACGGCCCTATTACATGCCATGCACACATTGTCCCATATAACACTTTCACGCATAATGCAGTAAAAAAAACAACAACAACAACACTTGTCACCACTGGGGTTTGAACCCAGGAACTTTGGTATGAGAATCTAATGCTCTATCAACTTCCCCCACGGAAGCAACATGTGTTATGTACTCACGTGTTACTGCTTCTGATGTGCTCCATAGCTCTGGTGTTATTTTTAAGTAAGTTTACACTCGTTCTACTGGATGACAGCACATAATACAAACTAAATCAGAGTTTCTGCTGATGCTCTATAGACATGCAACGTTTGGTACCGATCTGACTGACTGAAATCTGGAGGTTTGGGTGTAAGCATTGGCACTGCATCACATACCTTCCCATGCCATATTTCAGCAAAATAAATCCCAAGTACATGAGGAGAGGAATGGGTAGGTCTTCTTACACCAACTCGCACTGCCTATTTGGCTGGACATTTACCTGTCGCAGCACCCACCAAATAAACTTGAAGAACAGTCAGAAACTTGTCACGGTCTTCTGGCAACCACTGTTGTCGTTTTGTGGACTTGCGTACACAACATATGAAGGAAAATTTCCCAGGAACATGTCCAGTATAACTTAGATTCTACATTTAGATATTCCCCGAGTTCGTCACAGTGGGCTTCCACAGCTGATTTCATAATACTAATCATTTTTGTATTATCATTAAGTTAATCAGTCTGCACCTACATCTACATGATTTCTCTGCTATTCTCAATGAAGTGCCTGACAGGGGGTTCAATGAACCACCTTCAAGCTGTCTCTCTACCATTCCACTATCAAACGACGTGCTGGAAAAACAAGCAATTAAATTTTTCTGTGCGAGCCTTGATTTTTCTTATTTTATCGTGATGATCATTTCTCCCTATAAAGGTGGGTGCCAGCAGAACGTTATCGCAATCAGAGGAGAAAACTGGTGATTGAAATTTCATGAGAAGATCCTGTCGGAATGAAAAATGCCTTTGTTTTAATGATTGCCACTCCAATTCACGCATGATGTCTGTGGCACTATCTCCCCTATTTTACAATAATACAAAACAAGCTGCCCTTCTTTGTACTTTTTCGATGTCACCTATCAGTTCCACCTGATGCGGATCCCAAACCGCACAGAAATACTCCAGTATATGGCAGACAAGTGTGGTGTAAGCAGTCTCTCTAGTAAACCTGTTGCAGCTTCTAAGTGTTCTACCAATGGTTTGCTCTACCCACAACATTATCTATGTGACCGTTCCAATTTAGGTTATTTGTAATCCCTAAGTATTTAGTTGAATTTACAGCCTCTAGATTTGTGAGACTTATCACATAATCAAAATTTAGTGGATTTCTTTTAGTACTCATGTGAATAACTTCATACTTCTCTTTATTCAGGGTCAATTGCCACTTTTCGCACCACACAGATATATCTAAATCATTTCGCAATTCATTTTGGTCATCTGATGACTTTACAAGATGGTAAATGACAGGATCGTCTGCAAACAATCTATGACGGCTACTGAGATTGTCACCTATGTCGTTAATATAGATCAGGAACAATAGAGGGCCTATTAACACTTCCTTGGGGAACACTATATTACTTCTGTTTTACTCTATGAGTTTCCGTTTATTACTATGAACTGTGACCCTTCTGATAGGAAATCACGAATCCAGTCGCACAACTGAGGCAATATTCCATAGGCACGCAGTTTGGTGAGAAGACGCTTGTGAGGAATGGTGTTGAAAGCCTTCTGGAAATCTAAAAATATGGAATCAATTTGACATCCCCTGTTGTGTTTCACAAGAACAATATTTTCTGAATCTGTGCTGATTGTGTGTCAATAAATCGTTTTCTTCGAGGTACTTTATAAAGTTCGAATACAGTATATGTTCCATAACCCTACTGCAAGTCAACGTTAGTGATATGGGCCTGCAATTCAATGGATTACTCCTACTGCTCTTTTTGGGTATTGGTGTGACTTGAGCAATTTTCCAGTCTTTATGAACGGATCTTTCTGTGGGTGAGCAGTTGTATACAATTGCTAAATATGGAGCTATTGTATCAGCATCCTCTGAGAGGGACCTGACTGGTAAACAATCTGGACCGGGAGCCTTGCCTTTATTGGGTGATTTAAGCTGCTTTGCAACACTGACAATATCTACTTCTATGTTTCTGATCTTGGCAGTTGTTCTTGATTGGAATTCAGGAATATTTACTTCATCTTCTTAGGTGAAGGAGTTTCGTAAAACTGTGTTTAATAACTCTGCTTTAGTGGCAATGTCATCAGTGACTTCACCGTTGTTATTGCACAAAGAAAGTATTGATTGCATCTTGCCACTGGTGTGCTTTGTGCATGATCAGGTTCTCTTTGGATTTTCTGCGAGATTTCAAGACAGAGTTTTGTTGTGGAAATTATTAAAAGGATCTCACATTTAAGTACATGCTATATTTCGAACTTCTGCAAAACTTTGTCAGTCTTGGGGATTTTGTGTTCTTTTAAATTTGACATGGGTTTTTTGCTGCTTCTGCAATAACGATCTGACCCATTTTGTGTACCATGGGAGATCAGTACCATCACTTATTAATTTATGTGGTATACATCTCTCAATTGTTGTCGATACTATCTCTTTGAAATCATTCCACACCTTTTCTATGCTTACCTGATCAGTTCGGAAGGAGTGAAAACTGTGTTTTAATATAGCGTTAAGAGCATTTTTATCAGCTTTTTTAAATAGACATACTATGCGTTTCTTTTTGATGGTTGTAGGCGTTATGGTATTCAGCCTAGCAGCAACTGCCTTGTGGTCGTTAATCCCTGTATTCATCACGATATTCCCTGTTTGTCCAGGATTATTTGTTGCTAAGAGCTCAAGTATGCTTTCGTAACCATTTACACTTCGAGTGGGCTCGTGAAGTAACTGTTCAAATAATTTTCTGAGAAAGCATTCAGTACAATTTCGGATGATGTTTTATGCCTGTCACTGGCTTTAAATGTATAATTTTTCCAGCATATCGAGGGTAGATTGAAGTCACCAACGACTATAATTTTATGAGTGGGGTACCTATTTGAATTGAGACTCAAGTTTTCTTTGAACTGTTCAGCAACTATATCTTCTGAGTAGGGGGGTATGTAAAACTATCCAGTTAATAGTTTAGTCTGACTGTCAAGTATAACCTCTTCCCATACTATTTTGCAGGAACTATTTACTTCAATTTCATTTCAAGGCAAACTACTTCTGACAGCAATAAATACATCACCAACTGTATTTACTCTATCCTTTCTGAACACTGTTAGATCCTTTGAAAAAAATTCAGTTAAACTTATTTCTGGCTTTAGCCAGCTTTCCGTGTCTATGAATATTTGAACTTCAGTGCTTTCTATTAGGGCTTGGAGCACTGGTTCTTTCCCAACACAGCTACGACCATTTACAACTACAATACCGATCGTTTCTACAACTAACTTACTGTGTTTTACCTGCCCCCTTTTAGACGGACACCCTTTCTGTGGTTCCCTGAAACCCTCTAACCTTAAAAACCACCCAGTCCCTTCCACACAGCCCCCGCTACACGTGTAGCCGTTTCCCGTGTGTAATGGACTCCTGATCTACTAAGCAGAACATGGAATCCCACCACCTGATAGCGCAAGTCAAGGAATCTGCAGCCTAGACTCTAGCCGCCTGAAACCAGAGAGAATCTCCTCCGATCCACAGTGACACACATCATTGGTACCAACATGAGCCACCACCTGCAGTTGGCTGCACCCTGTACTCTTCATGGCACCCGAAAGCAGCCTTTCGACATCCGGAATGACTTCCCCCCGATGTGCACACTGGCTTATCTCCCCTCCTTGGCACCCATGTTCCTAAGGGGGCACCATTACGCGCCTAATGTTGGAGCTCTCAACTACCTGCAAACACACCCTCTGTGAATGCCCAAACCTTGCAGGCCAAGAAGCTTCCTCTGGGACAGAGTGGACAACTGCATCCGGCTTAGAAACATTGTCAGCCACAGATAACGCCCAAAAGTGATGTTAAGTTGAAATTTTTGGAATATGTAAAATATTTTGTTATCTACGAAGTATGGTAATGAAAAACAGAAACTGAAAGGGAGAAATAAAACACGGGTAAAAAAGCTTACAGAAGATTGAAATTTTTGTTGACAGCAAGAACAACGCCAACAGAATTTAAAAAGATATTAGCAATGTGTTTTAACTGGAATTTAGAAATATATTGTAGAGAACTGAGGACAACTGAAGAGGAAGAAAAATATTTTGATGGTTTTCGAAAGTGATTTATTTGAGAAAAATGCTTAACCCTTTCACTACTGTCAAATGTATACATGTCCTGCCACTCTGTTCCCTACATGTTGTGGATATGTGTATGCACATTGCTTGGGTTTTCCTACACTGCTATGAACATCTGAATGTGTCCTGAGCCACCAACCTTTCACTGCTGTGGTTGAGCTACTTCCATGTGTCAGTGAATAAAATATGTTTCAAGTATTTATCATACTACTTGTGTTTCTCATTGCTTGCTATCATTTGCAGACAGCCTCGTTTCAATATCTTTAATCATTTTTGAGATATGACAATTGTTAAGGCCACATGATTTGCGATGAGCTAGAACACAAATTGGCATGCAGCTGTCCTTCGGATATAAAACCCAGTAACTCCTGAACGAAATATCCTTCTGCTTTCAATTTTAAAATGAAATTTCAATACCTTGTCTACATTTCATTTAATGCAATGTGTGAGCTAAAATCAACCATTTGCAAAGTTTACACAATGCGTTTCTACCTCTGCAAAGTCTTTAAAATTTCATGCAGTGTTTTACTTAATTAAATGCCGCACCGTAACTATGTCAGTCCTTTATCAAGCGAAGTTATCAGACTGTAAGGTGAGCGAAAACCAAATTTTTTCACCTAATATTTTTCAAAACAATTTGTTGATAAGTATTTCATATCAGCCGAAACACAGTATCTCTAGCACAGGCACCCACAGTTAGCGAGCAGTACATGTGAGCAATACATCCACAACGAAAGCCACCTCAGCACGCAATGCAAAGAGCTTGTCTGTAGCAACAAAAGGATTAAAGTGAAATGGATTGACAAAATAAGAAATGTTTTAAAAAATGACCGAGGGAAGATGACTAGTTGAAATAAAAACAAGTGAAACATCATTGGTGGGGTACAGCACACATCTCTTTTAAGAGTCGTCAGTCGCAGTTTCTCTGGTGTTCTATATCATATTTTCAAATTCTTTTTTACGTATGTAGTCATCCCACACAAATAATACTCACATGGTTCAAATGAGGCCCTATGTCAATATAAAACATCAGTTTGTTTCTTGAACAAACAAAAAATTTCTGGAGAATAACCGGAACTCAAGCATATGCTGGGTACCACAGCTACACAGCTGTAGCAGACAGCACACTACAAGCCTAACAATTATTCACTGATTTGACAAGCACCATGGGACATACTGTTAAACCAAACATTACACCAGACTAATTTGGAATCCTATTGAATGGGAACATAAAGTTCCACTTTAAATAAATTCTAATCTATATTGGAAATTGCATGTAACATAACAAAATGTAATGGGCAAATACTTGATTAGCCTGACTCCACCTACAGTTTGCAAAAATGAAATTGCCACTATCTGCCAAAACATCATAAAAAAATGCACAGCATGGCTCACGAGACACACTTGGTATAGTGCAAAAATATTGCCTGCAATGAAGAGTTGTCTAAGAAAGCAATGCAGGAAAGAGGAGAGGAACAGGAATGCTTGGAGAGCTGTGAGGGGAAAAAAAGCTACATACTGGGGCAGATTAATGAAGGGGTGCAGGGCAGATGAAAGACTGTACACAGTCTACAACAGATCTAGCAAAGAAGAAAAAGGGAATAAAAATCAGCTGTGTCTTTTCAAACAAAAGATACCAAAATTTATCTTATACAACTTAAAACTCTGAAAATATAAACCCGAATAGTGAGATGTGGATTTAAAATGTGCTCCTCATATATGAGAGTCATGTGCATTAATCACAGTGCCATTCAGTACATGTTATGTACTTGAATTAAGCTTCAGTCTTCAGTACATCGACTTCACATAATCTAGTTGTATGTACTGAGTAACTTCAAAAATGGGCAGTACAATGATGAAATTAAATGGCTGTTTTTAAATTTAAATGTAAAGCATTTCTACTTTACAACCATTTCAGTATAGCCTAAAACTTAAGCAATATATCTAAAAACAAAGCCTAAAAGATGCAACAATGAAATACGATACTAACACTGCCAAGAGCAACAACATGATTTTAGCAGCAGCAGCAGCAGCATCAGCTATAATGGTGATGGTTCTTACAATGACTTAGTTCCTAGAAGAATTACCCTGAGAGAGAATGACATGATTGTTTTTTTTTTTTTTTTCCTCCTGTATTATGAACCTTATGAGACCAACGGCCAATTGCTTTTCTATCAGTTTAATACACTAATTTTATTTTAAAACTGAAATTTGTTATTTGTTTGAGGATCAATTTTTAAAGTTGCTAAAATTTCTTCCTTTACATCCTGTAGTGTACTGTTACATGTAATCTCCAACTTTTCAGTATAACAGAGTATGTAATATGCATTGGCTAATCACCATAAAGAGACTGCAATGATTTCCAATTGCATTTTAACACTTATCACATTTGTGTTACAATTATTCTTGTTATCATATATAATAAAAATGATTTCCTATTTTACATCTTAAGTGAAAGTCCAAGTTCATGTAGGCAATGAACTGCTTGAACAAGTTGATAAATTTACTTATCTGGGCAGTAATATTACCAAGGATGGAAGGAACAAGGCAGAAGTGAGAAGTAGAATTGCTCAAGCAAAGGCTGCTTTTAACAAGAAGAAAAACATCTTAACATCTAAGAGCATCAGCTTTGAAACCAGGAAAAGATTTTTTAAATCATATGTGTGGAGTGTGGCATGCTATGGGTGTGAAACATGGACTCTCGGGACAGAGGAAGACCAGAAGTTAAATTCTTTTGAAATGTAGTGCTATAGACGCATGCTCAAAATAAAATGCATCGACAATGTCACAAACGAAGTGGTTCTGGAAAGAGCAGGTGAGAAGAGAAGCTTCTCGAGTTTCATTGTTAAAAGAAGAGTGCAATTTACAGGCCATCTATTAAGACATAAAGGACTCCTGAACGCAATCATAGAGGGATATGTCGAGGGAAAAAGACCAAGAGGAAGATCACGACTGAGGTACATGGATCAAATTGTGAAAGATGTGGGATGTAACACCTATAAAGAAATGAAGAGAAAAGCTGAAAGACGCACAGAATGGAGACAAGCTGTCATTGTAACTGATGCAAACCAATCCTTGGATTGACCACTACAGAGAGAGAGAGAGAGAGAGAGAGAGAGAGAGAGAGAGAGAGAGAGAGAGAGAGAGAGAGGTGTTTATTTGGTATATTTTCCCCCAATATTCCCTGGCAAATTCGGTAAATTGCAAAAAGGTTCTGACAGACTAACATTGTTATTAACAAACATTTTTCTTTGTAGTATACTATTAAAACTGACATATTATTAATTGTTTGCTTAAAGATCTTATTTTTTGGTGACGGTAACAAAATCCACCACAGTTGCAAAATGCTTATATTGATCAAAGTCCTACGTGACAGAAGTCACAATACACTACCACAGTTTCGGGGTCTTAGCCCCATCGTATCTGAACTCTAGAGTAAAACAATAGTTGTAACCTACACCTTTAAACAATTGAAAAATAAAATAAAATTTAGAAACTAAAAAATCAGATGAAATGTTAAAAAATAGCGTACCTCAAAGTAGAAGGACATGTCTGTGCCCAAACAACCAGTACATGAACACGTATTGTACTTGGGCCGCCATAATAGCATCCCAAACTGTGGTCGCAAAGAGCCCCAACTTTTAAGCATGGCCTGGGAAAATGCTTCTTGTCCCAAAATTGCCACTAGTAATACACACAGCCTACATAAATGAAGTCACCATAGGGCATTGCTCTAGCTTGTGACTTCCATCTAAAGTTAAACTAAGTAGCGATCCTGTGCTGCAAAAATTAAATCAACTTTAGGCCCGATATGGTGAACCACAAGAAACAGTTGTAGCCTTTGAGACCAACACTTAATGAACAGTAATACAGCACACCAGTGAGACCCGTGTGGCTGTAAGCTGTACATATTGTGTACTCTGTGAAGGGGGTACATAACATGGCATGAAGAGAAACTACAGTAAAAGTACATTCAAATGCTGAAAAAAGAATACATAGAAATACAGGTATACCTAAAGTAATAGCAATCCAGTACGAGAGATATTCACCTTAACAAGCAAATTGGAAAAAGCAGCATAACTAATAACAGAAGATGTGCAACAAAGCAACAGACACATGACACAGAATGCACAAATAATAGCAGAAGTCAAAGGGCAAAATACATACAAAATGCCATGATCTGCCAGCAATACCACAGTACCCCAAACATGACAAATGACATGTTGTGAACTAGAGAAATTAAAAGGTAAGACATCTGAAAGATTTTTTAAAAAACTAAGCAATTTAAAAAATTAAAATTGTTACAATAATGAACCATCGGATGTTATTACAATAAAGAAGGATACAGGATGCAGGTTAAGGGGCTGTAGCATGTTCAGGAAATAGGAACAGAGAAGACAGCAAGTACATTCAAAACAGACTACTGAAAGCATTGTACAAAGTTATTCAAGATATTTTTATGCTTTAACTCAAGTTTATAGCCAAGGACATTGTCGGGACTGTTAAATCTAGATTTGAAAATCTCAAACTCTTCCAAAATATTTAAAGTCAAGCCCTTGATATAGACATGAAGTTTAGAGAGACCCTCCTTAATATTCCATAGTTTATTATTATTTAATGCTAAGTACATTGACATTGGTGACTTCGGCTTGTTAATGTTATACAGCTCCTTAAACCTAGTCTGAAGTTATCTGCCACTTTCTCCAATGTGGCAGCAATCACACTGCGGAACAGAATAAATGCCTGTTCTACTATGTGGTTTAGGTTCTCTGTATTAGCGGTAAGACGTTGCTCATTATTATGAGGAACAAAGAAAGCAGGAAAAATATGCAAGTCTTCAACCACTTTCTCACTTAGTGACAGTATTGCTGGTTGAGGATGCTAGTCGTGAATTGGCTAGATACCTTAACAGCATCCTCATCCAACTTTACTATTACCCTCATCATTATATGGTGAATAATCTGAAGGAAATTATACAAATATTGCAAGC
Organism: Schistocerca serialis cubense; assembly: GCF_023864345.2. Classification (NCBI taxonomy): domain Eukaryota; kingdom Metazoa; phylum Arthropoda; class Insecta; order Orthoptera; family Acrididae; genus Schistocerca; species Schistocerca serialis. The sequence goes on along the minus strand of NC_064649.1, from coordinate 38,945,479 downwards.
AACCAGTGTTCCTCAGGGAGCTACGTTAGCTTCTTTCAATCTCAAGAGCATGTATACTAATATCCCTATACACGATGTTTTGTACTTTATTGAAAATAACATATTTTTAATAACTTAGAGGAAGAGTCCGTCAAACAGTTTACGAAGTTGCTCATACTGCTATCTGAATATAACTATTTCAAGTTGGGGAGGAAGTGTCAGCAGAATGCACATTTGGCAATGGGCTCTCCATTAGCCGCTATGATGGACAAACTGGTAGAGTTTTCAGACTAAGTGTAAGGACCACAGTAACATTAACAAGCCCAAATCACTGATGACTATGCACTTAGCACTAAATAATCATAAACTAGGTAAAATGAAGGAGGATCTCTGTATACTTCATGTCTACTCCAAGGGCTTGACTTTAAACATTTTGGAAGAGATTGAGATTTTCAAACTTCAACTGAACAATTCTGACACTTCTCTTGACCATCAAGTTGAGCTCAGGCATAAAACTCTCTTGAACAGCTTTATACAATGCTTTCAATAGTCTGTTTTGTATATAGCTCCCTGTCTTCTCTGTTCCTATTTCTTAAATCTGCCACAGTCCCTTAACCTGCATTATGTATCCCTTTTTATTCTAGTAACATTTGATAGATAATTATTGTAAAACAATATACTTTTTAATTTTTTAAAAAGTGTTTGTTTTGCCTTTTGATTTGACTGGTTCACAAACTTTCATTTGTTATGTTTGGGCTTTTCTGCTATTGGATGCAGATTTTGGCATTTTTTATGTATTTCAGTTTCTGGCTTCTGCTATTATTTATGCATTGTATGTTGGTTCTCTGTTGCTTTGTCGCACTTTTGTTACAACTCGTGCTGCTTTTTCCTATTTGCTTGTTAAGCCACTAATTTCAGTTATTACCTATATTTCTTCCCGATTCTTTTTTTGTTTCCAAGTTCGTATGTACCATTACTTCACTTCCTGTCCAAGCCATGTTACTGCTGCTCAGGCCCCTTGCCATAGACACATGGGTCACACAGGCACAATGTATCAGTGTTTGTTAAGTGTTGCCCTCAAACATTACCGCCATTTTCTTGTGATCCGCAATATCAGTTTTTTAAAGTTGCTTTGCATTTGCAACACAGGATCATTACTTAGTTTAACAGTGGTCTAGTGTGTGATCTCCACCTGATGTCCTAGGGTGGCTTTGTTTTTGTAGACTGCATGCATTCTTGGTAGAGTTTTGTGACGAGCCATTTTCTTGGGCTGCACTTGAAAGTTGGAGTTCTTTGCAACCACAGCTAGGGATGCTATGACGACAGACCATATACAATAGATGATTGCCTACGAGTTTCATCACGGACATGATATCTTGCTACTGCTAGGTAGGTTGTTTTTATAATCATTTCATCTAATTCTTTAGTTCTAAATTTTAATGTTTTAAATTTTTCAAGTGTTAAAAGGAGAAGGTTACAACTATTGTTTTACTTTAGGTTTCAAATGCACCTGATGATTGGGCAAGACCCCAAAACCTTGGTAGTGCATAGCAACTTCTTTCACATAAAACATTGGTCAATAAAAGCATTTTATAACGTGACAGATTTGGTTGACAAACATGTTGCAGAACAGTTGTAGATGTCCCACAAATAAAACTTTATCTAACTGTTGTAGGATTTCAAATTTTTTTATACAACACTTCATTAACTTCTCCATCCTTGTAACTACCTGTTTGTCTTACAAGGCGGCCGGTCCCTTTGTCATTCCACGGAATATAACAGGTGTTCTTTATCATAAACACACTTTTCCTTTTGTTATGTTCATATTTAGCACAGTCTGAATTGTAATGAGCATGCTCCACCACTATCAATGAAGTATTTGCATCAAAATACTTCATTAACCTCTGAAGCAAGTATTTAGGGCACAGTTGGATTTTCAAACCACTGAAACTTGGGTTCTGAGCTTTGCAAACTACGATTTACTACTATTTCCACTGCATTATCTGTTAGCTTTTTGAGATGGTCCAACATTACATTTTCATAGCCCAACATTTCATTTTCAACCATTATTACAACCTTGTGGCGTTATTAAACATCATACTGCCTGCTCGCTTGTTCCGCACAGGAACAGCCAAAATGAACAAGAATTTACTACCCAAATGTAATAATGCGAAACTAGTTTGTATAACGGAACACAAGATCGCAAATCTGTGGGCTTTAACAGCTTCTTGATGCCAGATATGTTCTTTGCTGACATTTCATGATGGAACAATCAGTATACTTCTAACATTGCAATATTTATGAATTCAGTTCCCTCAGCAAATTAAGTCTCAACAATTAATTTGCACAAAAAGTCTCAGTATCAAATTATGTAACATTCTATTATTGATTAATGGCATACTGAATCAGTGACACATGCATAAGGAATAAACATCTAGAACTTGCCCCAATAGTTGTAACACAGCTTTCAGTGTCTCAACATGAGCAAATGTCTATTAGATTTCATCATCATCATCTTGGACAGTTTCCAGCCACTGGCTGGGTCTGTCGGGAACACAAGCCTCTCCATCGTGTTCTGTCTTTCCACCATTCCCCCTCTTCCACCTTCGTCCAGTTCTCTCCTCTTCTCGTCACACATTCCTTCACTCCCTTCACCCATCTATCTCTTGGTCTTCCTCTGGGCCTCTTCCCCTCCAGTTGCAGATCAAACATCCTCTTTGGAATTCTTCCCTCATCCATTCTCTTCATGTGTCCATACCACTGCAGTCTTGATTTTTCTATCCTGTCCTGTACTGGTTCCTCCTTTAGTCTTTCCCTCACATACACATTTCGCAATCTGTCTCGTCTTGTTACACCCAACCTGCTCCTCTGGAACTTCATTTCACTAGCTTGTATTCTACTTTTGTCGCTTTTGTGCATTACCCATGTCTCACTTCCGTATGCCAATATGGGGACAAAGTAGGTTCGGTATATAATTCCCTTGGATTTCTGTGGCACCTCCTTGCTCCAAATAAGCCCCCTAATGCATTTGTAGAACTGCCCTGCTTTTCTGCACCTTTCATTTATTTCCATTGCGTTTCCCCCCTTACTTTCAATCACGCTTCCCAGGTACTTGAAGTTCTCTACCACTTGTAGTTTTTCCCCTCCACAAGTTATATCCACATTTGGCCTATTCGTCTTCCTTGTTGTGACAATTATTTCACTTTTCTTTGCAGAGAAATGCATTCCATATTGTGCTGCCGTTGCCTCCCATGCATCTAACTGCTCTTGCACCTCCTTCTCGCAATTTCCCCATAACATCAGGTCATCGGCAAAAAGCACTGCTTTCATTTTATGATCTCCAATTGCATCTGACACTTGCTGTAGGATTTCATCCATAACAATAATAAACAATAAAGGCGAAAGTGCACTTCCCTGTCGCAGCCCATTTTCCAGCTTGAACCATGCAGTACATTCCCTCCCCACTTTCACACAACTCTCACTTCCCTCATACATTTTTCTGACTTTTCGTGTTATCTCTTTATCTATCCCTTTTGCGTTCAGCACATCCCAGAGCTTGTCCCTACAGATACTGTCATACGCCTTCTCAATATCTAAAAAGGCCATGATTAAGTCCTTCCCGTACTCATAGTGCCTTTCCTGCAGTTGCCTTACCGCAAATATGAGGTCCGTTGTTGATCTTCCTGGTCTGAAACCGTACGGTCTATTAGATTTGAAATAACTAATTAAATGCCTGAAGCAAAACGTTACGGCAAAGTTCGAGTAAGGGCTGGAGCCATGCTCAGGCGGCATAGTGATAAGAGCGACTCCTTGCAATAAGCAGGAATGTCAGGTTTCAGTCCCAATTTCTAATTGTTGTTGCATTTGTAACTGTTGTGTTATAACAATAATTTTCTTAGTACATTTTGATTCAGATTCAAATATCCACATCCAGTGAACCATACAATGAATTTGAATGAAATATGTATCATTTAGAAGTAGTCATTGTCAAAAAATACCACTCAAGTGTAGATGAAGTTTCAAAGTACTGCAGTTATATTCCAGAATGAGATTTTCACTCTGCAGCGGAGTGTGCGCTGATATGAAACTTCCTGGCAGATTAAAACTGTGTGCCCGACCGAGACTCGAACTCGGGACCTTTGCCTTTCGCGGGCAAGTGCTCTACCAACTGAGCTACCGAAGCACGACTCACGTCCGGTACCCACAGCTTCACTTCTGCCAGTACCTCGTCTCCTACATTCCAAACTTTACAGAAGCTCTCCTGCGAACCATGCAGAACTAGCACTCCTGAAAGAAAGGATATTGCGGAGACATGGCTTAGCCACAGCCTGGGGGATGTTTCCAGAATGAGATTTTCACTCTGCAGTTTGGAATGTAGGAGACGAGGTACTGGCAGAAGTGAAGCTGTGGGTACCGGACGTGAGTCGTGCTTCGGTAGCTCAGTTGGTAGAGCACTTGCCCGCGAAAGGCAAAGGTCCCGAGTTCGAGTCTCGGTCGGGCACACAGTTTTAATCTGCCAGGAAGTTGCAGTTATATTGTTCTTAGGGCATAACAGCTTCTACTGAGATGGAAATAGCTACTAATGATCAACAGTTTTTATTTTTAATTTGCTTAAACGAGTTTAGTAAAAAATGCACCGCGCATTTTGTTGCCAATTAAATATTCGATCTCCAATCTCCATGCGATGTTGGAAGAAACACTTTGATCAAACTGGCTCTGTGTGCAAAAGTATAAAGCCCAACTAGACCTTGCTTATCAGAAGGGAAGGTCAACAGCTGTTGATATTCCAATTTGAACTTTCTATGAAGAAAATGTCACACATTTTTGGTGTCTGGTTCTAAGAAATCAAACAACATAAGAAGTGCAGAACCGACTGCTACAAAACACCGCCTACAGTTCAGCTGGCACAAGTTGATCTGCGACAGCTGCAGTGGGCTGGACGCGGCAGCTCCATGTGCTTACTCAACCAATAATGTAACAATTTTGAAATCGTCTCTCCGGCAATGCCTCAGGGTTCTCAGATGTCTATAGACTGCTACTGTTTTTGCCTGTAGCCATTTGCGATTCACAGTTGAAAGCTGCACTGTGATCTGTGAGAGATCATCTTACGCTGGCTGAACTATAGCATGTGTCAATTCGCTATTCAAACCACCTGCACTGCACCTTGTACACACACTACACACAAAAAGGATGGCAAATGATATAAAATTTTGTGAACATGTGCTTCAAAACATTGGGAAAAATGACAGTTTTCTGCCAGTCGTAATCTTTGGCAGTGAGGCAACGTTCAATCGAAGACAGAGAACCAACAGACCTAGTATCTCCAAAAGGGGACTGCAAAACTCACATACAGCACTGCAACACAAAAGGGACTCTCCAAAAATGAATTTGTTTTATGCTGTATTACTAGCAGAGATTTACAGACGTCTTTTTGATGAAAGTGTCCTTTATCAAAATGATTAATATTTACAGAACTTCAGTTTTCCATAGGACAGGGCTCCACACCACTGGAACAGAGACTTTAATTATTTCCAAGGAATCTCTACCTCAACAATGGATATGTCAAACGTGGTAAGTAGACTAAACACTTCAGTCTGGACTATCAAACTTTCTTGATACTGCACTCTGTGATTTTCTTTTCTTATGAGCTTTCACTAAATAAGGTGTTTGCATATCACATCCATCAACAATGTGGGATGAACTAAAAATCATGTCGCAGCAGAAGTTAGCTCAATTATTTACAACAATCTTTATCAGGTGTGGGATGTCATGATGTTATTTGTGCAGCCAAAGGAAATGTTATTGGCATCTACTGTCTTTATAATCGAATTTAAATTTCATGTTCATATATAATGTATGATTTGTTGAGTACAAAACTGTGAACTACAGTCCATTTTAGATCAACAAGTACACACTCATCTCTGTTACAACAACATCCCACAATTTGCTGTACTCACAAGTCAGCACTTTTGTAAAATCTCAATTTTAGAGATACTCTCAGATTTTTCTATCTCATTAACATAACAAGGAGTGCTAGTCACATCACTATATCAGTACAGCCAGGTGAAAATATTATGAGGGCTGTTTTGAGCAAGTCTTCCAGTGTTTTTGCAGGTGCCTCTCCAGTGCTTCAGTTTATGATGGCTGCTGTCTTTGTAGTGGCACAGATGTCAACATGATAGTCAACAGTACAGTTAAGAAAGCTGTAAAAGGTGTATTACAGCTTTTGTGCCAACCCATTTGTAAAAGCAAATGGCTTCTCTACGATTTAAATTTCAAAAACCTTGTTTTCAGTGTTGGTGTATCACGCAGACACACAAAACAAAGATTAACACACTAGAAGAATTATGACAGTCTCATTTTCACCACATGCTTCCTAGGCACGCAGCTTTAGGTTTGGAATACTGCTCACTGTATTCCACAGAAATACCAGATTTTGGTAGCTTGTTCAGTCCTCATTATTTGTCCAAATAACTGCACGCAGATGTAAGCAGCCAGATGACAAACAACCACAAATGACGACGACGATCACAATAATATTTTTTTCCAATTAAGTTTACCTGGTGCAGAGAACTTTTGCAATCTTCATTGACGATGTCCTCCGAGCTGCTGCTAGCTATTAATGCCATTCCTCCATGCGAATCTCATACATGAATAAACTACAAGACTGCCCTGGTATAAATACTTCATTTCCAGAGGTTTCCCTGACTTTTCTGCAAAACACTGACATTGTCTTGTTTACCCCATGGACTAACATTTGCAGGATCTTCCAAACCACCACTAAATTTGTTGTGGTGTTATGTTGACCTACCATTATTGTGGAGCTTGCAAACTTCTCACAAGTGTACACTGTGTGTGTTCTTGATCGTTACCTCTATGCGAGTTTCTCACAACTCCGTGACCACACACACACACACACACACACACACACACACACACACACACACACACACGACGTACAGCATCATAAGCTAAGTAGCATAATGGGAACTGCATTATCTATCCAGTGAATAAGAGATTATTCGAAAAACCTTTTCAACCAGGTGGTAGCAAGCAAAAGGCTTCAGCAGTGTGAGGAGCACGTAAGTTGATCTAACGAGCTATGGAAACATGTAACACATCATCACTGAGTAGGACAATCTTGACTTTTTCCAACTTAAGCACTGTGGAGGACCCACAATGAATTAGGTAGTCATAATAATTTGTAAGGATCCTACAGTCACTGTGAAAGGAAACGCAATGGAAGTGAAATTTTTTAGATGATGATAGTGAATAATACTCCTATGCAGATGGCAATAAACATTCAAATCTGTTTTGAGAGAATGGGAATGAATATGTATTTTTCAGCCTTTACAACAACTGGACTTTAATATTATTGGACCATTGTGGCCCATACTGGGTCAAATCAAAGCCCATTAACCACATGGAACAGTTGATTTGTGAGGAACAGTCAGACTCCATTAACGTTTGTTCATGATTTATATGCATCTATTGTTATAAGATTTCAGGGCGTTTCTGGAGGCACCGCTGACCTACACTATTTTAGTCGTATTAAGAGGGACTGATTCAATCCTTATATTGTGCTACCTTGATCTCCACCACATCCAAACTTGCTACACATCCAACAGAAGTGTGACAAATTGTGAATCAGCAACATCAAGAAGCCAATGAGTATTCTGTTTCTCAATTCATACCACCCAAGAATTTTTTTAACATTATCCAGAATGGCCCACAATTTACCTGATTTCCCTTCCCATCCTCAATGGCTGTTTTTACAAACAGCCACAATCCTCCATCATCCAAGATAGGACACTGATACATTTATGTGAAAAAAATTATGAGCAATATCTGAAGACTATATATATACAAAGATACACACTAGTAAATGGTATATCAGGCAAGCTGTTTATATTGTAACTTAAAACAGAATATAATCTAAATGTGAGAAGCCAAGTGAAACCTCATTAATTACATCTCATTTCGAGGAACTTCCCATATGAAACTATATAGTATCTCCCATTTAAAGAGCTCATCGCCCACGTAAGCTCTGGGAGACATTTTTGGTAAGCTCTGCGAGACACAAAACTCTGACAGCGGTTGAGAGACAATTTATGAGGTAACACCAAGAGTAAGGATGAGCTGCTGTTGGTACAGGAACACAGGAAACTTCTGTTCTAGCTGCATTCCCGGCTTCTGGCTGGCAATCACATTCTTCACAATGGTGAAGCCGACTTAATCACTCACAAAATGGTGACAAAACGTGTAATCAGGTAACAATGTTTTCATTTAGATACAATAAAGTGTATCAGGTTTTGTGTAATGGCTAAATACAGAAGAAATCAGTTTCAGTGCAAGGCAGGAGTAGTTCAGGAGAATACGAATCTCTAGGGATGCTGTGTCCAACATTGTGAATACTGTGGACACACCAAGCTGTGTTAATTCTTCCAAGTGGACCAGTTATCCAAGCAAATGTCTTTTTTTAATAGAAAATTCTGGTGCATATGCAGATCAACTTGATAGGTTTTAGGGGTGTGGTAGAATTTATCAAAGAATTGAGGTGAGACAAAATTTGTGAACCAAGATGGTATTACCATCTGGAAAAATGGTGTCTTAGCATGTCTGATGGCATAGTATGCAAAGTGTGGCCTATTTAAGGCAGATCAATTTGCACTGTTTCTCAAACTTGTGCCAGACAATTCTTAAACAGTAAAAACCTTGCCTGGTGTGGCAAAGGGGAGCTCAGCACAGATATATTGTACAAGCTCACACCAAAGCTGATGGGATGGAGCTACTGAAGTTGCTTGTCATCAGAAAAGCTGCAAATCCTCGTTGCTTCAAAAACTTGCTTAAACTGTGATTGTAATACACAAATGATCCTGGGTGACAAGTGTACTATTTATCATATGACTAAAAGCATTACATTAAAAACCTGCAAAACTATGTTTCTTGTACAAGGTGTACAACTTTGCTTCTGCTATTTTTTTTCCCCAACATTTGAGGCTCTAATGAAACAAATTGGTTACACATGTATCATTCAAAGTACTTTCCATTTTTGGCCAATACTTTTTTCCATCTTTCGAGCAGTGTACGAATCCTGCGTCGAAAAAATTGTTCATGTTTTGAAGCGATCCAATTTGTGACTTCTTCATGAGATTGGAAATGTCGATCAGCCTGACCATGTGCCATTGATCTAAACAGGTGATAGTCCGAGGGAGCAATATCTGGAGAATACGGTGGGGGGGGGGTTGGAATTTTAATGTTTCCAAGTACGTTTTGAACTCTTTTGCAACGTGGGGGTCAAGCGTTGTAGTGCTGCAAAATCGCTCTTATCTTGCCTCTCGCTGGGTTGCGTCCGTTTGTCTTTTAATGCTCTGCTCAAACGCATTAATTGTGTTTGATAACGAGCACCTGTGATAGTTTCACTTGGTTTTAACACCTCATGGTACATGACACCGAACTGGTTCCACCAAATGCAGAGCATGATCTTGGAGTCATGAATATTCGATTTGGCCGTTGACGTGGAAGCATGGCTGGGATACCCCATGACTTTTTGCATTTAGGGTTATTGTAATGAACCCATTTTTCGTTCCCGGTCACAATGTGATGCAAAAATCCCTTCCGTTTTTGCCTCTGAAGCAACTGTTCACAAACACACATCGCCTTTCAACGTCTCTTGGTTTCAGCTCACATGGGACCCAAGTTCCTTATTTCTGAATCATGTCCACAGCCTTGAGATGTTTTGAAATGGCTCGCTGTGTCACTCCCAGTAATCGTGCTAATCTTCTTGAGTTTGACGCGAGTATTCACTCAGCAATGTCTCCAATTCTGCATCTGCGAAAACATTCTCTCTTCTACCATTATGCCAGACTACGATGTTAAAATCACCGTTCCTGAAGTGTTGAAACCACTCACGACACGTTCTTTCACCAATAGCGTCCTTGCCATACGTAATTGAGAGCTTTCAATGAGACTCAGCCCGTTTTCTTCATACTGAAACAAAACAGTAACACGTCCTGCAAATGATGAGAATTAGGCTCGTAAACTGACATTTTCAATCAAGAACAACTTTATGATGCAGACACAAATCGACTAATGTTTGAATGAGATTATGTTGACCGACATCTAAGCTAATTGCCTGACGTCTCCGATTTGTTTCTTTCGGCCGCTACTTACTGTTGGCTAATGGGGGAAGCAAAGTTGTACACCTTATAGATATCTGTACTCCCTGTATCATATTACTGCTATACATTTACACCCCCCCCCCCCCCAAATAAATGGTTAATGCCTGAATCTGCTCTGTTCAACCCTACTTTCTTAACTTTCAGAAACTTCCATTCTGCTTATATTTGAACCTCTGCTTGCACTTCTTTGTTTCTGTTACCCCTCGCCTCTCATCTACTATAAAAAAAGACTGCGGAGCTTAAGAGTTCCAAATGAACCTCAAAAATTTACATTTTCATGACGCATGTTGACTGATACAAGCAGAGAAAAACATCTTTAATAATAAATGACAATACTGTCTAATCTCAATTTCATCTTCACCTTCGCTGCACCATGAAATTCTTACCCTAATTAGAAACTACACCAGCAACAACATGTGAATCAAATATGTGGACTGTTGCTCATAATTGCTCTCTTTCTAGGCCAAAAACAGGTAATGAGATTCCAGAACTGAATTTATGAACCCAATTGACAAGCAACGTCTGTTGTCCTACTGCAGGCAACAGTTTTTCTGTCTGTTCCACTCTGTGTATACAGCCTTTGTTTCACTGAGGGCATAAGAAACCTATACCATTCCACCTCTCAAACTGGTCTGTAGTTATGTTAATTTTCATTTGAAATTCAAAACTGAAGTACATTCAGAAAGATCAGCAACACTCACAACCAACAGAACTATCTCGAACATATGAAGTCAGATGTTAGGGAATTCTGGAAAATCAATTCTTTTTTCTGAAGTGTTGTGAATCTTTGCTCCCTCTCCATTTCTCTCCAGTAATGGTTAACACGTACCACAATTCCTTGTGCACTGGTAATTGAATAAATGAGATTTCTATAGTCAGAAACAAGCCACTAACAGAAACAAACCAATAACAGAAACTCACCAGTTACACCAACAAGGGCACTTTACTAAATCCCCCCCCCAATCTGAAAACAAATGACATTTCACCAACAAAAGACACCATAAAGGAGTACCTAGTGACAGTTGCTATGTGTGCAATGGAAGTGCCTGTATTATATGTGTAAGTCATGTCAAAGCCATATAGGCAGCACATGCAGAGCACAGCTTCAGAAAAAATAGCCCATAACATGGTACAAACATAAGAACTGATGGAGAAAAAGGCTAAAACAAAACGAATGAAGGAGAATAAGGAGATTGCAGAAAATTTCCAAATGGCACTGCATAATATCACACTTGTTTTGAAACTAATCAGTATTGGGGGAAGGTATGACAAAAACCTTTCCAACATTTGCCTAAATGAGTGAAATTGCAGAAAATCTAAATCAGAGGATTGGACAGAAACTTTAAAGCCTGTTCCTTCACTGCTGGGAAGTCTAGTATTTCCAGCACCCTATCACCTTGAGAAGCACTAACACGATATTCACTGTAACCAGTGGAACAGAAGCTAGTCTTAATGTTTTGTTCAGTAGCCCTATCAACTATTTTAGGCTGTGCCAGCTTGACAGCTTTCAGGGGTGAATGCTAGAACATGTGCAGGATGAGGCATGAAATGCTGCACAGTGCGACAACCTGGTGGAATCATACCCAGTATTGTCTGTCTGAAAGCAGGTTGACGGGTGTTATTGGGTGTCCATGCCTGTGATGCATTGTCCTTAGTTAACACTTTAGAAACGGGGACAGAGTTTCCAGACATGATTTTATTTGATACTTATTTACCACACACTATTTGCAACATATTTTGGGGGTACTATCCACACATACTACTGAATATGCCTGCAAAAGTGTATCACTGAATGGCACAATGTCTATGGTTACAGTTTAGTGCTCAATGTGACTCAGGCCAGTCTCAAAAGTGTTAATAAAGTCTTCAAATTCCAGAAATTGATTGTGAAGCACACTGGAGGAAGTGATCAATCACTGAATAACGTATTTGATATTGCAACAGCATTAATTAGTACTGGTAATTTAACACATGTCAAAATTTGAATATTCTATTTCTGGTGGTGATGGTGGTGGTGGTGGTGGGGGGGGGGGGGGGTTACATAGAGGAACTAATTGTTTCACATCTATCTTCAAATCCTATCATAAAGTGGACATATCTATCTTCAAATCCTATCATAAAGTGGAATCAGTATCACACATGCAACCAATTGTTATGTGCTCTGTGCATTACTCTTTTAATCTGCATCTTCTACATACGAGGCTTCACTTTAAAAATGTCGGAGATGTCTCACACGCTTACGGCTCAGATGTGGCTCCACTTCTAAATCACAGTCTGATGCCATTTTAGTTTTTAATGACATTGCAGATAAACATGTTTCAGAACAAGGTAATTATGTTGGTGGCTGACACAAACGTATGACATGCTAAGCACAAAACAGGTTGAATAAATTAAGCTTGGAAACATTTTGAAGCACCACCATAAACTTGTTCAATACATTTTCATTACAACTTCTGTAAAGTGTGGCAACATTTCTTAACACATTTATACTAAAGTGCATCTGATATCACTGTGTATGTACCAGAGGTGACATACTGTGTCCATAATATAGTGGAAACTTGGCTTGAAATTGTTGAAAGAATATTGAATGTCAAAGATGCCTCAACATGCCTCAACATTAATTCATATATTCAATATATCTAATATGTTTAAGTACTGAAAACAATGCTAGTTCATTAACAGGATTGCACTTACTACTGAAATATTAAAATAAATATGACAATCATGAACTTAAGTGACTTAAGGAAACAGTGTGGTAGAAGTTGCATTATGAAGTAACTCATTTTATTGGACAAAGCAAATGAAATCAAGAGAAGACTGCCAATCTGGAACAACACAACTGAAAAAATTTATACCCCACGTGTTTTATGCAGACTAATCAACTACTTGTGTGAAACAATAAATGATATTGCCTAATCTAATATACCTGTAATCAAAGGGTAAAACTTGAGTCTAGCAGACTTATGTACATTATCAAACTGTTTTGTTTTTGTTTTTTAACTTTGTCATATCAAGGGTATATGTTATAGCAATAATTACATACAATGCAAGACGAACTTATAACAAAAAGTATAAAAATTTATTTTTCTTTATTTTTACAATAGATTGTCAATAAGTGTGTCTGTAACTCTCAACAAAAAAATCAGTGTTTCCATTTGTGGAAAAGCAATCTCCTGCAGCATGCCAGTGCTGGTGGTCCGTGTACAGAATCTTCTGAGACCCCCGAGACTAGAATCGGACATCGGAGCTCAGAAATGATATGCTTTCTCTCTTTGTCTCTCGAACAGCACAGCTGCTCTCGTGCACTTGCCTCGTTTATCGTTCAACGCTAAAAGCATCAACCAATATACATTGGTTACAGTTTCACAGTTCAAATAGCTATGTTATGCACACACACATACACAAACACACACACACACACCATCATCATTATTTCACCAGAAACAAAATAATCCTACAAAATATTGTGTTTTATGAAATCAAGAAACTAATTATAAACAAATTAAAGGAAAATATAGTTGCCTCAAACTGTCTATGAAGGATTAAAGAAATAGTTCATGATTTATATAAAATACTGACACAAATAAAAGCCAACAACCACTAAGCTTCATTTAATGTTAAAGAAAATGTGTTACAATTCCTTGATACCAAGCGTGTTCCTTCCTTTGGTGCGTGCTGCTTCAGGCAGAAAGAGATTAACAAATCCATCTCCACAGGAGAAATAGTCTTGCTGATGCCATTAGCATGATAGGGGAACTGGAAAAGGAGAGTAACTTAACATTTTAACACAAAGGGAACAACAGGAAAGCTCAGCTACCCCATTCTCAACGAAGGACACACCTAAAGTTGTGTTCATATCTTTTTGATAATGAGAGTCACCTCATACTCTCCCTCAAGTGAACACACGAATCGCTGTTCGCATAACCTCTTTGTGGACATCAAGATGAAGTAAATGTGACCCATTAAAATTACAACAAACAGTTATATGCTCATTTTTGAGTGTTCATCTTTTCAAGTATGATGATTACCATCTACTTTATTTCCCTTCCTTTTAGTAGTTTGTTACAGCACAAAACTGATAACCCTACAGTAAATCAAATGACAGTATAACTTCAGACTTAATGAATTATATCAGATATAAAAAATGAATGATTCCCATAGAAATCTGTACATTTTAGAATCGCAAGAGTTCTACTATTTGTTCAATGTATTAGATACATTATTTCTAATTCCTTTGTCCACATATCAATAGAGAGGGGAGTGGTGGTGGGGTGAGAGCAGGTTGGAGGAAAAGTTATTTCTCTTTGATACTGTTATAGAAAGATACACGATAACTCTTACTTCATTTGGCTCAACAACTTGTGTACTGGGAAATCAGTTAAACCATTTCCAATTGCACAAGAATCAAAATGGGCTAAAGTTTAAAAAAGTATTCAGTACTCGCCTCTGATGATACAGAGGTAAAAATTTTTCGACAGGCAAGTCTTGGGGGGAGGAGGGGGGGATGAAAAGCAGAAAACATTGTTCTCCCTTGCTACATTCAAAGTGCCAGGGAATCTAATCTTTCCTTTACTTCTAGCTTTCAATGCCCCTTCCTCCATCTCTCTGCTTTAAAGATGGAACTTCCTATTTCAAAAATTAAATTCACGCCAAATCTGAAACCCATTCATTTTACAGTAAACTGTGCTTTTCCTTATCTTCAACTTGTTAGGTCTGAAGTTTGTATTTCTTAGCTTTTCTTCAAGTGGTAACTATAGAGTCCAAGCACTATGAATAGCTAATGCTGGATAGTCAAATAAAAAATTAGTTACGATATTTAGGTATTCATGAAGTTGAAATGGTGCAAATACCAGTACCAGCAAATTTTAAAATTCTTTTCCCATATTCAACTGATAACTAAATACCATACACCAAAATCATTAACATAATCAAAATATTTTTCAAAATGATATCCATGTTGAAGAGTATACACAATGAAATTGAAAGAAAATTTTGCAAACATAAATTGACTGTAACCAAAAGGTAAGGAAATTACATGGTATACATATTTGATGTCCAATTTATTCCACTTGTGGCATAAACTGAACCACCATTACAGCTGTCTAATGAAAGTATTGTCATCTCAAACACAAATGAGAAAAGTTAAAGAAGTATATTATTTAACCGTTATAGTCTTCAAGCTCGTCCTGATACTATACAAGAAGTGGTAAGTGATCCCATACACACATTAAAAAACACGCCACGATACCTTAATCACCATATAAATTACCTGCGAAGAATCTGTGAAAACACAAAAAGGCTATCTTCCCACATCCTGATGACTCAAGTAAATATTTATCTACAGCCTGTAGCATAAACCAGACATTTGGTCTATGCGGTAAAGGCCAAATATATACCAATGAAGCATGAATAAGAAATGTAACTATTCTCCTTCACAAAAATGTATTCTTCCTAAGTGTGTACAATAGTGCAGTACATTGGTCCCTGCAGATACCAGTGTAACACATGATCAAGTATGTGCAGAACATAACAAATACTCTAGGATTTGGGAAGCAACAAAGTTAACAGACTGTAACAATAAAATAGAAGTGACAACCTCTTGCCCCAGACCGTTACACAGTACAAAAATGGAATCTCTGTCCTCTAGGATTAAAAAAAAATGCAGTACAATTCCCTTGTGTTTCCATCATATTATTACAAAAAGAGACACAAACTTCTTTATGAGAAACATGCCATGTATAGATTTCTGACACTGGACATTTTTCTGATGCAGTCATATTCACCTGGCAGAGGTAGTAAATTATCAAATGCTAATTCAGTTTGTTAGCAGCTCCTCATTTGTACTTCAAATGGAGGAAATGTTGAAAGCAAATAAAATGATCTGTGTGACTAGCAGTAATGTAGCCCAACATATGACAATAACTATCACACCTTAACAGAAAATCTAAACACTTAACAGAAAGACACACCATGAAACTAAGAACTCACCTCGATCGGCGGCGCCGGCTGTGATGGTCACGAGAACCTGCCGGGGCTCCCGTCACTTTGGTGCGCTCCAACTTCAGCTTTAGTCTCCGCATCTCGTCAATCCGGTATCCGCCGGCATGAAATTCTTTCCAGTCGGACGGCAGCTCATCACCATGTCGTGAAGACCGACGGCGACTCGACCGTCGACTCTCACGTTTCCGCTCTCTCTCGCGTTCACGTTCCTTCAGATAGTTCACAAATGTACTGGATGGCTGTTACTGAATTTGAGAACCAGTTTGAAATGTATATTTTGTCTACACGGTAGCCAAACAACTGTGATTTGGCTTTAACTGCCTCAGTACAGAGAGCAGGACGATGAATATTAACTAGAGTTTTCTTCAAATTATCGATGAAAACTTATTAGCACAGTGCAAGAGTAGGATGTGTATTAATAACATAATATGTAACACAGCTTAACCAGATTGAGAAAAGAAGAGGACAATGGAATGTTACTTTCTAGCCTGTGAAATAATTGTTCTAATACACAATCAACTGAAAAAACAAGTTTGCCAAAGAAATAAAAGCAAATTTATAAAGAAGGAACAAATAGATCACTATAGTGTATGCAAACATTAGCTTAACTTTAAATTTCTATGAGTAACATTGCATAAAAGCTGATTTAATGTTAGAGGATGTTACGTTTATTTCAAAATTTGACTTTTAACTCATATTTATATAAATGAATTAATGAAATCCATCTTGAAGCAAATATAGCTTGAAACTATTTAAGGTTCCTTACAGCAATGAGTTCACATTGGGTATACTTTTCATGCTGAAATATCTTTACTGGATAAAACTAGGGAAAGAAGCACGACAAAACTGCTGTCAGTCTCCTAGCCTTTTCAATCCATACCTAAAATATGACTGACCACTTGCCCATGAGGTGACAAGAGGATAATAATCGAGGAAGAAGAACATGATGTTTGATGTTCGCAGAGAGGATGAACCTTTTAGCAACAGATGAAAAAGAATTACAAAATATAATGGATGCCACTGAAACTAAAGGAAAGATTTATGCACTGAAAGTCAACACAAAGAAAACAAAAGGAGGAAATAAAAGGATAAAGACAATGTTGAATGGAGAAATATGAGAACACCTCTGAAGTTGGATATAAACCAAATGGAAGAGTAGAACAGAAATTAAAACCACAATAGCAGTGGCGAAAAGGGCATTTTATAAGGACATAAGAAGGAATGGCTTATAAAAACAGTCTTAGAGGGGTATGTGGAAGGGAAGAGGAGGCAAGGAAGGAAGAGATTTCAAATTCTGGATGATATGATGGACGGCAGTACATACGCAGCATTAAGGAGGGTGCATGGATCACAGATTATGGAGACACAAATGATCTGCTAATATAACAAAAAACTGATGATGATGATGATGACTCCAATGACAAGGTTGGATTGGGAAAGGATGGAAAGGAAATTTGTCATTAGAGCACCTAACTCACCCTGTGAAATGCCCGTAATGCGACTAGAGAACAATTAACACACTAAAAATATGCAAACCTCAGTTTTGATCTAAGGAGACCTTAAAGATTGGCAATCTTTGATTTTATTCATGTTTGTTGGATCTGAAGATGAGAGCCAGGACATTAATTTCGTAAAGTAGTATGATGCACTTTTTGTTATATGGAAAATGTAAATAACACTTTTCAATACAGTTTTTGAATTTATTCAAAGCTTCTAGAGACAGAATACATGTTTTAGTTTCAATCCAATGTTTTGTAGCTTTACACGAAATTTTAATTTATTATAAATCTCGCATTTTCATACAATTAGTAAAGAAAAATCTATTTTTTTTTTGTTACTTAGCAACTTAATCTCATAATAAATACTGAATTCAAATAAATGTAAAAAATGTTACATCTAGCAAGAACCAAACCAGCAACCTTGCAGTAACCAGTAACCATGCAATTACAATACCAGATCCTACACACACAGCTACAGACAGCTGTGTTAAACAGCTAGATTTTTTGTTTATATTTGATGCTCACAAGTTTTTGAAGTCAACTTTATCATGTGGTTTTGAGAGCTGGATCTTAATGCTTTACGAAATTAGTTTCCAAGCACTGAACTTAAAGAATTTGAAGTAGGAAAAGAATGTATGTGGGCCAGTCTGTAATGTCCTATTATTAATACTTTCAGTTGCTTATTTATTACCTGCACTAAAATTCAACATTTTGTTGTCGTGTGAATGTCCAGCCTGCTGTGCTCTTAAGTGCCCTGTAAACGGTCAAACATTTTGTCAAATTTAACTATGCTTGTCAAATACTTGATCGTGTACGATGTTGTTTGATGGGTTTGTCAAGCATAGATCGTGTTTGACGTGTGTACAAAAAGTTCCAATTGACAGAAAGTTTGACAAGATGGTGGACATTGTTTATGTCAATGTTTTGCCACACGTGTTTAGTGAATAATGGTTTTATTACAATTTATCTCCCTGTATGACGAGTTTCCACAACTATGAAAACTACAATCAAGTTTAAAAACAAAATAGCACAATTACCAAAATGGTAGACAAATCACATTTTATCCAGCCATGTATTACGCAGGAAGAGGTTATGAACAAAATCACTATTTTATGCTTAACATACAAGCAGGAGTGCAACGAAATGAAAGAAATCTAAATTCTCTAGTTCACCCTCAGACCATGCGGGCTACATTATGGTATTTTGAAGAAATTTCATTACATGAGCAAGTACAAGAGAATAAATTTTCACATACATGTGTATTATTTTCAATGTGAGGGTGAAGTAACTCTGAACAAGTTAAACATTTCACTGTCCACCTGCAGAAAGCTGATGCGATCAGGTTCTGAGAGCAATATTTTCTTTAGCTGATTTTCATGGGTAAATCTCTCATTTTCAGCCATTACATGGACCAGCATCTTGTTTACTTCTCTGCCTTTAAATGCAATACCAAAGTCAATGTCCAGACTGCTTTGTCTGCATCTATGGCCATTCTCACTACTGTCAAAATATGAACACTAACAGTGTCTTCTCGAAAGTGGGGTTAAACTGACAAACTTTGTTTGTACATGTACGAGTTTGACACATCTGCAGCTAGACAAGGGCTCATTGGACAAACAAGTTTGTTTACAGTGGCCTTTACATGTACAGTTAATAAACTGTTAGTACTACCTTACTCTGAGTGAATAATTATCTCACCACAACAGAGATAAAAACTAATCTGTCAGTTTAACATCAAAGCAATGAGGTACTAATTTGTAAAATAACAAAAAATTTTGATTGGAGTTCTTACAATAATAATACAAATAACCTGCAACTCAACCTTTTGTTTGTGTATCCATCTACTTTTCGGCTGTTTTAATGTTTAATGGTTACTTTTACTGGTGCTAATTTACACTTACACTCTTCTTTAAGTAATTATTTTTTGTTGTTTTCCAAAACCTGCTCCTTTGAGTGTGGAAAGAAGGTTAGAGTAACCTGAGCACCCTCTACATGAGGTTTTCAAATTCTTTGCTCTAATTAAGTAACACTAAAAATGTCAGTTTATGTAACATAACCACAAAGACACTGAAAAATCAAAGTTCATCAGTAATAAAGTAGTTCATAAAACAAAAATGAAGAAATAAATTTTACGAATTTTGTTTTATTAATTAGTTATTTTCATTTCAATTTATTTCTAACAAAGTATTTATGAATAATGGAAAATTCAAGATGAAATAACGAGGACACCCTACCCACATTCCTCCACAATCTCAACACCTTCTCCCCCATTTGATTCACCTGCTACTCCTCAACCCAACAATCCACCTACTTGATGTTGACCTACACCTCAAAGATGGCTACAACAGTACCTCTGTCTATATCAAACCACCAGCAATACCTCTACTTTAACAGCTGTCACCCATTCCATACCAAAAAGTCCCTTCCATACAGCCTAGCCACCCGTGGCCATTGCATCTGTAGTGATCAGCAGTCAATTTTGAAATATAACAAGGGTCTCACTGAGGCCTTCACAGACCATAATTACCTTCCCAACCTTGTACAAAAACAGATCGCACATGCCTTATCTCTTCAGTCATCACCATCTCTCAACATCCCACCATCTGGCCACAGAGGAGCATTCCCCTTGTGATTCAGCACCATCCAAGATGGGAGCAATTGAATCACATTCTCTGCCAGGGTTTCCAGTACCTTTCTCCATGCCCTGGAATGAATAACATCCTATCCACTATCCTCCCCAAACCTCCCACAGTCGTATTCTGACGCCCATTTTTGTCCATACCTACACAAACCCTGCTCCCAACCCCTTGCCTCATGGCTCACAGCCCTGTAATAGACCTAGATGCGAGATCTGTCTCATATGTCCTCCCACCACAACCTACTCCAGTCCAGTCACACCCATCATCTATCTCATCAAAGTCAGGACTACCTGTGAAACCAGTCACGTGATCTACGAGATAAGTCATAATCACTGTGCTTCGTTCTACGTGGGCGTGACAGCCAACAAGCAGTCTGTCCACATGAATTTCCAACAACAAATTGTGGCCAAGAAACAGCTGGACCATCCAGTTGCTGAGCATGCTACCCAACACAACTGTCTTCATTTTAATGACTGCTTCACAGATTATTCCGTCTGAATGCTTACTACCAACACCACGTTTCCTGAACTGCGCAGTTAGGAACTATCTCTGCAATTTATCCTACATTCCCGTAACCTTCCTGGCCTCCATATTTCCATCTTTGTTAGTCATTGTCCACTACACAGCCTTCTATTTGACCAACACACCCACCGTCTTTTTGTCTTCCTCCTCCACTCCCCCCCCCCCTCCCCGCCCCCCAAAGGTCATTTCTCTAACCTCCCGACTGCACCTAGCTGCCTTACCCTCTTCCCACATCATCCCTGTACACTCACACAAGCAGCATTTTACTGCCCCCCACCCCTACTCTGTTATGCCTCCCCTCCCAGTCTCCTCTTCACCCCACCACCGCACGAACCAAATTGCTTCTTCCATCATATCCAGTTGCTCATCAACCAAATTGCTTCTCCCATCATATCCAGTTGCTCATCGTCTGCTTCGGCAGCCAGAGACAGTGGTCACACGTGTGAGCTGCGTTTGTGTGAATATGTACTTGTATGTTATCTTTTCAGAATAAGGCCTCCTGGCTGAAAACTTGTGTGTTTAGCATTCTTTCTGTTGTGCCTGTCTGTGACTTAAAATCTCTGCTATATGGTGAGTAGCAATCTATCCATTTCATAATATTGAAAGTATTTTTTTAAGTTATGTTGCATCGTATAAAGTGCTAACTTTGGTACTGACCAGCAAACCACTCACGTTCAGTTCTGTAAAGAATCTGATCTCCCATGTATGCAACAGCTCCAAGTGTGCCAATACTTTACAAATGAGTTCATATGTTAAACCAAACAATGGAAACTTCAGGTCGAAAATTTGAGATTAACCATGTTAGTGAGAAAAATATTGTTATTGTTATTTTTGTGGGTCAGATGTCTGGTGCAAGCCTTTTGATTGGTTGCCACTTCCGCAACTCTTGTGTCCTTAACCTACCTCTTTTCCAAACAGGAAAAGGGGACCTACAGTTTAATATGGAATCCAAACCACATGTCATTTCAGGTAACTCCTCACATCGTTGCCAGGTGAAGGCCGCGTTAGAATGCAGATTGAAAAATATGAGGTTATGACAGCATTTCAAATTTGTAGATTTGGTCAATAACTCTACGGAATACTGACAATCAAATTTTTGTTGCTCCTAGAAGCCGTTAGGTATGCAACCTGCAGCTGGGACTGTGTGACCATGCACCAGATTAGCTGTTTAGCAACATAGATTCTCTAACAAGGAAAATTCACTTGAGGAAAGTATGGAACTACAAACAGGAGGGCAAGTCAGTCACATTCCAACACCTGTGAGAGACTGTGGCCCCGTACATCTTTGTCTCCCCTCTACCTCATTACTTGCGGCTCCCTCTCATCCTAGGATTTGTTTGACCTGTTAGTTTTTTCTTACCTTCGCCAACACATCCCATCCCTATCTCCTCCCTGAGGTACGAATAGTTCCAAAAGCTAACATTAGTTTTATTTGTGCCTATCGGCAGTACTGGTATTCCCCCCCCCCCCCTTTCTTCTTTCTTTATCAAGAGTGACCTTTCATCGTTTTCTACAGACATATGTGATGTTATTTCCAGGCAGAGAGCACAACAAAAGTGATGAATTATTTGCTGCAGCTGTTAAGATGATGTTTTGGATGTAATATTGAAAATTATTCTCATTCATTTTTCCAGATTTTGGCACATCGATTACAAGGTTTTTGCAACTAAAAAGTCCTGCTTTTAATGAGCCACCAACTGCACAAGCAACTTTGTCTGTCTTTCACGTGAAGTGACAAAGTTCTCACACAAAACCAGACTACCTGGCTTTGTACACAGCATTTTTGGGGTTTACTAGAAGCTCTGTCTCTACGTCAGCTAAGAATTTCTCTATAGTATTACCTATTGACAGCATCTTCTCTAAACATTTACCTGAAATAAACTTTCTAATAAATCTTTGATCCACTTCAGTAATTCATGTTCAGATTTTACAAAACGGAACCAGCTTCACAGACTGCTCAACTTTAGCCGTTTTCTCTCCCTCCTTCAGTTAACAAAAAACCTGACAGCCTTTTCTTTGATACTGAAAGCTATTATCGTGCTTGTTTTCTTTGGGTTAGGAAGGCATTGTGTTTTGATCTGGACTTTAATTAGCACGACAATCACAGTCCAAACTACAATTCGCAGTCATCAACTATTTCCTGTTCCTTCTAATGTTGCCACAGTTTCTAACGCAACATCAGCATCATACAAATACATGTACATGAAATTAAGTAATAAATAGCACATATGTAAGTCTTCAGAAGAAATAGATGATTTCGAGTGCATACCACATTCTTCGTGTTTTCATCTTCACCCAGTTGAAAACATTAATTGGATTTCAGATTACTGTGAACTCTCAAACCTTTGTAAAGGCAAATTCTACTAGCTAGCATATATCATGAAAACACACAGAAAATTAATTCAGTCGTACCTCCATTGTTAACACTTAGTGATACCGCAAAAAGACAACTGCTACTGATTATGGAAGGTAAAAATAAATTGCTAATACCAGCGAACAGTTGTTAAAAAAACATGTCTACAGAAACTGGAATTTACCTTACAAATTATGACTACATTGTTGCATGTTATCTGTTTAGCAATTTGCAGTCAACAAAGGCTATGCACACATTGTGTTGCACATGCAGTCTGCTGCAGCTACTGCAGAAACGTACATTCCTTCAGCCACCTGCCAACCTATGAATTTAACAATTTTCAACTCTTTTTTTTTTAAAAAAAAAAAAAAAAAAAAAAAAAAAAATACTTGCAGTGAGCATTTGCAACTAAAATTCTGTCCTTGTGTTTCTTTCAGTGTATTCTTCCTGTACAAAAAATTTCTGGTCAGGTTTCAACACATCATATTGGATAGTTCCCTTGTTAAGAGTGGCTGCTAGTTCAAAGTTTTGCAGCAAGTCTACTACTGACATGTTGTTGTTTGTACTGCATGTTTTCATATACATTAAATATCCTTTGTTGGTTCTATATGGTACAGGTACCAAGATCTTGTCAATGTTCTCAAATGTACAAGTGATTTGTAAGCAATCTCCTTTGTAGAGTGGCTGCATCTTCATGGTTTACAACAACTGAACAAAAGTCTGCCGTTGTTTTACCTACAACTGAGCCTATGTGATCAAACCATTTGACATCCCAACGAACTGTCATGCCCTGGTACTTGTAGGAGCTCACTGATTCCAATTTTGACTGACTGACATTTTAGTCATACATTATTACTGTTCTGCAGTTTATATGTACATTTAAAATAAGTTGCCAATTTTTGTTTGAAGATCTGCATGTTTATTTGTGCGAGAAAGAAAGAACGAAAGAAAGAAGAAGAGACCGTCACAAATTTCACTTAATACCCAATGCAATTATATTTTCACTAATGAATGTTGGTTTGGAAGTCTTATGTTTCACGTAAGTCAAGAAATACTTTAGTAATTTAATCTTCTTGCTAGTGTATGGGTCAATCATTGTGTCTTTTTGTGTCATGTTTCGTGACATCATTTGAGCCAATAATTTTTTAAAAGAATGTTAAATTATATAGAGGAAATTCAAATTATCGCATGATCCGTAATGACACATAGCAGCTTTCAGAAAGCCATAAATAAATAAAATTCTTTTATCACTTTGAGTGGCCAAAACTGTGCCGTCAGTGGCTCTTGTATGGCAAGATCTGGCAAACAGTGTGACTGAGAACACACACCACATTTGTCCCCTTAAGAGCAAACACTTGATCCATAGATCAACAATTTATGGAGCTCCAATACCAGAGCAGTATCGACATATGATGTGTTTAGATAAGCAAAAGAACATCTTCCTTCCTGTAGTAATACTGTGCAGTTGCATTCCGAGCATTCTCATGCATAATTTGCTCAGGATGATCATAATATATTAATACACTTATTACTTCAGTTTACTAAATAAAAAATTAACAAATGGGTCAAATGGCTCTGAGCACTATGGGACTCAACTGCTGATGTCATTAGTCCCCTAGAACTTAGAACTAGTTAAACCTAACTAACCTAAGGACATCACAAACATCCATGCCCGAGGCAGGATTCGAACCTGCGATCGTAGCGGTCTTGCGGTTCGAGACTGCAGCGCCTTTAACCGCACGGCCACTTCGGCCGGCTAAAAAATTAACAGACCAGTGCAGAACACTACTGCAAGGAATTCATCGTACCCAGTGTCTGAAGTTATTTAGGATACCACAAGTGCTCATAACCTTGTACAAAAACCTCTTACTTAGTACCCTGGTTACTGATGGTAACACAGCAAAAATGTTTAGGGCACTCAGCTGGAATCACAATCAGTAATTCTTTACTGTGGTCAAAAACCATCCAGTTGTCTCAAGAAATTGAATTTACAAAATAACAATTTTGCATACACAAAATTTGAACAGATGCATTTACTACTTCACTGCAGATCTATCCTGTGCAATCCATCCCCCCTTAATAACATACTCTAAATTACTACTGATGTGTGCTCAAACGTGTATGCTATTAAATTATACATCCTTCTAATCCTACATAAAATTACCTTACAGACTGAGTGAAAGACGCAGAGAAGATTTACATAATTGTCTTTCAAAACCCTTTAATCTTAATATTGTTATTCTGCTCTTCTTTCTAAGATGGTATGAACTACGACAGTTATACGGAATCATTAAAAGATATCTAAAAAGGTTTCCAGCACAAAGATGTACATGAAACCTGAAGTATTTTATTGTTTCATCAATGCTTCTAACTTTTCTACTGAGGTACAAAATAAGATGTCTAAGCAACTAAGAGGATTAGCCACTTACTGGCATTTGAAGGCAGAGAGCCCTCGAGAAATTGAGTACAGTGAACACTAACGTCTTAAGCCCTTGCATAAATAGAGATACAATTTCCTGGACTGCCTGTGATGTACCTTCACTCATGATTATGATGAGTCCCATACTTCTTTACAGAGCGTAGGGGAGCGACGCGGGAGACCCGCGCCGCCTTACTAGGCAAGGTCCTAGTGGAGGTGGTTTGCCATTGCCTTCCTCCGACCGTAATGGGGATGAAAGATGATGATGATGAAGACGACAAGTGCAATTTCAGAGATTGCACATCCGTACAATTCACAGGCCTGAGCACATCTGGGTTGACCACTTGGTGCACTCTGGTGAGCCGCCGAAGAAACAATACAATCTAAACGATCATAAGCAAGTTCTCAGCCCATTTTGCAACCTCGATTACTGTTGTCCAGTCAATGTGTTCAGTGCTACGCAAAATCTCTATTTCACTGTACCTTACATGTTGCTCGATGAAGTACTATGTTCCAAAGATTGTGTTTGTTCTGGCTATAGCAGCCTGTGTAGCACATTATCATCCCCTTTCCGTTGCAATCCAAACAATGAATTTTTTTTGCTTCCATACTTGTCGATTTCCATTCCTCTTTACAAAGTGAGAAAAAAAATAACATACATCCACCCCTGGTAATTATCAGAAATCTTACAATGATTCCAATATATCTATAAACATCTGAAATTAACGGCTTAAATTATTAACCAAAGTAATGTATGATAACTCTCAGCACAACTTTCATTTCCAAACATTTTATACGCAACACAGAAAGAGTACATGCAGTACGAAATTAGACACAGTGAATGGATAAAAAATGTTTCTTCAGATTTCATACAGTGAAATCCCACTTTTACACTTTTCAAGGGACTTCAAAAAATTGTGTAAAATGCGGGAAAATATAAAATGTGGGAAATAATGTTCCAAGCTGTAAAAGTTACTTTGTAGGAAACCCCCTTGCATTTTCGCACTTTATGTATGGTATATTTACACAACAGGCATCAAAAGACATGCCAGGGACTTGTTTATTAACTAATAAAGGTTAATTATCTAATGAAAACCACTGACGTAACTGGAACTGATAACTATCTGGGAAGTGGAAAGTTTACTGTTTCATAGGTCATAATCCATGGTTTTGAAAGCCTGCAGCTGTCATTCATTATTTAAATAATGAAATACTGCACTAGTTAGGTATTTTTCATGCTTAGCATGAAGCATTTTGAGAATTTTTTCTCGTTGTCAAGTGCAAGTATGCAGATATGTATTTTGTGTGGTGTTTGAATTCATATTATTCCGCAGCTCTTACACTGTAGCCATCTTTTTGAGGTTATCAAGTACTGTGCCTCCTCAGTTTTGTGGGAAACCACACACACGCAAACTGTCACTCACATTGTTTGTTTGCATAACATTACAAAAAATGCACAAGTAAATACTGAACTTTACAATGAGAATAAATTCTCGAAACATGTTTTGTTCAGCACGAAAACAATACATATCCAGTGCAGTGTTTTAACTAAAACGCAACACAAAGAGAATGACAGTGTCAACTAGCACTACAAATCGCCAAACGCTGAAACACACTAAATATGGTTCAACAACAATCGCGAAACCGTGTTTGCATAATAGAGACAGTTTGGAGATGGTCGTGATTGGTCATGATATCATTATTCGAACAAACCTAGTTACTCCCATCAGCCACCATGCCACGTAGAGCTTGGCAGTGACGGGAGATATGGCACGAATTGTACCAACTTTTAGACATTTTCATGTTCACATACAATGAGTAGAGTGCTCTGGTGTCAAGAAACTTAACCACATAATATTTGTAGATTGTACTGGATGGCCAACGTCATTTTTTCATCCAAAACGATTTTTTCATAACAAAATCAGGTGCAAAATAACATTGTGGACACTGGAAATTTGACAGGAACAAAAAAATGTTGTAAAAGGCACGGTAATTTAGGCAACGTAAAAGCTGGGTTATACAGTATGAGACATCAATAACCATTTCCTTCTCCTAAATTTACAATAGTTTACGCAATGGAAAATGAGTGTTAAGCTGCTACAAAACTGATAACTATTAATCATTTTCAGTTTCACTGTAATTTCATGCAACTGCACAATGAAACAATATGAGGTAAAGTGATGGAGCCTACCTTTGAGCTCCGTCTCTCTTCCCGTTCAGCATGGCGACTCGATCGACTGTGCTGACGCTGACTTTTCTCCGAAGGTCGCTTCTCGTGGCTGCCTGACCCACCCTCTGCAGGAGTCTTCAGGGAGTCCTGTGCTATCAGAAGGCTGTCCACCATCGAATTAATGGCACCTTTCTGCTCCCTCGAAAGAGGTATCTGTCTGTTCAACTCTGGCTCTTTCCTTGGTTCAGCTACTGTTTCGTAAAATATAATTACAAATGTAAAAAATAACAGTAACAGAATACAGTGGAATGAAATAAGCTGCACAACAAAAGAACAGCACAGTATATACACAGAAGGAAAATAATATTTTACATGGAAAAATAAACACTTTGCTACCCAAAATTAACTGTCAACAACAGAATAATACAAAGACTGATATGTCAATCATCAGCCTCTTCCTACGATTTCTAAGCACAAAGTAAGCAATTAATTACAATAACCAGAAGAAGTAACACATGAGCCTGAAAATTTTTTAATTGGGAAGACCTTTACTAATGAAATGAATTGGCACAATGACCCAGGTTCAAGGTATTCATTCCGTTTGATTCAAGCTTACTAATACACATTCTGTTCGATTCAAACTAGAAAGACTTTTATTGACAGTAATATTTTACTACAGATCTATTTTACTCTTCCACATAAATGCCATTCAAATATAGACACTTTCTGTAAGACTGCACCAGCTTCTTTAACCTCACTGTGTAGAAATCTGGCACCTGGTAACTGAACCATCCAGCCCCTTTTTCAAATGCAAGAAGAGGAAATAGTCCCTTAGTGCAAGGTCACGACTGTACAAAGTGTGCACAGAAAGTTCCCAATGAAAATCTTGAAAGTTCTCTTGGATTTTGGCGGCTACATGAGGGTGTGCATTGTCATGGAGGAGGATTATGCCAGCCAAATTTTTCCGTAGCGTCAATTTTGGATCACGCATCTCAGTTTGGTTACATTTCACAGTGTAAGTCAGGCATAATTGTTAACCCACGGTCCACTAAATCAATCAAAATAAAGCCCTTTTCCTCCCAAGAAACAGTACCCACAGTTTCTGATTTTAGAATGGAGATTGCTTAAACTTTTTTGACTTGGGTGAACCAATAGTGGTCGCCTGTAACAATGGGGAAAAGTCTCCATTTGTCCATAGCACTCCAAAAACTGTCATGCAATATGCGTTCTTTGCTCTTTGTGCTGATCAGTGAGCATTTCTGTAACCCATCTCACACACAGTTTGCAATAGCACAATCCTGTAATATTAGGTTCAAGCAACATTCCGGAATTCATTAGCTAGACCACTAATCATCAATCACTGATCCCTTTCAAGTTTTTGGTGCACTTTATCAACACTGTCATTGGTCCAAATACTTGGCCTGGCACTCTCCTGTTCATCGTGAAATTGTGTGTGCATCTTGAAATTCCCAACAGTGTTTTTTCACTTGTTTGTTACTCATTACTTCAGGTGCATACACTAGGCGTAACTCATGATGGATTTCAGCAGGTGATGATCCTTTTTCCAGTAAAAATCTAATCACAATGCACATTTCACAACAGGCAGGATCTACAATTGTCTCGGCCATCGTGATCTTCTCTCACAGACTGGTAAACAACTACTGAATCAAACCAAAACTGCAGTAGCTTCCTAAGAGTCAGTAGACAGTGCTGCGTATGTGGAACTTCATTCAGGCCAAGCAACATTTAAATACTGGTCAGCGGACCTTAGTTTTGAAATACGCCTTGTATTACAATATTTGAAAACTACAACAGTAATAACTAAATGTTGATCACATGTGTGGAAAGTATGGAGGTTTAAGAACACCTACATCATGTTGTATCTGAGCAAGTGATCATAAACTTTTAACACAACCTAACCATAGGTCTGTAATAACACTACCTGCGATGGGCAGGAACTGGGGAACAACGTTTTGGGTTTGAGTGTCTATCAGGGACAGTTTTAATCTGGCCAGACATTTGAAAACAGTGCACACTCCACTGCTAAGTGTAAATTCTTTCTGGAATCAATCTCCACATCATCAGCTCTCTCAGGAGTGCTAGTCGCACTAAGCATGCTGGAAAATTTCTGACATATGGAAGCCAGGAGAGAGGTACTTGCCCTATATAAAAGAAACAGGATGGAAACATGAGTAAATGTGCCAAATATATTCTCAGAGAATACCAATGAGGTCTCTGGCCAAATAGGGGCACTTCTGACCAGTTTGTTTGTTGACAGACAAATAACGGAAAACTTTTATGGATACGACATAGACCTTCACTTCCTGTGTCGAGCTTAAGCAAGGTTTTGATACTGTTAACAAGACAGCATTGTATGAAGCACTAAGAGAATGAAGCATCTATGACAAGCTAAGGAGGTTAGTCAAGTTGACAATGAAAGACACAGAGGCAAATG
This sequence comes from Schistocerca serialis cubense, assembly GCF_023864345.2. NCBI lineage: Eukaryota > Metazoa > Arthropoda > Insecta > Orthoptera > Acrididae > Schistocerca > Schistocerca serialis. Next base: position 38,915,262 of record NC_064649.1, on the reverse strand, counting down.
TAAAGGTGAACAACAAAATGACCAGAAGCTCAACTTTTCAGATGGAGTGGAACAGGTTGATAGTCCATCTGCAGTCCTCTTTAATTTACCACCGCAAAGTCAGATACAAAAAATTAACAAGAGAGGTACAAAGGTGATGAAATCCCGTCAGTTACATGCATAAGCACATCCCGCCACTGTGGAGAGAGATGTACAAAAAAATGGAAGCCGAAGGAGCAAAAATGTGATTTACTGTACACGAAAACAAAACAAAATACACAGCATTGTTCAATCCTAAGGCTAGAAAAACACCACACGACCTGAAGGCCAGTCAGCTGATTCCATTATCTACACCTGCATGCATACTCTGCAAATCACACTTGAATGCCTGGCAGAGGGTTCATCAAACTACCTTCACAATAATTCTCTATTATTTCAATACCGAACAATACTTTCCGTGCAAGCTCCGATTTCCATTATTTTATTAGGATGATCCTTTCTCCCTATGTAGGTCGGTGTCCACAAAATATTTTCACATTTGGAGGAGAAAGCTGGTGATTGAAATTTCGTGACAAGATTCCGCCACAACGACAATGCCTCCATTTTAACGATGTCCACCCAAAATCCTGCATTGTGTCAGTGACACTTTCTCCCCTATTTTGCGATAATACAAAACGTGCTGCTCTTCTTTGAACTTTTTCAATATAGTCCATTAATCCTATCTGGTAAGGGTCCCAAACCATGCAGCAATACTCCAGAAGAGGTCAGACAAGCATATTGTAGGCAGTCTCGTCAGTAGATCTGTTTTATTCTTTCTTCTAATTTCCAAGTCCTCCCACTCTACTAGAAGCCTCAGACACTGTTAAGATGAAAGTGATTATGGAATGCGAGAATACAGAGGAGAATTAGTTGCAGTTGAAAACTGTTACACTTGTGCGCAAGTTGGCTGCAAGCAGAAGAGAGCATACTGACCAGCTACTACACTTTTAGCTTAACAGAACCAGAAATCCAAAGAGAATCACCAGGTCAATTCAAAAGTTCTCTTTCTACAGTTCTGTAAAACACTACACCAGTCACAACACAGCCCCAATGTGACTGCTGTTCTCTCAGGACGAGTTGGTTTGATGTTCATAAGCAGCTGGAAATCACAATGACTGCTGTCAAATGGCTGGAAGCTGCAAAGAATATGTATGCTGGGAGAGCTCCTGGGTGTCATGTACCAGAGGTACTGAATCTTCCCCAAGTACTATCCTTTCCCATGGATCCTGTCTCATCTACATGGAAGTGCAGGATCTACCACTACACATTTACTTGACTGTGAGCAGTTTGTCAGTAGTAGGTCTAGGTGTCCTGCACAGGGAGACAGTGACCAGGTAGCAATCAGGATCTTAAATTGATCCCCCCGCAGCCTGATATTAATTGTCAGCACTTCAAACATCCAGTGAACATTGGTACCCACCAAGGAAATGGCATACATGTTCAAACAAACAATGCCTGGATCTGGGCACTGCGTTCATGCTCGGATCATTCCACTGACTCACAGACAGCGATGAGAAGACCAGTCTTGCTCACGGGGCTTCAATGAAATTCACTTTCTGCAGCATTGACCACAGGTCTGATTGTAGCCTCCAGGTTCAGAGTCGGGCGGAAGGACTGGAAGACAGACTTTCTGCAACAAGTTAAGACTGCAACTTCCTGGACTTGTGCCATAGGTTTGAAAACTGTGTGGTCCCCCTAAACGGGTCATGCGTGCACTACATGTCATAGGTTGCTATCTAGTTAGCTACCTGGCTGGTTTAGTGGGGGTACACACAGTGTTCTTGTAGGTTATGCAACTCTGCATCCAGTACAAATAACAAAAGCTCTAGGGGATGCAAAGTTTCAGTATAAGAGCAAGACAAATGCTTCTCCAGGTGACAAAAAGATAGCCTAATGGTAAAAAGAGATGGTGTATTTGTCGCAGCCCCCCCCCCCCCCCAAGCCATGAACCATGGACCTTGCCGTTGGTGGGGAGGCTTGCATGCCACAGCGATACAGATGGTTGTACCGTAGGTGCAACCACAACAGAGGGGCATTTGTTGAGAGGCCAGACGAATGTGTGGATCCTGAAGAGGGGCAAGCAGCATTTTCAGTAGTTGCAGGGGCCAACAGTCTGGATGATTGACTGACCTGGCCTTGTAACACTAACCAAAACGGCCTTGCTGTGCTGGTACTGCGAACGGCTGAAAGCAACGGGAAACTACAGCCGTAATTTTTCCCACGGTCATGCAGCTTTACTGCATGGTTAAATGATGACGACGTCCTCTTGGGTAAAATATTCTGGAGGTAAAATAGTCCCCCCATTCGGATCTCCGCGCGGGGACTACTCAAGAAGATGTCGTTATCAGGAGAAAGAAAACTGGCGTTCTACGGATCGGGGCGTGGAATGTCAGATCCCTTAATCAGGCAGGTAGGTTAGAAAATTTAAAAAGGGAAATGGATAGGTTACAGTTAGATATAGTGGGAATTACTGAAGTTCGGTGGCAGGAGGAACAAGACTTTTGGTCAGGTGAATATAGGGTTATAAATACACAATCAAATAGGGGTAATGCAGGAGTAGGTTTAATAATGAATAAAAAAAATAGGAGTGCGGGTAAGCTACTACGAACAGGATACTGAACACACTATTGTGGCCAAGATAGACACGAAGCCCATGCCTACTACAGTAGTACAAATTTATATGCCAACTAGCTCTGCAGGTGATGAAGAAATTGATGAAATGTATGATGAGATAAAAGAAATTATTCAGGTAGTGAAGGGAGATGAAAATTTAATAGTCATGGGTGACTGGAATTCGTCAGTAGGAAAAGGGAGAGAAGGAAACATAGTAGGTGAATATGGATTGGAGGTAAGAACTGAAAGAGGAAACCGTCTGGGAGAATTTCGCACAGAGCGTAACTTAATCATAGCTAACACTTGGTTCAAGAATCATAAAAGAAGGTTGTATACATGGAAGAATCCTGGAGATACTAGAAGGTATCAGATAGATTATATAATATTAAGACAGAGATTTAGGAACCAGGTTTTAAATTTTAAAAGATTTCCAGGGGCAGATGTGGATTGACCACAATCTATTGGTTATGAGCTGTGGATTAAAACTGAAGAAACTGCAAAGAAGTGGGAATTTAAGGAGATGCGACCAGGAAAACCTGACTAAACCAGAGGTTGTACAGAGTTTCAGGGAGAGCATAAGGGAACAATTGACAGGAATGGGGGAAAGAAATACAGTAGAAGAAGAATGGGTAGCTCTGAGATATGAAGTAGTGAAGGCAGCAGAGGATCAAGTAGGTAAAAAGACGAGGGCTAGTAGAAATCTTTGGGTAACAAAAGAAACATTGAATTTAATTTATGAAAGTAGAAAATATAAAAATGCAGTAAATGAAGCAGGCAAAAAGGAATACAAACGTCACAAAAATGAGATCGACAGGCAGTGCAAAATGGCTAAGCAGGGATGGCTACAGGACAAATGTAAGGATGTAGAGGCTTATCTCACTAGTGGCAAGATAGATACTGCCTAAAGGAAAATTAAAGAGACCTTTGGAGAAAAGAGAACCACTTGTATGAGTATCAAGAGCTCAGATGAAAACCCAGTTCTAAGCAAAGAAGGGAAAGCAGAAAGGTGGAAGGAGTATAATAGAGGGTCTATACAAGGGCGATATACTTGAGGACAATATTATGGAAATGGAAGAGGACATAGATGAAGATGAAATGGGAGATATGATACTGCGTGAAGAGTTTGACAGAGCACTGAAAAACCTGAGTCGAAACAAGGCCCCCGGAGTAGACAACATTCCATTAGAACTACTGACAAAACTCTACCATCTGGTGAGCAAGATGTATGAGACAGGCGAAATACCATCAGACTTCAAGAAGAATATAATAATTGCAATCCCAAAGAAAGCAAGTGTTGACAGATGTTAAAATTACCAAACTATCAGTTTAATAAGTCACGGCTGGAAAATACTAACGCGAATTCTGTACAGACGAATGAAAAAACTGGTAGAAGCCGACCAAGGGAAAGATCAGTTTGGATTCCATAGAAATGTTGGAACATGTGAGGCAATACTGACCTTATGACTTATCTTAGAAGAAAGATTAAGCAAAGGCAAACCTACATTTCTAGCATTTGTGGACTTGGAGAAAGCTTTTGACAATGTTGACTGGAATACTCTCTTTCAAATTCTAAAGGTGGCAGGGGTAAAATACAAATAGCAAAAGGCTATTTACAATTTGTACAGAAACCAGATGGCAGTTATGAGTCATGGGGGGACAAAAGGGAAGCAGTGGTTGGGAAGGGAGTGAAACAGGGTTGTGGCCTCTCCCCGATGTTATTCAATCTGTATATTGAGCAAGCAGTAAAGAAAACAAAAGAAAAATTTGGAGAAGAAATAAAAACTTTGAGGTTTGCCGATAACATTGTAATTCTGTCAAGAGACAGCAAAAGAGTTGGAAGAGCAGTTGAATGGAATGGACAGGGTCTTGAAAGGAGGATGTAAGATGAACATCAACAAAGGCAAAACAAGAATAATGGAATGTAGTCGAATTAAGTCGGGTGATGCTGAGGGAATTAGATTAGGAAATGAGGCACTTAAAGTAGTAAAGGAGTTTTGCTATTTGGGGAGCAAAATAACTGATGATGGTCGAAGTAGAGAGGATATTAAATGTAGACTGGCAATGGCAAGGAAAGCGTTTCTGAAGAAGAGAAATTTGTTAACATCGAGTATAGATTTAAGTGTTAGGAAGTTGTTTCTGAAAGTATTTGTATGGAGTGTAGCCATGTGTGGAAGTGAAACATGGACAATAAATAGTTTGGACAAGAAGAGAATAGAAGTTTTTGAAATGTGGTGCTAGAGAAGAATGCTGAAGATTAGTTGGGTAGATCACGTAACTAATGAGGTATTGAATAGAATTGGGGAGGAGTTTGTGGCACAACTTGACAAGAAGAACGGACCGGTTGGTAGGACATGTTCTGAGGCATCAAGGGATCACAAATTTAGCATTGGAGGGTAAAAATCCTAGAGGAAGACCAAGAGATGAATACACTAAGCAGATTCAGAAGGTTGTAGGCTGCTGTAAGTAGTGGGAGATGATGAAGCTTGCACAGGATAGAGTAGAATGGAGAGCTGCATCAAACCAGTCTCAGGACTGAAGACAACAACAACAACAACAACAACACACACACACACACACACACACACACACACACACACACACACACACACACAAGACAATTAAATACAGCAAGACAGACATTAAAACTGCATGCCATACTGTTATTAAGGGTGGTCATAAACTCACAATCAAATCCTTCTACTGATCACCAGACTCACCTCCAGATATAACCAAAAATTCAGAAAAACCTAAGTTTACTAGTACATTAGTTCCCCCAATCATAGTGCCATTATTGGAGGAGACTTTACTCCAACTACACTCCTGGAAATGGAAAAAAGAAGACATTGACACCGGTGTGTCAGACCCACCATACTTGCTCCGGACACTGCGAGAGGGCTGTACAAGCAATGATCACACGCACGGCACAGCGGACACACCAGGAACCGCGGTGTTGGCCGTCGAATGGCGCTAGCTGCGCAGCATTTGTGCACTGCCGCCGTCAGTGTCAGCCAGTTTGCCGTGGCATACGTAGCTCCATCGCAGTCTTTAACACTGGTAGCATGCCGCGACAGCGTGGACGTGAACCGTATGTGCAGTTGACGGACTTTGAGCGAGGGCGTATAGTGGGCATGCGGGAGGCCGGGTGGACTTACGGCCGAATTGCTCAACACGTGGGGCGTGAGGTCTCCACAGTACATCGATGTTGTCGCCAGTGGTCGGCGGAAGGTGCACGTGCCCGTCGATCTGGGACCGGACCGCAGCGACGCACGGATGCACGCCAAGACCGTAGGATCCTACGCAGTGCCGTAGGGGACCGCACCGCCACTTCCCAGCAAATTAGGGACACTGTTGCTCCTGGGGTATCGGCGAGGACCATTCGCAACCGTCTCCATGAAGCTGGGCTACGGTCCCGCACACCGTTAGGCCGTCTTCCGCTCACGCCCCAACATCGTGCAGCCCGCCTCCAGTGGTGTCGCGACAGGCGTGAATGGAGGGACGAATGGAGACGTGTCGTCTTCAGCGATGAGAGTCGCTTCTGCCTTGGTGCCAATGATGGTCGTATGCGTGTTTGGCGCCGTGCAGGTGAGCGCCACAATCAGGACTGCATACGACCGAGGCACACAGGGCCAACACCCGGCATCATGGTGTGGGGAGCGATCTCCTACACTGGCCATACACCACTGGTGATCGTCGAGGGGACACTGAATAGTGCACGGTACATCCAAACCGTCATCGAACCCATCGTTCTACCATTCCTAGACCGGCAAGGGAACTTGCTGTTCCAACAGGACAATGCACGTCCGAATGTATCCCGTGCCACCCAACGTGCTCTAGAAGGTGTAAGTCAACTACCCTGGCCAGCAAGATCTCCGGATCTGTCCCCCATTGAGCATGTTTGGGACTGGATGAAGTATCGTCTCACGCGGTCTGCACGTCCAGCACGAACGCTGGTCCAACTGAGGCGCCAGGTGGAAATGGCATGGCAAGCCGTTCCACAGGACTACATCCAGCATCTCTACGATCGTCTCCATGGGAGAATAGCAGCCTGCATTGCTGCGAAAGGTGGATATACACTGTACTAGTGCCGACATTGTGCATGCTCTGTTGCCTGTGTCTATGTGGCTGTGGTTCTGTCAGTGTGATCATGTGATGTATCTGACCCCAGGAATGTGTCAATAAAGTTTCCCCTTCCTGGGACAATGAATTCACGGTGTTCTTATTTCAATTTCCAGGAGTGTATCATGAACTGAGGAACTACAGTTTTGTAAGTGGTGGGAGTGACAAGACATTTCTTGAAACTTTTCTGGTTGTTTTCTCTGAAAACTACCTACAACTGATTTTTCAGTACCCCTCTCATGGCTGAAATACACTGTCTAGTCACATTAATGTGACTACAGGCTATGTTCAACTTCACAGTGCAATAACCACTCACAGTCGGTAGGTGACAGGGCTAGTAGTGGTGGTTATATATAACAAGTCAGGAGGACATAGTTAACAGTGCAGTCATCGTTGTTATGCAGAAACAGAGCAATTTATCTGATGTCCAAAAAGACATCATCATTGAAAACATTTCCGAAACAGCAAAGTTTGTTAACTGTTCTGTGCCGCAACAGTTAAAAGTATACTGTGCACAGCAAAACAGTGCTATCCAAAATGGGTGTCGAGGCAACTGTGATGCACCATGGGCCACAGATGACATGGGTGAACGATGGCTGAGAACATGTGTGCTGACAAGTAGATGTGCAACTATTGAGCAACTGACCACCTTGATGACCTAAGGGGCTACCAACAATGTCTCCTCAATGACTGTTCAGCAAATAACTGAATATGGGCTTGGGCTTCCCCTGAAGGTTCCGGGTCCATACATCCATGCTGACGGCTAGCAGTCAGTGACAAAGCGTGGAATTTACGGTCTGAAAGCAAACACCCTGCAACAATCATCAGAAAGGTGCAGGTCAGAGGAGGGAGTGTCATGGTCTTGAGAATGTTTCGTGGCATCCCATGGGTAATCTTGTCATTATGAAATGCACAACAAATCAACACAAGCACACATCTATCCTTAGACATCATGTCCAACCCTCTATGCAGTTTGTTTTTCCTTAGCATGATGGCATCTACCAGCAGGACAATGCAATGAGTTGCACAGTTCACAGCGTACGTGTGTGGTTTGAAGAGCACCAGGATGAGTTTACCATAATCTTTGTGGAGCCATCTCGACCAGGGTGTGTGCACCATGGATTCTCAACCAAGAAACATAGTGCAGCTGGCTAAGTCACTGGAGTCGGCATGGCGCCACAGTCCTGTCAATACCTTCCAGAACCTCACAGACACTCTTCCTGCATATCTCACAATGGTTCACACCAGAAAAGGTGGTCATTCAAGCTTTTGACAGGTGGTCACATCAGTGTGACTGGATAGTGTATATTGGATCTAAAAGCAACAAACAGACCTGATCTGTGAGTTTGAACACACTGAAACTGGTATCACTGACGTTAATACAGCTGTAGCAACTGTGAATACTGAAGTACAAAGTGCAAACAGAACAAGTTGAAGGATTTATATTTTCAGTAACCAGGTAAAGAGGAAGCAATGTCATACCTCAATAAGTAACTCTGAAACTTTTAGCTCTGGAGAGCAGAATTACTGTATAATAGGTGGAAAACAAGGCATAGTGGTATAAGTATGGAGATCTGAATGAAACTCATTTGGCTGTCAAGAGAAACATGTGTAAAGCCTTCAAGGACAACTGTAGCAGAATATTATAGAAGGATCTCTCACAAAATCCAAATAAATTCTGGTCATATGTAAAAGTTGTTAGTGGTACCAAAGTTAATATTAAGTCACTCATGGACTAGACAGGAACTCAACCAGCAACACCAGAATTGCTGAACATTGTTTTCGAATGTCCCTTTACAAATGAAAATCAGGGTGGTACTGCCCCAATGTAATTCTCACATCACTGCAAAGATGTGCAAAACAGATTTTCAAGTCGATGGTCTCGAGAAACATCTGAAATTACTAAAATTGAACAAAGCTCCAGGTTCGATGGAATCCCTACAGATTCTGTACTGGATTTGCTGCTGAATTACCTGTCTTTTAACTATATTTGAATAAAAAATAATTAAAAAATAAAACATTAAAAAAAATTAAAAAACTGACTGGTAGGTTGAAGAAAGCACAGGTCACACCTGCCTACAGAAGCGATCCACAAAACTACCATCCAATATCCTTGACATCCAATTGTAGAGTCTTAAATCACATTCTGACTTTCAACTTGTCATCCATGACAAGTAGTACAGAGTCTGAAAACATCAATCACACGAACTCAACTTGTGCTTTACTGGTGCGGAATCAAGCCAGTCAGGTTACGGAAGTATTTCTCAACTTCTGAAATGCATTCGAGTCCATTCTCCATCTAAGCTTATTGTCAAAAATATCATTGTTTGGGGTAGGACAATTTGTGATACAACTGGGGATTTTTTGGTAGGGAGGATGCAGCATATTATCTTCGACTGAGAGACTTGACGGATGTACAAGTAACTTCGAGTGGGAGCCAAGTGAAATGTGTTTAGACCCTTGCTGTTTATGTTGTATATTAATGACATTGCAGAAAATAGTAATAGTAACCTCAAACATTTGAGGATGATGTGGTTATCTGTACAGGATGATGTGGTTATCTGTACAGAAGTATTGTCTGATGAAAGTTGCACAAATATTCAGTCAGATTGTTATAATATTTCGAAGTGGTGCAAAGACAGGCAACTTCTTTTAAATGTTCAAAACTGTGCACTTCATAAAATGGCAGAGATAGTATCTTATGACAACAGTATCAAAAAGAGACAGTTGGAATCTGTCAACTCTTACAAATACCTGTGTGTAACAATTTATAGGGATAGGTAAAGCAGGTGTCAGACTTCAATTTATTGGTAAAATATTATGGAAATTCAATCAATCTACAAAGAAGTTCCTTACAAATCAATGATGTGATACTAGAATAGTGCTCTGGTGTGTGAAACTCATACCAAACAGGACTAACACAAGATATTGAATGTCAACAGATAAGAGCAGTACAAATAGTCACAGGTTTGTTTGACCCGTGGAGACCGACAAAGATACCAAAGAAATTGAACTGACAGACTCTTCAAGATAGACAGAAAACTATTCCAAGAAAGCCTACTTACAAAGTTTCAAGAATAGGCTTTAAATTTTGACTCTACGAATATCCACAATGAGGCCTCTTTCAAACTATCTCACTCTCTCAAGTGCCGATAATACTGTCATAAACAAGGAAGTGGCATCTGCCCTTCACGATGATCACTCAACGTCTGATGCTGTTCACCTCCTTATATACCCTACCACGCCACGTAACACCACCAAACGCAAACTACACTAGTGCACTCTGGTAGCTGCTCTACTTAATACAGATAATTGCGACTCCATTTACATACCCAACAATGGTGCATGCATGTGAGAAGTTACACTGACATCTGATCAAGTCTTTTGGGTGCTTCACTTTCTCGGTAGGCAGTGTATATACCAGAGTAGAGCTCAGGAATGCGTGAAGCAAATTTTAGCCGAATGTGGTACATACATGACTCACTATCTTGAAAACTTATGTTGGAGAAGACACCTCCAACATCCTGACAATCCAAATGAGGAAGAGAAGGGAGCAACACATAAAGGCGACAAACATTTGATGTTGGATTCAGTGTTTTTGGGATCGTTAGCCTGACTGACGACGACTTTTTTGGAAACAATAGTTCCACTTTTTTACTTTGTTTTTATTTTATTTATATTTCATTTCAGGGTCGCAGCCCCATTCTCTAATGTGCAATTGTTCCAACCTAACAGCTTGGCCATGTACATGAATAAGTACTAGGGAACGGGGCTGTGACTCTGATACTAGCTGGGTGGGGCAAGCAGAGAGTGGCAGGGAGGGGGGTGGGGGGTGGGGGGGCAAAGGGTAGCTGTAGGCTTTATGTTTGCAAACCAAATACTGCATCGGCTACAGCCACATAAATAAAACTCTCCTTAGAAAATAGCCCATGTTTGAAAATATAATTGGATGAATAAAAAAATAACCCCACATGTGGTGGCAAGAAGAAAACACACACTAAAGTTATGAAAATATGCAAGCTTTTGGAGGCCAGTGGCTCCTCCTCTTTCCGAAGCGCTGAAGGGATGAAGGTAAAGGACTGGTAAGGATTAGAAACTGTTAAAGAAAAGTCGCCCAAAACCATGGGGCAGGGCAGACTTACCAGACGTAATGAGAAGGAAAGACACTGTGTCGGGGACTGCAGTTAAAGATAGAAGATAGGGGATTAAGCACAACAGAGATCACTGACAAAACATTGCGGAAGAGCTAATTACATAAGAAAGCTGAGTGTATTACATGTGGAAGAGAGGTGAGGTGAGGTGCAGGAAAAAATAAATAGAAAACTAAAGGGAGAGAAGAAAAGGAATAATTACTGAAAATAAATTATAAGATTCAAGAAATTAATTTAAATTTAGATCATGTTGGTGGCAACACGCTGCATCAGTTTCCTCTTGTGGAGTTCTGAGAAATTGGTGTTGGAGAGGAAAGGGGATCACGATGGCACATTCAGTGAAAAAGGCACCGAGGTCATGACTGTCATGCTGTAAAGCACGCTCTGCAACATGATATTGTGTGTTACCAGTATACATCCTCTAACTATGCCCACTCATCATCCAACAGCTTACCACCAACGTAGCCTATATTTACACTTATTTCTTTAGTCTCAGCATTTCATCTCAATAATTATTCCTTTCGTCATACCCTTTCAGTGTTCTATGTCTTATTTTCTAACTTTATCTCCCTCTCCTCCTCCCCCCCCCCCCCCCCCCACCAACTCACCATTCTTCAATCTATAATACACTTAGCTTTGTCAGTAATCTCTTTCTAACTTATTACCTTATCTTCTACCTGCATGATGCAGTCCTCAGTCAGTCAGTCTTTCCTTCTCATCCCATCTGGTAATACTCCCCTGGCCTGGGTTTTAGGCAACTTTTCCATAACTATCATCAATTCCTAAATCTTGCCAGTCCGTTTTCTTCATTCCTCTTTCCTCCTCTTCAACCACTCTTCTAGAAGAAGATGGCCACTAGCCCCAAAATCTTGCACATACCCATAACTACCGTATTTACTCGAATCTAAGCCGCACTTTTTTCCGGTTTTTGTAATCCAAAAAACCGCCTGCAGCTTAGAATCGAGTGCAACGGAAGCGGAAGTTCTGAAAAACGTTGGTAGGTGCCCCCACAACTAACTTCTGCCATCGAATATATGTAGTGCTACACAGGCATTCTTTGCAGGCACAAAGATAAATACTGGCGCCAAAACCTCTACGTCAGTAAATAAATTTTTAAAAAAAGGTGGAAGACAAGCTTTTTTTTCTCTGCCCCGAGTTTCAACCACTACATTTTCATACATTATCCAACGAAGCAAATACAAATTCCGTACTGTTCATCTTCGATTGCAGCAGAATTTCAATGTACTACGAAAATCCGACTGGCAAGACTGTTTGGGATGTTTGTCAATATGGCCAACTCTATGTTCTGAATTTTTTCCTACCTGTGAGGAGAGATGGTTGCTAATAGGAACCTGATGAAATATGAATCACATGCAGCATTCTCTTCACCACAAAAATAATACGAAAATAAATATTTTGCCATATATTCTTTCATGTTTGCTGCTATCTCATTTAAATCCTGTCTGCCTAATAAACTACGAAACTACAGTGAGACAACAGCAAATGCAGAAGAATATACATATCATGTCAGGTTTATATTCGTATTATTCTTATGCCTAATAGTGATACAGTCAGAAATGAAGCACGGCAACTGACTAGATTTTGAAATCCAAGATGACTAATTTCTGTGCAGAATTTGATGTACTAAAGAAGCGGCCGCAAAGATTTTCAAACGGAGAAAAATTTTCACCTAACTCTCGTTCAGAACATGTTCTATCATATGCAGTCTATTATTTGGTTCTTGTTGATCATTATCAAAGAAAGCAGCAGTGTAAGTAACAACAAATAGCAGTCTCTTGCCATTGTTTCGCTAATGAGATGATACCTCTCTCTCTCTCTCTCTCTCTCTCTCTCTCTCTCTCTCTCTCTCTCTCTCTCTTTTAATTGTAAGCGGCGGCAGCGCGCGCAAAAGCAAGCCATGCCGCGAGCGGTGACAGGTCATAAACACGCAGTATCAGAATGCGACAAACAATGCCTGACACAGTACAGTAATGCATTTTCAGCTTAGAGTGACGTAAACACCTATAACAAAGAAAACGGCACTTATCAGATCACAGCAAAATAACCAATCGTTTCAAACCAGACGAAGCACGTGAAAAAGGAAGCGTACCCGCATAAATATGGACGGAGCGCCTGACGCATAGCAATGGCTACCTGGTAAAGCTTAACTGCAAAGCTTACGACTCGAACCAAACTACTGTAGCTGTATCGTCACTCATTCGATCTAAATTGTGTCTCATATTACAATGGACCAACTTTGTTTCGATTTGGAGGTGCGGCCTAAAACTTTTCTCTTCCCTTGAATTTCGAATCTCAAATTTCACGTGCGGCTTAGATTCGGGAATTTTTTTCCCCTTTATTTCGAGTCTCATTTCTCAGGTGCGGCTTAGATTCAAGTGCAGCTTAGATCCGAGTAAAGACGGTATTTATGTGTTTTCTCCTGTTGCTGCTGCTGCTGCTGCTTGGTGAGTACATTATTCATCTACCCAATTATATTACGTCTCTCAAAATAAGACTGTCTTGGTCGCAAATTGTTTTACCTGTTTATTGGCAATGATACGTTTTGCTCTTGTGGGCATTTCAGATTACCCCAGGGGTGTAAAATAACATTATGAGGCATAGGCACATTAAAAAATTGAGGATGGGGGTAGAAAGAGGCAACGTTCCAGATTGTGTAGTTATCTCTACAACTAAACTATAACTGTGAACTTGTGTAAGAAGTAATTTATAGGACCTGAAATCAGGAATAAAATGCTGAAGTGTAACTATGATATCTACTGGAAAGAAAAACTATCGAAAACCAAGAAAAATACAGGGTGTACATATAGTCCAGGAACACTTTCAATTATTTATTGCACAAGAACCAAACATTGTACAGATATAATACATATGTCATTCAGAAAACCCCCGAAAGTGTACCGCCACAGCATAGTTTGGTAATTTGCTGATAGTCAGCGATAGTTATAAACATAGTGAGTGCAGGTGCCACGCTACAGAAGGGGACAGCTGTCTTATAAAATGGCCTCCCCAATCACCAGATCTCACTCCAAGTGACTTTTTTCTGTGGGGACACATTAAAGATCCGGTGTATGTACCACTATTAAGTGATATTGCAGAGCTCCAGGAGAGAACACGGGAAGCGACTGCCACAGTCGACAATGCCATGCTGGGATGGGTATGGTAAGAATTCGATTACCTTACTGACATCTGCCAGGTCACTCATGGTTTGCACAAACTTTTAGAGTTTCTCTTCAAAATGCAATATGTACGACATCTGTACAATGTTTAGTTCTTGTGCAATAAACAACTGAAAGTGTTCCCCAGACTTTATGTGCACCCTGTATTTAAAAGAACTTGTGTAACATGCAGCCAACCACGTTCTGGCACACACTGCATGTAGCTTTGCGTATAGAGGATGAAACGTAAATATAATGCATAAGAAGTCAGGAAAGGACAAGAAAAGAGATATAGAAATGAATAAGGTAGCATCGCATTCATGATAAAGAACTGCTCATGGGTTAGTATAGTGAGCATCATAATAAAACTGGTTTCGGCTAACCAACTGATCATGCAATTATGTGCTAACATTAATGGACAGATGCTGGCTCACCGCAGTACTTCTTAACCACGTTCACAACCTAGAACTTTGCCTCATACTACTTCCATTCCCCATTTTTAATGTAGCTATGCCTCATAACGTTATTTTACATCTCTAGATTAAACTAAAGGTGCCCCACAAGGGCAAAATACATCACTGCCAAAAATAGATAAAACAATTTGTAACCAAAACATATTCCAAAAAAATCATATCCAGTTGCTTTACCGAGTGCCCGGTATGGAATCTAAACAATAAAACATCTCCTTTGAAAGTAACAGATAATATCATGGAAAAATGTCCAGGTAACCTTCAACCCCATAGGGGTAAAGGCAGCAAAAGGAATGGGATACATTTAAGTAACCCATTAAGGTGGAGCATTTGGGGTAATTTTAACCAAATTATGTATACATAGGACTTGCCTTCTGGAACAATGCTATAGGCCAATGACATGCCTAGCCCTCCTCGTGTTAGGTTTGGTTAGGGTGGAGTGGGTGTAGGGGCACGAAGGGGTGCCACATAATTATGGTTTTGTAGTGCCTAAAAAATTCTAAAACTTAGTTCACACAAGAATTTCTACCTAAGAAAATGATACTGTGGGGGCGTAAGTCAACAACCAAATCACAATGTCAATGCCCTATAACTTCAATCAAAGTTTACCTTCTCTGAACTACCCAAGCATTCTGGGGAAATGCAGCAGCAGCAGCAGCAGCAGCAGCAGCAGAAATGCATCAAAAGTTCTCAGATTCTAACAACAGTTGTGTGATTTTGAATTATGATGGCATAACTTCACATTACAAAGAAAACCATTCAAAAGATGGATTGAAACACGCTATGCAAATCAAGATTATCAAACCTTTTACCTCTAATATAATTGTGCAATGTTAGGTAATCAGATTTTTGCTACTACAGTTTCACAGTTTTGAGCCTACAACAGGAACCACTAATGGAAAATACTGCCTACCAATAGGGACTGTAATGTTCCCAGAACACATAAGGAAAATGTACACTGAAAAGCCAAAGAAACTGGTACACCTGTAGCGCCCCCGCGAGCACACAGAAGTGCGTAACATGAAGTGTATGAACTCTACTAATGTCTGTAGTGGTGATGGAGGGAAATGAAACTATGAATCCTGCAGGGCTGTTCATAAATCCGTAAGAGTACAAGTGGGTGGAGATCTCTCCTGAGCAGCATCTTGCAAAGCATCCCAGATATGCTCAATAATGTTCATGTCTGGGGAGTTTGGTGGCCAGCGGAAGTTTTTGAACTCAGAAGAGTGTTCTTGGAGCCACTCTGTAGTAATTCTGGACATGTGGGGTGTTGCATTGTCCTGCTGGAATTACCCATGTCTGTCACAATGCATAATGGACATGAATGGATGCAGGTGATCAGACAGGATGCTTATGCCTGCGAGGCATAAAGCTTTGTGTTGTACAGTCATCAAGGGTGCACAAACTAGCCTTCAGCTCGGAAAGCCCATAACGATGACGTTTTGTTGAATGGTTTGCACTCCGACACTTGTTGACGTGCCACCTTTGAATTCTGCAGCAATTTGCCGAAGGGTTGCACTTCTGTCACGTTGAACGATTCCCTTGAGTCATCGTCGGTCCCTATCTTGCAGGATCTTTTTCCAGCTGCAGCGCTGTTGGAGATCTGATGTTTTACTACACTCCTGATACTCATAGTACACTCATGAAATGACTGTACAGGACAATCCCCACTTCATCGCTACATGGGAGATGCTGTGACCCATCGCTCATGTGCTGACTATACCACCACATTAAAACTAACTTAAACGTTGATAATCTGCCATTGTAGGTGCAGTAACCTATCTAACAACTGTGCAAGGCACTTGTTGCCTTATATAGGCATTGCCAACCGCAGCGCCTAATTCTGTCTGTTAACATATCTCTGTATTGCAATACATTTGCTTCACCAGTTTCTTTGGCACTTCAGCATAAATGAATCCAGAAAGAAACATTGTAAACATTATAGGATTGCATAATTAATAATAGAAATTTTAAGTGTGGCAATAATTCGTAATCTCAAATGCTTCTAAAAAATTTTTACTGTACATTCGGAACTAGCACTTATTGATTATAACGTCAAAACTAAAATATTTTATGAAGTAATTTCTTTTCATAAATTTTATACTTGAAATATAACATACTGTGTATTAAATTATACGAAATTTTTTTGAAAAGCAACTGAGATAATATTGACCTGTCCAAAATTAAAAAAATAATACTGATATTGACAACTACAGTTGAGGAAAAGTAATGCTAGAGGAGTATGTCCTGTTACAAGTGTATGTACACATAAGTCTCTTTGCTCTGAAACAGAAAAAGGGAAGAAGTGGCTTACGTATGTCAAAGTATACAGACCATTAGAGTACCTGAAATATCTACTTGCCAGGAGACAATAATAAAGTACATGAAGTACAGAGACAGTTGAGTGATGCAACACTGAAAATAAAAGGGCACATCAAGCTTTGTACATTAATTAAAGAAAACAATTGCTATCTATCACAATTATGTCTTATTACACATAATTTATTTGGAAAGTTATAAAAGCCTGGACAGATGGACCACCATTCAGGAAAGCAAGAACGACGAAGAGTAAATGGGATGGGGGTAGAGCAAAAAAATGACAGCAGCTACAGAAGACAGCAACACAAGTGGGTGAAATACAGCTTTAGAACAAAAAGTAATAGTCATTACATGACAAAAGAGTTCTAAATGCAGACCAAAAATTGTAACATACTGTTCAAAATATTTGGTTAGTAAAATATTAGTGTAACTAAGTTAATGAAGGCAATTCACTTACTCGGCGGAAGTATTGGCTTCTCCAGCAGAGGCAGTGGACCAGTGTTGGCCATCTGGGAACTCAGGAGAGGCTGTACACCCAGTCCCCCGAATGCCAGCCCGCGCATCATCAGCTCCTCTCGCTTGATCTCTTCAATAGCGGACACCACCGCTTTAGCCCTGTCCTCCCGTGTCGACACCTTCTTTTTCCCTCTCTTCTCTCTGCGCTCCACAGGCGGCCCATCCGCAGCAGACATGTGGCCACTCCTGCCGCCACCAGTAGATGCTCCACCAGCATCTACTCCCTCCTCGCCGCCAGGACCGAATGCCTTCGCAGGTGCCGAGGAGGAGACCCGCGTTGCAGCTTTGCGCGCGAACCCAAATGACAGGCCCGCTCCGCCGCCCTGCTTTGTCATTGAGAAGGCCAGGAGGCGCTTCTTCGCCTGAGCTTTGCCGAGTACGGTGGCACGCGACGTGGTCTTCCCACCTCCCGGTGCCAGCAATGGAGGGGGCGGATCCTTTGGCAGTGGGGGAAGGATCGGAAAGTCGTCATCCGTCGTGGCACGACTTGGAGAATACCTGTGGAAACAATACGAATGCTGATTGCACTTCTACAATAAGCTATCTGCAGATCTACTTCACCCAAACTAAAGCTCTGCTTCAATAGTTTTCTAAACTAAAGCTCTGCTTCAGTAGTTTTCTGCAGCAGAAAATAACACAAGAACAAACAGACATGTGGAAAAAAATTTCCACTGGTAAGAGTTTCTGACTTCGAAGACACAGTGATGAGGGCACTATTACTGCCACAATATCGGCAGTGTGCATTTTGAAATTAATCTGAATATGCAAAACAAGACACCTTTTCTTCATTGAATGTTTTTTGCTCCACAGCTTGTACACATTAGTTATAGGACACTTCTTTAAAGATCTGAGCTGCATTCAAATTATTTCCTAGCAAAACTGGTATTTGGGCAAAGAACCCATCATCAGTGGCATCCGATACAGTGGCAAAGAAACAACTGCATGCATACTGATATTCAGAATGTAACAATAGCAAAAATAAGGGTAGATAATAAGTAAGTAAACGTATATTTCTATCTCTCTGTCAATGACGTGTGTTAACTATAAATACTCTGTTGTGTGTAAGTCAATGTTCATCTAGAAAGCGTATAAGCATGTGTATATTTTTGCACTCTAGTTCAAGAAGGGATTTCTCACAAATATTAGCAAATTTTCTTTCTTTCTTGTGAATATGTTAATATGATATATCAAATTTGTCCTACCACAGCACACAGGTTGTTGTATACGTTCCTGCTCTCAGAACTTAAATGGTGACATTTCTTGCTCAGATTGGAAACAACTATCATAATGGAAACTTAACTCATAGATAGGTCAAAGAGAGATGTAATACAGACTTTCTGGCCTATCAGTAGCATTTTTACATTATATGACAGTTGTGTCTAATATGACCAAGAAATGTAACCATTTAAGATCCGACAGCAGCAACATACAGGACGATCTGTGTACTGTGAGGAAGGGCAAATTTCACACTTGATCAAATTAACATAGACATAGTTATAACTAGATTTTAAATATCTGCACAGTTATATGTTTTCTACATGAGCATGAATTTGAGCATTACGAAGAATTTATAATTAATACACCATCAATATACAGATACATAATGAGTTAACTTACACTCCTACTCTTATGTATACAATTGTTACATTACAAATATGATATGCATACAACTGTTTGTTGTCCTTTGTGTAAGATGCCAATGATGGGTTCTACACTCATATACCAGTTTGCCTATTAAACATTTCAAATGAAGCTCAGGGTGTTTCAAGATGTCCTTAAATAGATGTTTTCTCCCCATTTACATTTCCAAACAGTATCATCTCTCTCTCTCTCTCTCACACACACACACACACACACACACACACACACACACACACACACACACACACAAAATTAATAAAGAAGAGAACTTTGCTTAGTTTCAATAACATTCCACTGATATCTTAACGTTTACCAATGGGGAAAATACTGTGAATTTATGATTAAATTATACTGTGCTGAAAAAAAGGTTCCTGTTAGGGAATAATCTCAACTTAGTACACAATATGCCAATAATATGCCATTTCTTACGGAATTATTCATTACATGATTTATTTACACTCATTTTCCTCCCTGACTATTTAATACAGCGTATTTGGAAGTTTGCTCTTTTAAGTTACTCCACTCATAGCTGCACTAGGAGTAAACAGTACAGCATAATCGTCAAAATGAAAGAGCTTCAGATATGTTCCATTAACACTGATTTCTTTATTGTTTTCCCAATTTAACGAGCCGAAAACTCCTTATAGAACTACTGAAAATTCGATTCGGCACTATACTAATGAAGTGTAACAGTAGCTGTACCACTGGCATGTGTGTTTTTCCATATACTAATATATGTGTATCAATACCACATTTCTGTAGTGTTATCAGTATAAACTTTGTCTGAATCACAGTCAAAAGGTTTTTCAAAACTATGAATTCTCGACAGTACTAATTCATACTCATTACCTCACTTTCTAAATTTGTTCACAACTGGAAAATGGCCTGTTGTCTTTTATACAGTTCTCGTTCCTTTGCTTGATAAAGATCAACAGTTATTCTATGAAATTTAATATCTTTTACATTTCAACTGCCTCTTTCCTTGTGAAATATAAAAGCAGCAGCATTCTTACAGATGTGTGACAGTATTTTCTTCTGTCAACATTCTGCAAATAATTTTACAACTACTGTTTGTACTGCTTTTCCTCCAGCTTTAACCATTTCTACTGGATCTTCACCACCACCCCCACCACCACCACCACCACCAAGGTGCGTTTCCTGTATTCAAACCTTGAATGGCTTCAGACGCATCATTTTGTATTACTTCTGGAATGTCATTAATTACATAAGTTGTTGATTAATCTTTCAACTATACAAACATTTAAGGAGATCTTTGAATGCTCAGACAATTTTCTTTCTATCAGTTACTGTCTCAACTGCCACAGAATCTAATAAAATGTGGTGTCTACCCAATGCAGGTGTTCTATTTTATCTGTACTTACACTGCTTGCAATTTTCTTCAATCAAATTTTCATTTTATTTTCTGACATCCTCCTCAAAATGTTTGTGACTGGTTTTAATTCAGCATACTTTATCACGTTCTATCACTTGCTTAAAGTCTGATACTCTCTTTAATAACTGTCTTGTTCGATTTCAGATTTCTTTTCTTCTGTATTACTTGTACTTTCATCATATGTTGCTAACACCCCCTTTCATCTATATCAGTGTTATGTGGACTTTCTAAGATGCTTAATTTGATCTGGTATGACTTCTCATTACTAAAACTCTTGTGGTCAACATTTCTGTTTTACTGCCTGGTTACTTTCTTTCTATTTCTGTCTCCAACTAGTCACTAACCAGCTGAAATTGTAAAGCAGTTTATGATTATCGTATCCAATATCTTTATTATTCTGTAAAACTTATCATTTCCAATTGCAGGTCTTGGCAAGCCCACACTGAAACTGTTTTCTTCTTGGACAATGTAGTAAGGCCAAACAGGTTTTTCTTCTTGGCAAACTTTTAACATATTGTGACAAATTATGCTAACATCTAACCTCTAATTTTTGTTGTCACTTACAATGTTCATAAATTTCGACAACATAGTCTATAGAGAACAGGGACCTGATGCTATATTTTAGTTAGAATTAACAGTCAGGATTGCAATAATATTTATTTATTTACGAGTTTCGGCTTATGTAGAAGCCACCTTCAGAATTTTTGGTCCTCTATGGCTGGTGCTGGTGGCTCCTCGGTTATCCCGTAATACTGTGATTGTACACCACTATTGTGGTATCATGAGACAACTGAGAGCCCCCAGCACCAGCCATAGGGGGCCTAAAATTCTGAAGATTGCTATTACATAAGCAGAAATTGGTAAACAAATAAATACTATTGCGATCTTGACTGTTCATTCTGATTTACATACAGAGTTTCCCACTAAAGAATTAGTCATCTACTGTCCTTTAAAAAAATCATTTGTTTTCCTCCCATAGTGGAATTTGTGGACATTTACTTTTTCTGTGACTCTTAAGAGGTCTCTTACCTCATCATCTAAATGTGAGGATGGTTGGTAGATTTTGCTAGTTTTTAAAACAAAACCCACTACTTTGATAGATTTCCATTTCATGTTATTTAACTCTTCTTCCACCACAACCGTCTTAGAACTTTATTCCATCGGGTGATCATGAACTCTCACTCAGAATGTGTCCAGGTATGTAAACCTTTTATTTGACAAAATTATGAATCATCGCACTCTATGTTATATCTCTATATAGCTGTGTTTAATGATGGAAGAATATAATCCCTGAATGAATATTTTACACACACGCACACACACACACACACACGCACGCACGCACGCACACACACACACACACACCTCCTCCCCCCTTTCCCCCAACCACCCCAAAGCAGAATTTGTGTTTTGAAACTTCCACCAATTAAAAATGTGTGCACCCAAGTACTTGAACCTTTAGCACACTATGCTCTACCGCCTGAGCTGCCAGGTATACTTTGTCTCCTGCCCTCACAGCTTCATTTCTGCCCATGAAAAGTAACATTCAGGGTTGAAGTCCTCATCCAGTACACTGTTTTAATCTGACAGGAACTGACTCCACTTCTATACAATAATTGAATGCAGCATGTGCACTACCCTAAATGCTTCAAGAACTTTAAAGTGTTACTCCCCAAAGGCCCCTTTTTAATCTTTCTGAAATAAAGGGGGAGAAACAACAGAGCTATGCTAGCGTGGGGTCCAGTTGCACTAAGACTACTCACTTATCTTGAAACATGTCAAACAAAACAAATGAAAGCTTTCCAAAAATGTGCAGCCCATGTGTAATCTTTGCACCATTTCAAAATCTGATCAAGATCTGACTGAGTATGTACGCAGCTTCTTTCAGACAGTACTTCATTACAGATAACCATATCATGGGCAAAAAGTTGAGGTTAGTATTAATATTGTCTGCAAGGTGAGCAATATACAGCATGAACAGCAAGAGTACCAACACAGTTCCCTGGCTACACCTGAAGTTACTTCTACATCTGACGATAACTCTCCATTCGAAATAACATGCTGTGTCCTCCCTACTAAAAAGTCCACAATCCAGTTACAATTTTCACTTGATACCCCATATGTACATACTTATGACAATAAGCATAGGTGCAGTACTGAGTCAAATGTTTTTCAGAAATCAAGAAATACTGCACCTACCTGACTGCCTTGATTCACGGCTTTCAGAATGTCATGTGAGAAAAGTGCAAGTTGGGTTTCACACGATCAATGTTATTGACTCAGTATGTTTGAGCTCAGAATATGTTTCAAGATTCTACAACAAATCTGTGTCAAGGATACTGGATGGTAGTATTGTGGATCATTTCTTCTACCATTCTTGTGGACGAGCGTGACGTGCACTTTTTTTGTGCAAGAACAGTCTTTTATTCACGGGATCTATGATAAATTATTGCTGGAACAGGGGCTAACTTGGCCACAAATTCAGTATAGAATCAAGTGATTCCAATGGGCCCCGGAGCTTTGTTCAGTTTTAATTTCAGCTGTTTCTAAACACCACTGACACTAATAGTGAATGACTGTTTTCTAGATACTTCTTAAATGGTTAGTCACGTCATTTTATGCCCGTAATGCTTCTCTCTCTCTCTTGAATTTCAGCATTCTTTTATAAACACAGGAATTCAATTAAAATAATTCGAATTCCTGCTAATATGCTCATTTGAGTCATGTGATGCCCGTGATGTCACCCGTTAGCTTGCTGCTCCTACTGTAAGAAAGCTCATTAACAGTGAGTCTTGCTTTGGAATGTACATTTCGGAAAATGGTTACAAATGGTCTGTAGTTGCACACTGTACAAATACACCCATAAAAACTCCTGGAAATCGGTTTTTGGGTGCTCCAAAGAATGAGAAGATGCATAAAATGTGGTTGCACTATACAGACCACCATGTTGATGCACAAGTTCCCTAATTTGATTGAAAATGTCTTGCACTTTGAAGTTAACATTAATTTACCTATGATATATGCTCTTCCACTGTTACAAGGAAAGACAGCGTCATTCAATGAAATTACTCTTAGTGAAAATTGTCGTTTTATGTAGATTATTTGTATCTCGGTTGTTAGAATGGTAGGCTGTTGAATTATGTAACATGATATCCATGGACTGCTGGTTCGAATCCTGCCTGAACGAATATTTTAACCTATTGGTAAAAACAACTCAATAGTTCCCTAATATGAAGACCAAATCACGTTTTCCTTGATGTTTACATGCACTTACACTTGCAAAACTGTTCACACACATCACGTTCAAAAAGATATTTTCTAGTTAATGTGACCAAACACTTATTATTTTATTAGAAACAATGTTTACCTTCATACTGGCCTGTTTGTATCATTATTGTTTGAACTTCTGAAGTTTCATTTTCTTACCTACAGATGAAGTAAATCTGCTTCAGACACAGACATTAGTTTTCACTCACAAACATCACAGCCCTTATGTTTATTACACTTGCATGTTGTACATGCTTTCTCTCTCTCTGTATACAAAACCTTATCATCGTACATCTCATTGCACTGTGTGTGTATGGTGATATCTTCAAAACTTCCAACGCTTCTGAAAAAGTGAACTGTCTGTACGCAAAGTAAATGCATTAACCTCAGTAGTCCATTGCTCAGACTAGATTCATCTGAAGCTATATATAATACATCCCATCACATTTCGAAAGGTTCCATTCTCTTATTGTCTGAACTGTCTATTGTCCACATTTCACTTCCATACAAGGCTACACTTTATAAAAATACCTTCAGAAATTACAGTCTAACATTTAGACATATTCACTGTTACGAAATTTTTCTGTTTTGGAAACACTTTTCTTGGTATTGTCAAAATACATTTTATAGCTAAGTGACAGTCAAACAATTCCAAGCGTAAATTGTGTGGCTACACCGACAATGTGGACAAAGTTTAAGACAACACACAGAAAAGGCAGTGGGTGTACAAAGCAATATGAACCGATCCAAAACTGGTTTCTCCCTACGAGAAAAGGTTTACTGAGCAAATTTATTGTGGATTTGACATAGAATGCTACAGTGTCATCTGTTACGTATCAGAGATTCCAAAACTGACACTACCAGGCAAATTATTAAGCCTATTTGAGACCAGCCCAGAGCTGCCAACCACAGCAGGTCCTGGAGCCAACGTCTTCAGGTAGTTTCATGGCGCTGTCACCACAGGCTGCTATTTACGTACACTTGGCAGTTCCCGTGTGTGTCGTGGCAGTCTATGTTCAGCATATTAGTCACGATCTGTGAGGCTACTACAGAGTAAGTGTGTCACAATGAGTTACCAGACAAGGACTGTTAGTGCATTGGACTGAGGTCTTCATCTACTGCAGCAGTCATCCTCAATAACTTTGCAGCCCATATGCAGGCTAGCTTCTACACCTCAAAGTTAAATTTTTACCAGCAAAGGTACCAACTAAGGACTGGGGCACAGTTGTTTCTTGTTTAGGAAGACATATAACAAACACTGTCACACAAAAGAGATGGCATGTCACCCCCCTCCCCCAAATCATTAACTGTCCTCACACGAGTAAACTAGTTGCTCTCCTCCAAATTGTGGTTTAACAACATCCACAAGCTGACACCACACACCTGTGACTCATCTCGACAGATGAGGTATTTCTATGCCACAGGCCGTGGGGCTTGACAGTATTTTGTACAGCCTCTGTTAACCAGCAGCAGATTCAATCTGGACCAATAATCTACTTTCACCAACTGGAACATTTTACAGCAAGCATCCCGCCCCTATCCTACCGATTTCTCACGATATCCCGATTCTCGAGAGTGAGGTCACTGTGTGTGGAGTGACAGCACACTGTGCTACGTATTTGGACAGTTTCTTGAGCACTGCATCAATAAATCTGTATCTTCAGATTCGTAAGAGCACAGTGGGAGAGGAGTATGCCGTAGGATTGCACAGAATATTTCACCAATTGCCCAATTTTGGGCTCACTTTATGATTCCTCTTCTAACCACAAGTATCGCATATCTCATTGCATAACAATCAAAATCTATGTACAATTTTATGATAAATAAGGAAGTTCTACTGAGGACATCAATTAAATATTTTTAAACCTCTTGCAATTACGAAGCATTATGGTTAAGAGAATTTAACAGAAAATGCAGATGCTAGTGAGATACAGAAAACAATGAGAAATTTAATGTTCACTAAAGATCAAATGGCTGTGTTTTTTATTTGTTTACAGTTAGTGTGGGGTATATACCAAACGTCTGTGGACCTGGCCATTACTGACTGACTGACTTAGTAATATACGCGCAGTTCCACAAAAATGGTCATATCACAATGAGAGGAAGTATCCCCACCACGTTTGCAGCAGCAGCACCTAGATTTGTGTCAAGATGCTCCAAATAATTACATGTGCATAGTATAGTATAACAGATCACGCTCTGGAAACAGAAGTATTAATGAAAATGAAAAAGCTTAGTGTACTTACTTAAAAAGAAAAAGCTTCGTATAAAACTATGGTGCATATAGGTTGGAGAAGAGGGAATGTTCAGGAATACCCGTTTGCATTACGGCATCATTTCAAATAAATAAGTGTCGCCTTTACCAGTGGCAGGTGGAAACCTCTTTATAAGGCACAGTGATGCCACTGATGGTAGTGAATTTTGGTTTTCTTTATGTTTGCACATCATGTTGAATTACGAAGTAAAGTTTCAAGTCAATTGATGGAATAGTTTTGCAAATATGTACATTAGTAACTGTGTATTTGACATAAGCTTACGTCAAACATACACTATGTGATCAAAAGTATCCGAGCACCCCCAAAAACACATGTTTTTCATATTAGGTGCATTGTGCTGCCACCTACAGTCAGGTACTCCATATCAGTGGCCTCGGTAGTCATTAGAGATCGTGACAGAGCAGAATGGGGCGCTCCGTGGAACTCACGGACTTCAAACGTGGTCAGGTGATCCGATGTCACTTGTGTCATATGTCTGTACACAAGATTTCCACACTCCTAATCTTCCCTAGGTCCACTGTCTCCAATGTGATAGTGAAGTGGAAACACGAAGGGACATACACAGCACAAAAGCGTACAGGCCAACCTCGTCTGTTGACTGACAGAGACCGCTGACAGTTGAAGAGCGACGTAACGTGTAATAGGCAGACATCTATCCACACCATCACACAGGAATTCCAAACTTCATCAGGATCCACTAGAAGTACTGTAATAGTTAGGCAGAAGGTGAGAAAACTTTGATTTCACTGTCAAGCGGCTGCACATAAGCCACACATCATCCCGGTAAATGCCAAATAACGCCTTTTTTGGTGTAAGGAGCATAAACATTGGATGATTGTACAGTGTAAAAGCGTTGTGTGGAGTGACAAATCCTGGTACACAATGTGGCGATCCGATGACAGGGTGAGGGTATGGCGAATGCCCGGTGAACATCATCTGCCAGCGTGTGTAGTGCCAACAGTAAAAATTCGGAGGCGGTGGTGTTACGGTGAGGTCGTGTTTTTCATTGAGGGGGCTTGCACCCCTTGTTTTGCGTGGCACTATCACGGCACAAGGCCTACGTTGATGTTTTAAGCACCTTCTTGGTTCCCACTGTTGAAGAGCAATTTGGGCATGGTGACTGCATCTTTCAACACGATCGAGCACCTGTTCGTAATGCACGGCCTGTGGCAGAGTGGTTAAACGACAATAACTTCCCTGTTATGGACTGGAGCGCACAGAGTCCTGACCTGAATCCTATAGAACTCCTTTGGGATGTTTTGGAATGGCGACTTCATGCCAGTCTCACTGACCGACATTGATACCTCTCCTCAGTGCAGCACTCCATTAAGAATGGGCTGCCATTTGCCAAGAAACCTTCCAGCACCTGATTGAATGTATGCTTGCGAGAGTGGAAGCTGTCATCAAGGCTCAAGGTGGGGCAACACCATACTGAATTCCAGCATTACCGATGGAGGGTGCTACGAACTTTTAAGTCATTTTCAGCTAGGGGTCCTGATACTTTTGATCACATAGCAGGGTGTATACGTGAAAAAAAAAAAAAAATTCCCAGATTTCCCGGTTAAAAATACACTTTTTCCTGGGTCATAATACACTTTTTCTGTGTTAAGTGACAGTATACTCTTCCTCGGCACTGTGAATTCATCAATCCTTTGAATGTTTATGGTTTTATGTTTTATATACCGGAGTAGAATTTCCCCGCACTTTAGAAAACGAAACTCGAGTGGGGGAGGGGGGGGTTTAGACACGTTTTTAAGACCTTTGATGGGCAGCAAGACGTACGCTGCATGTTTTCGTATAACGAAGGTATAAATTTGAATTCCACCAAACACCGCATGTCACTATCCGAAGCATTGAAATCGAGATTGTGATGCACTTTTATAAGCCAGTCATAGCTCATGTCACGTGATCTCACCAGCTGATGACAGCATAGGCCATGTGATGTAGTCAGCCAATAGCAAGATCACTCTTAAGTAGCGCGAACACACAAATAAGAAAAGTTAATTGTTTAAATTAATATACGTAGCATTCACATATAATATTGGTCTCGAAGATTAACAAGCTGGAAGAGAAAAAGCTTCCACATATAATGTTGATCTTTTTTGCGCGTGTTACACTTTAAGATAAATCACACAAATATGCCAGTAAAATTTTTAATAACAACATAAATGTCTGATCTGGGCTCGAAATTCTTCTAAATGGTCGTCCTCAAAAAGTTGATTTTTTAATTAGAGTCAAATGCTTTGTGATTTAAGAAATTCATCGTACATTCTCGCACATAGTTCATCTTGCGTAAAAGGAAATCTGCTTTGAATGTAACGCTTTTCAAACCACGATTCGCAATATTTTTCTGCGACCTTTTAGAAATAGGTTTGTTTCAGTAGTTACAAGAGAGCGCCAGATAACAGGGGTCACCGCACTTGCGCACCTACGATGACGCAGGAAGCCCATATGTTCGTACGTGTAAAACATTAAAAGATCTTACATATGTCATAAAAGAAACAAGACATCAGACGATACTTCAAGAGCGTCGGAATTTCGTGAACCATATTAAAGCGCATAATTTGGCTTAAAATGCGCATCTGTATGTAAATTTCCTTGGAGTATCAGTACCGTATTATCTCATGTTTGGTTCTTTATTATGGCATAATGCCATACGTGCACTTGAAATACAGCGAATAGTTCAAACTAGCCAATAGTGTGAAATTAAACACTTCGTTTCAAATAAATTGACTGCCTCGGCAGAAAAGGTTAATAAAAACCAAAATCTCTTTTGTTCTGTAAGGCGATTAATGGTTGACTGACAGAAATGTGGAAATAAAATCTGAAACTAACAACATATTTTAGCCTTCTGTAATTATGTGTATGTATTTTAATCAATTTGATAGTTCCCGCCACAAAAATCCGTTTTGTCATCATTTAACGAGCAATAAACAAAAAGTAAACAACAAAATCACTGAAACTCCCTAGCAGATTAAACCTCTGTGCCAGACCGAGACTCGAACTCTGGGAAAAAAAATAAAATCACTGAACGTAAACACAGGTCACGTGGAGATGACCCACCTCCCCACCACAACTCAGACTGCTTTGTGCATCAGCCCCAGATTTACTGTATTTCCGAACCGGGGCAATATTAAGTAGTGGCGCCCAGCCACACTTCTGTAACCAGAGGCAGGAGAATGTACTACTCATACCCGATTCAACTGCACACGCCCAGAGCCCGCCCGCAACTGCTCAAATGAATCTAATTTAAACAGTTGTCACGTCAGGCTCATTGGAGGCAATTTATTATAAAGCATTGCATACTTTTCCTAAAACCTTTGACACACTTTGCTTCTGGCAGATGCTCTTGTATGAGCACTGTTTTGTTGTTGTATACGGCGCATTTCCTTTGCAACTTAAGTTTTATTTTCTTCTTCCCCCCCCCCCCCCCCCTCTCGTTCATGCTTTGTTGCTGCAGTATTATTCAGCAGTACCAGGATACAGTAATATCCTTTGTTAGAGTATTGGTTCTTACCAGTCAAAATCACAAAAAATTAACTGAAAACTAAAACAATGAAAAATTCCTGGAATTCTAAATGATTCCCGAGTCTTTCCCGGTTTTCTCCCGGATGAAAAAATTCCCAGGTCGTATACACCATGCATAGTGTATAATTATTGATATGTCATATGTGCAATTTCTTCAAGATGCGGCACACCATGTGTCACCAAATGTATCAGACATTTTTATTACTCCCAGACAGGAAAAGTTTTATTTATGTAGCTTTTCAAATTACATATTATCATTTTTACCGGGTTTGAGCACCGGAACGATGGTGCTCTCCTGCCACTGCGATGGAAAGACGCTATCGCACCAGATTCGGTTGAATATAACGAGAAGATGTCGCTTGTAGTCAGATGAGAGATGTTTAATCATCTGGCTGTGGACGCAATCAGGCCCAGGAGCTGTGTCGGGGCAATGTGCAAGGGCACTGATGAGCTCCCACTCTGTAAATGGGGCGTTATAGGATTCACTGCAGCGTGTAGTGAATGAGAGGACGTTCCGTTCCAGCCGTTGTTTGAGTGTGCGAAAGGCTGGGGGGTAATTCTCCGACGCAGAAGCTCGAGCGAAGTGCTCGGCAATCGCTTTTGCCTTGATACATAACTCGCCATTTATGGTAACACCGGGGACAGCTGTTGGGGCCTGGTACCCAGAAAGACATTTGATCTTTGGCCAGACTTGGGAAGGTGCCGTGTGACACACAATGGTGGAGATGTATCTCTCCCGACACCACTCCTTCCGTTGCTTAATAAGGAAGTGAGCATGGGCATGGAGCTGTTTAAAGGCTATGAGGTGCTCCAGGGAAGGGTGCCGCTTATACCACTGTAGAGCTTACCGATGCTCCTTAATTGCTTCAGTGACTTCCGGCAACCACAAGGGACTGCCTTACACATTGGGCACCCTAAAGAGAGAGGGATCACATTTCTGGCAGCAGAAACAACTGTGCTAGTCACCTGCTCAACCATCACATCGATGTTACCGTGTGGGGGAGATTCAGCGATGACAGCAGAGGTGAAAGCTCCCAGTCCGCCTTGTTCAAAGCCCATCTGGGCAGGCATCTGTGTGCCTGACACTGGGGCAGTGACAGGAAGATGGGGAAGTGGTCACTACCACACAGGTCATCATGTGCTCTCCAGTGGAAAGATGGGAGAAGTCCTGGGCTCCAAATTGATAAATCATTGGCCGAATAACTACCATGAGCCTCACTGAAATGTGTGGTGGTCCCAGTATTTAAGAGGCAGAGGTCGAATTGCGACAGTAAAGTTCAGACACCTCTGCCTCGGCCAGTAAGCATGGTACCACCCCAAAAGGGGTTATGGGCATTAGGATCTCCCAAAAGTAAGAAAATGTTTAGGGAGTTGATCAATCAGTGCAGCTAATACATTCAGGGGTACTGCAACATCTGGAGGAAGATACACATTGCAGACAGTTATTTCCTGTGTCATCCTTATTCTGACAGCCACAGCTTCAAGAGGGATTTGAAGGGGCACATGTTCACTACAGACCGAGTTTACAACATAAATGCAAGCTCCACCTGACACTTGATTACAGTCACTATGGTTCCTGTAATATCCCTTATAGCCACCGAGAGCAGGAGTCCGCATTGCTGGGATTCCCTGGCTGGGAGGACTTCACTGGCTCAGTCTCCGGCACTAAGGATGAGTGTGAAGCCGTACGACCAGCTGCTTTTGGGCACTTCAGCCACTGGCGGATGTCATCTTTCCCACCAGAAGAAATCTGGGAAGGAGTGGCCCAAGGGACCCCTTCCTAGCGAGAGAAGCTGAAGAAGACTTACGCTTCACCGGCTTAGAAGTGGGGACGGATGTCCCTGATGGCTGGGGAGGTGCTGCTCCTGAAGTAGGTGGTGCAGGAGCAACAGGGAGAGCAATGACCCCCCACCATCAAGGGGGCAGGTGTAGTCTTCCGGCTCTGAGAGGTGACTGGGGTTGGCAGAGCTGATGGTGCCAGAACTGTTGTAGCAGTGGCGTACGACGATGTCATATGCAAAGGGTGCAGGCGTTCAAATTTTCTCTTAGTCTCAGTGTAGGTCAGTCTGTCCAGGGTCTTTTACTCCATGATTTTCCTTTCTTTCTGTAGAATCCTGCAGTCAGGTGAGCAAGGCAAATGGTGCTCTCCACCGTTGACACTGATGGGATCCGGGGTACATGGAGTACTGGGATGTGATGTGCGTCCACAATCTCAGCATGTGACGCTGGAAGTACACTGGGAAGACATATGGCCAAAGTTCCAGGACTTAAAGCACCGCATTGGGGGAGGGATGTAGTGCTTTACATCACACTGGTAGACCACCACCTTGACCTTCTCAGGCAATGAATCACCCTCAAAGGCCAAGATGAAGGCACCGGTGGCAACCTGATTATCCTTCGGATCCCAGTGGACACGTCGCACAAAATGCACACCTCGCCGCTCTAAATTGGCGCACAGCTCACTGTTGGACTGCAAAAGAAGGTCCCTGTGAAATATGTACCCTGGTCCACTCTTATGGGGCGTGTGGTTACCGAAACATTCCCCAGCTTGTCACAAGCGAGTAACTCCCTTGACTGGGCAGAGGGTGCTGTTTTGATGAAGACTGACCCAGATCTCATTTTGGACAAGCCCTCCACCTCCCCGAACTTGTCCTCTAAATGCTCAACAAAAAACTGAGGCTTCATCATCATGAAAGATCCCCATCAGCTCTCGAACATACAAGGTACGGAGGCGAGTAAGATCCGCTGCCATCCTTAGCCTGACGTTCCTCCCATGGTGTGGCCAGGGAGGGAACAATTTGGGGTCGTTCTTCAGTGTGTTGAATTGAGCTTGTGATCGCTTAGAGACTGCTGGTGTTTCACCACCAGCAAGAGATGATGGACTACACTTCATCGCATGCCATCTGCCCTGATGCCACCCACTCTGACCAGGGGCCCTCCCCATGGGCGCCACCCAGCTGCAGCAAAGACCACCTGGCAGGATGGCCATTGCTAGGAGTCCCGGTGCCCCAGGGGATGGGCATCTACCCCTTGGCATGCGTGGGGAGTTAACGGTGCAGGCATCAGTAGAGCGATCCCTATGTGGGGGGCTACAACCAACAGGGCACATGGCGGCCGCACGACAACAGACTGGCTACCAAGCTGGATATCTGGTGTAAAGAAGTCCATGGTCATCGTCGACACAGAAAGCGACACTGCATAGTGCATGGTGAAAAATGCACCCAGGAAGGTGTCCTCACCCAAGAGATGGAGAATGAGTAGGACTGAAATGCAACGACGAGAAAATGGGCTAAAGATCTCAATGCACGACAGACACATGCACAATATAAGGCACCTTTCCCCAATTGGCTCACTCTTTGGGAAAATTTTGAAGAATGGAAGTCAAACCCTACAGGGGACGATCACATAAAAGCCGAAACTTGTGAAACTCCTTTTAGTCACCTCTTACGACAGGCAGGAATACCTTGGGCCTCTTCTAACCCCATCCTGTAGCTCAATTTCTGCCTGTCTGCTTCTGATGCCTTTTTATCTCCTGTTCTTGTTCTCCATTGTTCTATTTCTTTCCCATTCAGATCCATTACACTGTCTTTTTAATCAAGCATCCCTACCCAATTTCTAATGACTTCTTGGCACAGTTCATCACTAGTACAATGTCCAAGATCAAAGAAATCCCGCCCGCCCTATTTTCCAACATGTAGCAGGCATGGGTAATACTCCCAACTTCAGCTGTTTCATGAAAGTTCTACGCGTGTCTCTTCATCATTCTCCATTTTATTTGAGTAAAGTATGCTGTGTTCTGAGAATGAACTAGTGGGTATAGTTCAAGCTACTGTCCCTACAGATTCATTTTACATGACTAGTGAAATTCTTAATAAAAAATTCCTGAATTTAAGTATTTCTGCAAAAGAGAGTGTTTAGAAATTGATAATGTAACAGTAGTCCGGGGGTAAACCCTCTTGCAAGTGTAACCTCAAGCCTTCAGTTCAATAAATTACTACTGTCCTACATAAATCCATTACATGAAAAAAAAATTGGAACACCAAGAAGGAGTTATAAACAAAAGTTGGCATGCATAGTTCTACATCTGGAAGATGGTATCTATTCAAATTTCACACCAATCACCTGAGAGTGACGCTAGTAGCGCCACTATGAAGCTGCAAAACAGGTTTGCTTTAAATACACGCTGTAACAGTCGTGAGCATTAGTTAACTTTGAGACTGGATGGGGTGAACTGAAGTTAGTCAAGAATGCCTTTAAGGCAATAAAGATGCCGTTATCAAAATATCACCAGTTCAACAAGGTCAAGTAATAGGGCTATGAGAAGCTGTATGTTCCTTGAGCGATCTTTAAGAATGACTTTGCAGGAATGTAGCTAATGTACATGACTGCTGGCAGTGGTGGTCATGCGAATGTACCTGGGCTCTGGACAGCCACATCGCACTACCGAGGGGGAAGACCATCATGTTCGGCATAGGGCTCCGTCACATCATACTGTACCTGCTGCTGCAATTTGAGCAGCAGTTGGCACCACAGTGACAAACTGAACAGTTACAAGTCGGACGGTCCTGAGTCAGATGCCCTATGGTGTGCATTGCATATCACCACCATTTGCTACTTCAGTGGTATCAAGTGCAAACTCATTGGAGGTTGCATTTTCTTATGAAAGCTGGTTCTGCCTCAGTGCCTGTGATGGCCGTGTGTAGGTTAGAAGGAGACCAGTTTAGGGCCTGCAATCAGCATGTCTCCATGCTAGAAACACCAGACCTACACCTGGAGTTATGGTCCGGGCTGAGATTCCGTGTGACAGCAGAAGCACTCTCACGGTTCTCCCATGCAGCCTTACTGCAAAATTTTATGTCAATCTGGTGATGTTGTGTAGCCATCTGTGAACAGCATTCCAGGGGGTTGATTCCAAATAGGATAAAATTTGTCCACATATGTCTGTTGTAACCACAAATGCTCTAACGTGTGTCAACATGTCACCTTGGCCTACTCAATTACCAGTTCTATCTTCAATCGAGCACATATGAGACTTCACTGGATGACAACCCCAGCATAATACACAAACAGTTTTAACCATTCCTGTATTGGCTGACCAAGTGCAACAGGCATGGAACTACATCCCACAAACTGAAATTAAGCATCTGTACAAACTGAAATTAAGCATCCGTACAACCCAACACATGCACTTTGGCATGTTTGCATTCAACATTTAGATGGTTACACTGCTTGTTAATGTAGCAGCATTTCACATTTTCAATGGCTTATCTCACACTTACATCAACCTGTGATCTTGCAATGTTAATCACTTAAACATATGAACTAGACAAATGGATTCCCGAAAATTCATTACTCAAATAATTTTTTGGCATTGTCTTTTTTTTTCAGTACACATCATTTTGTTTTCCTAGTGAATGTGTTAAATGTATAACTTGTCATTCTGCACTCACGTCCTTACACCTGAAACATTAGCAAATTTCATGTGCAATGTGGAAAGACAGACTAATCACTATTGATCCATCAAAAATCGTTGTATCATGCATCAAATTGCTCAACAAAAAATACTGAGTGTTCAGTGGAATTTTTTATTTTTAAATATTTATCGAAATGACTGATCATTATTTTTATTCCTTTGTCAGACCATTTTACTCTTTGTATTAAGTTTTTCTATTTGCTTTCCTTTTTTCTTCCTATCATTCTTTTTCCACTTGGAATTTTGGTTCATGTTATTTTAATTATTTTTGTTCATTAACTTTGAATTAAGTTCTTTCATTTTACCATTCTATATGTTCATACATGTTACTGCATTCATTAGTTCTATTCCTCATGCATAACTTTCATTTTACTTAAAATCGCTTCTTTCATTTAAACCTTCATCTGTGTTATTTTGTTTATAGTGTAAAGGGAATTTACGTTTTAAATGTCTGCATGCTGATTACCATTCAAAAAATGTACACATTGCACCAAAAATTACATTTCTGACACCACTGCACACACTATACACAGATTATTTTGTCTGATGTTTTTTAACCAACATTTTCAAATCTTTTAACATTATAATAGATAAAGAAAAATCATTACATTCACATGCTCAAAAATTCCAAGACAAAAAAGATAGCAAATGAAAAAGCTTGTACCATGATTAAAATGAAGGAACAAAAGGAACTTAAAAATAATTTCATTTAAACCAATTAAGAGAATTAAAGTATGGATCACAGTTGTTTCGACAAAGATTTAAAAATGCAAAATATAAAGCACTCGAGATTCAAACCCACACCTTTTTGCATTGAGGACAGTACCCTATCCATTATGCTATACAATCAGTCAGTATGACATTACTTTTGTAAAGCTATAGAGTATTATACAAAATTTTGAAATTTTGTTTCATCATTTGCTCGCAAACAACTGCCAAGTGGGGTAGATTCCACTTTCAAAAAGAAGATTCCACCAATGGGGACCTTCCTTATTAGCCAATTATAAGGGGTCCTACAGTTTAAGGCGAACTCTGGATCATAGTGCAACTCAGCATTTTTCACATTAACAATTATTTCCAGAGACGAACAAAGTGATAACTGGCTGAAAAAGACTCTCTGAACCAAGTTTTAGTTGAACCCTAGAAATTTGGATTTGTGGTCTGCCACTTACCCAATGGCCCACCAAAGCATCATATCAACAAAAACACATTAAGATCAGCTACCATATTTACAAGAGAGAGCAAATGACTGTACAGTAAAGATTACGTATTTGCAATGCCCATACTAGTTGCAAAACAACCATTAATGTACGCTACAGTTGTACTGTTAACACACAAATTGTTTATATTTATTTATATTTTACTGTATGGGTTTCAAGCACAATATTAATAAAACATTTAATTTATGGACATCTAAATTTTTAGTATAATCAATTGTGTCATTTGCTCCTGTAAGGAAATCGCCAAAAATACCACGATGGGCCCTGCTGGGATGTTCTGTAATGTGACAAATGGTTTTCTTGGTTGCTCCAGAATTGCATTTTGGAGATGGAGCCTTACCCCACCAGAGTCCATCAGGATGTTTCTTTCTTATGCAGGTCAAGTTCCTGAAGTGTGGAGGGCAAGCCTCTGTTCAGTCTTCTTCCCTCGAGTCTGTTAAGTTGTACTGAGATGCGTCCAGTGATATAGCTGTTTTCATTGAAGGTTTTTTTGATCAAATCTGCTATCTTTCCAGGATAAACACATGTTGATGGAGAGAGAGTCGAGGGTCATATGCATTTAAACTCACAGAGTAGAGCTGCTAGGGGTGTAATGTGGATCAATAAGGACAGCCGTTGAAGAGGTGTTGATCTCGGTGCACGACTGATAAAACATCAAGCTTGAGTAAAGGAAGCTGTAACCAAATGTCAATTCCTACTAACTTATTGGAAAAGGGGCAGTATGGAGTGATGAACCCCTAATCTCCCAAACACTCATGATTCACACAGGTGGTGTTCTAATCAGATCCTTCGTCAATTACATTAATAGGCTCACTTATCTGATAAGTGAAAAGTGATTTTATTGTTAATATTTTACCTTTACAGAAAAATATGATTAAAAGCTCAGCAGACATCATAAACCAGATTAAAGACATTCACATCCCAATGAATGGTTGAGTCTTCTCCCTAGATGTCACTAACATTTATACAAATATTCTCAGAGCTGAAACCGTATCTGCTATCAAAATGAACTTATCCAAATTTAATAAAGTAAAACAAATAGAAACTGATGAAATCAAGTGAGCTTGTAGAGTTAGTGATATCTACGTACAGTGAATGAATTTTTTTAGCTGCAACTGCTGAAGCTACAACCATTTGACATTATTTGTCTGATACCCTGATCTCTTGAGACAGGCAGCGTTACATTGGAACACATTCTGATTTGTCAGCCAGTGACCAGAAATGCTAGAATGCCGTTACATTTACTGTGGATCACGCATTATGGATTCTGATCCAACGATCAACATTAAGTCCAGTTCCAAGTTGAAAAAAAGTGAGAAGCAAACTCATGAAATGTTGAAATTGGCATATGATGATAATGCTATAACTATGAAAACTTTAGAATTGGTATGACTGATTTAAAAGCAGAAATGAATTGGTAAAGACAGCAATATTTGGGACATCCATTAATCTCAGGAACAGAAGACAATGTGCAGAAAATGGAAAAACTTGTTCTCTCAAACAGGTAAACAACTATTTGAGAGAATTTAACATTGGTGTACTGCAAGATTTGTAAAACGATGTATGAAGAAAGAGACTGAAAAACGGGCCAATAGGTTCCTTCTTTTGCGCTATTGTACTCACTTTTGAGTCACAAATTTCTGGCTGGAAAAAGTGTTCCTATCATTCAACATCTGCTTTCCTTGTCCATCTTTAGCACTATGCAACTTCTGGCTTTTCCCAAAAGTTAAAACCATGCTTAAAGAACAATGTTTTGACACTATTCTTGACATTAAGAGGGCCACGAAGAAGCAGCTGAATGTCCTTACAAAAGAAGCCTTCCAGAAATGCTTCCCGTCATGGGTTCAATGTTCAATGAGTCATGCTATCCCAGGACAGTATTTCAAGTAGATTAAAATCAAATTCCATGGAAGGCTATTACTTTATTTCTAATACAATTATTTACTATATTTTTTGATCACACCTTACATACAAACAAAAATAAGGCAAGCTATGGCGAGCTGCCCATCAGCGTCATTAGCAAATATTTTTCTAGATTATGTTTGACAAAAATTACCACCACCACCACTTTGCTATAGTCTGACTAAGAATGTTCTTTATTGTCACTGTTATGTACACTACACACTTGCTCTGTTCAATGACACTAGTGACGAAGCTAATATATTTTACTACAGTTTAATACATTAAATAGGGATATCGCTTTTACCATAAACAATGAGAAAAAAAAGGTAGTATTAATTTTTTGGAGCTTAAAGTCAACATACAAGAGGGGGGTGAGGGGGAGGAGGTTGGGTTCTCACCTGTTCAGTGTATTCTCAACAGGCAGAATACACTGTAGGTATATAACTGTAACTGTGTTTTAACCAAATAGGTTTTGATTACAGTGTTCTCCATTTTCCTGCACATAAAATCGCTAAATATGACTAGATAGATGCAAGTTGACAACCCCATTGTATGCTAGATAGATTTTGTTACATTATGTCCATCTTGCTCAATGTATTGTTCGTGGCAACTAACAGTTTTAGCTTTTTATATGTGCCCTACTCTTCAACAACTACATACTAATTGTCCAAGTTTAGTATTCAATACATGTGTGGATGGATATCATGAATGTGTCTAGATAGAATCTCATAGTAGCTAGAGACTTGTAGTATAGACTTCTTGGCCTGTCCACCAGTTGCATGTTTTCATTCCATGACAGTGTCCAATGTGACCTGGAATTATGGCTATTTAGCTTTTGAGCAATAAAGAGGGTATGGCATGTAGGATCCTAGAGTGATCACACACACACACATAGTTATAGTAAGATTTTAAATATCCATGGGGTTCTATGTTTTCTAGATCCGCATTAATTCTGACATCACAGAGATTCTATAATTGACACACACATCACTTGATATGGCTGTGCAAAATATGTAAGCAACATTACGCTTCTACTGTTATGCATATAAATACTATGTTGTAGATATTGTTATGCACACATTTGTTTGTCAGATACCACTTACAAAGGCTATACAGTCGAATACTGAACTAGCAATTAAACAGTTTGAATGCAGCTTATGATATGCAGCAAGGTATCTTAACAAATACAGATAACATTTTTATAAGCCTGGAGAAAGGATTTCTGAAGCTGTCAAGTGCTGGCAGCAGTTTGTGGTCGCTGAACACTTAGAATCTTCTTCTAAATAATTAGCTTGTCTACAGTGAAACAGGTAGTCTGTTTCAGTCTTAGCCCTTTGGACAGTGTTGCAAATTATTTTTATTACCTACACTTAATTAACGGTGCTGACGTACTTGTATTGTAGAGTTCATGTTCCACAAACTGTGTGTCAACTCTGGAAACATGATCTTATTCTCTGAAGGGAATCCTTGGTTATGTTAACTTTATTGAGTTCTGTCAAAATGGTTATGGTGGTGTGGAATTTATTTACAGTTGTGCAGGACAAAAGCAGATACAAGATCTGCCAATAACCAAACCACAAGGAACTCATTCATGGAGGGCCATTGGAACATAGCAAGCCCATCAGGACCATAGAAACACCAACATGTCAGTCAGCCCAGGGCAGTGACACAGCACATTTGTCACATGTGCAACTAACCATCAGCCCAGCAGGTGTGACAGCATATTCATGACACTGTAGTGTCAACATGTTGCAAACAAGAGCTGCAGATGCAGTACCATAGGAGAAAGCTGGAGCAAGTCATTTTCTCCTATGCATCTGACAAATTGTGAGGCAACTTTTATGTATTCTTTCAGAATTCTGATACCCACAGAAATGAAGAAGCAGACTGCTGAAATACTACTTCTAGAAAGTCATAAAATAGAAGAAGGCACAGAATATTATGTTTGTTGTATGTTCAGCACAAAGTAGTTTACACTAGCAAATCTCTTGATGAGGTGCATATACCACAATTTCAGGTATTAGCAGAATTACTCATCCAAACTAGCTTCCAAG
Organism: Schistocerca serialis cubense; assembly: GCF_023864345.2. Classification (NCBI taxonomy): domain Eukaryota; kingdom Metazoa; phylum Arthropoda; class Insecta; order Orthoptera; family Acrididae; genus Schistocerca; species Schistocerca serialis. The sequence goes on along the minus strand of NC_064649.1, from coordinate 38,875,129 downwards.
GTGACCAAAGGTCATTCATATGCTGGCCGCATCATACCTGTGCCAAGGATCACAAATTATAGGGAACAGACAACTGGAGCTCACAGAGAAACTGTGTCAATAGAATTAGTTCTGGAAGAGAGCACCATCATTTCCACAAAGGAAACATGAAAACTGTCCAGCATTCATCCACAGAAGAAATCTCTTAACATTTAAGTGCTGTCACAGAAAGACCTTTACGTAATTGGGTGGAGTACGATCACTCAGAGCAACCATCCCAAGAAATAACACGGAGTGCTAATATTCAACCACATAGCTGGGAGCTTCAGCGAAACTGTATGAAATCATCCTGTGGAAACATTACGAGAACAGTCAACATGTTTAATAACTTGCATGCATCGTACAGATAAAACTTTGGGCGAAGGCACAATTAGTAAACTGCTGAACATGTAATAAATATCAGCAAAGCACAGACAAACGCTTGGAAAATCAAATTACTGGGAAATGAGTACACAAAGTGGTCTGCCAGTTAGTTCACCCTCCCTCCCTACTTCCAGATACGGAGTAGGCAAAAAGAGAATTTGGCAAGTAACACTGACTATGAGGCACTGAGCAAGTCACCAACTAGACATTCAACTTTAAAGTTACATGGACTACATATAAGCTTAATCCGAGGGAAATCCTGCACCTATGCAAGGATCAGGAAGTATAACCACCAAAGAGAGAAAGCAGGGGGTGGGAGACACTTACTGATCAGAAATTTACTAACTGCTGCAATGGCTCGGCAGCATCAGAGATCCTTTCTACAGGCTTATGAAAAATGTGGTTGATGCTGAAAGAATACGACTAACAAACCCAGCGCAAAATACAAAACAGCAACTAGATAGCTGGTTCAATAACCTATGTAAGAGAGGTAACACAAGAGTAACAGAGTAAGAGAGAGAACTATTGGGACATTCCAACGTAAGCACCAAGAATGTGCCAATGAATCATCCACTTGGCAATAAGAAATGATTGAAATAATAAAACAGTGTATATAGAATTACGAAAAATGCTCATGTTATTTAAAAAAACTGCACCAATCAACATAAAAATATGTCCTTCGAGCTGACCACACTAACCGGTTCAACCTTATGCCCCCCCCCCCCCACCACACACACAGTATGCATGCGTAGGATGTGCTGCCACAGAACCATTTAACAGCAGTGTAGAAACCTTTCTGCCGAGCATGCTGATCAGCAAATTTGCAGAACCAGCTGTAACAAAGTGATATAGTGCAAGGCTCCAACACAGCACACAAGGGTAATTTCCAGCACATCAACCATACCAAAGAAGTCTTATATAATTTAAGTTTTATGTTTTTAGCATAATGGCACTAAATATCAATATTTCGAAGGAGGTACTGATGCCCAACTGGAACTGGACACTGAAATAACTGAATGGCAAGAGTTGAACATTTTCTGCCATACAGGGACTTGAACCCAGATTTCCCACTTTATGCAAGTGGTCACCTTGAACGTTCAGCTATCTGAGCACACTTTCTGTCCAACTCAATTCTCAACATATCGTACATAACTAAGTAACATGGTTGTCCATTTACCTCATTTGCTCACAGTGTTTCCTGTATTCCCACCCGAGTTTCAGACACTACCGTGCATTCACACTGATGACATCGCAACAGTCAAGCTTACTGATCTATATATGTGTGTGGGTGTGTTCTATCAGACATATCTGATATACAGACACCATTTCTGATAAAACAGCCGTAAATTCTGTTTGGCACATCCGACAAAGCGTGTGCGCCTGCCCGAACACACACACACACACACACACACACACACACACACACACACACACACACACACACACTTATGTACATATGTAGTGCACCTGTAAGCTAGTGGATGCACAACAGGGCCCAAACCTGAAGTACAAATGCAGTCAACACAGGCAACACTGTGAGCAAATGAGATAAATGGATGGGGACACTACTTAGTAGGTGTGATAAGTTCATGGTTTGGGTCGGACAGAAAGCAAGCTTCGTTAGCTGAAGTGGTTAAGGTGACTGCTCATGTGAAAAGGGAAATCTGGGTTCGAGTGTTGGTCTGGTACAAATTTGCAATTTTTGACACTGAATTATTTCTGTGCCCAATTTTGGCTGACATCAGTACCTTTCTTGAAATATTTGTATATTTTACTCACACTTATAATGAAACAGTCCCTTGTTTACTCCTTACTGTCATCACTAACATAAAAACAATATACTGATTGACGAAAAACATCTTCCTCGCGTCAAGCACACATAACGAAAGATAAATTAACACATTTACACACTTCCAGAAATGGTGGGTTTTACTTAGGCAAAACTTAGCTAGAGTAAGAAATGGTTCCGGTCCACTGGTCTCCACACTGTGGTACTACCAATCATGCTTTCTGAAGTTTTTAAAATGCAAGGATGCAAAATTATATTGCACAAATGAGTGAAGTTTAAGAACAATGTTCCAGTAATACACCAGAAATGACAAAAAGCTACCAGAAATTGTAAGTGTCCCACAATTTCTTGAAAAATCACTTTCCTTTGCCAAACAATTGTTTATCATGATGTTAAATCACATTAGGTTTTCACATGAAAATTCACATACATTAACTGTCTTTTTACTGTCCTCCTGAAACACAGATGTGGTATTATGTCCAGGCCAAGTGTCCAAGAAGTGCAATGAATTATGTTGTACCACTAGTGAAAAATTTCAAGTTTCCAAAATTACAATGTCCCATTTTTCCAGATGTTTGTACATCTACCACAAAATTTTTGCAAGTAAACAGTCCTTTTATTTGTATGCAGTTCTTTGAACAAAGCTCGACTGATGAGTGCTAAAGGAAGAAGTTGCAAGGATAACAGCCTTCATGTGCACATCAGCTACGGAGACTTCTATAGGGCGATTTCATCTCAAATCATACAGATCAAGAGTTAATGTGTCATGCCACTATTTCAAAGTTTGCTAAAAATATATATATGTTGAAGTTCCACAAGATACCTCTCCAAAAACTACAATATTTTGATTTTATGATGATTTGTTAAAATGCTACAGACCTCTCAATGAGAGTATTTGTGAAAATGTTGCAATGAAAGGGAAAAATTGAAAAATTGCAATAAAGAAATCAAAAGTGATAGAGATCTGAATTTATTTTCAGTAAATACTTTGTTCCCAATACAGACACTTCTGAGCTGTGGATGTTCAGAGATTGCAGTTGCACTTGATGGAAGCTGGCAGAAAAGAGGCCTTACTCTGAATGGAGTAGTGACTGCCACGAGTGTAGACACCAGTAAAGTGTTAGATGTGGAGATAATGTCTAAATATTGCAAATGTTGTAAAGTCAATGAACATAAAACACAACTGTGTGGCTAATTTTAGAGGAACAAATGGTGGTATGGAAGTTCATGGAGTACAACAAATATTTTATTGCTCCGTAGAAACGAGGCGTACAGTACACCAAATATCTGGGCGATGGTGACAGTAAGGCATACAACAATGTGGTGAACTCTAAGCCTTATGGAGATGCCATTATTAGCAAAATAAAATGTGTTGGCCATATTCAAAAACGTTTGGGAACAAGACTGAGAAAACTAACTGTTGATATGAGAGGAAAAAAATTTGAAGATGGAAAATTATTGACCAGACAGGGTCAGTTAACTAAAACTGAAATAGAAAACTTGTAGGTATACTATGGGCAGGCAATTAGGAGAAAAAAAGAAAATCTGGAGGCAATGAAGAGAGATGTTTGGGCCATATTCTTCCGTAAGTCGTCTATGGACGATAAGCCATGTCATGGATTGTGTCCATCAGGAGAAAATTCGTGGTGAAATACAATAGGGCTCAGGCAACTGGAGAATCTTATTCTTACCAGCATTCTCTTCCTGCTGCTGTTATTACAGCAATTAAACCTATTTTCAGAGACTTCTAAGGAAATGTCTGCATGGGCAGACACAGAACCCAAATGAACATTTCAACAGCATAATTTGGAACTGCCTTCCCAAAACTGTATTTGAAGGCATGCACACAATGAAATTAGGAGTTCATGATGCTGTTATTACATTCAATTGTGGCAATGTTGGAAAGTGTTGGGTACTGAAAAAGCTGTAAATTAATTCTGGTACAATATTATCACTGGGCTGCAACATTGCGATAAAATGACGATAGCTGATGCAGACAGGTCTGCATCTAATATGGCCAATAAAGCGAGACGAACATCCAGGAAGGTGAAAAAGAAGCTGGAAGACCTGCTAGAGGCCAAAGAAGGGCTATCATATGCAGCAGGTCAGTTTTAATTAACTGTAAGTAACAAATTTCGAAAGTTTTATGTAAAGTCAATTTCCCACAAGAGTCATTCCATGTCAAGTCACCCAGGCCTTGACACCAACCATGTCAGATTTTGATGAAACTTGCTACAATTATTTCTTTTATCATCCTGAAAGCACTTGTAAAATTTTTTTGCTCCATCTCTTATAGTTTTTTTAATAAATTTTTAAAGTTTTTAGATTTGGCGTTGTTTCAGCAGTCGGAAATCTTAACTTAAACATGTCCTCACAACTAAAAAAATTTGTATATTAAAGAATACTCAAGATATCAGTATGAAATTTTGGAATAAGTTTGTGTATTATATCTAAATGTTAAAAAAAATTACCATAAAGATATATTAAAACCTTCCAAATGAATAAAAATTTACAAGTTTTTTTTTAGCTAACGGATGTTTAGTTTTACAAAAACTGCAATATCTAGAAAAAAAATGGTTCAAATGGCTCTGAGCACTATGGGACTTAACAGCTATGGTCATCAGTCCCCTAGAACTTAGAACTACTTAAACCTAACTAACCCAAGGACAGCACACAACACCCAGCCATCACGAGGCAGAGAAAATCCCTGACCCCGCCGGGAATCGAACCCGGGAACCCGAGCGTGGGAAGCGAGAATGCTACCGCACGACCACGAGATGCGGGCTGCAATATCTAGAGTCTCAGACCTGATAGAAAGCTCAAATTTGTTTTAAAATACTCTTAATTGTATAGGCTATTAGATAAAAGAAAAATTATGTTGGCTTTTTAACCTGTTTAATAGTTATCTAATTTTTAAAATAATATTAATTATATTTTAAAAATAAAAAGTACCAAGTGACTTAGACACCGAAAATAAGTTTTTGTCTTCTTCGAGTAACAATGTACACTTGGATTTTGTTTTGTTACTCCTGTGTTTTGAAGTAAAAAATTATTACAGTGTTAAATAGTGCTTGGATAGTATTTTATTAAGTTTATTCGAACTTTCAGTAAGTACTGTTACTTAGTTTACAGACATTCTTTTCCAATATCCTATAAAAGTAACCAGAACAGTAATCAGACCAAAAGTGAAATCAGTATGTCAGATATTCAAACCTGTAGCGTAGGGTTATTTAAAAAATCTGACTGTTTCCAAACAACCTACACACCTTCAAAACAGTTACAGCCGGTATCTGAATTGAGCGAGGAAGAAAAAGATTTGGTCCACTTACGATCTGGAATTAATCTGTGTGAATTTAAGAATATAGGTTCATACCACAGCTACTACTTTTTAAACGTTTTTGAAAAGTATCAAACAACATGTGTAGACCCACTAAAAAAACACAAAAAGCCCATCAAAAAATCATTGAGAAGTGTAGGCTTGAATCTTTCTAAACAATTACTGACAAAAAATATTAGCATAAAACCTGGACAAAAGTTTTGCTCAACATGCCGTAACTTTTGTGAGGAAAAATAAAGAGTTGAAGTCAATGAAAGTGAAACAGATGATGAAGTCATGGTTGAATTAGAATCACAGGAATCCAGAAATGAATCCCTCGTACAAACAAACATTGCTCTTGATAATTTAGGTTTAACACTTATAGAGCTTCATGGCTTGTCAGAACAAAGTAAAGGGTCTTATTTTAAAAGGAAGGTTAACAGTATTGAAAAGACTGCAAAAAAGGCGGTTTCAAAAGCATTAAAATATGATGCACCAAGTTCTGATGATGACGAAGAAGATACAAGTGTGGTTGAGAAAGCAAAGGATTTTGATGTAATGATTTCTCTTATGAAAGAAGATTTCATCTGTTGGGAGGTCTAGAAAAATCCAGATTCTGACCTTGGCTCCAGATTCTTGGAGTCAAAATAAAGTGATGAAAGAATTTAATGTAAGTGAGTACATGGTGCGACAAGCTAGAAAGCTAAAATCCGAAAAAGTATTTTGGAAACTCCTGGTCCAAAAAAAGGTAAAACTCTTTCTGAAAATACAGTACAACTTGTAACAGATTTTTATGAAAAGGATGAAAGTTCCAGAGTGCTACCTGGAACAAAAGACAAAGTAAGTGTTCAAAAAAATGTGTACATGCAAAAAAGACTCATTTTGTGTAACTTGAGAGAACTCTATTATTCTTTCTAATGGGAGAATCCCAAGGTAGAAGTAGGATTTTCAAAATTTTGTTTCTTGAGACCTAAATGGTGTATCCTTGCTGGTGCTGCAGGCACACACACTGTATGTGTATGCAGTATCCACCAGAATGTTAAACTATTACTGGATGCTGTGAAAATTGAAGAATCTTATAAAGACCTAATTAAGATGCTTGTGTGCAACATGGAAAACCAAAACTGCATGCTACGTCATTGTGACAGCTGTACTGCAAATACTGCACTAACTGAGTACTTATCTGAAAAACTAAGTGAAGATTATGATTTAGAAGAAGAAATTGTAATCAGTCAGTGGGTTAACACAGACAGGGCAGAAATGATCAAAAAGTCGTATCAGTGTTGAAGACTACATTTCTTTATTGGTTAGGTCATTGGAAAAGCTCACCCCGCATTCGTTTATAGCAAAATCCCAATCAGCAGCCTTTAAAAGATTGAAAGAAGACCCAATACCCAAAACAGCAATTATTGTGATGGGTTTCAGTGAAAATTATTCCTTCGTTATACAAAATGAGATCCAAAGTTACCACTGGAATAGAGGTGGTTGTACTCTACACCCAGTTGGAGTTTTTCTAAGAAATGAGGAAAACAATGTTTTTGTTTCCAACCAATGTTTTATTAGTGATGACCAAGAACGTGATACTGGTTTTGTTAACTTTGTACAAAGAGAAATTACAAAGTGGCTGTCATCACATCATACTGACATTGACTCAGTTCACTACTTTACAGATGGTTGTGCTGGGCAGTACAAAAATAGAAACAGTTTTAAAAATTTGACTGAACACTTGAGAGACTTTAATTTGAAGACCCAACACTCTTTTTTTGCAACAAGTCATGGGAAGTCAATTTGTGATGGCCTAGGAGGAACTATTAAAAGAATTTTAAGGAAAGCTAATCTACAGCTTTCAGACAAAGAACAAATAATGACAGTAATCGATGTGTGTTCATTTTCACTTTATTGACAAAAAAGAAGCTGATTTGCTACGGTTAAAACTAGAAAACCGTTTTTCAGCAACCCGAACCATTCCTGGAACAACAAGTTTTCATAACTTCAAACCACTTCCAACAAACAACCTTGAAATTAGAAGGACTACAGATAGTGTAAAACCCTCCTTACTCTTTTCTTTCCATTCATCTTCTGATTGGGTTCGTGTTGAACCATCCATAAATAGCTATGTGGCTGTAAATTATGATGGTAACTGGTACTTTGGACTGGTAAAAACAATATTCAATGATGAAGAAGATCCAGAAATTCTATTTCTACATCCTTCAGGACCAGCTGCATCATTTTATTGGCCTGAAAGAGAAGATTCTTGCATAGTGCCTTTGGAGCACATAGTCTGTGTAGTAGACGCACCTCAATCAAGCGGCACTGAAAGAATGTATTACTTCAATAAAGACTGTATCAAAAGAACTGAAAGCTCTTGGATGAAGTGGAAAAACAAGTTGAATCAGCATTAATGTTTATTAAAAAGACAAAATTACTCAAAAAATTCAATGTTTCAAACAATCAGTTGGGTTATACATATGTGTCGTAAGTGCACTATCTTTGTACATAATTCTAATGTAATCTACTATAATTAATAAACATGTTAAAAAGCCATCATTATTTTTGTTTTATCAAGTAGCCTATATGTTTAAGAGTAAATTAAAACAAATTTGAGCATTCTATCAGGTCTGAGACTCTAGATATTGCAATTCTTATAAAACAAAACATCCATTAAAAAAAAATAAATAAATAAATAAATAAATAAAAAAAATAAAAAAAATACATATATATATTTTTTTCATAGAAAATATATTTTAATAGTATCATTTTTATCTTCAAATATGTATAATACATAAACTTGCTGCAAAAATTCATGATGTTATCTAGAAGAGTTTTTAAGATAAGCAATTTTAAAGTTTTGAATACAAATTAAATTTACCATTTCGGAAGGTTCGGAAAACACATAACATAAAAACTTAAAAAATTTATAAAAAAAAAACTATAAGAGATACAGCAAAAAAATTTTGCAGGTGTTGTCAGGATGGTATTAGAACCATTTGAGCCAAATTTCATGAAAATCTAAGGAGGTGGGTGTAAAATTTATTTTTTATTGGGTGATTTGATGTGGAATGACCCACAAACTAAAATTTTCAGTAAATATGCCCCATCATAGATAAATGAACGAAATTTTCTGAGACTCTGCATAACATAAAAAGCCACCTCTGGTACTACATTCATTAATATTCCCCCATTAGGAAGTTAACAAAAAAAAATATTTTCTGCACAGAAAAAACTTAATATTTTTTGTTAATAAATTTAGAAAAGTATTTCTTAAAAACTATAAAATGGATAAAGTAGATTTTAGTACAGTTGACTATTAGCATCATGTAACACACAGTAAAAATATTAAGGCACTGCATCAAATAGTTTTTTTCAGAAATGGGTCAAATACTTGCCTAAATTAAAATGGGTTAGATGGGCCGGGTGTGGTCCCCTTCAGGGAGAGTTCTTTTTCTGAGAACCATTTAATAATTCTTTGAACGACATCCTTAACAATATCTTCAGCTGCTTCTTCTGGAATGTGATTTATTATAACTCTCACGTCATCTGCAAAAAGAACTAGTTCTGCTTGCTGAACGTTAAGTGGGAGGTCATTCACATGAATAAGGAACAGCAGGACCTAAAATTGAACCCTGTGGGACTCCCTTTGTGATAACTCCCATTCACTAGAATTTACCAACCTCCCAACATTATTTCTGCTATTCAACACAACTTTTTGCTTTCTGTTCATTAAGTATGATTCAAACCAGCTGTGTGCATAGCCTTCAATTCCATAAAACCTGAGTTTTTCTAAGAGTGTGACATGATCCACACAGTCAAATGCCTTGGAGAGATCATAAAAATACCAACTGGCAATAATTTGTTATTTAGGGCTTGTACTATTTGATGGGTAAATGTGTGGACAGCATTCCCAGTTGAGTAACCCTTCCAGAATCCGAACTGTGACATGCTGACTAAATTATTTTCGCTTAAATGTGAGACTACTCTTGAATACATAAATTTTTCAAATATTTTAGAAAATGAAGTCAACATGAGATTGGTCTATAATTATTTAAGTCACTCTTGTCCCCTTTCTTATGAAGAGGTTTGACAACTGCGTATTTCAATCTGTCTGGAAAAGGCCCCTGTGCCAGCGAAGCATTATATATATCGCTAAGGACCGGTGATGTGTGCTAGTGGTAACTTTGAATTTCATTTTGCAAAGGAACAGACCAGTTCTCAACAAAGTCAAAACGAAGAACTAGTGTATCAGTATTCTAGCATGTGGCTGATTTTACTTCTGATATGGCTTTTCTCTCAATCCTACAGATATGATGGTGAGCTATTCCTTTCATGACCCAATGCCTGACCTCTGTAATGAACTTCTCTGGCTGTAGTATCTCCTTCACCAACTCTTCTCCCTCCTACAATGCATACATTTTGTCATTGTCAGTATCCTGAAGGTGTAATGCTTCAACAGTCATCACTTCAGCACAGCACAAGGACACATCGCACACTTCTACAACCGACATTTATCTTGCGGCTCTTGACATATACACTGCCCTCCATAAGTTTGGAAACACCATGCTGCGTATTACAAAGGAGCAAAATGGAATTGATCAATGTGAGTTATTGGTTAGAATATGGAATAGCAAGCTCAAATAACGGTTAATAATGACACATACAGTATTGTACAATGAATTATTGTACATATATATACATATTGCAACATACTATGTATTGCTCCATTTTATGTAAACCGATGTTACCTGTCCAAGTAGTTCTACTGAACATGCCAGGTGGCATGAGTAGACTGCATGGCTATGTAGAGGTACATAGTTTACATTTCTGTTCACCTGTAGTTGCGTTTGCATGATGGTATAACATGCCACAAAAGTAATTGAAAATGGCCCTGAAGTGCCAGGTTCCTTACGAATAACGGGTAATGATAATCACTTTGCACCAAGAAGGCAATAGTGTCTGACAAACAGCAAAGAAACTGATGACTTCCATCAGCGGAGTTGTCAAAACCATACACAGACATCGAGAAACAGGCTCCTATGGAGATCGTCCTCACTGAGGAGTATCCAGGAAAATATCAGAACACCAGGAAAAGTATTTGGTAGTGACCAGTAAATGTAACAGATTAAAAACTGTACGTGAATTGACTGCTGAGCTAAACACAATGAGGGATACGCCAGTGAGTGAGTCAACAGTGAGACGACGCCTGGCAGACAACAACCTCCGAGGCTATGTAGCAACAAGGAAACCACTGTAGCACCCTGTTAAAAGAAGAAAAGGTTTCAGTGGGCTAAGACACACCAACATTGGACAGTGGGGGATTGGGAAAGAGTCTTATTCACTGATGAATCCAAGTTCAAAATATTTGGAAGTAAACACCATCAATTTGTACACTGTTTACCCCATGAACACTTCAATCCTCAGTGCGTAATTATAACTGTAAAGCACGGAGGCGGTTCTGTGATGGTATGGGGATCCTTTGGAGGGAATAAAGTTGGAGAGTTGCTGAAAATAGATAGAAAAATGAACTGAAAGGATTATGATGCCGTTCTCCAGCGACATGCTAGGACATCTGGTTCGAGTCCGATTGGGAAAGGGTTTGTCTTGCAGCAAGACAACGACCCGAAACATACATCTCACTTGTGTCAGAACTATGTGAAGTCCCTGGAGGTTCGCAAAATATTGAAAAAACATGAAATGGCCACACCAATCTCCTGATTGTAACCCAATCGAGCTGCTATGGGATGAATTGGACAGGAGGATCCGAAAACGGGAAATCATGAGTGGGGTCACAATTGTGGGAGGTCCTGCAGCAAGAATTGAGATTGATTCCAACTGAAACCTTGGCAAAACTGATGCATCGCAGGCCGAGTGTGTGCAAGGCAGTGATTAGGGTGGCTATTTTGAGGAATCTAAAATTTAATTGTTGCATCTTCCTGTGTATTATTTGAGCTTAATAAACATTTGGAAAACAACAAAATGCATTTTATACTATATTTCCTTTCCACTGTCTATAATTACAAGGCGTTTCCAAACTTATGGAGGGTAGTATACACAAAAGCATTAGGTCTATCTCTGTATACTTCTTTCCTGTGACACTACTTATGGTGAAACAACAAGCTTCAAATTAGTGCGGTAAATATACATGCATACTTCTTTCACAGGCTGGCAATTTACCCATTTTGGTCATGAGTAGAATTTTGTGATACCAATTTTTAAAATCGGGTCTTCCTTTTTCATTAGGAGATCTTGTTATATATTTTGAACTTTCTCACCATTATCACTAACAGATATAACATCACCCTGGTTAGGATTTTGCCTGCTGCAATCTTTGTCATCACTTAGGTAATATTCCAGGGCAACAATAAGCATATCATCTTGCAAAGGACGCCTGCAGTAAGAATCTGGGCATGCCCAAATACCTTTGTCATTCTTTATTTTACGAGCTCCTGAAATCAAATGATGTGAGGAAGTAGGTAAGTATTTCTGAATCTGCTGCTTAAAGTAGCTACCTGGTATCAGGATCAATAATTGTACCTTCTCAGTATTGGTGGCTGCTGAGATACCAGTATTTAGGTTTCGAAACTATGCATTACACTTCGTGGACATATCACTATCTTCATATGCATCTACATTATACACTTCACAAAGTTTTGAAGAAGATGCTTGAGTGAAACTTGTTTCAATTTCTTCCATTTTTATTTTTACATACTGTTTTCTTCTTGTGCTTCTTACCTTTTCCAGCTATTTAATGTATGCAATAGGAGCTAGAGCAGAAATGGTAACATTCAACACATCAACTACGTCACACATAGGAATACAAACTAAGAGGGGGCTTTAATGTAAAACATCTGCCAGGTCTCCAGTACTTTGGTTTATGAGTTATATTTTTTGTTTTCTAATGTTTTAACAGTTATTTGCAAAATATATATTTCTCAAAGGGCCATACCTTTTACAAAAATTAAGATAAAGCAAAAATAGTTCATTTCTTAACACAATGGGAAGGACAGGATGGAATGTAACAATATTATGAAAAGGGAAGTTGCTACTCACCATATAGCAGAGATGCTGAGTCACAGATAGGCACAACAAAAAGACTGTTCCAAATAAAGCTTTGAACACATCAGGCCTTCATCAAAAATAGAACTTCCCGTCAGATTAAAAAAGTGTGTGAGACTCGAAGCCAAGACCTCTGCCTTTCATGTGTAAATATTCTACTGACTGTGTTATCTGAGCACCACTCAACTTGCCCACAATGCTTTACATTCGCTTGTGCACCATCTCCTACCATCCAACTATTTGCCCTAAAAATGGAATTCTCCATAGCATTCTTGAATGTGATCAGTTTCACAGTTGTGATGAAGTGTTTCAATGATTTAGTGCCACCTGTAGGTCTCATTGTTCCGTTATTGGTTGCATGGTTGTACAATTTCAGTCTTAGATTATTACAAAGCATCTTACAAAATTTTTGCTGATGGTACATAATACTTTAAGAGTATCTGCATTTGAGTATATTTAAACAATTTCCACCATTATTGCGCCTATTTGTGTAGGTGTCATAATTATCGTAAGATTTAAGACACCAGCCCATTAGTACGTGCGAAGGTAACAGTTTTGTTAACTACATACATTTCACATCCCATTGTACTCAAAATATATGTTACAGTCCCAAAACAGAATTAGTTACAGATGGTTAGGTTCACACTAAAGCATTAGCTGAAGACATGTGTCCACTAGCAAGTAATTTCCAGAAGTGTGTGTAAAAAGTGTATCCCACACATCAAGTGCGGGACAAAAGTGAGGGCAATTCCATAGTTACGGGTGTTACATGTACACACCTTAAAATCAGGAAAAATCATGTAAGGAATAATATTTATTGAATTTAATATTGAAAACTTAAGGCTTACATTATATTTCATGTGACAAATGTTGATACTGGAATTGTTTTATTATTCTCCTGGTTATTAATCAAAAACGTAGTGTTACGGGTGTTACCAAAAGCAGACCTGGCCCCTGTTATGAGTTAGGGAATTCTCTAATTTCTGCAAACTCGATGAAGCCTTTATTCTTGTAAAACAACTGTTAAGAGGTATTGCCCCAAATTTTATTTTGAAATATAAATTTTTATTTTTTTTGGACATCGTAACTCAGTATATATATATTTTTTTCTGTTACGGGTGTTACATTAAATGTTACGGGTGTTACATAGATGCATCAGATTTGATTCTTGAAGGAATAAATCTACCTCTTACAATTGCATCAAAATAAAAGAAGTACTGTAGTTTATTTGGAATAAAAGTATGTACTTAAGAAAACATATTTGAAGGATAAAGCTATTTATCACACAAAAAATTTTGTTCCAATTTTATAGTACAACTAGGCCAAGATATCATTACTTACATTTACCTAATTTTGTGGGCCTAATAAATTAATGACAAAAATGTTTTCTTATTATTGATAGGTTTAAAAAACTTCATTTAATAATCTTTTTCAGCCACATCAAAATTGAACTCATAGTATGAACGGTTACCTTGTTCTTTAATTTCTGGTGTTATCTTAGATTGTTTTGTGAAATTCAGTCAAATACTAACAACAGTTTCATCTAGTTTAAAAAGTGTTTTACTTTTTCCTACTGACTTCAGAAACATTATTTTCACATCCTCCTCTTCATCAACCTCACTCTGGCAGATTCCCAAGTAACAGTATTGAATTTTGGATAGGGTTGGCTTCTTTTTACCACTTGCAAAGTAAACCAAGACAAATTTTAAATCAGAGTTTTCAATTTTATTAGTTAAGCTTAACTCACAAGCACTTCCAATGTTGTCTTGTGATTCAGATAGTGAAGCAGTCTCCTGATCAGAAGCATCAGAACTGCACACTTCATAGAAGTTTATGCATCTTTTTGCATGTAATGTTTTAACTTTGGCGTCCTCAGAAATAAATACTGACACCCTTGTCATTAATGACTCTGCTGTTTTTGAAACCAGCAAATCAGTTGTGTTATAAGGCCAAAAGTGATGTCAGCCCTGGATTTGAGGAATCGTTTGTAAATTTTTCCACCTTTCATCCAAAATAGGAATGTTATGCTCCTATCTTATCAACCCATAATATCTTAAACTTAAAAAAATTCTTCAGAGTGTAGTCATAAAACTCAATTGTATTGTTAATAATAATTTTCCTAGATCTAACAGCATGTCCACATGCTCCTCTTCAGTGCACCTCCAAGCCATCCATGGCTCCTTTACCATGTGAACTGGCAAAAAAATTCCACTTAACTGTCAATCCAAAGTCTCTCTCAAAATACCATAGGTTGGACAAAGTATATTTATTTTTGAACTGCCCAGCACAGTACATTGTTAAACATAGGCTCTTATGAATGACTAGAATTTGCCTCAATAAGCAGTTTACTGGGCCTATATAAAATTTAAAACTGAGGTTATAAATATTGTTGTTCTTGGAAAAGTTAGAATGGAAAACAAGCTATATGTAAAGAATTTTGGGCTTAATTAACTTTTTAGGGGAACATCAGTTGAGTCAGGTTAATGCTCTAATTAACTTTTATAATGTAGGTGTAGTGCTTAAAAAATGTATGCAGAGGAATAAAAATTTTTGTTTTCATGCTTACAACTGTTTTCATATGTAATAAACATAGTTAAAAAACTTTTTTCATTCATAATAATACCCTTTGGTTATAATTTAAATGTAGGGCCTAGGCCTACTAAAGATGAAGGTGGCATTAAACCTTCCAATTCAAGTTATGGATGTTACGCATGTGTTAAGTAACACCCGAAACGAAAATTAGTAACACCCGTAACAGCTCTAAGAGTGTTAAATAAGATTTCAAAATGCCATGTAATGGTATGATATTGTAAAACATGTGCATAACCTCACTTTTACAGAAAGGTATTGTACAGAACAAATTTACTAGATTACAAATTAAACTTTTGTATCTTTTTTGTTACGGGTGTTACAAGCTGCATATATATTATAAAACTAACAAAATGCATTTAGCTTACTTCAACAAAACGAATTATTATGAGCTATAACAATGTTGACTTCAATATTCTTTGCAACAATAGAACAATCAGCCATAGATAACACAACTAATACTCACCTGGAAATTGCATAAAACATACCTCTACGTGGTGCCATAGAGTAGTGCACTTTAAACACTTAGTGAAGGTAGAAATTTATTTTTTTCATATTCATGATTATTTTGCAATGAACAAATGTACTTTTAACTTGGCATTTTTAGGGTTATATTTGTAATTTTGTCATTTTAATTTTTTTTGTCACAAAGTCTCTTTAACATGGAATGACCCATGACTAAGTGGACACCTGCCACATCTTGATTGAAATGAAAAAAATTGGGCAAATTCTCGTCTGGAAAAACCAATAATTAGTGACAAAGTTTGGTGTTATCAATATGAACCAACCGCAAAATGATCAAGTGTAAAATGGGTTTCTGATGAGCCAGCAAAACTGCAGATGGTGTGAATGTGATGCACTACATCCCAAAGGAGGACTTTTCTAACAGTTTCACGATGTTGTATGAAAGTTCTGTGTGTGGCACAAAGTGAGGGTGGGGAAGGGGGGAGGAGAGATGACCACATAGATCACCTTAACTTTTTATTAATTCAATGTTAAAACATTTTGGACTGATCGGATATGTTCACGTAACAACTTGTTTTAAACAAGAACCACGTTAGAAAACTTATGGTATATACGAAACAAATATGCTTGAATTGTTTCATTAAGGCGAAAGCAGCACTAACAATTCTTCAATAAAATGCTGTCAATTGTCAACTGATATGTGTCAATTCAATTTGAGCTGCTTTCAATCTTTGCACATATACTAATTCTTCCATTTCGATTTGCACTGTTCATTTATTTTCTTGGTATCTGAAAAATCACAGGAAATGAGTCATTTTATTGCTGTGCCCTTCCTGCTGTCACATTACCTTAACCTAAATCAGGAGGAAAACCTGTAAGAGAGTCTTGCTAATTATGACACTGTTCTAGTCTTCAACTGCTTATATAACAAAGGAAAATTCAGGATAGTTGCTACTCATCATATAGCAGAGATGCCGAGTTGCAGATAGGCACAACAACAAAAAAAAAAGACTGTCACAACAAGAAGTTTTCGGCCAAGGCCTTTCTCAAAACGCACACGCACGCACACACACACACACACACACACACACACACGCACACACACACGCACACACACACACACACACACACACACACAGTCACTGGAAGCTGAAGCCAGAGTAGCTGCGTTTGCACACGCACTGGTGGGTGGGTGTGGCCTGTTTTTGACAAAGGCCTTGTTGGCCAAAAGCTTATTGTGTGACAGTCTTTTTGTTGCCAATCTGCACCTCAGCATCTCTGCTTCTGGTGATTAGAAACTATCCTTTTCATAATATTGTTGCCTGAGAACTATACTTCGGTTTGCCTGCACCACACTTATAACTAGTCATTGCTATTGCTTCCATGTAAGTGTGGTTCACCACCATCCAAGCAAAATAGGATAGCAAACCAAACATAACTAAGACCCAAGTCAAATACTTTACCTGTATCGATTTTTGCAATACTATTAATACAAGCAAGTCTGAAAGTATTTGTAAAGCAGAAAAAGCACCTTCCTGACCCTAAGTAGACTAATACATTGAATGTCTAGCATCTTCTCCAGAGAAATAAAAATAATTGAAGTTTTCAATTCAAAACACATGCACTTAACACTAAGTCTACAGTATCTGGAGAAGTAGTGCTGACAGGCAAAATAATACATAATTTCCTACCATTAATTTGTTAATGACAATAGAGAACACTGTTTCAGTAAGATACCAGCTTTCTCTCATACAAACCAAGGTGCTTTGTATACAGCAATGAAACACCACACAAAGAAATATTAGAAAGGAGTTGTGTGATCGGCATAAGTGGTAATTTTAACGTCAGCTAAAAAGTCAGATCAGTTTAGATTCTCAATTTAAAGAATCAAATACCGAATATTTGTTTCCAAGATGCTAATAACTGACAAATTGGCCATATATTAAAACACATTAAAAGTTGTTTAATTTATATACGAAACATTTACAAATGCTGTATGTTAAACATGTTAAGAAATCATCTTACTAAATTAAGACCAGGGGTCATTCCATGTTAAAGAGACTTTGTGACAAAAAATTAAAATGACAATATTACAAATATAACCTTAAAAAATGCCAAGTTAAAAGTACATATGTTCATTGCAAAATAATCATGAACATGAAAAAATTAAATTTCTACCTTCACTAAGTCTTTAAAGTGCACTACTCTATGGCACCACAGAGAGGTATGTTTTATGCTATTTCCAGATGAGTATTAGTTGTGTTATCTACGGCTGATTGTTCTATTGTTGCAAAGAATATTGAAGTCAACATTGTTATAGCTCATAATAATTCGTTTTGTTGAAGTAAGCTAATTGCATTTCTTTATTTTGTTAGTTTTATAATATATATGCCGCTTGTAACACCCGTAGCAAAAAAGATACAAAAGTTTAATTTGTAATCTAGTAAATTTGTTCTGTACAATACCTTTCTGTAAAAGTGAGGTTATGCACATGTTTTACAATATCATACCATTATATGGCATTTTGAAATCTTATTTAACACTCTTAGAGCTGTTACAGGTGTTACTAATTTTTGTTTCGGGTGTTACTTAACACATGTGTAGCACCCGTAACTTGAATGGGAAGGTTTAATGCCTCCTTCATCTTTAGTAGGTCTAGGCCCTACATTTAAATTATAACCAAAGGGTATTATTATGAATGAAAAAAAATTTTAACTATGTTTATTACATATGAAAACAGTTTTAAGCATGAAAACTAAAATTTTTATTCCTCTGCATACATCTTTTAAGCACTACAACTACATTATAAAAGTTAATTAGAGCATTAACCTGACTCAACTGATGTTCTCCTAAAATGTTAATTAAGCCCAAAATTCTTTAGATTACATATAGTTTATGTTTTCCATTCCAACTTTTCCAAGAACAACAATATTTATAACCTCAGTTTTAAATTTTATATAGGCCCAGTAAACTGCTTATTGAGGCAAATTCTACTCATTCATAAGAGTCTATGTTTAACAATGTACTGTGCTGGGCAGTTCAAAAACAAATATACTCTGTCCAATCTATGTTATTTTGAGAGAAACTTTGGACTGACAGTTGAGTGGAATTTTTTGCCAGTTCACATGGTAAAGGAGCCATGGATGGCATTGGAGGTGCACTGAAGAGGAGCATGTGTACAGCTGTTAGATCTAGGAAAATTATTATTAACAACACAACTGACTGTTATGACTACACTCTGAAGAATTTTTCTAAAATTAAGGTATTATGGGTTGATAACATAACAGTGGAGCATAACAGTCCTATTTTGGATGAAAGGTGGAAAATTTTACAAGGGATTCCTCAAATTCAGGGCTGCCATCACTTTTGGCCTTACAACACAACTGATTTGCTGGTTTCAAAAACAGCAGAGTCATTAATGACGAGGGTGTCAGTATTTATTACTGAGGAGGCCAAAGTTAAAACATTACATGCAAAAAGATGCATAAACTTCTATGAAGTGTGCAGTTCTGATGATTCTGATCAGGAGACTGTTTCACTATCTGAATCACAAGTCAATATTGGAAGTGCTTGTGAGTTAAGCCTAACTAATAAAATTGAAAAGTCTGATTTAAAATTTGGGTTATTTGTCTTGGATGACATTCCAAATGACAAAAAGAAGCCAACCCTATCCAAAATTCAATACTGTTACTTGGGAATCTGCCAGAGTGAGGTTGATGAAGAGGAGGATGTGAAAATAATGTTTCTGAAGTCAGTAGGAAAAAGTAAAACACTTTTTAAACTAGATGAAACTGATGTTTGTTTTGTGAAATTCAGTCAAGTACTATCTAAGGCAGGCTGTTCCAACCGAGCTCCAGGGAGCCGGAGCGCTCCGGAGCGCTCACTGCGGCAGCTCGGAGCCCGCGTGGAGGGGGAAAGCGAACTCACTGCCCCCTGGCCGCATGCAGCCGTAATAATCCGTGCTCAATGACAGCTATGACTAGCCGCGGGAGCCCTGTACCTCTGTTGGAGGATACCTTTCTATTCATTGAGAGGCATGGTCGACCGCAGTGTTTTGTATGTCATAAAGTATTTAATTCTGCGAAGAGGTACAATATACAGAATTAAATACAGTCAGGTAGAAGGCATTACACGCAGAGAACTGGTAGCCAGGCTTAAGAACGACATACCAGTAGATGTATATTTAAAAACGGATTCGTAATACGGAGGGTATCAAAACATGCAACATAGTTTGTGTTCTGTAATGCACCAAGAGGCACTGTGTGCTGAAACAGCAGACTAGGTGGTGTGATGAAAGATGTCGTGAAGTGTGTGAATTTTGTGCGTCGCCAAAGGATTCCTGAAAGATGTGGAAGTGGAGTATGGGGATATATCTTACCACAGTACAGTTCGTTGGCTGAGTCGTGGAAAAGTTCTTGATGTTTTCTTTGCCATTAGTGAAGAAATACCCCTTTTCTAGAAATGAAAGGGGAAGTAATGCGTTGTCTGAAAGATATAAAATGGATATCAGACCTGGCGTTCCTAGCTGACATAACTATGCATCCGAATAATTTAAATCTGTCATTGCAGGGCAAAGGGCAGCTAATCATTGACATGCACGACCAGATCAAAGTGTTCATGGAAAAAATACGTTTATTTGAGAGGCAGATGAGTAATGGACATCTAACGTTCTTCAATCATCTTGCTTCTTTAAAACTACCTGAAGGTACTACTCTCGGCAATTACCAAGCAAACTTAAAGCAGCTCATCACGTCGTTTGACACACGATTCCGAGACCTCACTAGTTTGGAAATGGAACTTAAGGTGTTCAGCACTCCTTTTTCAGTTTCCACCGATGACTTGTCATCGTCACTTCAATTGGAGATTATTGATTTGCAAAATTCAACTTTGTTGAAAGAGAGGTACTACAACACGTTGTATTTGTCACGATGGTAGTGTTCATTACAGAAAAAACATTTCTCAAACTTCACAACAATGTCGCTCAGATCATGTTCATGTTCGGATCTACGTTTTGATGTGAGCAGCTTTTCTGAGCAATGAAAACAGTTACAAAGTAAGGAATGATCGCTTCTTCAGGATGCAACAATGAAGGCCATCCTCCGCATTAACGCTGCGAACACTTTGACGCCAGATATTTCCGATCTTGCAATGAAAAGAAAATTTCAAACTACAGAGGCCCAATAAATTTAGTATGCAATTTCTTGTAAAACATTTGTTTCATATTTATTTCCTGAAGATCGTATTTCCTGGTGTAGCACGTCACCACGTCTTAGCAGCTAAGAGTGTGAGGTTGTCGATCTTGTAAGACGCAGCTGGCACATCAAAACGCTTGCCTTGCCGCCTGCCTCAGCCAGCCGTGCCACGTGCTGGTCCACTTGACTGGTCACAGCGAGCGACACGGCTCCCTGGAGCAGGGAGCGCTCCACGGCTCACAACGGAGCCCACGAGCTGGAACAGCCTGATCTAAGGTAACAACACCAGAAATCAAACAACAAGGTAACCGTTTGTACTATGACTTCAATTTTGAATTGGATGTTGCTGAAAAAGATTATTAAAAAGTTTTTAAACCTATCAATAATAAGAAAACATTTTTGTCATAAATTTGTCGGGCCTACAAAATGAGGTAAATGTAAGTAACGATATCTTGGCCTAGTTGTGCTTTAAAACTGTGAACAAAATTTTTTGTGTAATAAATAGCATTATCCTTCAAATATGTTTTCTTAAGTACATACTTCTATTCCAAATAAACTATAATACTTCTTTTCTTTTTATGCAATTGTAAGAGGTAGATTTATTCCTTTAAGAATGAAATCTGATGAATCTATGTAGCACCCGTAACATTTAATGTAACACCCGTAACAGCAAAAAATATATAAATACTGAAATATCCACAGGTGTGCTGCCAGTATATAGTGTCCAACGGGAACAATATTTCGGCGATCATACATGTCGCCATCATCAGGTGAATTGACGGACTGAGCTCCTGTGAACGTGCTGGCACGGAGATCCGTACGCTAAGGCTGCTCAGAGGGAACTGGGTTCGGTTGCGGCGGCGGCCGATTATCGCCGCCGCCGCGACCGAACCCAGTTCCCTCTGAGCAGCCTTAGCGTACGGATCTCCGTGCCAGCACGTTCACAGGAGCTCAGTCCGTCAATTCACCTGATGATGGCGACATGTATGATCGCCGAAATATTGTTCCCGTTGGACACTATAGACTGGCAGCACACCCGTGGATATTTTGATTATCAAATACGCCGGGAGAAACTCAAGAATCACATATAAATACTGAGTTATGATGTCCAAAAAAATAAAAATTTATATTTCAAAATAAAATTTGGGGCAATACCTTTTAACAGTTGTTTTACAAGAATAAAAGCTTCATCAAGTTCACAGAAATTAGAGAATTCCCTAACTCATAACAGGGGCCAGGTCTGCTTTTGGTAACACCCGTAACACTACTTTTTTGATTAATAACCAGGAGAACAATAAAACAATTCCAGTATCAACATTTATAACATGAAATATAATGTAAGCCTTAAAAGTTTTCAATATTAAATCCAATAAATATTTTTCCTTACATTATTTTTCCCGATTTTAAGGTGTGTGCATGTAACACCCGTAACTATGGAATTGCCCCCAGATGCACAAATGTCAGTAGAACAAAATTTGTTCCTTTCAATTGTTTGTCCTCTAATGTGGACAATACATGTGTGTCAACGTATTTCAGTTGAACATTACAATAAATCAGATATTTCCACTGTAAGGGAATCATACAAGAACAAGATTTAATGAGGAGGAATGCTCCTTTAATGCCACTAGCTGCAACATGTGTAATTCTTTTATTCATTTGTGAATGTTTTTAAACAGCCACTGTACTACAAAAATATCAATGCCGGACTCAAGTTTTTTACTGTTTTTCAGGTTAAATGCTATGCTGCAAAGTAACCTCTGCCAATGGAACATTTAAAACCTAAATTTCATACTATATTGAATTTACAGAGGTGTACATTAATTAATGTTCCTTCCAAGAGCTGACTGTGCGGCAACTGAATACTTTTTATGAAGCCAGTACCACAACCATTCCGTTTAATATTTAGTAGAGATCTATGCATATGGTTATTTTATTACATTTTTCTTGCATTCTTCATGGAGCCATATGCTGTGAGAAAACCACAACATAAAGCAATTGATGGATTTTACGCAGCATTAGTGCAGCTCCATCACCAAACCAATTCACCGATGAAGAACAATAACTCCCACTGCTCAACTACTTCAATTTTTTTTACATTGTTTTATTGAAGCATACTGATAGCCTGTTTCTCCAGAAAAAGATCTCATTACACTCATCAACAACATGTGTAATGTTGAATCTGAATCTTATAAAAAGGATAACAGTTTCAGTATTTTACCCAACAATCATTTAACATTTTTGCACAAAGATATGAACGGATTTTAAAATAGAACCATGCAAAAAAAAAAAAAAAAGGCATTTCACTGTATAATAAAATGGTACCCACATGAAAAGGGAAGAAAGACAAGAGTTCATTACTGACCCCTGGCAATGTAAATATCAAATCGGAGAGCACAAGCTCAGAAAGGGCAATGACTGGAAGAAAAAAAAAAAAAAAAAAAACACGCTACATACAAATTTTAGCCTACTGGGAAATCATCTGTTGCAGTAACCTATTCTGAAAGTACATGTTTAACTGTAGTGAAACCGAAGGGCGCTGTAGTTGTTACGGCTTTGTTTCAGGAAGTTCAGGATTGGTAGAATCTAAAAAAATTTACGACGCGAAAATAAAAAAAAAAGAATCCGCAGTTTCTTTGTACTTACTTGTTGGGATCTTCTTGATCTGGGGGAGGCAGAGACGGTGGTGGACCGGACGGCAACGGCGGCGGTGGTAAAGGAACACCCAGCAAAGAGGGGGGTGGTTTGTTCATTGGAGGCAATGGTAATGGTGGAGGAATTGACGCGTTGAACTGCATACCACAGGTAGGCAACGGAATGTTGAATGCTGGCGTTGAAACAACTGGGGGTGGACTCGATGGTAATATCGGAGCTGGGTCCGATTCTCCTGGCAATGGTATATCCATTTCGACGCCAGAAGGTTATCTGAAACAGGTCGAATTTAATCCCCAAAGCACATTCTGCGTAAGAGTTCTCTTCCTGTTTCCATGAGGGAGTCATGAAATTTATACCTTTCAGACTGCAAAAGATCAATATTATACAAAACCGATTGCACAGTTTACACTTGCTTTATCCTCTCCCCCAACATCGGCGCGTTTGGAAATACGTTTAGAAGACGCTACCATTTCTATAAACGGTAGCCAACTACACGTACGTGATATAAGTTCTGTATATTGTTATTCAGCTTCAGTTTCTCTAACCAAATAACAACACTAATGCACTTTTTCTCCTTTAACAAACATTAAATAACATTCATAAACAAGCACAATTCGCCATTATACTACTCAGCCATTTCAAAGATAATGTATGAGCATGAATGCTCGTTTTAAAGACGTAGATCCGTAATAATTTTTTTAAACCTGAAAAAAATTCTAGAACTGAAATCTTTCAAATATTTGAGATGAAGTTGAGTCAATGGAAATTAAATTATGAGAATTTAGATGTAGATGTAGAATGTAAAATGTATCAAAAATAGTTTTGGATTTATCACCGTAATAGCAATTGCCAACCAATACACCTTCGGTAGATTTTTTTTCGTGATCAGTGGTTGTTAGTAATAATAGATAATTAAGTATTAGTTTGAAGTTCAGAGTTTCATAGGTAATTAAGTCATATTGACCATAATATCAGTTCTCACAAGGGTCCAGTATGGACGAAGACTATTTCCCAGACATACAACGAGCAACACAACGAACACTTGCTCATTAATCACCTCACTATAACCCTCGGAGGCTAGAAAAAAATCTGTTCCACAGAAGTAGGGCGAAGAAATAGATTACACGTATAAATCACTTAAAGGCTTCAAACGCACTGAGAGAGTGTTATTAGCAGGGGGCAAATTGTCGTTCGTAAACAATTTTCGAATGCAAAAAAATCGATTTCATTTTACGGTTTAGCTTTTTTGTATTTACAGGAGGTAGATACTATATACACGTATTAGAGAAGCCATCTAACTCACATTAAAGTACATACGATTTATGATAAGGTATCAGACACTGGGGAATTTATCAGGGCGTACTGGGTTCCAAAAATGCACGATTTCCAAATTTATATGCGACGTATTGCTTACCAATACTCGCCACATTGGTTTTTTTAATACATAATAAGTATAAATAAACCTTTTGAATTGGCAGCTATTGTACTACCGGAGCTGTATGTGTACCGATCACCGAGTGGTGATAGGGTCACTTTCCTCAGTCAGTTAACTGGAGTCCTGGAAACATTCTCAGCTCCCAAAAATTAAATAAAAAAATATGGAGACATTAGTTTTAACACGGTGTTGAGGGTGAAATTAGTAACAACTTCCTAAACATTTTGAACACATTTAGCGTGGTACAAATGGTAAAAGCTGCCACTGGGGCCTCAAAAAGATCAGCAACAGTCGTAGACCATATATATTTAAAGACATTGAAAGGGAAAACAGAAATATTTATAACAATTATTATCCTTTCTCGTCATCGCCTTCATATCATAGTTTACTTTTAACGTCACTGGCAAATTTTTGTGTATAACCTCAATTCTTTCATTGTGTATACCTTAATAAGCAACTTAACAATGCTTAGTTCCTTATTTAACCATTAAAGACATGGAGAAATATTTATGTATCACCTACATTATTTTATTCTTTTCTTCTTCTATTAAGTGTACTTTAGTTAGATCACGTGCAGTGCAATTATGTATTATTCATTTAGACGTCCAGTTCTGTAGGACCAAATTGAGGAGTAAATCTCTAAGGTCAATGTAAATATGTTTCGTAACATATGAATCATAATTTATAAAATCTCTTGTACATTACACGTGACGCAATGATTTCATCCAAATCCTTAAAGTTGGATGAATAAATAATAAAAATAATAATAATGTGATAATTCTATGTGTTTACCACCAACCTGTGGTAATGTGGCCACTTTCTTCAACAAATTAAGTGAAGTCCTAGAAAGAGTCTCAGCCTCCAATAATAATGTCATAATATGTGGAGACATGAATGTTAAACGCAGGTGTTGAGGGTAAATTAGTAATAACTTCCTCCACATTTTGAGCACTTTTGGCATGGCACAAATCATTTATACTGCTATGAGAGTTTCAAAAAGTTCAGCTTCAATTTGAGGCCATGTACTTATGAATAATGACAGAGAAAACTGTGAAGTATTTATGACAGATCTTGTCATTTTGGATCATTACTTTATCAGATAATAAAGTTAAAGACAGGATCTGTGAAAAAAAAGATATTTTTTCTAGGACATTGGAAAATCAAACCTATGATGATGTGTAAAGGGCTACACTAATACACAGTTCCTTGAGTACTATCACAGGTATAAAAAAATGTGCAGGAGGGTACTGCTTGCTGAAAAAAATCTATGAAAATAGAAGGATAACTATAGGTATTAGGAAATCCTCAAGGACACTTAAATTTCTCACCTCTTTGCTAAAGGGCTACAGTAATACTCAGTATCTCATGTACTATCACAGATATAAAAAAAAAAAAAAATTGCAGAGGGTACAGCTTGCTAGAGAAAAATGAAAAAAAAAAAAATCTATGAAAATAGATAACTGCAGGTATTAGGAAGTCGTGATAGATACTTAAGTTTCTCACATTTTTGGTAAAGGGCTGCATTAATACACAGTTCTTTGAGAAGTAGCACAGGTATAAAAAAAATTTACAGGAGGGTATTATTTTCTGGAAAAAAATCAATGCCAAAATAATATATCATGCAGAAAATAAAAGCAAAATGTTGTGGGATGTTATAAAACAAGAAACTGGAAAAGGCACCCACAAACATAATAGCATACAAATCAAAGACAGTAATAGAATAATAGAAAGTTCCCAGGAATCAGCAAATTTTGTTAACGATTATTTCTGTGGTATTGTGAAGAATCTGTAGCAAGAGCTTCCTAAAACAGATGTAGCACCCACAATGACTTACACAGCAAGCAAAATGGTGTTATTTCTTGAAGTTAGAAAGACAGTACAGCAATTAAAAAATGAATTCAGCAGTCATAGATGACGTTCCTGTCTCTGTTCTCAAGGCGTTTATAAACAGCATACAAGGCCCATTAATAAACATAATATGTCATTCTTGTAGTTCATATATTTTCCCAGAGTACCTAAAGCCTATAGGAGTAGTGCCCTTACCAATGAAAGGTAATGCAGAAAGCACTGAAAACAACAGGCCAGTTTCACTGCTGTCATCATTCTCAAAAGTAATACAGCAGAAGCAACCATGAAAGAGAGACTGATAACTTATGTGAGAAAATACAGCCTCTGTAATGAAGCATAGTTTGGTTTCAGAAATGGAAGAAGTGCATATCAGCCATTGCAGAGTTCACAAACTTGAAGCTCTTGATAGGGATGATTGTGTTACAAGCCTTTTCTGAGACTTGGCAAAGGCTTTTGACACTGTGGACCATAAAATACTATTGAACAAGTTAGCGGCATTACGTATAAGAGGAATAGTGAATGAGAGCTTTCAGTCTTACATGGAAAGGAGGGTATAAAAGGTGGAGGTTGTTCACATGTCTGCTGATGATAAATGTTTAGTGACAAAACAGTCAAACAAGCGATATATAAACATAGGTTTTCCTCAGGACACTGTATTGGGTTCAATTCTGTTCCTAAAATAAAAACGATGAAAAAAAAGATACACCATGAAGGAATTATCTGAATGGAATGGAAACTGATAGATATGATGTACATTAACAAAAAAAAAAAAAAAAAAAAAAAAAAAAAAAAAAAAAAAAAAAAAAAAAAAAAAATCAGAAAAACTGGATGTTTTATTCAAAAGAAAGAGATTCACAAAATTGAACAAGTCATTAATGTGTTGGTCCACCTCTGGCCCTTATGCAAGCAATTATTTGGCTTGGCATTGACTGACTGAGTTGTTGGATGTCCTCCTTAGGGAAGTCATGCAAAATTCTGTCCAGTTGGCGCCTTAGATCATCAAAATCCTGAGCTTGCTGGAGGGCACTGTCCATAATGCTCCAAACGTTCTCAATTGTGGAAAGATGTGGTGACTTTGCAGGTGAAGGTATGGTATGCCAAGCACAAAGATATGCAGCAGCATTATCCTACTGAAATGTAAGCCCAGAATAGCTTGCCATGAATGGCAACCAAACAAGACATAAAGTATCATCGAGGTACTACAGTGCCATAAGGGTGCTGTGGATGACACCCAAAAGGATCCTGCTCTGAAAAGAAATGGCACCCCAGACCATCAGTCCCAGTTGGACAATCATATGGTGGGTGACAGTAAGATTGGTAACCGACAGCTGTTGCAGGCGTCTCCAGACACGTCTTCCCTGGTCATCGGGGCTCAGTTCAAAGCGGGACTCATTGTAAAGAACTACTTAAAAACTAGGCATCCTTACTGCACCAAGAGAGTATATCTAGCAGTTTATCATATATATATCAGGAAAAACATTACTTTTTCAGTAGCAGTTCTACACACACACATAAAAAAAAGTTTTGCATCATTTCAGTTGTGAGAGTTCCAAAACCTGTACAGAAAATTGGAATAGGAATCAACATAAACACCATTTCCACCCTGTTTTTTGCTCATGAAAACCACACATTGCATGTTGTACCACCATACAGCGAGACCTTCAGAGGCTTTGGTCCAGATTTCTGTACACACCGGTACCTCTAATACCCAGGAGCAAATCCTCTTGCATTGATGTGTGCCTATATTCATTGTGGCATACTGTCCACAACTTCATCAAGGCACTGTTGATACAGATTGTCCCACTCCTCAACGTCGATTCAGCGTAGATCCCTCAGCATCGTTGGTGGGTCATGTCATCTATAAACAGCCCTTTTCAATCTATCCCATGCATGTTCGATAGCGTTCATGTCTGGAAAACATGCTGACCACTCTAGTTGAGCGATTTTGTTATCCTGAAGGAAATCATTCACAAGATGTGCACGATGGGGAAGCAAATTGTCATCCATGAAGATGAATGCCTCACCAATATGCTGCCAGTATGGTTGCACTATCGGTTGGAGGATGGCATTCACGTATCATACACCCATTATGGTGCCTTCCATGACCACCAGTGGTGCACATCGGCCCCACATAATGACACCCCAAAACAGCAAGGAACCTCCACCTTGCTGCATTCACTGGTCAGTGCGTCTAAGGTGTTCATTCTGACCAGATTGCCTCCAAACACGTCTCCGATGATTGTCTGGTTGAAGGCACATGCAACACCCATCGGTGAAGAGAACATGATGCCATTCCTGAGCGGCCCATTCGGCATGTTGTTGGGCCCATCCGTATGGCGCTGCATGGTGTGATGGTTGCAAAGCTGGACCTTGTCGGATGTCGGGAGTGAAGCTGTGCATCACGCAACCTACTGCACACAGTTTGAGTTGTAACACGACATCCTGTGGCTGTGGGCGAAAATCATTATTCAATATGGTGGCATTCCTGTCAAAATTCCTCCAAGCCATAATCCATAGGTAGCGGTCATCTACTGCAGCAGTAGCCCTTGGGTGCCTGAGCGAGACATGTCATTGACAGTTCCTGTCTCTCTGTATCTCCACCATGTCTGAACAATATCACTTTGGTTCACTCCAAGATGCCTGGACACTTCCCTTGTTGAGACCCCTTCCTGGCAGAAAGTAACAATGTGGACACAATTGAACCGCAGTATTGACCGTCTAGTCATGGTTGTAGTACACACAACATGACCCGTGTACCTCGTTCCTGGTAGAATGACTGGAACTGATTGGCTGTCGGAACCCCCCCGCCCCCCCCCCCCCCCAATCTATTAGGCACTGCTCATGCATGGTTGTTTACATCTTTGGGGGGGTTTAGTGACATCTCTGAACAGTCAAAGGGACTGTGTCTCTGATACAATATCTATAGTCAACATCCATCTTCAGGAGTTCTGGGAACTGGGGTGATGCGAAACTTTTTATGATGTGTGTGCAATCTTGGAACAAGAGCCAGTTTGGACTTACATTTACCAAGGAGAAACAAACAAGTAAAACTCAAAAACAACATTTTCTATCACAGATTAATAAATTTCTCCAAGAGATGAAAAAGATTACTAAAATACATCTGTTTAAATAAAGGCAGCTGAAATGCTCCTCATCAGTAGTTCATACTACACGACTAAACATTGCTTAGCAGACTCAAATTAATGCTTAATAATAAAAAGAGGATAACTGCAACAACCTGCCACACTGCAATACGAGGGGGGACCCAAAAATAACCGGAATTTCTTTCTAGAAAGCATATACTTTATTGTCTTCAAATACAACCTTAATCTCCTTCGAAGTGCTCTCCATTAGCATTAATACACTTGTTCAAACATTCATTCCATTGTCCGAAGCACCTTTTAAATTCGTCCTCTTTGATACCTGCTAGCACTTTCATGACATTGCGTTTTACGTCTTCCACATCCGCAAAACGCTTCCCTCTCAAGTCTCTTTTCATCCTCTGGAATAGGAAGAAGTCTGAGGGTGCTAAATCCAGCGAATAGGGCGTGTGGGTCTAGATAGTCATCTTCGTTGAGGCCAAAAACTGGCGAACGCTGAGAGCCGTGTGAGAATAGGAAGAAGTCTGAGGGTGCTAAATCCAGCGAATAGGGCGTGTGGGTCTAGATAGTCATCTTCGTTGAGGCCAAAAACTGGTGAACGCTGAGAGCTGTGTGAGCAGGAGCGTTGTCGTGATGCAGAAACCACATGCCAGAATCCCACAAAGCTGGACATGTCCGCGACAAACTTCTGTGAAGCCATTTCATAACCTCCAGATAGAATTGTTTGTTTACTGTCTAGCTTTCAGGGACAAATTCAGAGTGTATGATCCCTTTGATGTCAAAAAAAAACAGATCAACATCGTTTTCTCATTCGATTTCACTTGTCAAGCTTTTTTTGGTCGAGGTGAGCCAGGTGACTACCATTGTGATGTCTGTTGTTTACTTTCTGGATTGTACCCATAACACCATGACTCTCACCTGTAATGATTTTGTTGAAAAAATGTGGATCATATTTGAACGCATCCTTCATTTGGAGACAGGCTTGAACGCGGCGATCCCTTTGATCTCCGGTAAGAAGCCTCGGCACGAATTTTGCTGCCACTCTTTGCATCCCCAAATCGATGGTCAAGATGCGCTAAATTGAGCTCCAGATCAACCCAGACAAGTTCTTGAGTTGGTCGACTGTCCTGTGTCGATCTTCACTGATGAGATCACGGATTTTGTCGATGTTGTCTTCGCTTCGAGCAGTTGAAGGTCGACCAGAACGGGGCTTATCTTCAACCACCATTTCTCCCTTTTTAAACCAAGAAGACCATTCATACCCTTGGGTTTTACTAAGAGCATGGCCTTTGTAGGCTGTCTGCATTATTGCAACAGTTTCAGCAGCGTTATTGCTGAGCAAGAAACAAAACTTCACTGTCGCACGTTGTTCGTAAGAACGAGCCATTTCCTCGTGTCACGTCTGCACTGTACGCACACTCAAAGAACTGCCAAAGAAACCACACTTCTCACTGTTGGGTGATGCCACATGGCAGAATGACTCAGCAGAGCTCCTACTACAACCTTCTGGCAGTGCAACCAGGTACTACAAGTACACGATGTGCAACATTATGATTCCGGTTACTTTTGGGTCCCCTCTCGTATGTGATCACAATGTAAGATTTTACAAGAAAATCGTGTCAATATCTGTAGTGCGTAGTAGTAATATCTTGTCATTCCCTTAGCTGAACATTTCACTAGTCGTGGGCGATACTGACTCAATTTCCGTGTGTAAATCAAAGAACTTTGTACGATAGGGACCATCCTAATGAGGCAGGGAAATTGTTAAGACACTGACCTCATATTTTGGAGGATGGAGAATACTCTGCCTGGCCGCGCTGATTTAAGTTTTCTGGAGTTATCTTAAATCATATCAGGCAAATGCTGGGATAGTTCCTGCAGTATTGATGGTATCTTCGTGAACCACACCCTGTGCACCGTTTGCAGCTATGTGAGAGATGACCCTTTTAAGTCACCTGGTATTCTCCATCAGATGGCATCAGGCATGTACACACCACCAGAGGATGCAGATCTGTATGACCTTACTGATTGACCAGCACATCCTTTTAAGCAGTCACAGTTCAGAGCTCGCCCCAGATACTGTGCATCTGTCTGCATCTATATGACTGCTTTGCAATTCACACTCAAATGCCTGGCGGATGGTTCTACATCAAACACATGCAGACTGTTTCTTTACTATTCGACTCCTTAACAGTGAATGAGGAGAAAGTTGGTGATTGAAGTTTTGTGAAAATTCTTGCCTCAGTGGAAAATGTCTTTGTTTTAATGATAGCCACCCTAAACTTGCTCATCATATCCATGACACTCTCGCCCACATTGTATGATAATACAAAGTGGGCTGGTCTTGTTTGGGCTTCTAAAGACATATCAATGTAACTCTGGCAGACTGTAGTGAGAATAATACAATGGACATAGCACAATGCTACTGAATATTTATGTGAATCAGCATTCAAGATTATGTACTTAAAATCAAAAAAATTACTGCCAATGTAAATAACTCAATACAACCAAAGAACCTACAGTATTCAAAGTTACGAGTATGCGTAACTCATTTATTAAGAGTATATAGTGCAAATAAACTTATCAATGTGTTACCTTTTTCTAGATGTCTAATTGTATTTAATGGCCACCTCAAATACCAATACAAAGAGTTCCTTCATCAGGGCCACAGGTGACCACTTGTCCTATTCTCTTAAAAGCTTACATATATATTATTCTGTGTATAAATTAATAGAGGGAAACATTCCACATGGGAAAAATATATCTAAAAACAAAGATGATGTGACTTACCAAACGAAAGTGCTGGCACGTCGATAGACACACAAACAAACACAAACATACACACAAAATACTAGCTTTCGCAACCAATGGTTGCTTCGTCAGAAAAGAGAGAAGGAGAGGGAAAGACGAAAGGATTTGGGTTTTAAGGGAGAGGGTAAGGAGTCATTCCAATCCCGGGAACGGAAAGACTTACCTTATGGGGAAAAAAGGACGGGTATACACTCGCACACACACACATATCCATCCACACATATACAGACACAAGCAGACATATACAGAGGCAAAGAGTTTGGGCAGAGATGTCAGTCGAGGCGGAAGTGCAGAGGCAAAGATGTTGTTGAATGACAGGTGGGGTATGAGTGGCGGCAACTTGAAATTAGCAGAGATTGAGGCCTGGTGGATAACGGGAAGAGAGGATATATTGAAGAACAAGTTCCCATCTCCATAGTTCGGATTGGTTGGTGTTAGTGGGAAGTATCCAGATAACCCGGACGGTGTAACACAGTGCCAAGATGTGCTGGCCGTGCACCAAGGGATGTTTAGCCACAGGGTGATCCTCATTACCAACAAACACTGTCTGCCTGTGTCCATTCATGCGAATGGACAGTTTGTTGAATGGACAGTTTTGTAGAATGCGTCACAGTGTAGGCAGGTCAGTTGGTAAATCACGTGGGTGCTTTCACATGTGGCTCTGCCTTTGATCGTGTACACCTTCTGGGTTACAGGACTGGAGTAGGTGGTGGTGGGAGGGTGCATGGGACAAGTTTTACACCGGGGGCAGTTACAAGGGTAGGAGCCAGAGGGTAGGGAAGGTGGTTTGGGGATTTCATAGGGATGAACTAAGAGGTTACGAAGGTTAGGTGGATGGCGGAAAGACACTCTTGGTGGACTGGGGAGGATTTCATGAAGGATGGATCTCATTTCAGAGCAGGATTTGATGAAGTCGTATCCCTGCTGGAGAGCCACATTCAGAGTCTGATCCAGTCCCGGAAAGTATCCTGTCACAAGTGGGGCACTTTTGTGTTTCTTCTGTGGGAGGTTCTGGGTTTGAGAGGATGAGGAAGTGGCTCTAGTTATTTGCTTCTGTACCAGGTCGGGAGGGTAGTTGCGGGATGCGAAAGCTGTTGTCTGGTTGGTAGTGTAATGCTCCAGGGATTCCGGACTGGAGCAGATTCGTTTGCCACGAAGACCTAGGCTGTAGGGAAGGGACCGTTTGATGTGGAATGGGTGGCAGCTGTCATAATGGAGGTACTGTTGCTTGTTGGTGGGTTTGGTGTGGACGGACGTGTGAAGCTGGCCATTGGACAGGTGGAGGTCAACATGAAGGAAAGTGGCATGGGATTTGGACCAGGTGAATCTGATGGAACCAAAGGAGTTGAGGTTGGAGAGGAAATTCTGGAGTTCTTCTTCACTGTGAGTCCAGATCATGAAGATGTCATCAATAAATCTGTACCAAACTTTGGGTTGGCAGGCTTGGGTAACCAAGAAGGCTTCCTCTAAGCGACCCATGAATAGGTTGGCGTACGAGGGGGCCATCCTGGTAACCATGGCTGTTCCCTTTAATTGTTGGTATGTCTGGCCTTCAAAAGTGAAGAAGTTGTGGGTCGGGATGATGCTGGCTAAGATAATGAGGAAAGAGGTTTTAGGTAGGGTGGCAGGTGATCAGCGTGAAAGGAAGTGCTCCATTGCAGTGAGGCCCTGGACGCACTTTCCTCATTACCTTAGCCAGCTTCATCCTGACCCACAACTTCTTCACTTTTGAAGGCCAGACATACCAACAATTAAAGGGAACAGCCATGGGTACCAGGATGGCCCCCTCGTACGCCAACCTATTCATGGGTCGCTTAGAGGAAGCCTTCTTGGTTACCCAAGCCTGCCAACCCAAAGTTTGGTACAGATTTATTGATGACATCTTCATGATCTGGACTCACAGTGAAGAAGAACTCCAGAATTTCCTCTCCAACCTCAACTCCTTTGGTTCCATCAGATTCACCTGGTCCCACTCCAAATCCCATGCCACTTTCCTTCATGTTGACCTCCACCTGTCCAATGGCCAGCTTCACACGTCCGTCCACACCAACAAGCAACAGTACCTCCATTATGACAGCTGCCACCCATTCCACATCAAACGGTCCCTTCCCTACAGCCTAGGTCTTCATGGCAAACGAATCTGCTCCAGTCCAGAATCCCTGAACCATTGCACCACCAACCTGACAACAGCTTTTGCATCCCGCAACTACCCTCCCGACCTGGTACAGAAGCAAATAACCAGAGCCACTTCCTCATCCTCTCAAACCCAGAACCTCCCACAGAAGAAACACAAAAGTGCCCCACTTGTGACAGGATACTTTCCGGGACTGGATCAGACTCTGAATGTGGCTCTCCAGCAGGGATACGACTTCCTCAAATCCTGCCCTGAAATGAGATCCATCCTTCATGAAATCCTCTCCAGTCCACCAAGAGTGTCTTTCCGCCATCCACCTAACCTTCGTAACCTCTCAGTTCATCCCTATGAAATCCCCAAACCACCTTTCCTACCCTCTGGCTCCTACCCTTGTAACCGCCCCCGGTGTAAAACCTGTCCCATGCACCCTCCCACCACCACCTACTCCAGTCCTGTAACCCAGAAGGTGTACACGATCAAAGGCAGAGCCACATGTGAAAGCACCCACGTGATTTACCGACTGACCTGCCTACACTGTGACGCATTCTACAAAACTGTCCATTCAACAAACTGTCCATTCGCATGAATGGACACAGGCAGACAGTGTTTGTTGGTAATGAGGATCACCCTGTGGCTAAACATGGCTTGGTGCACGGCCAGCACATCTTGGCACAGTGTTACACCGTCCGGGTTATCTGGATACTTCCCACTAACACCAACCTATCCGAACTCTGGAGATGGGAACTTGCTCTTCAATATATCCTCTCTTCCCGTTATCCACCAGGCCTCAATCTCCGCTAATTTCAAGTTGCCGCCACTCATACCTCACCTGTCATTCAACAACATCTTTGCCTCTGCACTTCCGCCTCGACTGACATCTCTGCCCAAACTCTTTGCCTCTGTATATGTCTGCTTGCCCCTAAGGTAAGTCTTTCCGCTCCCGGGATTGGAATGACTCCTTACCCTCTCCCTTAAAACCCAAATCCTTTCGTCTTTCCCTCTCCTTCCCTCTTTCCTGACGAAGCAACTGTTGGTTGCGAAAGCTAGTATTTTGTGTGTATGTTTGTGTTTGTTTGTGTGTCTATCGATGTGCCAGCGCTTTCGTTTGGCAGATATATTTATTCTGTGTATAGGTATTTCGAGGAATTTGTTTTCATTGTGTGATGATGACAAAGCTTTTACCATTTTGAGATGATCCCTGGATGAATAAATAAATTCTTGGAGCCATTCAGTGTCCTGAGAGATGACAGCCACTTTTAAGTATCACTTTCCTGTATCAAATTTTACAACCAAAATGTTATACCATAGTGCAGAATGAAGTTATCATTCATCAGTTGTGTCCTTAAGAACAGTACTATGTTCTGATTGGATTTGTTGTCACATCAAAACTAGCTTTAAATATCTGAGGAAACAAGTAAATGTTCTATTGCTATTTTGCCATTAACATCCACATTTGTCGATGGAAAATAAAAATGTTCAAGGGTTGTTCAATAGTTAATGCCGTGCATTTTTTTTTCTCAGAATGTATTTATTGTTAAGACCCAGAATTTGGTGACAATATACATCAACATGTCATGTCCATTTCCTATTTTTCTACATAGTCTCCATCACGTTCTATGGTCGTACACCAACATTGTGGAAGAGCATGTATTACCTGCTGGTAAAAGCTCTTGTCCTGTAGGTGTAGCCATGTTTTCACTGCATGACTAACACTCTCATCATTTTCAAATTGTATTCCCTGTAGAGAGTACTTAACCAGCCCAAAGAGATGGAAGTCCAAGAGTGCCATGTCTGGATTGTAGTGTGGTTGAGGCAAGGATGTCCAACTCAATTTGGCAATGTGTTCCCGGATTCTCAGACTTGTGTATGGGCGTGCATTATCATGTTGGAGCAAGATTTCTGCTGGGTTCTTGTCCAATTGAACTCGTTAAATGGTTCTTGTGCTTATTCAGAGTCTTTACATATGCCTCTGAATAGATGGTTGACCATCTTGACATCACATCCATGAGGATGATTTCATCACAATCCCTGAAGACTGTCACCGTGACTTTTCCGGCATACGGGGTTGCCTTGAATTTCTTCTTTTGTTGTGAATGAGGATGATGCCACTCCATGGACTGCCTTTTTGTTTCTGGAGCAAAGTGGTTGTTTACCACAGTTTCTTTTTCTGCACACAAGAATTCAATAATAGCACACCGCTTGTAGTGTGAGTCATATGTAGATGCCATTTTGATGCTGTGCTACGGCTCTGCCATCTGACAGAACAGTTTGAAACTTCACCGGAGCACAGAACAAACATAAAATGTGAAGCACCAACAAGGCCATTTGTCTATGTATATTAACGGATTTTTTAAAAAATGTGGGGCATTACTTATTGAACGACCCTCATATCATTATATATAGACTTGCAGAAGTTCACAATACTCCACAATTGTCAATATTTTAAAAGTTTCTTGATTCCAGCACAATGATATGAGGTTGTTCAATAAGTAATGCCCCATATATGGTGTATTCCAAAAATATTGTCACACTTTGTTACTGCAAGTAAAACTATGTTACTTTAGTACAACATTGACCGAAAGGCATTGCTGATAGACAAAATGATATTCCATTCACAAAATTAAAAAAAAATCTGCCAATTCAGAAAACATTTGCTTACAATTCATATAGGCAAAATAAAAGCACCAAGAATCTTTGAAAGAGTGCCTTTTCATTAATTAATCAGTGTCAAAACCCAGTAGTGAATCACTTAATTATCACTACATCTAAACTGACATATCTAGTTTCTTTTGCTTGGTGGAGCTATAGGTTCCATACTTCTGTAGTGTATAAAAAGGTGCAAAATACTTACCTTGGAGACACACAGCTTAAGCTCAGTATAGTTTACAAGCAGAACAAAGGTTCTTTTATGAAAGTTATATGTGCCAGTTACGCACTATTTACCAAACCAAAGTTCATTGGAGTATTTACTAATGTAGTTTATTTATTTAACTTTTTTGCATGGAGTCATCGATATGATGGTTTGGTGGTTACTTTTTTCCAATTCTGATAAGCCAAAATAACCACACATAAGATAA
Source organism: Schistocerca serialis cubense (assembly GCF_023864345.2). Taxonomy (NCBI): domain Eukaryota; kingdom Metazoa; phylum Arthropoda; class Insecta; order Orthoptera; family Acrididae; genus Schistocerca; species Schistocerca serialis. Next base: position 38,837,268 of record NC_064649.1, on the reverse strand, counting down.
TGTACTGTGCTGCTTTATCTGATACACTAGCAACAACTAAATAATCAAAGAATAAACAACTAGTTCCTTCATGCTATAAGGCTCTAGTCTTGCTTCTTTGGCTGCTAATTTGTAGCAAAATACTAATGCCCCCCCCCCCCCCCCATTTTTAAAGTCCAGTGTCCCAAGAATGTTGGGGGACTGGCACTTGATATGACATCTGGTCCTCGTAACAACAGCCTACGAAGGTTCTGACATGGTACAGCAGTGTGTGTGTGCTTGTTAAAACAAATGAATGTGGATAAAATCTCTAAAATCGTTGCACGCAATGAGCTGGAAATCTGTAAAATGACACTCATGCACTCACTCCCACACCACTCAGACTGATCACACAATCTTTCCATCTGCTGTGCACAAAGACAATGATGAAAGAGTGAAAGATGCTGTACTTGAGATTAAAACACAGTAAAATGTAAAGGAGCTAAAAGAAAGGCACAGGGAAATGTGATTGGCTGACCACCTACAAAAAGCATGGGTGAGCCAGACACCCTGGTAACACATTAAAACCATCTCCCTAAAATCTTGGGAAAATGTTGGGCAAATCATAAAACTTTAAAACTCTAACCACATTTGTTTGAATATTACCTAAAATTGAGGGCAGATCCATCAGCAAATCTGTTATGACCCACTAATCAGAAAATAAAACACAGTCTGGTAACATATACTCATCAAGTGGTGACAGAACACACAAATAAATGAGGGTTGTAATTAGACAAGCTTTCAGAGCAAGTGGCTCCTTCTTCAATTTATGTTTCATTAGACTCCAGGGCTTTCTCCCAATCTTCAAACAGAAGAAGGAGCCACTGGCTTTGAAAGCTTGCCTAATTACAACCCTCTTTTATGTGTGTGTACTGTCGCCACTTGGTGGGTATATTTTTTATGTATCCAGTTAAATTATTTTGTCAAAAATCGATTGTTTTCGTTGTTATAATATAATAAAATATGGCACACAGTGATGTGTACACCACAAGCATCACACATTGGAGGGTCCTCTTGTCTGGGCAAGAAGTTATGCATCATAGGGCTGTGGCCTATGTGAAGATGAGTAATGAGAACCTCATGCCATCAATGTGGCTGGGAGGACGTATGCCACAGCTGCATTGTGGGGTTTACAAGATGGAGCTTATTGTCTATCACTTCCAGCCACTCTTCCTCCCACCAATACAAGACTCTGGATCTCGACAATGAGGTTATAACAAGCAGGGGGACAGAATATTGAAATAACTGAGGATCATGAGATGCCTCCTTGGCCACTTGATCAGCCATTCCATTCCCCAAAATTCCCATGTGCCCTGGCATCCAGCAGAAAGACACCTCTTTTCCATTCATTGTAGTTGTTGGAGGGCATCCTGGATATTCTGGGCTACTTTATCTGCTGAGTACAAACATTGTAGAGAGTGAAGAGCACTCAGAATATCAGAACAGACAAGAAATTTAGCACTTAAAGAATGTCTCATCTGCTCCAGCACCCGCAAGATTGCATATAATTCTGCATCGAAAACAATAAAGACTTGAGGCAGTTGGACCTCGAGGACACAGTCTGAGAAAACAACAGAGCAACCAACAGAGTCCCTCTGTTTAGACCCATATGTAAAGACAGCTACATGGTTGTGATGCTCATTGTTGTTGTTGTGGTCTTCAGTCCTGAGACTGGTTTGATGCAGCTCTCCATGCTACTCTATCCTGTGCAAGCTTCTTCATCTCCCAGTACCTACTGCAACCTACATCCTTCTGAATCTGCTTAGTGTATTCATCTCTTGGTCTCCCTCTATGATTTTTACCCTCCACGGTGCCCTCCAATGCTAAATTTGTGTTCCCTTGATGCCTCAAAACATGTCCTACCAACCGATCCCTTCTTCTAGTCAAGTTGTGCCACAAACTTCTTTTCTCCCCAGTCCTATTCAATACCTCCTCATTAGTTACGTGATCTACCCACCTTATCTTCAGCATTCTTCTGTAGCACGACATTTCGAAAGCTTCTATTCTCTTCTTGTCCAAACTAGTTATCGTCCATGTTTCACTTCCATACATGGCTACATTCCATACAAATACTTTCAGAAACGTCTTCCTGACACTTAAATCTATACTCGATGTTAACAAATTTCTCTTCTTGAGAAACGGTTTCCTTGTCATTGCCAGTTTACATTTTATATCCTCTCTACTTCGACCATCATCAGTTATTTTACTCCCTAAATAGCAAAACTCCTTTACTACTTTAAGTGTCTCATTTCCTAATCTAATTCCCTCAGCATCACCTGACTTAATTTGACTACATTCCATTATCCTCGTTTTGCTTTTGTTGATGTTCATCTTATATCCTCCTTTCAAGACACTGTCCATTCCGTTCAACTGCTCTTCCAAGTCCTTTGCTGTCTCTGACAGAATTACAATGTCATCGGCGAACCTCAAAGTTTTTACTTCTTGTCCATGAATTTTAATGCCTACTCCGAATTTTTCTTTTGTTTCCTTTACTGCTTGCTAAATATACAGATTGAATAACATCGGGGAGAGGCTACAACCCTGTCTCACTCCTTTCCCAACCACTGTTTCCCTTTCATGCCCCTCGACTCTTATAACTGCCATCTGGTTTCTGTACAAATTGTAAATAGCCTTTCGCTCCCTGTATTTTACCCCTGCCACCTTCAGAATTTGAAAGGGAGTATTCCAGTTAACATTGTCAAAAGCTTTCTCTAAGTCTACAAATGCTAGAAACGTAGGTTTGCCTTTTCTTAATCTTTCTTCTAAGATAAGTCGTAAGGTCAGTATTGCCTCACGTGTCATACAGAAGTTAAAAAATATTGCATTAGAAACAGAAGCAAGTGTGCGATCTCCCCTGTACTGCACCAAATTTAAAATACCACTGATGCTCTGCAGTAACCACAGTGGTAGGTTTTTAAAACTCTGTATCTGAGATTGGACATGCTCCATCTGAGTCACTCCAACATATGATGCACACAGATCCCAAACAGCACTGCAGCTCTTGGGCAGTTGGAGGAAAGGCATTCCAGAGGCAGATGAGCAACAGTATGTTATGCAGGTGAAGTTGGAGCTGTGAGGAGCTTACATGCCTGACACACCATGAGGTGCTACTGCTGGATGGTGAGTGGTGCTTCCCCAGCCTCAGCACAGAGAATGATTATGGAGCTGGTCCTGCAAGCACCTGTGGCAGCCTAATACCCTCATGGTGGATAGCACCAATAACCTTCAGGTAAGAAGGCATGACTCACTGACCCTTACACTGTACATCCTCAGTCTAACTGTGAACACACAAAAGCCCAATAAAACTGGAGCAGACACACCCTGTCTGCTCCCCAAGACCTGTGGCTAAGGCATTTTATGATATTCAGTGCCTTCTGGGCTCTGGCTGTCAGGCCTCTCAGGTGTGGTAACCATAACAACTTGGAGTCAAAAATGAGGCCCAGAAACCTCACTGAATCTATAAAATGTACATTGGTGTCTCTCAGATGCAAGTCAGGTAAATTAAAAATATGATGGGAATGATTACGATGAACACACACACAAACTTTTGTGCAGAAAACTGAAAACCCTTCTTTGCAGCCCACTCCTCTAATCTCTGCACTGTAATTTGCAACTGACAGGTTGCTATTGCAACACTGGAGGAGGAACAGAAAATAGCAACATCGTCCTCAAATAAGGAGCACTGTACAGAACTCTTTATTGTAGATGTGATACTGTTGATGGCTATGGCAAAGAGGTATGACCTAAAACACTGCTCTGAGTAACACCATTCTCCTGCTCAAAACGATTCAACAGCACCTCACCAACTTGAGACCTAAGAGAGTGCGTAGAGAGGAATAACTGCATGAAAATTGAGTTACATGAGACTGTTATGTCTAGAAATAGTTATATGCTTTACTGATATTGAAGAATATACTGAGACAGTGATGTTTATTTAGAAGAGCCTGCTGAATAGATGCCTCTAGTACGGTAAGGTTGTCGACAGTGGACCAGAATCTCTGGAATCCACACTGAGAGTGGCTACACAGTTGCCTGATCTCTAACTACAAGATCAGGCAATGATTCACCATGTGCTCCAGAGTCTTTCTTACACAGCTTATCAAGACAATTCTCTAGTAACTACTGGGACATGTGTGGTCATTTCCTGGTTTGAGGAAAGGTATCAGAATTACTTCTCTCCACGAGCTGGGGAAGTTGTCTGTCTGCCATATAAGATTAAAATATTCGAGGAGGATTTCTTTTGATGCCGCTTACAAATATTGAAGCATGCAGTACCTGATTTGGTTGTGACTAGGTGTAATGTCAAGAGTATCAGACAGTGCCAATTCCAGCTCCAACAAGGAGAAAAGGCAGTTGTAAGACTCATAATCGGTGGATATGAAGTCCAACTTGCCCCTCCTTACAATTACACAGCGGAGGCAAAATGCTGGATCCTGATTGGCATTGGCAGCAGTCTGTGCAAAATTCTCTGCCAGTGTCTGAGTGATGTCTCCGGGCATTGTTTGGAGGCACCAGTGTCTCAGCACTGCTGCTATTGCTAAACAACTGTGTTTATCAGAAATCCTCCTGATGGTTTCCCATACTTCTGTAGAATGAGTGGAAAGATTGATGGAGTCCAGCAGTGCTCGCCATGACCTTTTCTTGTTCTCCTTAATTACGCATCGAACCTTGGCTCTTGCAACATGACATGCTGTGAGGTTCTCTGCTGTTGGGAGGTACTTAAACCATCAAAGAGCTGCAACCCTGGCCCGGTTTGCTGTGTGGCACTCATCAGTCCACCAAGGAACAGGTTGCGTTCTAAGATGGCCTGAGGACTTTGGGATAGGTAAGTCAGCAGCATGATGGATCACTCGTGTAATGTGGTCCACTCATTCCTGGACACGGTCACTGTGTTCAAACACGGCCAGCTGGCTGAACAGCATCAGTTAGCCATGCTGATCATCCATTTTGGTGGCTTCTCTTCAGGTAATGCTCCATCCAGTAGGCGAATTCATTGTGGGAATTGATTACTGGAATTAAGATTGTCAATGACCCACTGAACAGAGTTTACGACGGTTGGACATCAGAAAGGTAGGTCTATGGTTGAGAATGGCGCAGTAGCAGCACAGAAATTGGTGGGAATACCTGTGCTGAGGATGCACAGTGAGCGAGAAATCGTGAGGCTCTCCAGAATCCAACAAACATGATAGGCATTGAAGTCTCCCTCTAGGAAAAATGGTCAGAGGAGTTGTTCCATCATATCTGTGAGAACCTCTGAGTCTATTGCATCTTGCAGAGGTAGATCCAGGGAGCAAACAGTGATCCTCCGCCAAAAATGAATTTTGATGGCAACTGCTCGCAGATCAGTGACCGGGGAAAAACAGAGGACTGGTGTGCATTATGGACAAACACAGCCCTTTCCACAGTTATGTCATCCTTGCAATAGAGCATATTGCCCCATAGTACAAGGACATCGGATGCTTTAAAGTGTGTTTCCTGCAATCAAAAGCACAGGGGGTGTTCCTGTGCTAGGATTTTCAGTTCCTCTACATGTGCTCTGAACCAATTAATGTTCCACTGTAGAATAGGAGCCATCTATCTTGAGGGTAGCACTTTCATCCTGACTTTCTGCCAGAGATGGGAGTCCACAATTGGTCTTGGGGCTAAATGATTGCCCCACTCTGACATCATGGTCCATTGATTATGCAGAATATTCGAGAGAGGCGTTGTCGAACTGTGCACTTCCCGTCTTCATCAGTGGGTGATTCATCACCTTTGACTTTGATTTTTTTGCCTGATATGGCCTCAGTGCCACAACCATAGAAGTGGTAGTTGCAGCACTGGAAAGTGGACAAGATTTGATATTTGGAAGGGCAGGAAGTTCTACAATGTCAGCAACCATGGCCTTTTCAGGAGTTCTGGGGGAAGGGCAGACTTCAAAGTAATTGCAGCAGTGGAAGTACATCGACAAACACAGGACTAGTGCTGACACTAGCAACCTCTGATTGTGTAGCAGCTCTGGTCTTCTGGACAGACTGTTTGACAACAGAAGCAAAGGAGGCAGCAAATGTTGGTGCTGCATGTCTTTGTATATTGCTTCGGCTTCACCATACAGAATTCCCTTTGTCATTTTTATCTCCTGGATCTTCCATTCTTCAAGGAAGACACTGCAGTCCCTGCCCCAGACATAGTGATCCCCAGAGTAGTTGACACAGTTTGGAGGAGAGGAACAACCAGCTATGTCATGGGCAAGTTTACAACATTTACCACAAATGGCTTCCCTCTTGCAATGAAGAATAATGTGGTAAAAGTGCATGCCTTTAAAACAGCATATTGGGTTTAGGAAATAATGCCATATACTTAGATACAGGGAACCTGCCTTGACATGCTGTGGAAGACTGGTGCTGTTAAATGCAAGAATAAAAGAGTCTGACTTGTCAATATCACCATCCACCCTTTTCATAATGTTTTGCATATTCACAGTGCCTTCCCAGGACAACTCAGTTTTCACTTGTTCTCAGAGAATGCCAACTAGATCTCTGCAAGTCACAACACTTTGCTGTAGGTCAAGGTTTTGTACAGCCCAATTTCAATTTCGTACTCCGTGAGGCACTGAGTTTTCTGGACATTCTTCTCTTATTAGGAACTAGATATTTTGACCAACAGGATCCAATTTTGTAAGTACTTGACAGATTTTAAAGTTCCTGCAATGCCCGCTAAACCTTTCTGTATATATAATGGTGAAAATTTATGAAAGCTAACCTCTTTCATTTTAATTATGGTAGACACGTTCTGACAACCAGCAAACAATCTGTTGCTATTTACTGGAGGACTGGCTATCCAAGCCCTCTTGTTTGATTGGCTGTTGGTACCTACCAGGAGCCCACCCTTTCCATGGGGAGGAGAAGGAACTTCTGAAGGATCTATTTCGGTTCCACAAGCAGCTAGTGAAATAAAAGTCCACCTAGACAGAGATCCGTGTGCCTAGGTAAGCCTTATAAACTGAGATGCAGCATGTTCCCCAGAGGTTCCCCGCTAATATCAGTTTCATTTCAACGACCATGCATCACATCAGTGCATAGCACACCTTAGGACTGAGGTTTTTTTTACACAGGTTTTAACTGTCAAACCAAGATCCCTGTTCCATGTGATATACACTGTTCCATTGACATACTGTACGGTGGTCACTAAAGCACACCCAGAGCTTACAGTGATAGTAGACTGGTGGCACTTGACAGGCCCCCAGCTCAGAAACTTTGGGATCACCAAGCCCGAACGCAGCAAATGAATGCTGAGCCAGTGAGGACATTACTCGGTGCTGATGGATCATCTCGTGTCAGTGGAAAGTTCATGAACTGACATTGTGCCAGTTCCACCATGCCAAAATGTGCCAGCTTTAACTGGTCTACAGAGACTGTTTACTTTCTACTGTTCTGGTCAGTTTTAAAGGTGTTTGTGTGCTTTGAACGTACTTTGCATGGCCTAGTATACGGTTGCCATAATGGCGGGTGTGCTGTATTGTCTCGGAGCCAGACATGTGATACAGTACTTAGATTCTTGTGAAAGAAAATCCATCTTTCTCTGTGTCTGACTGGTGGGCTTATCCACAAATATCTCGTGTATATGCTGAGCTGCCATATGAACTCTGTTACTTCTGGTGTTTGGGTCCGAACTATTGATGGGCTTATGAGCCCCACACCCACAGCATTTAAATCCTCCTTGATTGCCATGTGCAGACCAGCAATATGAGTGGCAGTACTCCGTCTGTGTAGAGGAAGATGCAGCCTTTCACCACTCTGTTACCCTTAGGGTGATAGCCAGTAGTGCACAGGTGGTTGCAAGCACACAGCTGTAGGATTGCTGCATAAAACTGCGATTCAAACTGTCATACGTGATCCATTGTAATTGAGTGGGGAACACCAAATCTCAAAAACTGTCCACTCATAAATGCCTTTGCTATCATCTCTGCTGAGATGCCTGGTGTAGGGATTGCTTCTGGCCGTTTTGTGAACTGATCTGTGACTGAAGCCAGATAATGATGGTGATCCAAATGTGGTAATAGTCCCAAAATGTCCAAGTATGGGAGAATTTGATGATGGGGGCTAGAAACTGTATAACCAGTGGAAAAACATGTGGACTGATGTTGCCACTTCAGTAGCCAAGGCATGAGGGTGCCCAAGTTCTGCAGTGCCTCTGTACTCTGGGCCACACCACTTCGCTCGCCACTAATTTTGCCATATCATATATGCTTGTGTGAACTGAATTATGTAGTGCTTGGAAAACCCTACATCTAAATTGTGCAGGATGTAAGGTTGTTGTACTTCTCATAATGGATCTCACCAAATGGTTGTGTCACCACATGGGCCAGGAATGCGTCATAGTCATAGGGCAGCATGTTCATTTGCAAACAAGTCATTTAGTACTGTATTATTTTGCTGCTTTTTTGCTGTCTCCACTCACGGTACTGCCCACAAACTAACACAGTTTCGTGACAGACAATCCGTGACAAAGTTATCCTTGCTGGATATGGCCTGCACATCAGTCTTATTGTTGTGACTTGGCAAGACAGCCAAGTCACTATGAGAGGAAGCCAAAAAGCGTGCGCTTAAGCTCACGCAGGCTGGCGCGATGTCTGGAACAGTTAAGGGAATTAATAGTAGCAAATAAAGTACGTAGTTGATGTAATACTTAACTTTAATCCATAAGTGGTGTACATCGGTCTGACGGTACAGGCATCACAAGTTAAATATCTATTGATAATGGCGCCTTGCTAGGTCGTAGCAAATGACATAGCTGAAGGCTATGCTAACTATAGTCTCGGCAAATGAGAGCGTATTTGTCAGTGAACCATTGCTATTAACGTCGGCTGTACAACTGGGGTGAGTGCTAGGACGTCTCACTAGACCTGGCGTGTGGTGGCGCTCGGTCTGCAATCACTGACAGTGGCGACACGCGGGTCCGACGTATACTAGCGGACCGCGGCCGATTTAAAGGCTACCACCTAGCAAGTGTGGTGTCTGGCGGTGACACCACACTTATATTGTGCCGTAAATTCTGCCCGTCTGTATTGTCATGGCAAGCTGTGATCTGCAGCATGTCAGGAGAATTACTTAGTGGTTTGTGATCTTTAAAGATCTCATGTACTGATGACTGAAACTGATTAATGGCCGTGTGAATTGCCAACAATTCCTGAACAGTGGCGCTCCATTTCCTTTGCTGCGACTTAAGCCTGTGTGAACAAAGATGAGCTGTTGCCATTTGCAGTGCAGCTCCTACAGCATTTTTACTTGCATCAGATGTCCAACGGAGCATTAATTTGTGGATGAGCCAGCTGTGCTGCTCATGCCGAACACTGCCCGACGGTGATAAATGTGACTTTGCTTGCCGTCATCTCAGGTACCTCCAATTGCTGGCCACAGTGGTAAATCCACGAGCAACACGGTGAGCAGTTCCTGCTACCTTGCAAAAACCAGATGGTGTCATTGATAGAAGTTCACTGTACCTAAAAATCTACGTAATCCCTTAAATGTTTTTGGTATGGGCCTTGACCTGTCTCAATTATGGTGCCAGCTTGCCCAAAGAGATGACATATCCTAAGAAGGGAACTACTTGTTTGCCAAATTCCACTTGTTGGGATTAACTATTATGCCAAATTCACGCAGACACTGAAAAAGCTGCTGTAAATGGGATGCATGTTGTTCAGCTGTTGGTGAAAATGTGAGATATAGTCTGTGTAACAGTAAAGAAATGGCAGACGCCGTAGTACCTCCTTCATAAAACACTGCCATGTCTGTGCAGTATTCCTCAACCGGAAGGGCATATATTTGTACTAGAAAACCCCGAAATGTATTGTTATTGTGGCTTTCAGTATATCCTCTGCTGCTACAGGAATTTGCAAATAGGCTTTTGCACAGTAAACTACGCTAAACAATTGAGCACTGTTATAGTCTGTTATGTTTGGCACTATGTGTCAGTCAGGTATCGAGTACTGAGTGCTCTATAGTTTCTGAATAATCGTCATGATCCGTATTTTTTTCTCACTGTTTGTAAGGGAGATGCCCCTCAGGCTATCCACTCTGTGTGGAGTACCTGCTTGCAGGAGCTTTCAGATCCAGGCTGTGCCACTAAGAGTTTGTCTGGTGGCAGTCTCCTGGATGAGCTGCAGCCGGCTGACTCGGAATTGCACGGGTGTGGTGCCTCGTAGAGTGTCTGCATCTCATCTCGACAGTGAATTAATGGCTGAGCAGTGGGAACTGTTGAATTGCTGGCTGAAGTGTTAATCCACGAATGCTGTAGTATCTGTTTCCAATGACTGAATAGCCTTCAATCTGTCGGACATCCTATTGTGTAGTGTAGTCGATTGGTTTTTACCCTGTTGATGGATGCTTCTTCATCTACCAGTACCCTGACACATTTGTCAGATCAGAACCACAATTAATTGTAATTAATTGTCTATTGATTAGATCAGGAAACAGGTGAAAGTGTGACAAATAGTTGGCACGGATTACGGGGTCAGTGACATTTGCAACTGTGAATGTCCACGTGGACTTGTAACAGTTGTATCGATTAGGAGTAGGTTTATATTATGTAATTGTGTACCTTCAATTTATGAAGTGTGTATTCTATGTTGTTTAAACTCCTCGATCTATGGCAAGAAAATTAGAGTTTTGTAATGAATAGATGAAAAAAAGCAAAATAACATGTTGAAGTGATAAGTTATTATAATATGAGTATGTTCATAAAAAAAAAAGTTTGTTAAAAGTTGGTTCATGCTTAGGGAAATTGTATTTGTAACATGTAAAAGCTGTAGGGAAGTCCCTCCACAATGGAAGTGGCTTGTCACAATGTAAAAGGTGGGTTTGGCAGTCGCACTGAGCGAGCGGTTCCTTTGTGTGAACAGCATGTAGTATGTGGCTAGCTGTAGCACAGTACACTCTGACAGTGCTGAGAGAGGCAATTGGAAGCTGCATTATAAAGGATTTGGCTCAGATGTTGATCTGGGTATTATTTGGTATTCACAGCATAATGGAATGACTCTAATATGTTGAAAATCCGATGCCAAGAAGAGATTTTATAGAGCATTCATACATCAAGAGCCACAAGTACTGTTAGCCACCATGTTGCCTGCCACCAATCTTCGCTACTGCTTCACAAACTTCATACATTCAGTTAAGTAATGTATATGGACATGGACCAGTTTATTTGTGTGTTGTTTCAATAATAACCATATAAAACCTGAATTCATGTCCGGAACCGTATTTTCAATCCTGATCACGAACCTATGCAGGGTCCTCACCTAAGTGCCACTAAAACTGAGTATCCTGATTTAAATGAACAATTCTTGCCTTCAAGTGTTTAAAAGTGATTTAAGTGAAGTTGGATAGGCTTTTGCTAAAGTATGCTTAGTTTATTATAAAATATAGTTTTGTAGGATTACAGTGCAAGATTGTGTAAATATTATTGTCTAGAATACCTGCTTCACAGGTGATCAAAAGGCAAATACATACTAATCTTTAATGAACAGATTTATGATAGTAATATAAGAAGTGAAGTCATGCTCATTTTCATAAATGGGGTGGTTTCGGTTTCTATCATGAATGGTTCCTTTTTTGAAGTTAATTAAGCCCAGTGTTGTATGTCATTGTCTTGTAAAGTAATTTATGAACTACTCCAAGTGAAGTGAATGATTAGCTTTTTGAGTTAGTCTTTATTACTGTAATAATCAAAGAGTGTTGACTAGTGAAACTATACTAGTTTATGGGTTCCCATGATATTCTCCACCTATTAGGAAAAAATTGAACTATTACTGTTGCTAAGGAAAACTGATAATTGTAGAGGAGCTTAAACAGTGTATTTATGATGTTATACACCTTTGTGTTTTTCATGGCAGTCAAGACAGAAATTCCTCATGTCCAAATTTAGTTCTGCACTTCATGCAGTGACATTTCCCCATAATTTACTGGTGTGTGTGCTGTTGGTAAGTGCTGCTACACACAGTACAGAGTGCACCGCGTCAGTTTGTATCCTGTTTGCTATTCGAAGGGAAATCTCAACAAAAATAACTTCAGTAACTAATATCCAATTTTCTTAAATATATATTTCCAAATTAATGTGCCTAATTGGACTGGCAACCATTCTTTTTTTTTCATTCATTTATGATTTTACCACTTTTGTTGACTCCCAAGATTAAAGCCCATTTCATTTTTCTGTTATTTCACCAAATTCAAAATTATAGTCCGATACCCTCGTCCATTAGACACACGTGCGGCCAAACTTCGAAATCCTCTCGCTGGGCAACACTAGCGTGTTTTACAGCGTGTTAGCGTAATAAGGGCTTTTCTCGTGACAGGACTAAATGTTTGGTTATAAGAGTGAAATATGTTAGTGTTATAGATTCAAATGAAAGACCCAAATTCAATATCTGTCTCTGTTCTCTGTAGGGTTCGATGCTGCTGTGAGTCTATGCTATGTTGGTGTGACAGGCCTGACATTTAGCCATTTCAGATAGATGCTCACCTCAGAGCCAGAATCCACCAAAAAATTCTTGCCAGAGATGCAGTCATGTGCAAATGATGTCTGTGACTTGTGCCCTGCTGTCCGCATTGTATTTGCTAGCTGTCTTTGCACTTTCTTTGTGGATGCACAAGCCGCTAGTGGCAGACATTGGCATTCTTTAACATCCATCCACAGCATTTGGGTAACTGCAGGGTGTAGTAAGATGATGTGCAGCTTGCCAGAGTGCCCACGATAACAGCACCACTGATCTGTATCCATCTCAGATGTGCATCTAACTTCTTTCTGGTACACAGTCTGCTTCTTTGGAGTACGGTCGAAAGGGCATCATACCTTGCACTGCTATTTTGATAAATTTAGATTTGAGTATGCTATTTGTTCTTCCAACTGCTCTCCCCTTGCTCTTGCGTTGGCTGCTCTGTACGATCTCCACATGACTCTTTGATGGCTTGCAGCAATTAAGTGCCTCTTTCTTGATTCTTATTACTCTTGTTTCCAACAGCAGTGCACAATGACACTTCTGACAGGCTATTCACTATAACACCTACCTTCTCCACTACCTCTTGTAGTGACAAACCTTGATAAGTGGCTATTGCTGTGCAAATGTTCACCAGCAATTTTCACAGCCAATGTATGTGTAATGACTGTTTAGGTAACGTATCTGGTCCAGCTAATGCACTAAAGGCCTGCATCACTTGAGACATCATTTTTTGGCTACTACTTGTGTAATGGCTTTTGCAAATACATACAGATATTAATATCACATTTAGTATTTACAATGATCAATAATGCTTATCAGAATACATTACTATCTTTACGGATATCAGTACAACAAGAATCATTAGTTTATTGTATACTGTACATTCTGCATTTTACAAAATCATCTTGTTGATTTATAAAAACACTTGAAACATCTTATATCTAGCTTGCATATACAATATGTTTCAACGGACTTGTGGGCTCTTGATCTTTACTGCTTTACAATTTGTTAAATGAATATAGGCACTGTTCCATTAATTTTTTTTTTTAGTTTTGTTTTGAACTTTTTAAAATACTAGATTTCAGGGTCTTAAGCAGCTTATCACATTATATTACATTAATACTTGTTCAAACAATGGAAAATCCAGGATGGAATGTAACAATATTAGAGGAGGAAAGTTGCTACTCACCATATAACAGAGATGCTGAGTCACGATAGGCACAACAAAAAGATTCACACAGTTATAGCTTTTGGCCATTAAGGTCTTTGTCAGGTCTGTCAGGTCTGGTGCTGCTGCTGGCAGTATGGTTTCAGTTGTCTGAGACTGCAGATGTGTGTGCAAGTTGTGTTTGCATGAGTGTGTGTGTGTGTGTGTGTGTGTGTGTGTGTGTGTGTGTGTGCGTGTATGTGTAGATGTGTCTATTGCTGACAAAGGCCTTAATGGTTGAAAGCTATGATTGTGTGAATCTTTTTGTTGTGCCTATCATGACTCAGCATCTCCACTATATGGTGAGTAACAACTTTCCTTCTCTAATATTATTAATACTTGTTCTGTAGATCATGAATTTGACATTTCGTAACAATGTGGAACATATATCAACTCATTAATGTAAAGACTCTAGTCTGTCATTTTTTTACTTCTTTGGCTGTAGTAGTTACCTTTGGACCTGATGTTGTGGTCATGTATATCTCTAAATTTGATTACTTCTGCTTTCTGGTAGACAAAAAAAGTTGTAAATTTGTAAAGGTACAAAGAATATATGGAGGAGCACTTGTGGTGCATAAAAACTTCATAGCAAGAATCTTTATAGCCCAGTCCATGTATGATACTTAACTCTCTTTTTCTGTAGCAGTAATACTCTAATAAGGTGTACATCTACAACAAAACCCTATGTTTGTGTGCAGTAGCTAAGACTGGGATAAATTGTCCCATAATTACAGTTTTCAGGATGTGGGAGGTCATGATTTTGGACAGCTTGCTGAGAAGTTGCAGGTCATTGCTGACTGTACTGCACAGAGCATTAATGTGGTTGATCCACTAAAGGTTTAAGTCCAGATAGACACCTAAGTATTTACACCTGTTTGCTTCCACCACAATTATCTTGCATATACTATTTTCTCATGAATTGATCCTCATTCATCAGGAATGTGACTAGAAGTTGTTTATTGTTGATATTGTATGCATTTATTTATTTCTTTCTTTTTTTTCATGAGATGACAAAGCCATCAAATGAGAATGTGAAATAAAGGTTGAGGTAACAGACTGACCTGTAGTGTAGTCTAATGTTCACGTTTGAAACACATTTAGTCAGCTAATTTCAGCTAAATGTGATTTGTACTGTACTCATTTTAGTAGCTCATTTTTAAGAGAAGCACATGATGTACTGAATCAGAAGCTTCACTCAGGTCTAGAAATGTTCAGCAGTGTACTCATTTTAGTAGCTCATTTTTAAGAGAAGCACATGATGTACTGAATCAGAAGCTTCACTCAGGTCTAGAAATGTTCAGCAGTGTGCATGTTGAGTTCTATATTACTGTATACTTCATGGAAGAAACAGATGACAACAGTGGCCATACATAGCTCTTTCCTAAATCCATGCTGTGATTCAGTAAGCATTTCTTGTCTTGAGAAGAATGGTGTCAATTGGGGTAGGACAACAGTTTCAAGTAGTTATGGAATGCCTGAATTACACCTATTTTTAAGGCAATTGGATATATGTTTCCACTAATACTACAGTTAAGAAGATAGTTAAGGGGTTCAATGATTACATTGCCACATTTCTTTAATGTCAACTTGAGATACTATCCTGTCCAGATAAGTGTTTGTTCTTTAGCGTTTAGATTGCCTTAAATGTCTCCTGTTGACTCAGCTCCTGTACAATGTGTGATATTATTTCTATTATTTAATGCCTGAGTCTGTAGATGTATAACCAGGTCTGGTTTGTCGAAAGAAGAGAGAAAGCATTTATTGAATAAATTACATATTGCATTTGGATCCTCCACTAGATAGCTTTCATGCCTAATGCTGACTGGTTAACTTTGCATCTTGAACATTGTTTTACAATGTTTATTGGTTAGTCTTCAGGATGCCTTACCTCTGTTGGCTGATTGCCCTATTGTATGTTTGTTTCTCCTCCTTCACAGTATTCAGTATTGTTTTTATTACCTAATATGACTATCTTTTTCACAATGCCTTGCTTTGATGTCTGTACTACTATTTTCAATACTTTCAGTCTGAACTATAGCACCATCATCAGGGTTCTTTATGACTGACAGGTACAGTTTCCTTTTTGATTTACAGGATACCTTATTTCTCTGAGTACTCCATGACTTTTTTTGTAGTCTTTGGTCCAACCTGGGTTACTTTTGGGGAGGGGACACAGCTTCTGAGTAAAGTAAGGACTTTATTGATAAATGTTTGGTATTTTTCGTTCATGTCATGGCCCTGTGTACATCACAATCGTGGCACAGGGCAAAGCAAAGCATTAACAAAGACTCAATAACTTTCAGTATAGAACAAAAACGAGTTACTCAGTCCAGAATAAGAATCTACAGTAAGCTCCAACGGAATATGAAAAAGGCGACTGACAACCCTCATGTATTCCAGAGGAAACTGAAGTAATTTCTCATAAGCCATACTAAATACAATTAAAATTAATTTCCAGAGCTGTGATGTGAGTGGAAGATGGGCTAGAGATGTGTGTGCCTGTGGTCCCACTGCTAGTAATCAGTTTGCACAAGCCCTCTTATCTGTGCTGTGGTAGCTGTAGGATATACCACTGCTGCACTTACAATATGATGATCCTGACAGGTGTCTATTCTGCGTGGACATCAAGAACCTTGTCCACAGGTGTGGGGATGTTCATGTGACCACTGATACCATTGTGGCACGGTTGCTTGCTTCACATGTTTGCACCACACTGAGCCTTCTGGCTGTGAGCATTTCTTACTAAGGCGTAGACGTAGAGGGTGCTCTGGTAGTTATGCCACTAAGCTGTCTGTTGGTGGATGATGTTGAAACCTTTATCAGTACCTCTACTGTCCCCTAGGTGCCGTATGCCATCACTGGATCAAAATTGACATTTTCTTTCCAGGTGTACTAATTTTTTTCTGGCAGTATATGTTAAAATCATCAGCAACCAATTTTTTGGTGCCAATAGAGCTTCAAAGTAATTTATGACCAGTTTAAAATTACCTGCAATTGCTCAGTATACACTTACTATTATAAAGAATTTGTGGGCACTCTGCAACAACAAAGAACACTGCTTGCAGTCGACCAAGACCATGTTTGTGATCTTTGACTGGCAATTTGCTCAATGGCTTCAGAGTGTACACCTGTGTATCACTTGTACACCTGTAATTGACTCAGGTCATAATGTTATACATCCCACATATCATCTACATAGTGTAACACAATGTGGTATCCCGCCGTCATCTCTTATAGGGTGCCTAGGAAGCAGTCTTCTGAGATAACTAGACAACATACAAGCAATTCATATTAATGGAGTTTATTACAGAAATTGAACCAACAATACTTAACTTTTGTTTCTACATGATGGGTCGCAAGCAATTGGTGACATACAAATAATCAATGGCCTTTGATATATACAATTTCTTCGAAAGCTAATCACTTGAGTTCATAAGTCACTGTCATCATTAATATCACTGTGGCTCTTCTAGTGCACATCTTCTACTGTCTGGGTCTACTAGTGGGGCCCCAGCTAGGAGGCGCGTTGCTTTTATTCTCTTTGTGTGGATGCCACTCCTGTCGTGGTGATATCCTAGTCAGCATGCTATTGGCTGACTTCATCCCACAGCCTTTCTGCTGTATCATTCTTGACCTTCCTGCTGGCACTTGTTATTGCGCTGGAATATTTCTCCCCCCCCCCCCCCCCCCTCCCCCTCCTGGTGTCATGTAGGGAGTGCAACAGTGGCGGAGGAAGGATGCAGTGTTGGACCGGAAGCTGTGGCTGCAGGCGATATCAAGCTTCCGGTCATACCCTGCCATCTGGCCTCTGCACTGGCAGAAACATCCTCCAGAAAATGACCAGAAGGGTATGTGTCCACCTCCTGATGCCATGAACCAGATGAAGAAGGCGGTGACTGCTGTGGTGTGGACGGATCCAGCTCCATTGGTAGCACAAGAGGAGGTGCAGAAAGTGAAGGCTACGCGATGTTGTCGAGTTTATTGGCACTGCAAAAGGAAACTTGCTATACAAGTCAACCACAATCAACCAAAGAGTGTTCCAAAAAAGTCCCACAAAGTCTATGTGCACCTGTTGCCACAGCAATTGCAACTTAGGCCAAGCAGAGAATTTTTGTGGCAGAGTGTGACACTATGATGTCATCTGTTCTATTTGGGTGTCTATACCCTGCCAAGTACATTGTCGATGCATTATCGGTTTTGTACAAACAGTCCCCCAGTGTCCTTGGTGAATTAACTGTGACACTTCTTTTTGCAAACTTTGGTGATCAACACACATGGCTGTCCACTGTCATTTTGAACAAGAATCACACCATTCTGTATAGCAAGATTATGCTGATGTGCAAAGTATCAGCACATTACAGGGTTCTATATGCTGTGCAAGGAACGAGGCCAAGATATGTGAATGTATGTAAACTAAATGTTCAAATCTGAACCAGCTTCCTTGGCCTGTGTGATTTTCCTATAGTTCAATGAGAAAGATTGAAGAAATTCAGAATCCTGAGCATCTATGTGACA
This sequence comes from Schistocerca serialis cubense, assembly GCF_023864345.2. Classification (NCBI taxonomy): domain Eukaryota; kingdom Metazoa; phylum Arthropoda; class Insecta; order Orthoptera; family Acrididae; genus Schistocerca; species Schistocerca serialis. Next base: position 38,819,056 of record NC_064649.1, on the reverse strand, counting down.
ATAAGATGCAGCAGAAGCGTCAATGTCTGTATCAGAGCCATTCAGAAGACCTGAAAGTGCATCCGCATTACCAGGTTTAGTCGTCGGACGATACACAATTTCGTACTGGTATTGAGATAACAACAAAGCCCATCTTTGCAATTTTTGGGCAGTTTGTACAGGAGCCAATTTTGGCATATAAATCAAGGACTACAAAGCCTTGTGATCCGTTGCTAAGTAGAATTTTCTGCCATACAGATAGTGGTAAAACTTTGTGACACCATACACAATAACAAAGCCTCTTTCTCAATTTATGAATATTTACACTGAGGTTTGGACAACACTTTTGATGTGAAAGCAATAGGCCTGTCTTTATCACCAATTCTGTGCAAAAGCACTGCAGCGATTCCCTAAGAGGAAGCATCAACTTGCAATGCAACTGGTCTGTCAGGATCAAAGTGAACTAAGCATCAGTTACTGAGCAATGCATCTTTAAGTTTTTGAAAAGCTACTTGGCACTCATCTGTCCAAATAAAGGGGACATTCTTGTGACACAAGTGATCAATGGAGCCGCGGTTTTTGCAGCGTTCTGTATGAACCGAATATAATAGTTCATTTTCCCTAAGACTGACTGCCATTCTATGACATTGTGAGGAACTGGCAAATCGTGTGCGGCTAACAAATGTGACTGAAGAGGATGTACACCTTGACTGTTTATGACATGAGCAAGATACTGCAACTCAGGTTTTAAAAAATCACACTTGTCCAGTCTATACTTTAGTCCTGCATCAGATAACACATGAAACAAAGCACATAAATTTGCAATATATTCTTCAGGTGTACGAACTGCTATGACAGTATTGTCTGAATAGTTTGAACAGTTTGGTACTTGAGCAGTCACCTGCTCCAAATTCCATTGGATCATGCCAGGTGCTGATGCACTGCCAAAAGGCAAATGCAAATATTTAAACAAGCCCAAATGAGTATTCACTACACACACTTTTTGAGACTCTTCATTGGCGGCATTTGAAGATATGCGTTGCACATATCAATATTTGGAAAATAGCGTCCAGCACCTAACCTACCCATGAGATCCTCAGGGCATCACAATGGATAAATATCAGTCACAGTTTGTGGGTTGACTGTAGACTTAAAGTCAACACAGAGGCGAATGTGACCTGAAGGTTTGGGGAGCAAAGCCAATCAACTTGCCCATTGACTAGCTTGTATCAGAGCAATAGCTCTGCTGTCTTGCAGTTCTTTAAGTTAAGCAGTGACTTTGTCCTGTAATGCAATGGGAACAGCTCTGGCCTGGCAAAATTTTGGCTGAGCATTGTTTTTCATAGTAATATGTACAACAAAAGTCTTAGCCTTGCCCAAACCTCCAGAAAAGAGTTCAGGGAATTCTTTTGCATTGAATGCAGACACTGTCAACACATTTTCCCGAATGTTAAAGCCAAACAAATCAAAAGAATCAAGACCAAATATGTTCTCGCACTCTCATGATTGTAGCACCGTAAAGGTCACTGTTCCATATGCGAGTGATACATGGCAGGCAAATACATTTTCTGAGAATGGGAATGTCTTGTCCATTATAAGCTGTCAGTTGTGTGCTAGTTTTAGACAGGTGTGGGGGGCCTAACAGTTCAGGTGTGAGATTATTTAGCAATGTGAAAGAGGCACCTGCGTCCAGCTGAAATTTCCCACATTTCCCACAAAGAAGTAAATGAACAAGAAGTTTGTCTGACTGGTGTATCGCTGAAGAAACTGCTTGCATGCCAGTTTTGCACATTTCTGTTGCAGACTTTGAATATACTTCATTAATGACATGGGCCTTGTGACTAGCTTTTTGTGAGTGGCCTGAATTCTTATGTTTGTTCTGCTGGAAACATATGGATTGTAAATGTCCTTTCCTACCACAAGCGTAACACTGAGCTTGTCAGGAGGGGCAGTCTTGGCATTTGTGCCATGAATTACACTGAGGGCAAGACTTCATTCTGTTCACTTGTGTAGTCACCTGTTTAGCAAACTGCTTATGTGGCGTGAATTGTTATTTACTCAGAGTGGCAAGTACAAGCTGCCACTGAATGGGCCAGTCACAAACAAGGGACTCAAAACCTGACAAATAACTGGTTGCTCAAATTTATTGGCTGACAGGGCACCTGAATCATACTACATGCTGAAAAAATGGATCAGACTATTCAGAATCTGTTCTCTGAGTTTGGCATCAGGTACATTGTGCACAATTGCATCACTCAACATAACATCTGAATATAAAGCACCACAAGCACATTTGAATTTGCATTTCCTTGTCATACGATACAAATCTGTTACCCACTCATGATAAGTTTGTTCTGACTGTTATGTGCATTTAGCTGCTACCACATTCACTTGTTGGTCATAATAGTTAGTTAGTGAATTGATAAGCTGTTCATATGAAAGTTCACTCAGAGTGACATTAGGAAATAGTTTGTTTATAAGGCAGAACACTGCACTTCCTCCTGTGGATAAGAAATAATGGCTTTTCACAGAACCTGGTACGTTCTGAGCAAGTATGTGTGTATGTGTGCTTCAAATTGTTGTAACCACTCAAGCCATTCCTCTTCTTGTTCACAAAACTGACGAAAAGGTGGTATAGCAGCTGTAGTAGGTGGTGCTTGTTCCATCTGGTGCGCAGCATTGGCCAGTAGCTGCTGCACTGTGTTGAGCAGGATAGAGATTTACCGCATCTGTAACTGAAAAATCTGCATTAGCTGTGTTGCATCAAATGCTTGCAGCTGTGGCACCTGATCAGGGGGTGGGATAAGTAGGGTGGGCATGTTGGAAGAGTCAAATGCAAGAAACAGACAAGACAAGCAAGAAAAATAAGTACAAAAGCAATGAAAATTTCTGCAACGCCCACCTGAAAACACTGATTAGCAAAATAGTCTGTTAAAGCTAGTAAACGCCCCTGCAAAGAAAAGACAAGAAAGAATTAAGGTGTAACCAAAACAAAAAAAACTTCTGTGGCCACCGGGCACTGACTTCTTCTGATAAGTTGTTGCCAATTTGATATCCTGCCCACTCATCTCTTATAGGGTGCCTAAAATGGAAGTGAGCGTTTGGCGTCATTGGCTGGGAGGCCCTTTACGGGGCAGGCCTACCGCCTTGGTGCAGGTCTTATTACATTCGACGCCACACTGGGCAACCTGCACGCCAGATGGGGATGAAATGATGATGAAAATGACACTATACCCAGTCCCTGAGTGGAGAAAATCCCCGACCCATCCGGGAATCAAGCCCGCGCCCCTGAAGATGGCAGTCCATCACGCTGACCATTCAGCTATCGGGGCGGACACATAGGGTGCCTAGGAAGCAGTTTTCTCAGGTAACTAGACAGTATACAAGCAATTCATAATAATGGAGTTTATTACAGTAATTGAATTGACAATTCTTAATTTTTGTTTCTGCATGATGGATCGCAAGCAATTGGTGACATGCAAATAATCAATGTCCTTTGATATATACAATTTCCATGGAAGCTAATCACTCAAGTTCATTAGTCACTGCTGTCATTAACATCACTGTGGCTCTTCTAGTGCACATCTTCTACTGTGTGGGTCTACTAGTGGGGCTGCGGCTAGGCAGCACATAGCTTTTATTCTTTTTGTGTAGATGTCACTCCTGTCGTGGTGACATCCTAGTCAGCGTGCTATTGGCTCACGTCATCCCACAGCCTTTCTGCTGCATCGTTCTTGATGTTTGTGCCGGTGCTTGTTGTTATGCCAGAACACACAACATTGGTGATCCCAAATGCCTTCATCCAAAACCCACCAAATGATCCTTACCCTTGACAGTTTCGGCATCTGGATTGTGTTGCACAGTTCACTACTCATGTATGTCATATGAAAGGTGCAGACAATTTCATGGCAGATTACTTCTCTTGCAACAATGCCATATCATCTCACTTAAAATATGAACAGTAAGTCAAAAAACAACAGCAAGCTCAGCAGTTACAGGCTCTCCTCAGTGATCTCTCTATGAACCTACAGATCAAAATTCGGTCCATCCCAAGCAAGACTGTCAAATCCTCTGTGATGTTTCACAAAAATTGTGATGCCTACTTGTTCCCCATACATTCAGCTGTGTCATCTTCAACCAATTACATAACCCAGCATACATCCAACTACCCACCTTGTGACAGACCATTTTGTATTGTCTATTGTGAAGAAGGATTGCAAGCTATGGACTCATGGCTGCTTTCATGCCAAAAGAGCTCAGATGGCTGTGGGTCACTTCAAAGTGCCAAAAGGATGCTTTCAGCAAGTGCGGTGCCTTCAACATGTGCACACCCATCTCACAGAACCACTACCCATCTCCGCAGGGATTGGTACAGCTTGTCAATGACTGACTGCATCACTTGATGAGTAGAAGCTGTACTGCTTAAGGATATAAGTCTACCACAAAAGCCTTTATGAACACACGGATATTGCACTTCATATATCCTACGTCGATCACAACTGACAGGGATTGGGCTTGGAATTCCGAAACCGCCCTCTTCCTTGAACTGTGCAATAAGGTTGTCTCTTGGCAATTCAGAATGGCAACATATCACCCACAGAGCAATGGATTCTTCAAGCAGTGGCACCCCACTTTAAAGGCAGCTCTCGTGTGCTGCAGTAGACTCTGGACATAGGAATTATCGTGGGTGCTTCTGGGAGTTCATACGGCCCACAAACATAATCTTGGAATGCCACTTGCTGAAATTCTGTATAATGAAGCACTATCCCTGTTGGCAGATTTTTTGCTTCAAGAGCTCAATTATGCTTCCTGACATGCCTGACTTGATCTCACGGGTTAAGCAACACATCACTCACCTCCGCTTACCTCCCTGTCTTCTGCACTCGGCACCTAAAGATTTCTTCCACAAAGCACTAAAAGGTTGTGAATTTGTGATGTTACCCAATGACACAGTATGACTAGCTTCAGAACCCCCATACTTGGGCCCTCAAAAGGGATGATCATACTTCTAATATACTGGTAAACAAGAAATGTATGACAGTGTCTGTTAACTGTCTTAAGCCAGCAAGGACACATCAAGAAGCTATAATGGACAGCAATTCCTCCCAAGTTCTCCCTAATTTTTCTTCCAAAGACTCTTGCATGGCTGGCAATGTACCTCCAGCTGTCAAGTTGCGACTTGATGCCCACAGCTTCCTCCCCAAACACCTCAACATAAAGTTAACTGAGAGTGACTTCCTCATCGAGGGTCGGCACTCAGATTGTGGATGGCTCCATCAGCTGTCATTTCTATGATTTGTTAAAATCATCTACAGTCCCATTAAAGTTTACTGAAATTGTTGTTTAAGAAAATTATATTCCTAGGAACTATTTAATAGTATCTGTCATACTTTTGACATCTAACTCTAGATGGCTCATTTCCCACTTGGTTTATAAAATTTAACTACTGGGACCTGTTAGGTTCATCCTTTGTGCAACCAATGCTTCCATGGTCCATTGGCTATATTGGTGAGTACATATCCTAAATGATTAATAAATTTAGTCATTCATCTGAAGTTTTTGATTGAATACTTCTAACAATGCATTTATGTAACTTTACACAGACTACTATCAACCATCTATTGTTTGCACTGAACAGATTTTGAATGGAATACACACTAAGAAGTAAAAAATTTAAGGCATGTGACGATGACCTAACCTGTGCAGAAATCTGAAAAAATGAAGGGAAACCTGTAATCATAAGTCTTCACTAACACCTAGTCAAAAAGTGAATCACAAAGAAAAATTCCAGAAAATTGGACCACAGCAAAAATCCACCTATTATTTACAAAAGGAGATGAAACCAGCCCAGAAAACTATGGAGAAATAACACTTCTAGATTACATATATAATTTTTTTGCATACAATGTAGAACAAGATCAAAAACACTCTGGGACCACAACTTGGAGAATGCTAAGGAAGATTTCATTCATGCAGAAGCTGTCCACATCAAATTCTCAACCTGAAACTAATAATGGAATATTACAAACACAGAAATAAACAGATCTTTATTTCTTCATAGATTTCAAAAAAGTGTACGGTGGTCTCCAGAGATCCACAATTTTAAAATTTTTCGGGTCAGATAGTCTTCATCCCAAATTAATAAAAATCATCAAACTGACTTTAACTAACACAAATTTCAGGGTAAAGTTCAGAGGTAAAGTTTCAAAAGCTTTCACAATAAAAGCCAGTCTGTGATGAAGTGCTGGATTATCCCCACTGTCAGCCCCTGGTAGCTGAGTGGTAAGTGCAATAGAATGTCAATACTATGGGCCTGGGTTTGATCCCCGGCTGGGTCACTCACGGACTGGGTGTTGTGTTGTCATCATCATCATCATTTCATCCCCATCAACATGCAAGTCACTGAAGTGGCGTCAAATCAAAAGATTTGCACCTGGTCCACTCACGGACTGGGTGTTGTGTTGTCCTCATCATCATCATTTCATCTCCATCGACGTGCAAGTCGCTGAAGCAGTGTCAAATCAAAAGATTTGCACCTGGCGAACAGTCTACATGACAGGAGGCCCTAGCCACATGACATTTATTTATCCCCACTGCTTTTCAGTGTCACCTTCTATTACTAAATCAAGATTTGGCAAAAAGAAAACACATATAAAATCAAGATTAGAGCAAAACTCTCAATAACAATAAATTGCCTGGGGTTTCTAGGTGATTTAGCTCTAAGATCTTGACATGGAATATGTTTGTGTCCAGATAATTGTTTCCAAGAAATCACCTAAAAAATATGATTACAAATATCCTTCAAAAAACTGAGAGTATGACCAAGAATTTCCTGTGTATCAGTAAAGTCATTATACACTGACGTGACAAAAGACACTGGATAGCGATATGCGCATATAGAGATGGCAGTAGTATCACATACACAAGGTATCAAAGGGCAATGCATTGTTGGAGATGTCATTTGCACACAGGTGATTCATGTGAAAAGATGTTCAATGTGATTATGGCCACATGACAGGAATTAACAGATGTCAAACATAGAATGGTAGCTGGAGCTAGATAGAGGGGACATTCAATTTCAGAAATCATTAAGGAATTCAATATTCAGAGATCCACAGTCTCAAGACTGTGCTGAGAATATGAAATTTCAGGCATTACCTCTCACCATGGACAAAGCTGTGACTGCCAACCTTCACTTAATGACTTAGAACAGCAGCATTTGTGTAGAATTGTCATTGCTTACACACAAGCAACATTGCATGAAATAACCACAGAAATCAATGTGGGATGTACACCAAATGTATCTGTTAGGACAGGAGCAAGAAATTTTGGAATCTCAAGAAGAAGAATTCAGTGATTCTGGAACAGAGAGGGAAATATCTGAGTGGGAACAGTGTGAAGATGATTTGTACCCAGGTTAGCTACCATCTGCTACAAGTTGCCATTGCTAATACTGTTGCTACAGATACTGCTGGTCTAATTACAATTTAACTATGTTTTATTTGTCTTAATCTTGTCTTTCTTATAGATGAATCTTATGACAATGCAGCATCTGATATTAATTTCCAAGATTTGTTCTGAAAGACGAGACAATTTACTGTCAAAAATGCCTCATACTTTTTGTTGGAAGGTGTATTACAGTTCCGCGATCATTATTGTAAAATTTGTAATCTATCAAAGAAATAAAATAAATATAAAAAATAAACTTTGGAGCTTGCTTATCAAACACAAATGTGCCAGCAATATTTTAAATACGGGCATAAATGCCTGGTTTTCTGGGTGCAAAATTTTTCTAAGTGGCTGGACCCTAAAGTGTTAGGCACACTGTGCAGGGCATATATCTATATTTTATTTTTATTTATAGCTATATTATTTGTGTTTTACTATACAGATGCAAAAGGGAGGTGTACAACTTCTACTTCAGTCTTACAAATGAGAAAAAGAGTAAAAAATATATTAATTACATGATAAAATAAATGCTCTCAACAGACACTGGTTAGATTGCATAGACTATCCCAGCCTGATAATTCTTGCAAGTATCTTTGGATATATATATGAAATTCTGGATCAGTATGCACAGTTCAGGATGGGTGCATGGAACATTACTGTCACACAGAGCTACAACAGCATGAAAAATTAGCACTACCAGAGCACTGCTTAAACAAGGGGCATGGGCTGAAGTTTGACAAGCTCTTGATAGTTGGTGGTATATCCAGTTTTGGGACAGTGTTTATAAGGAATAAATAGAAATGAGGCTGGCAGACAATTTTTAACAGAGACAAAGATCTTCCTCTTAGCTGGATGTGGAACTCTGTATTTTTTTTCTTCTTCCTCTCAGAGTAGCACTCACAGCCTATGTCCTCAATTATTTGCTGGATATAGTCCAATCTCTTTCTTTCTCTACAGTTTTTGCCCTCTACAGCTCCCACTGGTACCATGGAAATTCATTCCCTGATATCTTAACACATGTCTTTTCATCCTGTCTCTTCTTCATATCAGTTTTTTCCACATATTCCTTTCCCCTCTGAGTCTGTAGAGAACCTCCTCATTCCTTACCTTATCAGTACACCTAATTTTCAACATTCATCTATAACACCACATCTCAAATGTTTCATTTCTGTTCCGGTTTCCCCACAGTTCATGTTTCAGTACCATACAATGCTGTGCTCCAAACATACATTCTCAGAAATTTCTTTCTCAAAATTGGTCATTGGTTATTTTGCTGCCTAGATAGCAGAATTCCTTAACTTCATCTACTTTGTGACTGTCAATCCTGATGTAGAGTTTCTTGCTGTTCTCATGTCTGCCAATTCTCATTACTTTTCCCATTTGTCAATTTACTCTCAGTCTATATTCTGTACTCACTAGACTGTTCATTCCATTCAGCAGATCATATAATTCCTCTTCACTTTCACTCAGGACAGCAATGTTATCAGCGAATCGTATCATTGGTATTGTTCCACCTTGAATTTTTAATTCCACTCCTGAACTTTTCTTTTATTTCCATTATTGCTTCTTTGATGTACAGATTGAACAGTAGGGGCAAAACACTACATCCCTGCCTTACCCCATTTTTTAATCTAAGCACTGCTTTCTTGGTCAACCACTCTTATTATTCCCTCTTGGCTGTTTTACATATTGTGTATTACCCATCTCTCCCTATAGCATACCGATATTTTCTCAGAATTTCGAACATCTTGCACCATATTACATTGTCGAACACTTTTTCCAAGTCAACAAATCCTATGCATGTCTTGATTTTTCTTTAGTCTTGCTTTCATTATCAACCGCAATGATATAATTGCCTCTCTGGTGGCTTTACCTTTTCTAAAGCCAAATTGATCGTCATCTAGCACATCTTGGATGTAAGCGCTGTTAAGCTGGTTGTGCAATAATTCTCACACTTGTCAGCTTTTGCAGTCTTCAGAATTGTGTGCTAGATATTATTCCAAAAGTCATATGGAATGTCACCAGAGTCATGCATTCTACACAGCAACATGAATAGTCATTTTTTTACCACTGCCCCCAATGATTCTGATGGATGTTATCTATCCCTTCAGTCTTGTTTGATCTTAAGTCCTCCAAAGCTCTCTTAAGTTCTGATTATAATACGGGATCCACTATCTCTTCTAAATCAACTCCTGTTTCTTCTTTTATGACACCAGACTAATCTTCCCCCTCATAGAGGCCTTCAGGGTAATCTTTCCACCTATCCACTCTCTCCTCTGCATTTAAAAGTGGAATTTCCGTAGCACTGTTAGTGTTACCACCCTTGCTTTCAATCTCACCGAAAGTTATTTTGGTTTTCCTATTGCTGAGACAGTCCTCCCAACAACCAATTCTTTTCCAATTACTTCTTATCCTTCATGCAGCTATTTTGTCTTAGCTTCCCTGCACTTTCTCAGTGACTCATGTTTGTATATTCCTGAATTTCACTGAACATTTTTTGTACTTCCTTCTTTCACTGATCAGCTGAAGTATTTCTTCTGTTACCTATGGTTTCTTTACAGCTTCCTTCTTTGTACCTGTGTTTTTCTTTCCAAGTTCTGGGATTACCCTTCTTAGAGAGTCCATTCCTATTCAACTGTACTGCTTGCTGAGCTATTCCTTATTGCTTTAGCTATACCCCTAAAGAACTTCAAGTGTATCTCATCATTCCTAAGTACTTCCCTATCCCACTTCTTTGTGTACTGATGCTTCCTCACAATCTCTTAAACTTCAGCCTACTCTTCATCATTACTGCATTGTGATGTGAGTCTATATCTGCTCCTGGGTATGCCTTAAATCCAGGATCTGATTTTGGATTCTGTGTCTGACCATGACGTAATCTAACTGAAATCTTCCCATATACCTGGCCTTTTCTGAGTATATATCCTTTTTTTGTGAGTCTCGAAAAGAGTATTCGCTATTAATAGTGGTACTAGTGTTACTAGGTTACACTGTATTATCCTGCATCAAAGCACAATGTTCTTTGGTACTTCTCGTCTGAATGTTTGAGGGTAATCTTTGAGGGTGATATGTCCTTGGCACTGTTGTCTACTACAGGTGGTGCCATGAGCCTAGTTTTGAGGGCAGTGCATGTGCTGTATATGGTACAGTGGCTGCCTGTATATGATGACACTTTCCAGTCTTTGCATCAGTTCCCAGCAGGACTCAGCAGCACCTCTTCCGAAGACAATGCACTGATTTATCTCCAAAGTACTGAATCATGTCTGCTTTAGGACCCATTACCAAATCCAAGGAGAGAAGCAAACACTTACTATTTACCAAAAGTCTCAAAGTAAATCTAATTCTAAATAAAAACTATCAGTCAAATTCAAATATAAACCCAAATTATGTTCATTTTACCAAAGCATCATCTCATGCTCTGGTTTTATGTGATACCTGCTGCTGTTTCCCAGATGTGCTGTGTATCATTTAATGCAACACATGTCTCTCATTTTCAATAATCAGTTTCTTGTATGTAATTATTTTGAAACAATATTGGAAATTGAAATAAGAACACCGTGAATTCATTGTCCCAGGAAGGGGAAACTTTATTGACACATTCCTGGGGTGAGATACATCACATGATCACACTGACAGAACCACAGGCACATAGACACAGGCAACAGAGCATGCACAATGTCGGCACAAGTACAGTGTATATCCACCTTTCGCAGCAATGCAGGCTGCTATTCTCCCATGGAGATGATCGTAGAGATGCTGGATGTAGTCCTGTGGAACGGCTTGCCATGCCATTTACACCTGGCGCCTCAGTTGGACCAGCATTCGTGCTGGACGTGCAGACCGCGTGAGACGATGCTTCATCCAGTCCCAAACACGCTCAATGGGGGACAGATCCGGAGATCTTGCTGGCCAGGGTAGTTGACTTACACCTTCTAGAGCACGTTGGGTGGCACGGAATACATGCGGACGTGCATTGTCCTGTTAGAACGGCAAGTTCCCTTGCCGGTCTAGGAATGGTACAACGATGGGTTCGATGACGGTTTGGATGTACCGTGCACTATTCAGTGTCCCCTCGACGATCACCAGTGGTGTACGGCCAGTGTAGGAGATCGCTCCCCACACCATGATGCCGGGTGTTGGCCCTGTGTGCCTCGGTCGTATGCAGTCCTGATTGTGGCGCTCACCTGCACGGCGCCAAACACGCATACGACCATCATTGGCACCAAGGCAGAAACGACTCTCATCGCTGAAGACGACACATCTCCATTCGTCCCTCCATTCACGCCTGTCGCGACACCACTGGAGGCGGGCTGCACGATGTTGGGGCGTGAGCGGAAGACGGCCTAACGGTGTGCGGGACCGTAGCCCAGCTTCATGGAGACGGTTGCGAATGGTCCTCGCCGATACCCCAGGAGCAACAGTGTCCCTAATTTGCTGGGAAGTGGCGGTGCGGTCCCCTACGGCACTGCGTAGGATCCTACGGTCTTGGCGTGCATCCGTGCGTCGCTGCGGTCCGGTCCCAGGTCGACGGGCACGTGCACCTTCCGCCGACCACTGGCGACAACATCGATGTACTGTGGAGACCTCACGCCCCACGTGTTGAGCAATTCGGCGGTACGTCCACCCGGCCTCCCGCATGCCCACTATACGCCCTCGCTCAAAGTCCGTCAACTGCACATACGGTTCACGTCCACGCTGTCGCGGCATGCTACCAGTGTTAAAGACTGCGATGGAGCTACGTATGCCACGGCAAACTGGCTGACACTGACGGCGGCGGTGCACAAATGCTGCGCAGCTAGCGCCATTCGACGGCCAACACCGCGGTTCCTGGTGTGTCCGCTGTGCCGTGCGTGTGATCATTGCTTGTACAGCCCTCTCGCAGTGTCCGGAGCAAGTATGGTGGGTCTGACACACCGGTGTCAATGTGTTCTTTTTTCCATTTCCAGGAGTGTATATGGCAATGGTTGTCTTGCATATTATGTGGATTATCAAAACTTGGTATCAGCTAACACTCTGAGTCCACAGAGATCTTTGTTTTCTGTAACTCTTGCAGGCTACTTCTAGAACGTGGCATCACTTTCATGTTTCCCACTTATATTTGAAACATTTAGGGAAAGGTGTTCTGGGGAGACAGCAATGAATTCTCCTTTTATCTGCATCTGTACAGGCTGTGAATATTATGAGAAATATCCAGAAACTAAGGCCGCAAGGCCCATAGTTTTGGCAGGGAATTGATTTTTGGTGTCACTGTTGCATATGATAGTGGACACTGAAACAAATGAGTGGTAATGGTCATCAGTAGCATCCTGACTCTTTTTGTGATGAAGTTAAAAATGAGCTCTCCCATTCTGTCTCAAACCACATGCAGAGTATGTGCTGTGATGTGCTACAGGAATGCCAGGGGCATAAACATTGCTGCGGCCTATTGTGAAATTGTGACAGTGTTAAGGGCAGAGGTTGTTTTGTGGCAATGTGTGACAAAATGGGTACAGAATTTCACCTTCAGAAGAACAAAAATTCATGATGAAGAGAGAAGTTATCACATGTCTGTGGTGACTGATCAACTGATCCAAAAATTTGAAGAGCACTGTCACTGTGTGACGATTAACAACCAGCATGAACTGTGTCCTGAAGTTTCTTGAATCATTGTTCATGAAATTGTGAGTAATTAACTAGGATATTGCAAGTAGTTGTGTGGATGATGGGTCCAAAGGTGTTTGCTGCAGAACACAAAATCAAGAGACTCAAGGGGACTTTCTTGACCATTTTTCGAATGACTGAGAGACTTTTTGACTCCTTAGTGATGGGGGATGAAACTTATATTTACCATCATGCCCAGTGAAGAAGTGGCAACTGATGCAGTGGCATCGCACTCATTCCCCTTTAACAAAAAATTCAAAACTCAATAATCAGCTTGAAAAAGCATGGCAGCTGTGTTATGGGACAGAAAAGGTTTTCTGCTTGTGGAATTCTTGCCAAGAGGTGAAACAGTCAACACTGCATTATACTGTGAAACCTTGCAAAAGCTCCACAGAGCCATACAGAACAAATGCTCTGGAATGCTGGTGAAGGTAGTCTGCCTCCTTCATGAGAAAGCTAGGCTGTACTCCACTTCAGTAACGCAAGGATTGTTGACCTCATTTCATTGCACTCTTTTAAACCAACCTTCTCACAGCCACGATTTCATGCCTGGTGACTGTCATTTATTTCCTGAATTGAAGGAATATGTGGATATAAAACACTTTTCTGATGATGAGGACATCAAAATTGAAGTGTGGAAGTGGTTTAAGGAGTTGGCAGGAGACCTCTATGATGCAGGTATTTAAAAACTCATCCCAAGGCTAACAAAATCCATTGAAATAAATGGTGATGCCGAGAAAAAATGATGTAATACCTGTGCTATTGTTCTTGTATGATTCATTGAAATATATGCATTTGTGCTTGTGTAAAAAATCTTGTAACATTACTTTCCAAATATCCCTCATATGTTACCTATGGCAACATTATTACTTACAACTTACATATTACTTTGCATCAATGATAGCCATATTTTTATTGCAATGTCTTCCTTATAACTTACAATTTATGTAGTACACTGAATAAAATTATGTATATATGTAGACAATATCATTCTCGGAGTCACTTCAACAGAACTTGCAACTCACTCTTGTGGGGTTTTATTTGTTTCTCCAGCCACAAAGTGAATCTCTCAGCTAATATTTAGTTATTTCAACCTAGTTGCCCCTCTCGGACAGTGTTTAGGTCTCATATATACCTCCACACACACACACACACACACACACACACACACACACACACACACACACACACACACACCGAGGAAATGATATACTTGGGGTGGACCGAAACTATTAGTAGTGTTGGTTCTCAAAATGGGCGGATACAAAAGATGTATCATATGTTAGTGGTGGCCACAACCAACTTCCTGATCTGGAAAATCAGGTTGTACTCAGTAACACACCACAAATCCAACCACTAAACATGATGGAACAATGAGGAAAATCTCAGTACCCTGGACCCCAGTCAATTGACTGGAACAGTCATGAGCATCTGATGCCGGGGGCTCATGGATATCATGAGAAGAATCAGAGCTTCCCAAACTCCCTCAAGACAAAACAGAAACACTACATCACAACACTCAGTGTGAACACACTACTCAAGATGGGCAAGATGAAACAGCTCACAGATGCTTTAGACAGGTTCAAGATCAAAATTTGCACACTACAAGAAACAAGATTCCCAGATGAAGACCATTTCAACACAGGGAACTCCCGAATATACAAAGGAAAACCATTGGTACGTAGGAAGAATCTCAGGCTCTATGGGACAGGATTTGCAGTACACAGGATGATCTCAGACACAGTAATAAACTTCACATTGCCCCGTGAAAGAATCAGCACACTGACAATTAAGTTGGCAAACAGGGGATATGCAATCATAAATGCACACATACCAACAAATGACCACAACAGGAATGACCCAGACACCACTGAGTACTTTTGCACAGTAATGGAGGAGACAATCAAGAAAATACCTACATACCGAACTAAAATTATTCTAGGAGAATTGAACGCAAAACTAGGAACAGAACAAAAATACAGACACATTACAGGAAGATACACACCACACCATGACACAAACCTAAACGGATCAACCCCATCATGATACAAAGTGAAGCACAGAGGGAAATCCAGAACATCAACACATCGGCTCCTTTGACCCAAATCACGACCTACTACCTATATAGACACGCCTAATCCCTAAGAGCAACAACAGAAAACTAAGATCATTAGACCAGACCCAGAATATCTAACACTCAACCAAGAGAAAATACTGGAGAAAATTAAGATAGGGACAATGCAAAACTGGGAACAGCTATCAGGAAAGTTTCAGAAAGCCATGAAATTAGCAGTAGTACTGAGAACCAGGAAACACCACTGTGGAACCACACATGAGACCCAGCAATCAAAAGACAAATCAACACATGGAAGAAGCTCAATAGCTATGAGATACCAGAAAACTGGCAAGAATTTCTCAAAACACAGAAACAGACAAGTAAAATTATCTGTAAAGAAAAACGAAACTATGGCAAACAGAAACTTGAAGAGATAGAAGCATACTTCACACGGAACAACATGAGGAATTTCTACAGGACTTTCAGAGAAAACATGATGAAATACATAGCACTGAACCTCTACTTTAGGAGACCAGATGGCACACTAGAGACCAATACCAAGAACAACTGTAACCTCCTAGCGAAGTACCTCGAGCAACTCCTAAATGCAGAATCACCAGCAGACAAACTGGACACAGTGAAACCCACACCAACCCCAGATAGCAGACCACCATTGATAGAAGAAGTAAGAGAAATTGTAAAGAACCTCAAGAACAATAGAGCACCAGGAGAGAATGGAGTCATTGTGGAATTCTGGAAGCTAGAAGACCTGGATTTCACAGAACACATACACAACATCGTGAAACAGGTAAGGGGAACAGAAGAGATACCAAAAGAATGGTGCACAGCACTTATACACCCTCAATGCAAGAAAGGGGATAAGTCAGACCCAAACAACTATAGGGGCATCTCACTGTTACCTGTCACACATAAAATACTTTTGAAAGCACTGCTAAGTAGATTAGAGAAGCAAACAAACCACGTGACTGACAAATACCAGGCTGGGTTTCGTAAACACATGTTGTGTGCTGAACCTTAATATGATACTGCAATAGAAACAGAACATGACCATCATCTTCGCCAACTTCAAGAAGGTGTACGACTCAATAGACAGAGAAACCCTTTTTAAAATACTGAAAGAATACAGAGTAGATAGGAAGACACTAACCATAATTCAGCAAATGCTAACAAACATGACATCTAAAGTGAAGTTCTGTGGAGAGCTCTCAGAACAATACAAAATCGGACCAGGAGCCATGCAGGGCGACAGCCTCACGCCATTGCTGTTCAAGATAGTACTGGGCAAAATTGTGAAGGAATAGGAAAAGACACAGAAAGAAGTCCTGTTAGGAAAAGTAAGTGTCAAGTGCTTAGCATTTGCAGATGATTTTGCCATCATAACAGTATGAGAAACAGAAACAATAAGAGTCATAGAGGAACTACACGCAATCACAGCTGAGACCAGACTACAGATAACATATGAGAAAACACAGTTCATGAGCACCTAAAAACACCCTTCACTACACACAAAATATGGGACAATATACAGAACAGAAAATTCCAAGCACCTAGGAGAAACAATACAGACTACAGGAAGAAATAAGGTATCTAATGAAGAGAGATGAGTGAAACTAGAGAAGGCCTAGAAACTGACTTGGAATCACGTCAATAAGAAAGCTATCTCATGAAAGGCCAAGCTACGACACTACGAGACAGTGGTGCTACCAGAAGCATTATACACAGTCGAGACCACAGAAGTACAAGGACAGACACGAATCAAACAGATAGAGAAGATGGAATGAAAAATACTCAGGAAAATATTTGGGGTGATGCAAAAACACAGGGTATGGATAAAAAGGCCAGCTGAAGAACTATGTGAACACAAATAGAAAATAACAGACCAAATCAGGAAATGAAGACTACAGTTTTACGGACACCTCAACAGAATGGCACCACGTAGGATAATGAGACAGACCTTGGACTGGATTAGCACAAGGAAAAACAACAAATAGATGAATGAAGTGAGAAATGACATGGAACAACTTAACATCACACAGGAAACAATACAAAACAAAAAACTCCTTAGGAATCTGATCAGAAGAAATGAAGTACAAGAGACACCACACAACAAATGAACACAATGGACTGAATAGAGAACACAAGAACACAGTCGGAGGATGAAGGAACACTGGATGAACAGGAAAAAAGAGAAACTGAAGAGAACACAGGGCCTAAAATAGACCAAAAAATGGAAGCAGAAACACAGCACACGTAAAGAGAAAACAATAGACATGAAGTTTAGTCTAAACACACTCTTTAAGGACATAACACAAATTATATATTAGCAGGGTTAAATCACCTAAAACTTGCATCATAAATATTGATGAAATGATAAGTGCTATTGATGTGTGACACAGAATAGATTGGTGGTTGGGGCTCATATTGCAAGCCAATAAACAGATTGTAGCAATACCTAGAAAGTATTTTTTTCTGTGCAAACATACACTTTTTAAATGTAACATCAAACTAAAAGTGGGGTAAATTAGAATGTCAGCGGTGTTTGTTGCAGGATGCTAGTGTAAGTCATTTATGAGGTATCATATGTTGGAAAGTTACCACACTGACACTTGTACCTATGGTAGTACACACTAAATAACAATACAAATGCATACACTAGTTACATGGATTGTGACCAGTAATGAGACAATTAACCATCACAAGTTGTGCTCAAAATGATCACCAACAGTACCAATACATGCATCCAGTCTAATATGGAATGACTACTGCAAATGTGCTAGCATATCAGTGGAGATGTCCAAATAGACTGCAGTAATACATATTGCATATCATCAGCTGTAGTTTATATGTCCTTGTAAATAGCATCTTTCAACTTTCTCCACAGAGGAAAGTCTACAGGCGTCAGATCCGGTGAATGGACTGCCGAAGTACAGATCTTCTGTGTCCAATCCAATGGTTTTGAAACAGTTCATGAAGACATGCTGCAGTGCTACATGCACTATGGGCTGGACAGCCATCATGTTGGTGCCACAGGTTTCTTCTAGTCTGAAGAGGAATGTCTTGTAGCATCAGTGGATGAAGGTCTGTTAGAAGGCCACGATACTTGTGCACGTTCAGTGTTCTGTATATGTAAAACAGGCCTATGAGCTGCAGGTGTCGACTGACTGGAACACAAGACAGCTTTCCAGTGGTTGCCCTAAATATGTTCAACTCACTGCCTCAAGAAGTGCAATCCCTGCTGCTAGGAACATTCAGAAGGAGAGTAGCACAGGACCTGAAAGAACACCAATTGTACTCCATTGGTGAATTCTTTAATAGTGACCAAAGTGAATGGACAAACAAATATTGTTTCTATTAAGTATAAATGTCTTAATTTTGTGAATATTTTTTAAAATGTATATATGTAATTAATCTTGATGCAGTCGGTCCAGTCATGACTGGTAAATGACACAGATCTAGTAATAAAGTAATAAAGTATCCCACACAACATGTTTACACTACATGGCTGTTGACATTCCACCTGATGAAGCCAATGGAGGTTGTCAACAGACCAACAGCACAAGTTTTGGCAGTTTACCTGGCCATAATTGGTAAATGTGGCTTCATAATTAAAAAAGATACATGATATATCTGCAGTATCCTATCTTCATGACCATGTTCTGAAGTTAAAGCAGTTCTCATAATTATTTCCATGCAGCTGTTGATGGACAGGGATGTGATAGGGATGGAACCTATGTTGATGGAGAATGCGCTGGACACTTGCCTGACTCATGCCACATCCTCATGTGACTGTGCGGGGGCTAACATGCAGATCAACTGCAGCAGCAGCAAGAACATTAATTCCCCCTCTTCTGTCATCACTTGTTTCCTTCTGTCATGTTGTCTAGGTGTTACACAACCATTTTCATATATCTGTTTCAAGAGGTAGATAAATAATTGCCATTAGGGTTGACATTTATTGGGATATCTTTACCCTCCTTTTAGTTTGCTGCAGTCAATAGGCATTGTTCCATATAAAATAGTGTATGTTTGCACAAAAACCACTTTCTAAGTATTATTAAAATCTGTTTATTGGATTACAATACAAACCCTTGACTATCACTCCACTCAGTGAAAACTGCACATCAATAGTTCTTTCCATTTCCACAATATTTGCAATGCAAGTTTTAGGTGATTCACAATGTGTGGCACTTGATCACAATACACTCAGGAGTTCCTGTCAGCAACAAACACATACATTAGTTTCCCTGGTATTTATATATTTGAAGGAGATGGCATGTGGAACATGTCTACTTATAAAGTGAACGAAACCATTTGGTGGGTAAATATCATCCATTAATAATCTTACCCCACCATTAGGGAATATTTCATA
Organism: Schistocerca serialis cubense; assembly: GCF_023864345.2. Classification (NCBI taxonomy): domain Eukaryota; kingdom Metazoa; phylum Arthropoda; class Insecta; order Orthoptera; family Acrididae; genus Schistocerca; species Schistocerca serialis. The sequence continues at coordinate 38,799,542 of NC_064649.1, read as the reverse complement.
ACCTTGGCAGCATTACAGCGTGGTTCTGAAGAATGTTGCTTGCTACTTTGACAGCACTCAGATCAATATATTCCACTAGAGCATAAGCCACCTTAATCTTCCCAGTTCAGAAGGAGGTAAGAATATTTTCTTTGAACTGCAAGTTAGGTTAGTCATTATTGGTCTGCTTCCATAGCTGGTTGATTGGCAAAGATGGCTGCCAAGCAGAGGACCTAGTTTCAACGTGTGGTGCTTCCAAGAACTGACCATCACAGGTTATGTTCAAAATGACTACCAACAGCACCAGTACATGCTTCCATTCTGAAATGGAATGACTGCTTCACATGTGGTAGCATTTCAGTGCAGATGTCTGAGCAGACTGCAGTAATACATCACTGCATACCATCAGCTGTAGTTGGTATGTCCTTGTAGTCAGTGTCCTTCCACTTTCCCCACAAAAGAAAGTCTACAGGCGTGAAATCTGGGGAATGGGCTGTTTGAGGTATGGGTCCTCTGTGTCCAGTCCAATGAGTTGAGAACAATTCATGCAGACATGCTGTAATGGGAATGGGGTGCACTCAGTCTCATGGTGCCAATTGAGGCTTGGATGAGGAGTAACTGATCCAAGGTGTGCTGACCACATTCCCATCCACAGTGCATCCACATAGTAGAGGATGTCACAGTGGCTGATCAACATCCCTTGGGCATCATATTTTTAGTCATTTTTTGAGTTGTGGTAGACTTTTATAATTTTGCTGCATACACCACAGAGTTTACTACTTTATATTCTCAGAATATAAATTTTGTTGGATTCTGCAAAGATACTCCATGTAACTCTTGCACTACTCGTGAAAATAAATTGTTTCTTTTTCTCAATACTGGTTGATTGATTTATTGATCATCCATTTAATCATATGCACTGATATAGGACTTGTCATATGTTGATACAAAAAACTTAAATAATCATGCCTGTATACTATTCAGGCAGATAATTAAGTACATGAAACTTTCTGGCAGATTAAAACTGTGTGCCGGACCGAGACTCGAACTTGGGATCTTTGCCTTTCGCAGGCAAGGTTCGCAGGAGAGCTTCTGTAAAGAGTGAAATTTTCACTCTACAGCGGATTGTGCACTGATATGAGACTCCTGGCAGATTAAAACTGTGTGCTGGACCGAGACTCGAACTCAGGACCTTTGCCTTTCGTGGGCAAGTGCTCTACCAACTGGCAGAAGTAAAGCTGTGAGGATGGGGCGTGAGTCGTGCTTGGGTAGCTCAGTTGGTACAGCACTTGCCCGCGAAAGGCAAAGGTCCCGAGTTCGAGTCTTGGTCCGGCACACAGTTTTAATCTGCCAGGAAGTTTCAGCTTCTGTAAAGTTTGGAAGGTAGGAGACAAGGTACTGGCAGAAGTAAAGCTGTGAGGATGGGGCGTGAGTCGTGTTTGGGTTGCTCAGTTGGTAGAGCACTTGCGCGTGAAAGGCAAAGATCCCGAGTTCGAGTCTCGGTCCGGCACACAGTTTTAATCTGCCATGAAGTTTCATATCAGCACACACTCCACTGCAGAGTGAAAATCTCATCCTGGAAACATCCCCCAGGATGTGGCTAAGCCATGTCTCTGCATATCCTTTCTTTCAGGAGTGCCAGTTCTGCAAGGTTCGCAGGAGAGCTTCTGTAAACTTTGGAAGGTAGGAGATGAGGTACTGGCAGAAGTAAAGTTGTGAGGACGGGGTGTGAGTCATGCTTGGGTAGCTCAGTTGGTAGAGCACTTGCCCAGGAAAGGCAAAGGTCCCGAGTTCGAGTCTCGGTCCGGCACACAGTTTTAATCTGCCAGGAAGTTTCATATCAGCACACACTCCGCTGCAGAGTGAAAATCTCATTCTGAAATTAAGTACATAAACAGAAGCAAATCATAGGGATACAGGTAAAATCTTACAGATAACCAAATACATAAAACAAACAAATTCTATGTTTATGTTATATCCAGTGACACATGGCTGTGTTTGTTTTAAGTTACTGATGTCCTCAAATTCATAAAATTTATGTACTCATCAACACTGTAAAAGCTTTCACTTATAAGTATTTTCTTAAGCTTCTTTTTCAAATTGTGCATCTTTGGTATCTTTTTAACTCTTAAGGGAAGGGCACTAAAAAGAATTTTGGGATGATATATTACACTTTTTTGATACAGGGCTTTCTTATATACTTTTCTATGGAAGTCAGTTCTGTGTCTGGTTTCATAGTCATGGCAAAGAAAAGAGCTGGGGATGGGATTTCAAAAAGCATATACTTCCATTTATATACATAGATAGAAGAGTCAAAACTTCCAGTTATTTGAATATTTCCATACAGGAGTCCCTAGGTTCAATCCATTTTATAGTCTTTATTGCTTGTTTTTGAGTAGTAAACGAATGTTTTGCTAGACTTGAAAAACCCCAAAATAAGACACCTTATTGCAGTAGACTATACATGAATGCATAATAAGCACTCGTCACTGTTTCTTCACTGCAGGAATTTTTGTTCATTCTTAATTTGCAACAGCATTTACTTAACTCTTTATTGAGCTATTCTATAAGTTTATACCACTCAGTTCAATTCAATTCAATCTCTTTATTCATCCATTAACAATATACATTGTATGGATGTAATCAGTTACAATATAGTTGCATATATTTAATTTGTTTCAAAAACTTGGATAATAAATACAAATATTTTATATCAGTTTATGTAAATAATATTACTTTTCCATATTCAGATATTCTTCAATGCTATAAAAACTATGTGTTAGAAAAAACTATTTAAGATCTACCTCGAATTTATAAAATTCCTTAATTTTCTTTATCGTAGAAGGCAATGCTCTAAAAAGTATTTTTGTCTGGTAGTTTACAATTTTTTGGTAGAGTGCTCCTTTGTGGGTGTCTCTGTGAAAATCATTCCTGTTCCTTCTCTCATGGTTATGAACCTGATTAATTAATGTTGAAAATTCCTGGTGAGTTTTCAGAAAGCATACACATTCATAGATGTATAAGCTAGGAAGAGTCATTATTTTAAATTCTCTAAATATTTCCCTGTATGACACTCTGCAGGGAACCTCTTTCATTATTCTAATAGCCGTTTTTTGAAGTCTGAAAGCGTGTTTTGCCACACCTGTATTTCTCCAGAAGATCACACCATATCTAAACAAACTGTTCATGTAAGGATAATAGGCACACAGCAATGATTCAGTGTTACAACATTACTGAAGCATTCATAGCACACAACAGCATTTACTTAATTTTTTTCTGAAAACTTGTAGATGCTTTTCCCATCTCAAGTGCTCACCCACCCATATACCTAGAGATTTTGTGTATAGAGCTTTTGCAACAACACAGTTCCCTAACTCAGCTTTTACTCTTCTTCTAGCTTTACTTTTAATATTACTGAAATTACCATTTTCCTGTCTCATTTATTGTCCTAGAGACACTCTGCTGTAGATTATCCTCAGTGTGTCCTTTTATAAAAATGCTAGTTGTTGTAACGGCGACTGGAACAGTTGTGGGGTTGAAGTGACGGGAAATGCGGCGGGACCCGCGGAGCGGTCCGCGATCAACAACACAGCGGGAGAGGACGGACACGACCAATGAAGGACCTTACGACAACATCAAGAATGAAACAACAGAGTCAAGAAAACCTAACTAGACAACCACGTCCACTCGTAAACAAAACATGAAAGTAAATATGCTGTCTGAGGCGAGGCGATATGTCCTGAGACGTATGCAAGGATAGACTGGCTGGCTGAGCTAGAGGCAGGCACTTCAGTACTCTATCGGGGATGCTGCTATTGGCCACTGCAACCACATGTTCCACTGTGGCGCCCTTACTCTAAATGAAGGCCAGGAGGTGTGCGCCGCCACAGCTTACGGTCAGATGGTGCAGAGACCTCTAGGGGTCTTCGACGTCCATGACGTCTGGCGGGTATTCAAATTCCATGGTGTGCGGTACCAGACTAGTGTCATCTGCGAACATCACTGTTTCAGCAGCTGTCAGATGGTTTGGCAAATCCTTTGTGTACACCAAGAACAACAGAGGACCGAACACAGAAGCCTGGGGCACTCCATAGATAGTTTTTTTGAAATCTGAAAGATACTCTTTGCCTTCATGACATATTTTACTTTCTGTTGTCTATCAGAGGAATAAGACTTGAACTATTTGAAGGAAAGTCCATGGACCCCATAAAATTCTAGTTTCATAAGCAATAAGCCATGGCTGATCAGTTCAAATGCTTTAGATAAATCTAAGAAAATCCTGCAGCTTAATTCATTCTTGTCCAAGGCATTTAGAACCATTTTCATGAATTGGAAGACAGCCAGTTCTGTGGATCTGTTCTTTCTAAACCCATTTTGAGCATTAGTCAGTATTTTATTTTTATCCAGGAAATCAGTTAGCCTTTTATACATTACTCTTTCAATTACTTTAGAGATACCTGACAATAATGACACTGGCCTATAATTATTTATGTCAGCTGTACTATCCTTTTCATGAAGTGGCTTTATTATGGGGAGTTTTAGTTTTGATGGGAACACCCCTGTCCTGAAAGAAGTATTAATGATGTCAGTTAGGTGAGTATCTGTACTGGTAGAACTATGTTTGATTACCTTGTCTGAAATTCCATCAATACCACAAGACAGTTTATTTTTTAGTTTATTAATAGCATTTGTAACTTCACATTCTGTTACTGGGTACAGAAACATTGTCTTTTCACAAGTTGGTACTTTTATGTTTTTGATGTTTGGATTGCACAGACATTTAATTAGGTTTGGTGCTATGTTCACATAACCTTCATTGAATATATTGGCATCTTCTGTCACTTTACCCTCACTTTTAATTTTGAAATTATGGGTCTTGGTTTTACATTTTCCTATGCTATTATTTACAACCTTCCAAATCAATTTTGATTTATTGCTTCCCTTATTAATGTGTGAATCATTGCTTCTTCTCACTGATCTTAATTCTTTTTAACGGGAACACTACATTGTAGCAATATTTATAATCAGTGAGAAAACTTTCATACTTTTTGTCTGCATCATCAGTTTGTTCTATGCCCCACTGCATCCTTTTTAGCATTCTATTAAATACACTTATGTTGTTTGCATTAATAAGTCTTCTTTGTACATATTTTTCAGTGACTGTGCATTTCTTATTGATCTCATTCCTTATCATCATTCTTAAAGCCATGTGGCCAGAAAAGTCTGTATCTCTTACTTCAATATTTTACTCACAGATTTGTTTGTTGGTAAATATCTGATCAACTGTTGTTTCAGACCCATCCCCATATCTGGTAATTTCCTTCACTGTAGATTGCATATTGTATGGGTTAAACAGATTTGATAATTGTACCTTGTTCTTATTACTTTTGTTAAAATTAATGTTAAAGTCACCAAGAACTTTTGTGCATTTTGACCTGCCTCTCAATTCATTTAAAAGGGCATCTATATAAGAATTGGGTAAAGTCACCTGATGGGGACCTATAGACGCAAGCAATGATAGTTTGACAGTCTGTAAGTTCACAAATACAACATTCAAAATATTTTTCTGTGCACTTCACCTTGCCAAGTTTTACCTCCTTAAATTTAACATTACTTCTAACATAGATGCTTACACCTCCACTTTGATAAGTTTCCCTGCAAAAGCTACTTATTAAATCAAAGTCTGGCATTTTTGCTCCACAAATCTGAGTGTCCTGAAGCCAGTGCTCACTGATACACAGCACAGAAACTTCCTAAAGGTTACAGTTTAAAATTACTTCCAGCTCACACATTTTGTTGCCTAGTCCTTGTACATTATGATACAACAAAGTCAAGGCACCTAGATTTGATGCACAGATCACCTTTGTGTCCCCTTCAGGTTTTGACCAAGTCTGACACATTTCAGTGTTGATCAGCCTTGCTCATCTAACCAAATTCCTAAAAATTTAGTATTTGAAGTTTTTAGTATTTTCTGTTCACCTAAATTCACTATTATGTCAGGGTTTAGTTTATCTGATGTATGCCTGTAGTTCATTCATAATGTTTTCTTCTCATTAACAAATAGACTGTTTTCTCTAAATCATTTAAATACTTCTTCATTTCTTTTTTAAAAATAGGCACAACTCGAGCAATTTTCAACTCATCTGGAAATAGACTACCTTCCATATGAAAGTTAATAGTTGCTGATAAAGATGATGCAATTTTATGAATACATTTCTTAAGAATGTCTAGACTAAGACCATCATATCCTGCTGAATTGGAATTCTTCACGCTACTCACTGTTTTAATTATTTATTCTTCACTTGGTGGTGTCAAAAATATACTTCCTGACACTGGTGTTCTTCTGAATTTGTATTTGTGATTTTTAAGCTGGTTGTTTATGCCGGAGCCAACAGAAGCAAAGTAATTGTTAAATAGATCTGCTACCTTGTTCTGATCAGTTTCTATTGTGCCACTTATCAGCAAGTGATTTTCAGTTGTATGTTTCTCAGATTTACCTATTTCTCTATTTACTAGTGACCATAATGTTTTGGAAATATTATTTGAGTTTTGAATAATGACATTTTCAAAATGTTTCTGTTTTTCAGAAATTAGGTGATCTATATAGTATTTCTGATACTTTTTGAACTCTTCTTTTAATTTTTTATTGCTCAAGTCATTTAACGTAGCATACTCATAACATCTTAGTTTTTCTCTAGCCTCAGTGACTGAGCTTGATATCCAGTTTTGGGTTATAGCATGGGACTGAATTCTATTTCTTATTAATGGGCAGGCTCAGTTGAGAATATAGTATAGTTCACTTGAGAATTTGCCATAATACTATTCCAATCCACATTCTTTAGCATGTTGTTGAAAAGAGTTATATTTTGGTCTGTATTCATCCTAATATGCAACTGTGTGTAGAAACCTTTTTTATGTTCACACCTAGTGCTACTGCATGGTGGTCTGACAAAGCACTTATAATAACAGGGATGTATGATCGTAAAGATGAATACCAGTGATTATGTTATCTATTGCAGACTAGTATAGTTTCAGTCTCCCTAGTTGCAGTGTTTATCAGGTATCTTACATTATATTCAAGCACAGTATACTTGAATAGTCTAGTGTGTAACTTATCTGCTAATACATTTATGTTGAAATCTCCTATAATTACTAACTTATTCAGCGTGATATAAAAACATTATCATGTCACAAAACTTCGTTAAGAAAACTTCGAAGTTTCCACCTGGTGGTCTACATAAACATATAACACAAATTTCATCGTTTGGTATCTTTGTATGTGCTGCACATAATTAAATTGTGCCTTCTAATAAATATTTACTTACATTCACAGAATTAAAATCAAATGTGCTTTTTACATACATTGACACACTCCCACCTCTGATAGAAGATCTGCAAAACTTATTATCTAGTACCACGTTTAGAGATTTAAAAAGGTCTAATTTGGCATCAGATAACCAGTGTTCACTAATACAGGCACATCAGGCATAGTCTCATTTACAAACATGCCTAATTGTTCATAGTTAATGCTCAAGCCCTGTACATTCTGAGGGATTATTTTAAAGTTGTAAATACCTAGCTGTAGATTTCTCTGCTTTACCAACTTAAATAAAGTCATATCTCAATTTCTCTTGTGGGCTTCCTCCTATTCCTGGTTCCACTAAAAAATCATTTAGATGGGATGGAGGCACTGACTTCCATCTGCTGCCTGAAATTTTTTTAGTAGCTGTACTGAGCTGAGAGGTAAGTACTGGCCAGCCCATCTATCTCTTTGTTAGAAATTTGTGAATTGAAATTCATTTTTATCTGCGCATGCTTGTTTGTAATGTTTGCTGTACTTGAAGGTAGATCTGTCTTTTGTACACTCCGTATATTGTACTTTGTGTTTTTAAGCACATGACTGTATGCAGACCTAATATGTTCATTAGAGATTTCTACCTTAATTGCACTACTGTTAACTGCTGAGTGACAGATGTTTTCACACTGTTTGTGATGCACTAACTTCATTGACCTAACATGTTCACAACTACTGTCATTAGTAATACTGTCTGAATTGCTACGGAGGCTTTTCAGTGACAAAAATATCAACATACACATTTAGTTTTGAATTCATTTCATGTCCCAAGACGGAATACAGAGCTGTTATGAATTCAACTACAGATACATTTAGACCAAATGGCACCACATGGTATTGAAAACACTTATCTCCACATAAAAATGCAGTATACTTTTTAGAATTAATTTCAAGTGGTATCTGGTGAGACCCAGAGGTCAAGCCCAAACTGCTCATGTATTTTGCATAATCAAATTTATCCACGTTTGTGCATGTTCTCAGGATGGTCATTCTGTTTGATAAGAAACTTATTAAGATGTCTATAGTACAAACAGTTCTCACTCCACCATTTCTCTTACTTACCACAACCAAATGATTATTGTAAGCACTCCTACTTCTCTCTGTTACCCCCTCCCCCCCCCCCCCCCCTCCCCACACACACACACATTTCCATTTTCTGAATTTCTTTCTCAACATCTTTCCTTCTTGAAAATGGTATATCATATGGCTTGAAAAAGAATTGTTGGTGATCTCTTAGGTAAAACACTCCATGGCCTTTCACTGCATACATTTCTAAACTCCAATAACAAATTCCTAAGTTGTTCCTTTTGTTGATCATTAAGAATTGTAACTTCCCTCACTTTAGAATCTTCTACCCTTTCAAATAATGATCCTCAGTCTCACCAAAATTTATATCGTCATCAGACACCTGGTACTCACCTTGGTTCACAATGTTTTGCAAATAGTTACAACTTTTCCCACAGTTAAACATACAGAAATTAGTTTTCACATAAGTATTACTTTTAGGTTCCAAAATGAACAATTATATGGCATTCCATGCAAAACAAGTCTCAACATTTACTATCCAATCCATATTGAGAATTATATTTTCTTTCAGACAAGGGATCACTAAGCATTCATGTTCAAAGGTCTTGTCTTCTGTATTAAAAGTTAAAAGTGTCTGAGATTTTACCAATATGGTTTGCTTACCTGCAGCTCCTATTACCTTTACAACTGCAATGGGCATTTCCACAAAACTCTTATTATACTTGATATTGTCTCTAAATTGTTTAGATATACCACAAATCAGGCTACCTCTATCACTCAAACACTTACCTTCCCACAGATCAGTCTTAATTTTAATGTAAGGACACCCAAAATCTGAATCATTTTCTCTGTTGTCAGACACTTCATGAAAAGATCACTTTCAATTTCACCAAATGCTACATCCACACTATCTACACAGGGTTTTATCTACTTTACAGGTATCATAGTACTACTTTTGCGACTCATGTTTTTTTAAAATCACTTTACTGCCAAAACTACACTTCCTGCATGGATGCTCTTTCACTTCATTCCTTCATTTGGGATACATATTCTGACTAAACAGAGCTAACTTATTACAGAATGTACCTTTATCTATGTTATCATCAATCTTGTCCCAAACGAACTTCAAACAGTTTTCATCTTTGTTCTCTACACTCACAGATACCTCACCTTTACTATTTGGGTCATTACTCTGTATGACATTAATTAAAAACTGTTTTGACTGGACTGGTATTCCATGACACTCACTTACAGTATTAGGTATTCAGTATTCAGTTTATTCGCCATTGACCACTTACAACGGAATAGGTCTGAACATTAAATATACAATTAACAATAATTTTACAGTAAAGCTTTTACAATTTAATTCCACTTCTTTTAGGAATATTCTCACATACTAATGTCAATGATTATTTCAAAATATTCTGTTACCTTATAAAATGGGTGTTTGAGTAACCAGTCATAAATCTTACATTTGAAAATATAACTGGCCAGTGACCAAGCACATGCTGGAAATTTATTGAAGAGTTTAAACTAATTATTTTGTGTGAGTTTGCAGTCTTTGTAAGTCTGTGTCTTGGTATGTCGAAGTTCAGTTTGCCTCTGGGGTTGTGGGGATGTATGTTCTCTCTGATCTCGAACCCATTACTAGTTCTAGTTTTTCCTGTGTGGCCTGATGCAGTTCTGTTGTGTCATGGTGTGTATTGAGCAGTTTTGTGTCATCTGCATAACACACAATTGAATTTGCTCCTATATGGTAAGGTAAGTCATTAATTGCAATGATGAACAGAAAAGGACCTAGGACCGAGCCCTGAGGCACTCCAGTCCAAACTTCCTTCAGCGAGGAGCATTTAATTTTAATTGGTACAAACTGTCTCCTGTTACTTAAGTATGATTCAGTTACATCTAAAGATGGTTTGTGTATGCCATAAAATTCCAGTTTTGCAAGTAGTGTGTTAAATGGTATGCAGTAGAAGGCTCTGCTAAGATCACAAAGTACAACTGATACTAGATCCTTATTTTCGAATGCAGTTAACACCTGGTTAACAACTTCAGTGACAGCAGTAGTGGTATTTTTACCATGTTGATATGCAAACTGTCTGTTGGAGAGGAGATCATGCTTTTCAAAATAGTTATTTATTTGGCTGTACATCAGATATTCAAAAACTTTAGAGAAAATTGTGACAATACATCACTTACCTTATGTCTATGTTCAACATCATTCACAAATAACTCTGAAACTTCATTATTCTTAAACTCCACAAATACCTGATACTCATCATCATTATATTCCTTCAAAACATCATATTCCTCCAAAATTACTTCAACAACATTACTAACAATACAAGTTTCATCTCCATTAAAGTCACTTACCTACATTCAAGTGCAATAAGGCACCAGTCCCAGACTTACAAACCTCAGTTGCTTCACAGCTCTCATTCACATCTACATAAAAAATACCACTTCATTCTCATCCAAATCAGTCATCACCTGATTGACATACGTCAACAACACCGTTTTCCATCCATGAGAGGAAATAATTAGTACATACTACATCCAAATTCCCACTTCTCTCACATTCTGGTTTGTGATTAGCACCAACTTCATCATATTTAAACACAGTATCCGAAAACTTTTGATCAGAATATAAATGAGAAATATAAATGAGAAATCTGATATACACACATCTAAAAAGTTTTGCATCGTCCCGGTTCCCAGAACTCCTGAAGATAGACATTGAATGTGGGTATTGTATTGCAGGCACAGTCCCTTTGACTGTTCAGGGAGGTCACTAAACCCGACCCAAAGATGTAAACAACCACGCGTGGCCAGCACCTATTAGATGGAGGGGGTCGAACAGCCGATCAGCTCCAGTCATTCCACCAGGAAGGAGGCACATGGTTTGTGTTCTCTGTAGTTCAGTGATGCCTAGACAGTCAATAGCATTTCTTGATCATGTGTCCGCATTGTTACTTTGTGCCAGGAAGGGTTCTCAACAACGGAAGTGTCCAGCTGTCTTGGAGTGAACGAGTGCGATGTTGTTCGGACATGAAGGAGACACAGAGAGACAGGAACTGTCAATGACATGCCTCACTCAGGCTACCCAAGTGCTACTACTGCAGTGGATGACCACTACCTACAAATTATGTTGAATAATGCTTTTTGTGCAGCAACAGCACATCATGTTGTGACTCAAACTGTGCGCAACTTCAATCCCAACGAGGCTCTTCTTTGCAACTATGACACCATGCAGCATGGTACAGATGGGCCCAACAACATGCTGAATGTACCGCACAGGATTGGTATCATGTTCTCTTCACCAATGAGTGTCACGTATGCCTCTAACCAGACAATCGTCGGAGATGTGTTTGGAGGCAACTACTGTCCAGTGAGTGCAGCAGGGTGGAGGTTCCCTGCTGTTGTGGGGTGGGAATATGTGGCGCTGACATTCAGCACTGGTGGTCATGGATGGCATTGTAATGGCTGTACGATACGTGAATGCCATCCTCCAACCGATAGTGCAACCATATCGGCAGCGTATTGGTGAGGTACTCGTATTAACGGATGACAATTCCCTCCCCCATCATGCACATCTTGTGAATGACTTCCTTCAGGATAACGACATTGCTTGACAAGAGTGGCCAGCATGTTCTTCAGACATGAACCCTATCGAACATGCCTGGGATAAATTGAAAAGTGCTGTTTATGGACGACATAACCCACCAACCACTCTGAGGGATTTATGCCGAATGGTCATTGAGGAGTGGGACAATCTGGATCAACAGTGCCTTGATGAACTTGTGGATAGTATGCTGCGATGAATACAGGCATGTATCAGTGCCAGGAGACATGCTACTGGGTATTAGAGATACTGGTGTGTACAGCAATCTGGACCACCACCTCTGAAGGTATCTCTGTATGGTGGTACAACATGCAATGTGTGGTTTTCATGAGCAATAAAAAGGTCAGAAATGATCGTTTATGTTTGTCTCTATTCCAATTTTCTTTTCAGGTTCCGGAACTCTCAGAACCGAGGTGATGTAAAACTTTTTTTTATGTGTGATTTCAGATATGTGTTCCATATCATTTACATTGTTATTATTGTCTATTTGCAAGTGTAACTTGTGGGTACTGTGCTTCTTATGTTTCCTTGCCCCAAAACTGTGGACCTCCATTGCAGCAAACTGCCATTTCCCGAGTAGTTACCTCGAGGATTGTTTGTTCTATTATAATGCTCATGGTTATCTCCATATTCCTATCCTACTGATGTTCAAAATTTCTCTCTCCACTGACACACTGATCCTGATGGGTATTACTATTTTCTCTGTTTCTGTGATGACTCCCATTGTGATTTCTATCATTCCAATTATTGTGGTTCATACTTCTTTCTACTGACCTATCCAGCCTGTCAAAATATTGTAAAAATTGTTCAAGACAATCCTCAGGTCCATGTACTAAATAGCACTGTAATCTTTCTGGTAATCTCCTTTTAAGTGAATCAATCCAGATCATTTCGTCAAATGGTTTCAAGGTGTGCTAATTTTTTAAGATGGTTCTTACAAAACTTTCAAGATGCTGTCCGTATATCTATAACTTCTTCTTCTCTTCTTCTGTAGTGATCAGTCCAAGGATTGGTTTGCAACAGCTACAATGGCAGCTTGTCTCCATTCTGTGCGTCTTTCAGCTTTTCTCTTCATTTCTTTATAGGTGTTACATCCCACATCTTTCACGATTTGATCCATGTACCTCAGTCGTGGTCTTCCTCTTGGTCTTTTTCCCTTGACATATCCCTCTATGATTGTGTTCAGGAGTCCTTTATGTCTTAATAGATGGCCTGTAAATTGCACTCTTCTTTTAACAATGAAACTCCAGAAGCTTCTCTTCTCACCTGCTCTTTCCAGAACCACTTCGTTTGTGACCTTGTCGATCCATTTTATTTTGAGCATGCATATATCTATAACTAGGACCATTCAAAAATTCACTTTTGATTCTCCCCTGTTCAGCTTCTGACCAAAAATGATTTAAAAAACATTTCTGAAAACTCTTTTATGTTTCTCACTGATTTCCTTTTTTCCGCTATCATCTTTTGTTCAACTCTTATGTCATGAACATTCTTTAATTGTTTTTCTGACTCAGCTACAAACTCATTTTCCAAAACAATATATTTATTTTCTAAACCATCAACTTTTTCATTCACACTTTTTAACCCCTCTGACAACCCATTTCTTAGCTCTGAAGTTTGATTACTAAGTTGATCCATCTGATATTATACTCTGTCCAGTTAACTATTGTTATGTGTCATCATTTCCTCTATTTTTGCCAAAATTACAGCAGAATATCAGTGTCTACTGTTTCTTTACTAACTATGGTTTCACTTGGCTCAGACATGTCCAGACTGGATACTAAAGCTTTCATTTCTACCTCACTCCTACCCTCATCCCTATTCATTTTGTTAACAAGTACATGAGTCCACAGACAAATAACTTCACAAACAGTTTGAACTTGTCTTTCCTTTTTGATGTCTCTGGTTGTAGTTGTAAAGTCCTCTTCACTTTCATTCAATTTGGTCCATCATAACTGGTAGTACATCATCACTGTTGGTATGATTTACTTTGTTGGACAGCCTTTGGTTTTCTTTTTTGCTTATTCATACATAAATTGTAAATGAAATAAAGCACTTTCTTTTCTGTGACACACAAAACTTCATTATTAGTCAATTAATTGAGGATGATGCCCCCGCTTGTAATCCACCCCTCCCTTCTTTATGGTTGCTACTGTCCACTATGGTGTCTGCCTGCTTAGCTGGGTGGTAACGTGCTCACCTCCCATGTAAGCAGGTCTGGGTTCGATTCCTGGCTGGGTTGGAGATTTTCTCAGCTCGGGGTCTGGGTGTTCTGTTGTCCTCATCATCATTTCATCCTCATCAACAGCTCGCCTAATGTGGTATCAAATGAAATAAGACTTGCACTTGATGGCCGAACTTCCCCGAATAGGGACCTCCTGGCCAGCGATGCCATACATTCATTTCATTTCCATGTCCACTATGGTAAAGTCTTTTCAGAAGATTCAAGAGGAGTAAGATTTACAACAAACTATTTACTTATCTCTTATTGCACAGTTGGCTCCAGTTCTTCATTTCTAGGGGTCTGTTTCTTGAAGCTGAAACTTTCAATTTTAGGTTCAATTTATCTACATAATTTTGAAGAATGTCATTACAGAATTTTTATTTCCACATTCATCTATTGTGTCACATTTTACTATATCACACTGTCTTTTGAATTTTCACATTGGCAAAGCTGAAATTCCATTGTTCATCCAAAATACAAAAATATGTCCAATCACATCAGAGGCATACTTACTACTATTCCTTCACTCTTCAGTAATAACAATATTCCAAAGGGTTTACCATTTTTCATGACAAATGAATTGCTGTGATTATTATTTTATAAATGAATCAAGAAATAAACATAATAAACAGTACATTGTATAATTAATAATAAAATTGTACAATGTACTGAATCAAGAAATAAACATAATAAACAGTACATTGTATAATTAATAACCCCTCGCAGGGTTAGCAGAAACTTCCCCAGACTCCTTTGAGTGATTATACTTGACCACAATATCATAAACAGTTGATCTGCCCGAATAACTGAACTATTTCAGTGAATGAATGCCCAGTGCGAAGACTTGATAATTGAGGCTCTTCGTTTGTTCTCTACATTTGTCCGTAACATGCCACCCATTTTGAGGTTCTGACTGTTTACTAGATGCACATGGCTTCCAGGAACACCAATTGTGACCTCCAGTGGAACTATGATATGGTGGGAAATTCAAATGGAAATTTGTCTGCATTTAGGCACCACACTTTGTAAATCTGGCCAACATGTGTCAAAAGAAAATTTGCATAGGATTTGTTCTTCTTTCATCAGTTTGTGCTGTAGTTGCCTCCACACACTATTAGTAGGATGTCATTTGTAAATGCTACACAGCCCTTGACTTCTACTGTAGGAGACATTTTATCAAGAAATGTTTCTAACCTTGTGTCCCAGAATATGGAGCGACAGACTGAAGCCTGAGGACATACTTTAGTAATAGCCTTCTATAGTGTTGTAACTCAGCTGATCTAATTCAGTGAGACATCAATTTGAATACAGCGCCATTTCCAGAGGGCTTGTACCTTCGATTTTGTCTTCTTGTACGGGTGCTCTTTGGAGGTGAGTTAACGCCAAGTTGAAGTATTAAGTGAAACAAAAATGTGATGGCTTTTTGTGTTATGTAGACTGTGTGTTGTGTAGAATAAAACAGAACATGTGGTTTAATACATGAGTAAACAGTGACGATGTGTACTTTATGTTCTTAGTCAAGTAATTACCCTCATCCTCATTTAAAGGAGACAAGCACTACAGAAAAGTTAACAGGTTATGGGCCCAGGGCACTCTGTGGCAAGCATGTTTAAAAATTCAAAGTGAAAATGAACATTAAGTGATGGAACTGATGAAGATGACGTATTTGGACATTCTACAACAGCCGACGACGAAGAAAACAGTACATAATGACGGAACCATCTGTGAAAATTGATCGCCTGTGCAGCAGTAACTATTTTGCATGGTCTATCCACGTTCGTTCACTGATACAGCATTGTGATGCATGGATTGCCATAGAACCCGGTTTTGGAATGCATTATGATCACTTGGATGCGGAAAAAAGGAAGAAAAATGAAATGGCCTTGTCCATCTTTCTGATGCTAGTCGAAGACCACTACCTAGAAACAATTGGTTCTCTGAAATTAGCAAAGGAAGCATGGGAGAAGCTCAAAAAGATTAACTGCAACAACGCCCTATTCAACACTATATCCAAGATGAGAGACTTAGTAAATATCAAGAAAAATGACGATATGACTATGTATGAGTATCTGATGAAAATACTTGCTGCCAACAGAGTAGAGAAGCAAGGGGGTTTCAACTTTGATGATAAGACAGTTGCTGGTTTCATGTTTCTCAGACTACCTTTGGAGAAGTATGAAGGCCTCATTAGAAGTCTAGAAAGAGATGAAGACAGATTAACTACAGAAATTGTCATCAACAGATTAGAATTAGAAGAGAAGCGTCTGGAACCAGATTTCAAGTCTACTAAGTGCCAAGAAGAAGCCAAAGCATATGCAGCAGTAGGCAGAAGTCAGAAAAACAAGTTTTTCCAAAGCCAGGACAGATACAAGCAAAACCAAAGAGGTGAGAAGAACACATGCAACAGAAACAGACTCTGTTTTTCCTGTGGTGAAGCAGACCACATCACCAGGGAGTGTCCACATTTCCAAGGAAAACAAGCAGGGGCTCCACCAATCAAACAGAATTATACCAAGAAATCAGCATACAGGGCAAATGGATGCAAGCTCAACAGTTTTAAAAATGTTCCAAACAGTGAAGGTCCATCAAGTGCAACTGAAAAAGAAGATGAAGAAATAGTGGCTATGACAGTGACCAAATGTGGAGAAGGTGCTGATGAAGAGGTGTGGGTTTTGGATTCAGGAGCATCACATCATATGACTAGTCACCAAGAGATACTACAGGATTTAGAGATGGGTATCTTTGGAGAAGTGAAACTGGCTGATGGGAAAGTTACTGAAGTGACTGGTAAGGGGACAGTTATCATGAAAGCAGCAGAATCATGTGGTGGTAAGACAATCCAATTAACAGAAGTGCTTTTGGTGAAAGAACTGGATGGGAACTCGTTGTCTGTCAAACAGATGGACAAAAAAGGGATGTGTATCAGATTCAAAAATGGTGATGTTAGTGTGTCTGTTGATGAGAAGGAAGTGTTGAGAGGAAGATCATCAAACAATAATGTCTATTTAGTGCAATGTGAATATTACAAAGTGAACAACAGTACAGTGATGCCACACAGTGACAAAACACATCAACCAATTGAAAATGAAGCAACAGCCAGAAGGGCAGAAGTTTTGTGGCACCAAAGACTTGGACACAGAGAAGCCTTACCTGAAGTATGTGGAGCCACAAACTACAAGGAAAAATGTGAAATTTGTGTGCAGGGAAAGATGAAAAGACAGCCTTTCAAACTGAGCCAAACTACTACTGATAATATTCTAGAACTAGTACATAGTGACGTAGGTTACATTAGACAGACCTCCCTGGGTGGAGCACATTATTATGTTACTTAGCTGGATGATCTCTCAAGGTATTCTGTAGTGAAAGTGCTAAAGCAGAAAAGTGATGTGTTTGAGTCTTTTGTGGAATTTAAGGGACGTGTGGAATGCGAGTCAGGGAGGAAACTGCAAAGCTTCCAATCAGACAATGGGACTGAGTACGTCAACAGCAAATTTGAAGAGTTGTTCAAGAAAGAGGGCATACTACATTGGAAAAGCACAGTTTACTCTCCTCCATCCAATGGGAAAGCAGAGTGCCTGAATAAAACACTTTTATCCATTGCGAGGTGTCTACTATTTCAGAGTGGTTTGCCCAATACGTTTTGGGGGGAAGCTCTAATGTTGTCCTGCTATATCCAAAATAGATGCCCAACAAGATCCCTTCATGGGAAAATCCCGTATGAAGTATGGAAGAAGAAAAAACTAACTAAAGATGATTTGGGAACACTCAAGAGTGTTTGGCTGCAGAGCTGGGACAAGCACATTGACATCTGACAAACTTGGAGAACGGGCAGAAGAATGTGTTTGCCTTGGAGTGGAGGCAGGATCTAAAGGATATCGTCTGTGGAGCCTTGGACAAAGAAAAATACTTTTGAGAAGAGACGTCATCTTTGACAAAAGAATATTCCCACTGAATGCTATAGTAAACAAAGAACTGTCTCCTCCAGGGGAAGTAAACCCGAGGCAGATGACAACAGCTGAGCCACAAAGCAATGCAGTGATAGCAGACGACACCAGTATTGCGTGATTGGGTTTCCCGGATCCATCAACAGATGATGACAACACATCGCTGAGGAATGCAGGACCAGTAACAGAAGATCCAGTCGAATCAATAGCTGTTCAAGGAGATGGGGGCCAATCCAGTGGTGGAGAAGAAGAGATATAAGACACAGAAGACGGTGTAGTTCCTTTCAGTGAAAATAGTGATGTGTCTGATGAATGTGATACAGTGTTGCAAAACAGAATCTCAAGTGCGCATAGTGAAGTAGGGTGACGACGGTCTTCACGCCTAGTGAAACCAAAAATGTGTGGTTCGTGTCTCTCTGCAAGTTTTTTTGCTGCTCTGTGTCAGGTGAATCCATTTGATCCAACATCAGTAGAAGAAGCTTTGGCTTCAATTCACAGGGATGAATGGTATAAAGCCATGGAGTCAGAGATGAGTGGCCTAAAACTTCACAACACATGGCAACTTGTTGACCGATCAAAAGCTGACCATGTTACCATGTTATAGGAAGTAATTCGGTATTCTCAATGAAGAGAAACAGAGAGGGTGATATTATTAAATTCAAAGCGAGGTTCGTAGCTCTGAGTTGTAGTCAGATATTTGGAGTTGATTATTGGGAAAGCTATAGCCCAGTGATGAGACGAAGTAGCCTGAGGATCCTGTTAGCAATAGCAGTATCAAGGGGATGGAAAATAAAACATATTGATGTGGAAACTGCTTTTCTGAATAGCCCCATAAGTGGTACTGTTTACATGGAGCAACCAAGATTGTTTCTTGTGGGGAATAAAGTGTGTTTATTAAATAAGAGTTTGTATGGGCTTCACCAGACAGGTAAAGATTGGAATGATTTCTTCTGCTCTGTGATGAAAAAAAGTAGGTTTTGAACAATGTGAAAAGAATCCCTGTGTGTTCTTCTCTAGAAATTTGATTATTGGAGTTCATGTTGATGATGCAGTTGCAATTGGTGAAGAAGAAATGATTATGACATTCATTAAGTGTTTGAAATCTCATATTATCATTAAAGAAATCAGTGAAAGCTTGTTGATTTTGGGTCTTGAAATAGAACAGTCTCAAGGCCAGGTGAAATTAAATCAGACGGGTTACGTTCAACAGATGCTAAATGAATTTAAAATGCATGACAGCAAGGGCATATCTACACCATGTAACGACAACCGTTTTAGTGAAGATGATAATAACAGGCCAACTGACCAGAAATTGTATCAAAAGGCAGTAGGTTGCTTGCTGTACTTATCTATGTGTACTGAACCTAATATTGCTTTTATTGCAGGGAGATTGAGTCAGTTCAATTCTAAACCTTGTATTTCTCATTGGGCCAGGGTTAAAAGAGTATTTCGGCACCTGCAGCAAACTAAAGAATTGAGTTTGTGTTTCTGTGCTGATTGCTGTGAAACTATTGCATTCAGTGATGCTGATTGGGCAAATGACCCAGGGAGATAGTAAATCTGTGTCAGGCTACACAATTTTGTTAACTGGAGCAGCAATCAGCTGGAAAAGTAAAAAACAATAAATTGTGGCAACTTCCACAGTTAAAGCTGAGTATATTGCCATGTTTGAGACATGTAAGGAGGTGGAATGGTTTATCGATTTTTTAAAGGAGCTGAAGTGTTCTGAATCTGTTAGACTGCCCCTGCAGGTCAATGCTGACAACACAGGTGCAATTGAAATCACCAAAAAGAAAGGTGTATCAGAGAGAACCAAGCATTTCAGGGTCCGCTACCATAAAGTCAGACAAACTGTCTTGGATGGTTTTCTTAAGTTTAAGTATGTGTCAACTAATGACTATGCAGCTGACATTTTAACTAAAGGACTAAGCAGCATTAAAACTGAGAAATTCAGAGACATGGTAGGATTAAAATGAGTATTGTTTACTATTGGAATTTGTGATGTATTATCGTCTCATTTGTGATCTTAACTTCAGTGTCTCATTTGTGTTCCTATGTTTGGTACTGGAATTTGTGATAGTTTTGTTGTCACATTTGTGATCTTAATTTCAGTGCCTCATTTGTGTTCCTATGTTTGATACTGGAATTTGTGATGGTTTTATTGTTGCATTTGTGATCTTAATTTCAGTGTTTCATTTGTGTTCCTATGTTTGGTACTGGAATTTGTGATGGTTTTATTGTGTCATTTGTGATCTTAATTTCAATGCATCATCTGTGTCCCTATGTGTAATATGGGAAGTTGTATTCTTATGTTCAATATCAGAAATGGTGAATTTTTTGATACTATAATGTAACAGGATGAGACTACTTACTAAATTGCACTCTTTGATGCTCACCAAGGGGAAGTGTTGTAATTCAGTTGATCTAATTCGGTGAGACATCACTTTGAATACAGCGCCATTTCCAGAGGGCTTGTACCTTCTGTTTTGTCTTCTTGTATGGGTGCTCTTTGGAGGTGAGTTCACACCAAGTTGAAGTATTAAGCAGAACAAAAATGTGATGGCTTTTTGTGTTATGTAGACTGAGTGTTGTGTAGAATAAAATAGAACATGTGGTTTAATACATGAGTAAACAGTGATGACGTGTACTTTATGTTCTTAGTCAAATAATTATCCTCATCCTCATTTAAAGGAGACAAGCACTACAGACAAGTTAACACATAGGCCTTTGGCTGGACCTGTAAGCTTTGCATGCCAATTTATTTGACAATTACTTTGGCTTCTGTGAAGGGTGGCAGCTATGAGATCCAAGTCTGCCACCACAGTTTGTCAAATGCACCTGCATTGTTGACCATTATTACCACAGCATACGCTTCATTTGAGTCATCAATAAGGAAGATAGCTTGTTTTATGGTGTCTTTGGTAATACATATCTTTCTTGATCTGTATTGATTATGGTTCAGACTCCTTAACTCGCTTAGTTCCAAAAGTTTCTTGCATAAAAGGTGTTCCTGTACTTTTTATAAGACAAGCAAACTGATGTGACTTTGGAACGAAAGTATCTTTATCTTCCCTATCTTTAAGGATGATAGCTTAAGCTATTTTCCATGGCAGCAAAATTCTTCACTGCTGCAAGTGGCAATGGATTTCTCAAAAATTGTGTTATGTTATCTTCCAACACCTCAGTCTATATACCATTACATCCCAGCAATATTCTTTCTTCTTCCTGTCTTAAGGCTACTCAAATCACAGGGCAACATTGCAGTATGATTTACAAAATTGTCATCCGTCTTTTCCCTAAGTTGTTTTTTATCAGCTTCATCCTCTATCCTTAAACATGTTCTGCAGAGAATACTCAATCTAAATACAGACTATACCGACGAAATTAAACATAAGGTACTTCAAGAGCTTGTCATCCCAAGGGTTGAAACTTACTGGCAGATTAAAACAGTGTGTTGGAGTGAGACTCGAACTCAGGACCTTTGCCTTTTGTGGGCAAGTGCTCTACTGTCTGAGCTATCCTGAGTACTATTCACGACCCCTCCTTGCAGCTTCACTTCCACTAGTAGCTCGTCTCCCATCTTCTAAATTTCACAGAAGCTATAAGAGATAAATAAGGCAACTTGGTCACGGGCACATGAAGTCACATCAGCTCCTTTCTGCCGTTCACTCACTTCTCCATGTGACACCTGTAGTAACCACAACCAACAGCGGGAATGCCTTGGGCTGCGGATCAGAGCCGCCAGGCGGGGAAGCTGGCAGCGGTGGAGCACGCACCACCGGGTAAACACAGGAGGAGTCGGATGACAGACCAACAACAACTGACAACAACCGACCATGACCGACTATGAGACACACAACAAGGAAGAGATAAACAATGGAGGCTTGTGGAAACCATAACACCAAACGTAAATCCACTCGGAACCAGAGCCAGGCAAATGTCAACAATGAGCAATGACCAGACGCAGTACCGCCGAGATAGAAACGAAATCCAGAGCCAGTACCATGAGGTTGTCTCCACACCCACACACGTCCATCCGCTCGATACAACTCGAAACGAGACCACGCAACATGTTTACAGTCATCAACAGTACAATGTCGGTGGTGATGAACCCAGGTGAGGCCTAAAGCTTTCTGTCTTGCTGTCATCAAGGCCATATCGAAGATGTTTCACTGAATGGTTCCGAAGCTGACACTTGTTGATGGCCCAGCATTGAAATCTGCAGCAACTTGCGGAAGGGTTGCTCTTCAGTCACGCTGAACCATTATCTTCAGTCATGTTGCTCCCGTTCTTACAGTATCTTTCTCCGGCCGCAGTGATATCGGAGATTTGATGTTGTACCGGATTCCTGATATTCACTGTACACTCGTGAAATGATCGTAAGGGAAAATCCCCACTTCATATCTACCTCGGAGATGCTGTGGCCGCCAACTGTAACACCACGTTCAAACTCACTTAAATCTTGATAACCTGCCATTGTAGCAGCAGTAACCGATCTGACAACTGCGCCAGACAGTTGTTTTCTTGCATAGGCGTTGCCGACCGCAGCGCCGTATTCTGCCTGTTTACATATCTCTGTGTTTGGATATGCATGCATACACCTCTAGCCTACACCAGTTTGTTTGATGCTTCGGAGTAAAAGAATGGCTAATATTTTGTGCGGTGAGCTTATACGGATATACACTGGTAATATGTGTATGAACAACAAAAGAAAAAGAATAATACGAGACGTATTCCAAAACTAAGGTCCGTTGACCAATATTTAACTGACTGAAGCTCTGACTCAGCATATAGAAAAGCCAGAAGTACCTTCAGTGGAGTTAAAAGTAAGGGTGACAATATTAAGAGTACAACTGTCAACTGTCAAATGCAGACGAGGGAGCAGGTAGGTGTAAAGAGTGCATTGAAAGCTTTTATAAGAGGGAAGGATTGTCCGATGACGTGATAGAAGAACATACAGGAGTCGATATACACTCCTGGAAATTGAAATAAGAACACCGTGAATTCATTGTCCCAGGAAGGGGAAACTTTATTGACACATTCCTGGGGTCAGATACATCACATGATCACACTGACAGAACCACAGACACATAGACACAGGCAACAGAGCATGCACAATGTCGGCACTAGTACAGTGTATATCCACCTTTCGCAGCAATGCAGGCTGCTATTCTCCCATGGAGACGATCGTAGAGATGCTGGATGTAGTCCTGTGGAACGGCTTGCCATGCCATTTCCACCTGGCGCCTCAGTTGGACCAGCGTTCCTGCTGGACGTGCAGACCGCGTGAGACGACGCTTCATCCAGTCCCAAACATGTTCAATGGGGGACATATCCGGAGATCTTGCTGGCCAGGGTAGTTGACTTACACCTTCTAGAGCACGTTGGGTGGCACGGGATACATGCGAATGTGCATTGTCCTGTTGGAACAGCAAGTTCCCTTGCCGGTCTAGGAATGGTAGAACGATGGGTTCGATGACGGTTTAGATGTACCGTGCACTATTCAGTGTCCCCTCGACGATCACCAGTGGTGTACGGCCAGTGTAGGAGATCGCTCCCCACACTATGATGCCGGGTGTTGGCCCTGTGTGCCTCGATCGTATGCAGTCCTGATTGTGGCGCTCACCTGCACGGCGCCAAACACGCATACGACCATCATTGGCACCAAGGCAGAAGCGACTCTCATTGCTGAAGATGACACGTCTCCATTCGTCCCTCCATTCACGCCTGTCGCGACAGCACTGGAGGCGGGCTGCACGATGTTGGGGCGTGAGCGGAAGACGGCCTAACGGTGTGCGGGACTGTAGCCCAGCTTCATGGAGACGGTTGCGAATGGTCCTCGCCGATACCCCAGGAGCAACAGTGTCCCTAATTTGCTGGGAAGTGGCGGTGCGGTCCCCTACAGCACTGCGTAGGATCCTACGGTCTTGGCGTGCACCCGTGCGTCGCTGCGGACCGGTCCCAGGTCGACGGGCACGTGCACCTTCCGCCGACCACTGGCGACAACATCGATGTACTGTGGAGACCTCACGCCCCACGTGTTGAGCAATTCGGCGGTACGTCCACCCGGCCTCCCGCATGCCCACTATACGCCCTCGCTCAAAGTCCGTCAACTGCACATACGGTTCACATCCACACTGTCGCGGCATGCTACCAGTGTTATAGACTGCGATGGAGCTCCGTATGCCACGGCAAACTGGCTGACACTGACGGCGGCGGTGCACAAATGCTGCGCAGCTAGCGCCATTCGACAGCCAACACCGCGGTTCCTGGTGTGTCCGCTGTGCCGTGCGTGTGATCATTGCTTGTACAGCCCTCTCGCAGTGTCCGGAGCAAGTATGGTGGGTCTGACACACCGGTGTCAATGTGTTCTTTTTTCCATTTCCAGGAGTGTAGAAGAGATACGGGATCCAGCGTTAGAATCAGAATGTAAAAGAGCTTTGGACGACTTCAGATCAAATAAGGCAGAAGGGGCGGATAACTTACTGTAGGAGTTTATATAATCATTGGGGGAAGTGGCAACAAAACGACTATCACTTAGGTATGTGTAATGAATGATTCTGGCGACATACTATCAAACTTTCGGAGAAAAATCATTCACACAATTCCGAAGACTACAACAGCTGACAAGTCCGAGAATTATCGCACAGGCAGCTGATCGCCTCATGCATGGAAACTGCTGACACGAATCATATACAGAAGAATGCAAAAGAAAATTGAGGAGGTGTTAGATGACCACTGTTTGGGCTTTAGGAAAGGCAAAGGCACCAGAGAGGCAATTCTGACGTTGCGGTTGATAATGAAGGCAAGACTAAAGAAAAATCAAGGCACGTTCAAAGGGTCTGTTGATCTGGAAAAAGCGATCGACTATGTAAAGTGGTGCAAGATGTTCGAAATTCTTAGAAAAATAGAGATAAGCTGTATGCAAAGACGGGTAATATAGAATGTGTACAAGAGCCAAGAGGAAACAATAAGAGTGGACGAGCAAGAACGAAGTGTCCGGATTAAGAAGGATGTAAGGTAGGAATGTAGTCTTTCATACCTACAGTTCAATCTATACGTCGAAGAAGTGACGATGAAAATAAAGGAAAGGTTCAAGACTGGAATTAAATTCAAGATGAAAGGATATCAGTGATAATATTCGTTGATGACATTGCTATCCTCGGTGAAAGTGAAGAAATATAGGCTCTGCTGAGTGGAATGAACAGTGTAATGAGTGCAGAATAAGGCTCCAGAGTAAATCGAACAAAGACGAAAGTAATGAGAAGTAGCAAAAATGAGAACAGCGAGAAACTGAACATCGGAATTTGTGATCACAAAGTAGATGAAGTTAGGAAATTCTGCTACCTAAGCAGTAAAATAATCCTTGACGGACGGAGCAAGGACGACATAAAAAGCGGTTTAGCACTGGCAAAACGGGCATTCCTGGCCAGGAGAAGTCTAGCGGTACGGAACATAGGTCTTAATTTGAGGAATAAATTCCTGAGAATGTGCTGTTGCAGCGCAGTATTGTATGGTAGTGAAGCATGGATTGTGGAAAAACCGGAACCGAAGAAAATCGAATAATTTGAGATAAGGTGTTACAGAACAAATGTTGAAAATTAGGTGGACTGAAAAGGTAAGGTATGAGGAGGTTCTGTGCAGAATCGGAGAGGAAAGGAATATATGGAAAACGCTGACAAGAAGAAGGGACAAGATGGTGCGACATCTGTTGCAACATTATGAAATAACTTGAATGGTACTAGAGGGAGCTTTACAGCGTAAAAACTGCAGAGGAAGACAAAGATTGGGGTGGTTGTCGTTGTTGTGGTCTTCAGTCCTGAGACTGGTTTGATGCAGCTCTCCATGCTACTCTATCCTGTGCAAGCCTCTTCATCTCCCAGTACCTGCTGCAACCTACATCCTTCTGAATCTGCTTAGTGTATTCATCTCTTGGTCTCCCTCTACGATTTCTACCCTCCACACTGCCCTCCAGTACTAAATTGGTGATCACTTGATGCCTGAGAGTATGCCCTCCCAACCGATCCCTTCTTCTAGTCAAGTTGTGCCACAACCTCCTCTTCTCCTCAATTCTATTCAATACCTCCTCATTAGTTATGTGATCTACCCTTCTAATCTTCAGCATTCTTCCATAGCACCACATTTCGAAAGCTTCTATTCTCTTACTGTCCATACTATTTATCGTCCATGTTTCACTTCCATACATGGCTACACTCCATACAAATAGTTTCAGAAACGACTTCCTGACACTTAAATCTATACTAGATGTTGACAAATTTCTCTTCTTCAGAAACGCTTTCCTTGCCATAGCCAGTCTACATTTTATATCCTCTCTACTTCGACCATCATCAGTTATTTTGCTCCCCAAATAGCAAAACTCCTTTACTACTTTAAGTGTCTCATTTCCTAATTTAATTCTATCAGCATCACCCGACTTGATTAGACTACATTCCGATATCCTCGCTATGCTTTTATTAATGTTCATCTTATATCCTCCTTTCAAGACACTGTCCATTCCGTTCAACTGCTCTTCCAGGTCCTTTGCTGTCTCTGACAGAATTACAATGTCATCGGCGAACCTCAAAGTTTTTATTTCTTTTCCATGGATTTGAATACCCACTCCGAATTTTGTTTTTGTTTCCTTTACTGGTTGCTCAATATACAGATTGAATAACATTGGGGAGAGGCTACAACCCTCTCACTCCCTTCCCAACCACTGCTTCCCTTTCATGTCCCTCGACTCTTATAACTGCCATCTGGTTTCTGTACAAATTGTAAATAGCCTTTCACTCCCTGTATTTTACCACTGCCACGTTCAGAATTTGAAAGAGATTATTCCAGTCAACATTGTCTAAAGCTTTCTCTATGTCTACAAATGCTAGAAATGTAGGTTTGCCTTTCCTTAATCTTTCTTCTAAGATAAATCGTAGGGTCAGTATTGCCTCATGTATTCCAATATTTCTACGGAATCCAAACTGATCTTCCCCGAGGTCGGCTTCTACTAGTTTTTCCATTCGTCTGTAAAGAATTCGCGTTAGTATTTTGCAGCCGTAACTTATTACACTGATAGTTCGGTAATTTTCACATCTGTCAACACCTGCTTTCTTTGGGATTGGAATTATTATTTTCTTCTTGAAGTCTGAGGGTATTTCGCCTGTTTCATACATCTTGCTCACCAGATGGTAGAGTTTTGTCAGGACTGGCTCTCCCACGGCCGTCAGTAGTTCCAATGGAATATTGTCTACTCCGGGGGCCTTGTTTCGACTCAGGTCTTTCAGTGCTCTGCCAAACTCTTCACGCAATATCATATCTCCCATTTCATCTTCATCTACATCCTCTTCCATTTCCATAATATTGTCTTCAAGTACATCGCCCTTGTATAGACCCTCTATGTACTCCTTCCACCTTTCTGCTTTCCTTTCTTTGCTTAGAACTGGGTTTCCATCTGAGCTCTTGATATTCATACAAGTCGTTCTCTTCTCTCCAAAGGTCTCTTTAATTTTCCTGTAGGCGGTATCTATCTTATCCCTAGTGAGATAGGCCTCTACATCCTTACATTTGTCCTCTAGCCATCCCTGCTTAGCCATTTTGCACTTCCTGTCGATCTCATTTTTGAGACGTTTGTATTCCTTTTTGCCTGCTTCACTTACTGCATTTTTATATTTTCTCCTTTCATCAATTAAATTCAATATTTCTTCTGTTACCCAAGGATTTCTAGTAGCCCTCGTCTTTTTACCTACTTGATCCTCTGCTGCCTTCACTACTTCATCCCTCAAAGCTACCCATTCTTCTTCTACTGTATTTATTTCCCCCATTCCTGTCAGTTGCTCCCTTATGCTCTCCCTGAATCTCTGTACAACCTCTGGTTCTTTTAGTTTATCCAGGTCCCATCTCCTTAAATTCCCACCTTTTTGCAGTTTCTTCAGTTTTAATCTACAGGTCATAACCAATAGATTGTGGTCAGAGTCCATATCTGCCCCTGGAAATGTCTTACAATTTAAAACCTGGTTTCTAAATCTCTGTCTTACCATTATATAATCTATGTGATACCTTTTAGTATCTCCAGGGTTCTTCCATGTATACAACCTTCTTTCATGATTCTTAAACCAAGTGTTAGTTATGATTATGTTGTGCTCTGTGCAAAATTCTACCAGGCGGCTTCCTCTTTCATTTTTTGCCCCCAATCCATATTCACCTATTACGTATTCTTCTCTCTCTTTTCCTACTATCGTATTCCAGTCACCCATGACTATTAAATTTTCGTCTCCCTTCTTTTACATCATACATTTCATCAATCTCTTCATCATCTGCGGAGCTAGTTGGCATATAAACTTGTACTACTGTGGTAGGCGTGGGCTTCGTGTCTATCTTGGCCACAGTAATGCGTTTGCTATGCTGTTTGTAGTAGCCCACCCGCATTCCTCTTTTTTTATTCATTATTAAACCTACTCCTGCATTACCCCTATTTGATTTTGTATTTATAACCTTGTATTCACCTGACCAAAAGTCTTGTTCCTCCTGCCACCGAACTTCACTAATTCCCACTATATCTAACTTTAACCTATCCATTTCCCTTTTTAAATTTTCTAACCTACCTGACCGATTAAGGGATCTGACATTCCACGCTCCGATCCGTAGAATGCCAGTTTTCTTTCTCCTGATAACGATGTCCGCTTGAGTCGTCCCCGCCCGGAGATCCAAATGGGGGACTATTTTACCTCCGGAATATTTTACCCAAGAGGACGCCATCGTCATTTAATCATAGAGTAAAGCTGCATTCCCTCGGAAAAAATTACGGCTGTAGTTTGCCATGGCTTTCAGCCATTCGCAGTACCAGCACAGCAAGGCCGTTTTGGTTAGTGTTACAAGGCCAGATCAGTCAGTCATCCAGACTGTTGCCCCTGCAACTACTGAAAAGGCTGCTGCCCCGCTTCAGGGACCACAAGTTTGTCTGGTCCCTCAACAGATACCCCTCCGTTGAGGTTGCACCTACGGTACGGCTATCTGTATCGCTGAGGCACGCAAGCTTCCCCACCAATGGCAAGGTCCATGGTTCAGGGGGGGGGGGGGTAATCCAGCAAATAACTGAAGTTGCAAATGCTACTCTGAGGTGAAGATGTTGGCCCAGGAGAAGAATTCGTATATTAGATCTGAATGAAGTTTCCCGCATGCAGCACCATCTACTGACTCTTTAGGAAACTACTGCAGATTCTACAGATTTTAGTTTGATTCAGTAGTCCTTTGCCTGTTGGTGAGAGCAGACCGCAATGGCCGTGACAATCGTAGATTCCACCAGTTGTGAAGTTCGCGGTTTGATTAGATTTTTGCTGGCAAATCTGCTAAAGCTGCTAAAATCCATCGTGGGTAATGCCTAGTGTATGGACCTGAAATAATGAGCGACAAGATCGAAAATGGTGTCGAGAATTTCAAAATGACCGCACAAATGTTCACGGTGGTGAGTGGAGTGATGGGCCTAATATTCGGACCAAAAACTTCTAAGCAATCGATGATTGACTATTAGTGATCTGGCTAATGAATTACGAAAAGTTGCTCGAACATCAGTTTCCAGGATTGTCACGGAACAGCTTGGCTATCACAAACTGTGTGTGGGGTGAGTTGCAAAATGTTCAGTGATCAACATAAAGAGCAAAGAATGCGTAGTGCACGACAGTTTACAGAGTGCCACAGACAAGGTGGAGATGATTTGTTTCTTCACATTGTTACGGCCGACGAGACTTGGATGTCGTACTCCGATGTAGAATCCGAAAAACAGTCAATGCAGTGGCACCATTCAAGTTCACCCACACCAAACCAGTTTAAGCAGTCTCCGTTCTCGAATCGAAAAACTGTGGCTACCGTTTTACGACGAAAAGGGCGTCTTTTTGATTGATTTCATGGTCCGTAGGTCAAGAATTACCGTTGGTGTGTATTGTGAAATGCCAACCAAGCTGAGAAGCGCGATTAACCCTCGACGCCGTGGGAAACTGTCGTCTGGCATATATTTCCTTCACCCTCACACCGCTTCCAAAACCGTGGAGACGATTCAAGAGTTTCGTTTTGAGCACCCTCCTTACAGTCCCGACCTTGATCGAATTGACAGTTCCTCTTCTTACATTTGAAGTGGCTGAGAGGAAACGATTTCAGGCAACGTTGAACTCAAGACTGGCTTCACCAACTGGTTCAATTTCCAGGCGACAGACTTCTATGCAGAGGGAACAAACAAACTGGTGGAGCGTTACAGGCAGTGTGTAGATGTGAACAGCGCTTAAGTGGAAAGTAAAGCAGATACATAGTAAAATACTGCCGTCAATAAAAACCTTTTCTCGTGAGCTTATTTTTTTTTTGGCCAAACAGACCTTAGTTTTGGAGTGCGCCTGGTATAAATGGGAGACATGCGGAAACACTGTATACGTACACAGGAGGGCTATTCGGAAAGTAACTTCCGATCGGTCGCGAAGTGGAAACCACAGTGAAAATCCGATGAAGGTTTGCACATTTGTGTTAGGTAGTGTTTTTAGTATGCATGTCGAACGTGGCACGTCGTTCTTATCGATTCTGAGCGCACAGTAAGCATGTGAAGATGCCTAGAAAATAGTGTCTCCCGCCTAGTATGAAGGCGTGGTGAGAGATTTCGCCTGATGCCAGGCAGCTCACATAACATAACTGTCATGCGGTTCCATTTTCATGACAATTTTTCGGCCGCATACTTCAGGGGCGACGAAGATGCATCTGGAGCGTTTAAGTGTTTGATCATCCACAATACGGTCCTTAATTGGCTTCCTGTGAGTTTAATCTCCGCTCACGTGAAGCGCTGGCCATGGAGACAACATTTTGGCACAGACAACGAATTGCAGACCAGCGTAGGGAAGTGGCAGAAAGCACAGGCGGCTGCCTTCTATGAAAAGAATATTGGGAAGATGGCGCAACGCTACGACAGATGTCTAAGTCGGAGCGGCGACTATTTAGAGAAATAGCTCGAAGGTGTTGCCAACTGTTGTGAATAAAACGGTTTTGATTTTCACTCACAGTGGTTTCCATTTCGCGACCGATCGGAACTTACTTTCCGAATAGCCCTCGTATATCTATACACACATACTCTCACACGTATACAACCCCCTCCCCACCCCCCTCCCCCCCCCCCCCCCCCCCCCACACACACATACACCGAGAAAGAGAGAGAGAAGGAGAGAGAGAGAGAGCACAAATACGCACACACACCCGGAAGCAGGCCTCAGTTGTCTATGAGGTCTAGATGAAATAAAAACAGAAATCATACAGTGCTATTACGAGCTTTCATATACTTCATTTATGACACTAGCCTTTTCATTTATTATTTTCCTCGGTGGCCGGCGGCCCCATATGTAGCCAGATTACACACGTTGTACTAATTGAGACGTAACAAATAAATCGGACTCAAAAGCGGGGACGATCACTCGCCGCAGCAGTAGCCGAAAAGCGTGAGCATCGCCCAGAAGATGTTGGCGATGTCGACGTACAGCATCAGCGTTGCGTACACGTACTCGTCCGGGGACAGCTCCATGTAGCGACCGCCCATGATCAGCTGCGTGTCGAACATCAGGTACTGCGGGCACACGGCAAGCTTCATTTTATTTGCTCTTCAGGATCTAATTACCAATTACTAAAGGAAAAGGTAAACAACTGACGTACACTAAAAAGAAACACAAATTGATGACATAATACGAGAACATACAAATAGAACTTAAACAAAAGAGCTCTTTAACCCTAGTGTTGCTTGATATGTGTGTCAAACGTTGAATAATACGTTGGGTTAATCTTTATATCACCAAGTGACTTATATACGCCAGTCAACGAAGATCAGAAAAGGTCGAATGTGACAAAATATTCGTGTAGCTGCAAATTATTGTGCAGTGGTTGGTGGAAGTCTCATGAACAACATAATAAAAATACTGATCAGTGCGGTGTGCTCATAGAGCGTTGGGGAAGGGGAGGGGGGGCTTTAAAGGACATTTTTTATATTTTTCTTGAATAACTGAAGCACCACTGCTTCTAGTGAAAATGTTCCCTAGAGTAAGATTAAGCTATATTAAATATTCTACAAAACAGTTCCTAAGAAAAGAATACATAGTCTGTTGTACACTGTAGTGCGCTTTATTAAAAACGTGCTATTAGCTAATTTCGGCCATGAGTCATCATCAAGCACATTTGCAATATATAATGTATTACATATAATGCACGTCACTTTCTTATGTCCCATATATATATATATATATATATATATATATATATATATATATATATATATATATATATATATATATAAAACCAGAAGTCGTACTCCATCTTAACATGCTCTAAGTATGGGTGCAGCACTCAGGGTATGTTACCATGAAGTACGGCTTCTGGTTTTATGTATGTAAGATAAAAGAATGTAATGCTCGTGAAATGTAATACATGACATAGCAAATGTGCTTGATAATGACTCACGGCCGAAGTTAACTAATAGCACGATTTTAAGATTTTAATACGGCACAATACAGCCAACAACGAAAAAAAAAACAAAAAAAACAAATCGTTTCTATTCGTATTTTCTATGACTCATTCTTTTCACGTTGCAGGGGATGAAAAATCGCAGATTGTTAAAAATAATGTTTTATTGGTACAAAATTACCTTTTATTTTTAAATGAAGTGGATTAAGAACGAATACTAACTGTACACTGAAGCGTCAAAGAAACTAATATAGGCATGCGTTTTTAAATACAGGCAGCATATGACGGCATTGCGGTCGGCAACGCCTATAAAAGACAAAAAGTGTCTGGCGCCGTTGTTAGATCGGTTACTGTTGCTACAATGGCAGGTTATCAAGATTTAAGTGATTTTCAACGTCGTGCTATACTCGGCGCACGTACGATGGGGCACATCGTCTCCGAAGTAGCGATGATGTGGGCATTTTCGCTACGACCATTTCATGAGTGTACCGTGTATATCAGGAATCCGGTACAACATCAAATCTCCGATATCACTGCCGCCGGAGAAAGATACTGTAAGAACGGGAGCAACGAAGACTGAAGATAATCGTTCAGCGTGACAGAAGAGCAACCCTTCCGCAAATTGCTGCAGATTTCAATGCTGGGCCATCAACAAGTGTCAGCGTGTGAACCATTCAGCGAAACATCTTCGATATGGCCTTGATGACAGCAAGACAGAAAGCTTTAGGCCTCACGTGTGTTCGCCACCACCGACATTGGACTGTTGATGACTGGAAACATGCTGCGTGGTCTCGTTTCGAATTGTATCGAGCGGATGGACGTGTGTGGGTGTGGAGACAACCTCATGAATCCATGAACCCTGCATGTCAGTAGGGCACTGTTCAAGCTGGTGGAGGCTCTGAAATGATGTGGGGCGTGTGCAGTTGGAATAATGTGGGACCCCTGATATGTCTAGATACGACTCTGCCAGGTGACACGTACGCAAGCATCCTGTCTGATCACCCGCATCCATTCATGGCCACTGTGCGTTCCGACGGCCTTGTGCAATTCCAGGAGGACAAGGTGACACCCCACACGTCCAGAATTGCCACAGAGTGGCTCCAGGAACGCTGGCCACCAAACTCCCCTTACATGAACATTATTGAGCGTATCCAGGATGCCTTGCAACGTTCTTTTCAGAAGAGACCTCCACCCCCTCGTACTCTTACGGATTTATGGACAACCCTACAGGATTAATGGTATCAGTTCCCTCCAGCACTACTTGAGACGGTAGTTGCGTCAATGCCACGTCGTGTTGCGGCACTTCTGCGTGCTCGCTGGGGCACTATACGATATAACAGGTGTACCAGTTTCTTTGGCTCTCCAGTGCGACAGAACTGTATTAGTGTTAAATTGTGTTCCAAAGTGTTATGGGCTGGAGGGCTAGTAGAAGGAGGAGGGGAAGGTCGAGGGTAGACGCATGAGGGAGGGTAGGTCGCCGGATTATGTTCCTGCTGGCGTCTTATACAACGCCGTCAGCGACGTCCACAAGGCACTTCTCACCGTTCTGTGTGCGACCCCACAAGTAGGGAGTGCTACCCTGCGGTGGCTGCTTCGTCTCTTGGACTGGTGTACCTTTTGCTCCATGTTAACGTGACTGCGCTCTGGCCTTAGAATCTGGCTGCCATACTGGATCTTGGACTTCAACGTCTCCCAGGCTTAGTATGTCAACTGACTTGTGATTTCCGCCGGAATTCCACATTCCACTTGTACTTCCTGGACATTGGTATAACCACCATAAATTTATATAATTTTCAGAAAGTGTTCGCCTACTACTTGTAGACAGAATTATTTGTATCAGTGTTGTATTAATAAACTGTGCAACTGTGATATGTTTATTGTTATTTCTGGTTATAACAAGAAAGTATTTTAAAAAGTTATACCGGTCCTTGTAGAGCTCGCCTTTTGAATCACTGGAGACGCAGCATGCAGACATGACCGAGGGGTGTCTATATTCCACAAACTGTGATCACACTACATGGAATACGGATATGAGTTACTGACACTACTAACGCAATAAAAGCATGTGAACGTATTCTACGCAAATCTCTGCACATTATTCTACACTGCGGGAGAGAAATGGTCTCTTAATCATCTTGTGCGACTGTTGTAGCGTTCTTCTGGGAAAGGCAAGTTTCTCTACCACGAGCGCTCCTCGCTATTCAGTTTACAGATGGTTCTCTGAGATGAATAGACACAATAGCTTCTTCACTCGTCTCGTCTCTGTATAGCGCTGATATTTTCAGTTGATGAAATGTGTACTTCAATGTGGTTGTTAACTGAGTTTTTGTGTAAAATACGTTTCTATAAACAATAGCTGCGATGTGCTTGCTGAACGAGGTGGCGCAGTGGTTAGCACACTGGACTCACATTCGGGAGGAAGACGGTTCAATCCCGCGTCCGGGCATCCTGATTTAGGTTTCCCTTGATTTCCCTAAATCGCTCCAGGCAAATGCCGGGATGGTTCGTTTGAAAGGGCACGACCGACTTCCTTCCCCGTGCTTCCCTAATCCAATGAGACCGATGACCTTGCTGTTTGGTCTCTTCCCCCAAACAATCCAAGCCAATCCGATGTGCTTAATTTGAGAGTGTGATGTTGTCAGTTGATGAGAAAGGGATCGGATTGCTAAATGTGGCACCTTCTTGCTGTCTATCGTTGACACGTATTGTAAAGCTGTGTAATTGTACTGATGTTACTTGGTGGCGAATTAATGAACGACCAAGAAGTTACTTCACTTCTATCATCATTAATTGAGCTACTGGTTGACAGCATAAATCACTTCCATTCGGGAATTGCTGGTACTTGTAGAGTGGGCTGCACTAGTAGAGACACCTACACGTTGCAAGGTGGGTGTTAATCCCTCTGACGGAGTGGGCCTGATCATGTACAAATTTACAACAGTAATCTGGTATAATTTACTGTTTGACTTGTGTTGAAATGCCTGAAGATCCATAATACATAAGTGACCTAATTCTCCTATAGAGGCAGACAGTTTAAGTCTGTAGTCAGATGTTGGGAGAATTGAGGCTAGGGTGATGCATTTGATACCCTCAAGCAGTGAAAAGTATTTAAGCCACTGACAAGGGACACAATGAAGTCGACATCTTCAACTATACGGGGTGACAATTATTGAACTAAATGAAATAAAATCGTCATAACTTGTGAAAGGTTTGCGTTAGGACGTTCTAACTGTACGGTTGGCTGCGGCGCATGAAGGAAAGTAGTATGCATGCATGGTTTGGTTTAGCGACGGAGCCTACTTTCGTTTGGATGGGTTCATCAATAAGCAAAACTAGCGCATTTGGGGGACCGAGAATCCGCATTTCGCGATCGAGAAGTCTCTTCGCCCTCAACAGGTGACTGTGTGGTGTGCAGTGTCCAGTCACGGAATAATCGGTGCGAAATTCCTCGATGGCACGGTGACTACCGAACGGTACGTGAAGGTTTTGGAAGACGATTTCATCCCCTTTATCCAAAGTGGCCCTGATTTCGACAAGATGTGGTTCATGCAAGACGGAGCTCGACCCTAACGAAGCAGGAGAGCTATGTTCTGGAGGAGCACTTTGGGGACCTCATTCTGGCTCTGGGGCACCCAGAGGCCACTGGTACGGGCCTCGATTGGCCGCCATATTCTCCGGGTCTGAACACATGCGACTCCTTTTTGTGGGGCTATATTAAAGACAAGGTGTACAGCAATAATCCCAAGACCATTGGTGAGCTGAAAACAGCCATCCAGGAAGTCATCGACAGCATCGATGTTCCGATACTTCAGCGGGTCATGCAGAATTTCGCTATTCGCGTGCAGCACATCATCGCCAAGGATGGCAGGAAAATAGAATATGTCATAACCTAAATCGGAATATCTTAGTGACGTTTCATGTTGAATAAGGCGTGTGCACGCCGTAGCTTGTACCTAGTATGCGTATTTTTTTCATATAGTTCAATAATTCAACAATTGTCACCGCGTATATTAACAACATGTTACGCTTGGGACAGGCTCTCAGTGAGTCAGCCAGTTGACAGATCCAGCTGCTCAGCTTTATTACTTAACAGCGCACTTAACAACTGCAAATAAGAATAACTTCTCATTTAACGTTCTGAAAATAACTCTACTATATAAACACGAGCTCAGAGAAGTAATTTTGTCTACTCACGTGAGAGAACTGGATACCAAATGCTGGGGAGTGTAGTCTATCTGTAAACTGAAAAGCGAGCAGCGCTTGTGGTGGGGGAAAGTTGCCTTTCCTGGATGAATGCTGCAGTTGCCGTACAGGGTGACTAAGGATCGACTTCTTTCTAGCTGTGTAAAACAGTGTGCAGAGATTAACGTAGGTTGTGCCCGTATGCGCTCCTTGCTTTGGTATTATTAATGAGTCATACCTGTAATCGATGTAGTGTCAAGGTACTTTGTGGTGAATAAACACCCCCGAGCAGGTACGCACAATTTGTCGCCGGTGATTCAGAAGGGAAGCTGCATAGTGTCGGTAGTGGTTTATGAAGCACCCTCTAGTTGCTTCCTGTGATGTAATGAGGCAAATAGTGGGGAGTCACGTGCTCTCTCTTCCGTCTGCAGACCTATGAATGAGGGGAGTACGTGACCACAATCCAGTGATTTTTCTTTCCTCATGCTTCTAACTTCCACCCCTCCCCCGCCTCCTTTCCACATTGTTGCAACCCCAGAACACTTCTTATCCCATAATACGTTTCTACTTCACTTATTTGTGGAATGTACGTATAATATTTGTTATTAACCCGCTTCATTTATGGAAAAACAACTTAATATTCTTGAGACATTACTTTTAAGTATCTAGGATTTTTCAATCCCCTGCAACGCAGAAATTTTTGTCCTAGAGAAAAAAAAATCGATAGCACCTTATATGTAATAAATTTAATGTGGTTTACTTTTGTAATGGGAAACAGCGCTTTTTCAGTTTTTCAAGAAAAACATAAAGAAGTGACCTTTACACGGCCGCCGTTCACACCCCTTCAGACAGGTTCGTTAATACGTTCTTCACGACACTTGCTACTACCACTCTACAAAAATTTGCGATTATACGAATTTTTCCCTTATCTTGTTTTGTTTACTGGACTGTAACACGACTCGTGTGTCACGGTTCACGTTCCTTATCTGACGGCTTCCACGGCCAATAAAAATTTTACTTTCAATATCTCGTGTAATTATCGACCGAATTTAAAAATTTAAACTGCTATCATAATCCACTCATTAAGAGGACCATCTCACGTCAAACGTTTAAGGCAGTAGGACAAGTGTTACATTTAAAAGCTGAGTATATATCTTGAGACAGGGTGACTAACGGAGCGTGAGTAGCCAGACTATATTCATCCACTATCTTCCAATGAACTTTAAACATAATGTCAAACCTTTTCCTCGCTGATGCAACCCCCCCCCCCCACCTCCCACACACATACACACAAAATGATGAAGGAGAAAGTTTATCGTTTACTACATTTTCGCTGTTCTTGTAGTAAAACTTCAACATCGGGCACGAAGTTTTAATTTATTACTTCTGTACTACTAACTCTATTCGCATCATATATTGCATATGGTATCCACATAGACTATAGACCCTGCCATAGCCTCTATCTGCAAAATTGTATCACTGTATGACACGTATTGGAGGAGATATGACGTGATAAATATTGAGATACTTGGAAAACTGACTTTTGCTCAAAACACAGCGAGAATTTCCCGTACTATACTCACCCAGAATTTGATAATGAGAGCACTTGGCGACTTCCAGAAAACTTTAAACATAATTTCAGATCTTTTATAAACTTCTTCTCGCTTACATGCTCTACGTCAAATATTTAACGCGTTCAAAAACAAAAGAATTGCTTACATATCTATTTTCGGACTGTACCAACAGGGGTACCACAGGGAAGTGTTCTAGGACCGCACTTATTTCTAATTTAGGTAAATAATATCAAAATTCCAATCACTGGTACTAATATAACCCTGTTTGCTGATGATACAAATGTTGTAACTGATGTAAACCAAGCATTGCCAACATTTGCAACAAGAGTTCTGAAATATTTACAAAACTGGTTTGAAATGAACAAGTTAACTTTAAATATTTCAAAAACTAATTATATCCATTACAGGAAAACAAAGCCAGAAAATGATCTAGACCTCAGAATACAAAATGCAGAAGTTAAGAGAGTAGGTGTCACAAAATTTTTAGGTGTCCACGTACATGAAAATTTAGACTGATATGTTCACATCCACTATCTCGCTAACAAGTTAAGTTCTGCTTGTTTTGTACTAAGTGAAATGCGTAATGTGTCTAGTCACCACTGAATCGGAACTATCTACTTTTCTCACTTTATTACTGCTATTACCTATGGCCTCGCTTTTTGGTGTCACAATACAGCAAATCTAAAACCAATCTTGAACTACAAAAACGAGCTGTAAGAGTAATTACCAACAGTTCCAGGCTAACACCCTCCAAGCAGCTGTTTAAAACAGCCAAATATTCTGCCTTTACCATGCCTCCACATACAAAATAGTGTACTAACATAAAAAGATGCACTGAATATTCCAAAACCAGCTCATATCTGCATTCATCTAATACAAGAATGTGCAGTGATATACACGTAAAAAGAGTAAACAAGGCTACTGCATAAAAACTAACGTTCAAGGTACAACGTTGTATAACAAACTTCCAGAGCATATAAAAAAGTGAAAAAATTGTCTACATTTAAGGGAACTTTATTCAAGTTTCTAAAGAGCAACTGCTGTTGCAGTGTAAACGAATACGTTCAGCAATGTAGTAGCAAATAATTATATTCATGTACTATTTAGATACTATATGCCATAGTCAATGTCAATAGTATTTTCAGTGAAATGTTTGTTATTAGCCGAATTAGTATTTTGAACCGAAGTGTTACAGCTAAAATGTGTTTTTATTTAAATCTTTACTAACTGATCCATGGAAAAAATCTTTTATGTAATTAATCAAAGTTGTGTGTACATTTTCTAATGTAAGAATGTTTTGGGTGTTGTGTACCCTTGTATTTGTAGGATACTGTACATACATGGTGAGTCGCTAATTATTGCCACCTAGAATAACTCCCAAAGTATGATAGCAGCTGAAAAGTTTGTGGGACAGAAGTTGCGTGGGACAACTGGGACCATAATACGCCGTTGGTTTTTTGTTGCTAGGTGGGGTCGCTTCAGAGACATTAAGGTCAACATCGTTTTTTTTTTAAATGAGATGCTATAGTTTGGTACTTATTTTCTGATAGCGGCTATGGAGACGAATCCAATGATGTGTAAAAGTAACGTCTTTGAAGGTCAACGAAGGTAACAAAGATGGCATGAACGTCCATTTACAGGTGTTCGAAGTGATGACCATTGGTATCAATGCAGTGCTGCAATCTTCTTATAATCGATAGAGTGGTATTCCTTATCACATCGGCACTTATCGAAGCACATACTCTGCAAATTCTCTTTCGCAATCTTCAGACATTGTTTATAAAGACGTTCCAACTTCTCCCGCGTAACTGAGATGCGTTCCAGCCATAAACATGTGGAGTTAGTCAACTTATAATTTAACAGGTAGAAGCTACCACTACCGGCTTCTTCTGTAGTTATTAAGACTAGTGCTGATCTACTCTTACTGATAATTATAGTAATTATTTCCAGATTATTTTATATACACGGTCCAGTCACCATTGCTTATGTTCGACGTCAACCTACAATTACTTCTAACAGATGATACGTGACAGCACTAGCAGTGGAGGGTATAAAACGCGCTTTGAGGGATACAGGAAACAGTGAAGTCGTTATCGTAGTGTGAAAACGGGGTGATTTATCAGTCGTCCAGAACGGCTTGATCACTGGCTTTCGGATCAAGGGCGGAAACGCTTCCGAAATGGCTATGTTTGTGAGCCGCTGCTCAAAGTACACTACTGGCCATTAAAATTGCTACACCAAGAAGAAATGCAGATGATAAACGGGTATTCATTGGACAAATATATTATACTAGAAGTGATTACATTTTCATGCAATTTGGGTGCATAGATCCTGAGAAATCAGTACCCAGAACAACCACCTCTGGCCGTAATAACGATCTTGATACGCCTGGCCATTGAGTCAAACAGAGCTCGGATGGCGTGTACAGGTACAGCTGCCCATGCAGCTTCAAGACGATACCACAGTTCATCAAGAGTAGTGACTGGCTTATTGTGACGAGCCAGTTGCTCGGCCACCATTGACGAGACGTTTTCAATTGGTGAGAGATCTGGAGAATGTGCTGGCCAGGGCAGCAATCGAACATTTTCTTTATCCAGAAAGGCCCGTACAGGACCTGCAACATGCGGGCGTGCATTATCCTGCTGAAATGTAGGATTTCGCAGGAATCGAATGAAGGGCAGAGCCAAGGGTCGTAAGACAGCTGAAATGTAACGTCCACTGTTCAAAGTGCCGTCAATGCGAACAAGAGGTGACCGAGACGTGTAACCAATGGCACCCCATACCATCACGCCGGGTGATACGCCAGTATGGCGATGACGAATACACGCTTCCAATGTGCGTTCACCGCGATGTCGCCAAACACGGATGCGACCATCATGATGTTGTAAACAGAACCTGGATTCATCCGAAAAAATGACGTTTTGCCATTCGTGCACCCAGGTTCGTCGTTGAGTACACCATCGCAGGCGCTCCTGTCTGTGATGCAGCCTCAAAGGTAACCGCAGTCATGGTCTCCGAGCTGATAGTCCATGCTGCTGCAAACGTCGTCGAACTGTTCGTGCAGATCGTTGTTGTCTTGCAAACGTCCCCATCTGTTGACTCAGGGATCGAGACGTGGCTGCACGATCCGTTACAGGCATGCGGATAAGATGCCTGTCATCTCGACTGACAGTGATACGAGGCCGTTGGGTTCCAGCACGGCGTTCCGTATTACCCTCCTGAACCCACCGATTTCATATTTCCATATTCTGCTAACAGTCATTGGATCTCGACCAACGCGAGCAGCAATGTCGCGATACGATAAACCGCTATGGCGATAGGCTACAATCCGACCTTTATCAAAGTCGGAAACGTGATGGTACGCATTTCTCTTCCTTACACGAGGCTTCACAACAACGTTTCACCAGGCAACGCCAGTCAACTGCTGTTTGTGTATGAGAAACCGGTTGGAAACTTTCCTCATGTCTGCACTTTGTAGGTGTCGCCACCGGCGCCAACCTTGTGTGAATGCTCTGAAAAGCTAATCGTTTGCATATCACAGCATTTTCTTCCTGTCGGTAAAATTTCGCATCTGTAGCACGTCATCTTCGTGGTGTAGCAATTTTAATGGACAGCAGTGTATATTGTGTATGGCAAAGTGACGCTATCCAAAATTGCCGGGGATGACAGGGGTGAACATTGGCTGAGGTGACGTGTACGGGCGAACAGACGTGCAACAGTTGATCAACTGGCCGCCGAGATGAACCAGGCGGCTACCAACAGTGTCTCCTCAACGAGCATTCGGTGAACGTTGCTAAGTGTGTGCCTCCCCAGCAGGCGGCTGGTTCGCGCACCCGTGCTCACTGCTGCTCATCAGTGATGAACACTCGAATTTGCATGCCAATACCGGAGCTAGACTTCCGCTAGTAGCAACAGCGGGCCTTCTCAGATGACTCACATTTTATGCCCGATAGTACAGATGGCCGTTGTCATGTACAGGGGATAGGCAAAATAATGTGAACAACTGCACTTACTTGGGAATGGTTTATTAATAAGGGGGTTGGATCCCGATTTGCCCGAAATACAGCTGCGATTCT
The DNA here is from genome assembly GCF_023864345.2 of Schistocerca serialis cubense. Classification (NCBI taxonomy): domain Eukaryota; kingdom Metazoa; phylum Arthropoda; class Insecta; order Orthoptera; family Acrididae; genus Schistocerca; species Schistocerca serialis. Next base: position 38,757,092 of record NC_064649.1, on the reverse strand, counting down.
TTTTGGAATACTGGCGTATAATGATTGTATAGTGTCACAGTGGAATGTCATGCCACTATTGGACCAGAACCTCTTCTAACTCCTGTAGTGACAAGGGAGGCGAAAATTTGCTCCGAAGTCTGCGCTCCAATACCGCCCACAAGGGTTCGATAATGTTAAAATGCGAGAACTATGCTAGCCAGGGAAGACGTTGCAGTTCAGTTGCATGGTCCTCATACCATGATTGTACTGTACTAGCCGCGTGAATGGGAGCATTGTCGTTCTGAAATATGACATCATTGTTGGGGAGCAACAATTGAATCATGTGGTGCACCTGATCATGTAAAATGTTGGCGTAGTCGTTGGCTGTAACACGGCCTTTGAGGGCCAGCAGAGTACCCATACCATCAAACTTCCACCTCCATGCTTAACCGCTGGAATCGAGCAGTCAGATTTGTAGGCTTCTTTTGGTGTTCTCTGGACGTAAACCCGCCCCAATGTAGGAAATAAATAAACGTTGACTCCTCGGATCTTATGACGTGTTTTCGCTGATCATCCGTCCAGGATTTATGCTCCAGGCACCATGTTTTACGCTACATTGCGTTGGTTGTCGTCACTAATGGTTTCGGTATAGCAGCTCGTCCACGAATATTCGCTTTATGGAGTTCTCGGTGGACATGGTCGATAGATACAGGGTCTCGAAGATGGCTATTGAGCTCTGCAGTCACATTAGCCGCCGTAGTTTTGTGTTGTTTTGACACAATTCCTGTTAACGTACGACGATCTCTGTCATTTAGTTTTGATTTGCGCTCACTATCACGCTTACACGATGATGTCTTTCCATGTTTTGAGTAGGCTGTAATGACTACTGGAACAGTTGCTCTCGAAACATTCAATAAGTTGGCTGTCCCGGTTACTGACGCTCCAACTAATCGGGCCCCCACAATCTGCCCTCTTTGGAACTCTGTTAGGTCTTTCATTGCACGTCGACCTCGGCCTCTGAATGCAAATACGAAGTGTGCACTACTCGTAAACAACCTGCACTGATGCCTAGTCCGTACTTAACACGCACAGACCAGCGCGGCACGCGCATTACGTGCGTTGTTGACAGTCAAACACAACCATCCAATTAGTACTACTAGTGACATTATTTTGCCTATCCCCTGTTCGGCCCTGCAACAAACGTCAGAAGGGTCCAGGCTGGAGAAGCGAGAGTTATGATCTGTGAAATGTTTTCGTGGCATTCCGTGGGTGATCTCGTCATTCTGGAGGGCACAATGGATCAACAGAAGTATGGATCTATCCTTGAGGACCATGTCCATCCGTACATGCATTTTTTTTGCTCTGCACGGTGGCACCTACCAGCAGGATAATGAAATGTGTCACGCAGCTCGCAATGTACGTGCGTCGTTCGAAGAGCTCCTGGACAGAGTTTACCGTACTTTCTTGACCACCAAACTCCCCGGATTTAAGCCAATCGCGAATCTATGGGACTGCATCAGTGGGGCTGTTCGCACCACGGATCCCCAACCGAGGAAGTCGCGAAGTGCTCCCATTCTCAAATATTGGATAAATAACGTCCGGGTATTTGTGCGCCGTCGGTTGCCCTTCCGCACGACACACACACATCAGGGACAGGCTACAACCCTGTCTCACTCCCTTCCCAACCGCTGCTTCCCTTTCATGCCCTTCGACTCTTATAACTGCCATCTGGTTTCTGTA